>NC_062562.1:6768750-7480625 GCF_022837055.1 Prionailurus viverrinus | reverse complement strand
GGGTGGTCACCCTGAGGTCGCCCCACCTCCTGCTGCCTGGACCACCCAGATGGGGACCGGGCGGGGGTTGGGGGATGGGAGGTACTTCCAGCTGCTGGGAGAGGGAGGGAGCCTTAGGAATTGTTCCTTTGCTGCAGCCCACATGCCTTTCCTTCCAGCAGAGCCCTGCCCCTCCAGGCACAGGGTGTGATTTCCTGCCTGGAAAGAGGGGCGGGGCAGGCCGCTCTGGGATGCGGGTAGAGAGTCTGAGGTCACTGTCCTCCTTGGCTCCTCACAGCTCCAACACTCTCTATGGCTCCCACCGCCCTCTTACCCGAGCCCAAGCCCACGCTCACCCCCACTCTCAGCCCCCAGGGCGGGGGCCACAGCCACTCTGCTCCAACCCAGGTCCCACTGACTGAAGTCATTGAGCCCCTGGACTTCGAGGATGTGCTCCTGAGCCGGCCTCCAGATGCCGAACCCGGGCCCCTCCGGGACCTGGCCGAGTTTCCAGCTGATGACCTCGAGCTGCTGTTACAGCCCCGGGAATGCCGGACCACGGAGCCCGGGACCCCAGAGGACGGGTGCGTTCGGCGCCAGGCCCTCCTTGTCTGTAACTCAGTTCTGCCTCCATGCCCCTCATCAGCACCCCCTTTCCGTCAAGCTCCAATGGCCCCAAGTTCAACTCCTGGCTCGGCTGTGTGGCCTTGGGTGAGGTACCCTCCCTCTCTGAGCTTCTGTCTCCACTTCTTATAACAGGCAGGGGGGTAGGACCCACCTCAGGCCACTGGAAGGATTAACACTGTGCCCTGCCTCTGTTTACCCTGATTATATTTTGTGCAGAAAGCTGGATGCCCAGGTGAGGGCCGCGGTGGAGATATACACGGAGGATTGGATCATCGCCCACAGGAGGTGGGTCTGGCTTGGGGGGCAGCTCGGGGGAGAGGGTCAAGAGGCCCGGTCTGAGCCCAGGAGAGCCCGTTGGACTAGTCCTCCTGTTTGTTGGCCGCTGTCCCCACAAGGACGGCCAGACTTCTCCGGTGGGTCTTCTCTGGTGTATTGCAGGGTGGGTGTGCCCTTCTCCCTGCGACCCACCCAGCCCTACCTCCTCCCAGGTACCAGCATCTGAGTGCAGCGTTCAGCCCCATCACCACAGAGACGCAGCGAGAGCGGCAAAAGGGCCTCACCCGCCAGGTCTTTGAGCAGGACACTTCTGGGGATGAGAGGTCCGGCCCAGAGGACTCGGTGAGGGAGCCCCGGGCAGGGGTCACCTTAGGGGTGTGTGTGAGCTCTAGGCCCCAGCTGTCAGTCCCATGTGATGGGAAGTGACCCAAACAGTCTCGACTCCAAAAGGAAACGTATCAGCCCCGTGGGTTAAAAGTTAAGGGTAATAATTATAAACATGTATTAAGTGCTTAGCGTGTACTAAATACTTTCTACTGGTCCTCATCTTTCATCCCGTGAGGCAGGGCAACACCCGTTTTGCCGATAAGACACCGAGGCCCAGGGGCGCCTGGGTGGCTCGGTCGGTGAAGCGTCCGACTTCGGCTCAGGTCGTGATCTCGCGGTTCGTGAGTTCGAGCCCCGCGTCGGGCCCTGTGCTGACAGCTCAGAGCCTGGAGCCTGTTTCTGATTCTGTGTCTCCCTCTCTCTGCCCCTCTCTCGCTCACGCTCTGTGTTTCTTTCTCAAAAATAAATGTTTTTTTTAAAAAAAGAGAAAGAAAGGAAGAAACCGAGGCACGGCGCGGTGATTAGGAGAATGTCACTGGCCTAGTGGGTCTTGAGCCGAAATTTTGTCAACCAATATTCACTGGGCTCCTACTTTATGCCAGCGATAATCCTACCAAGAATTATTGTTATCGTTTCCATTGTTACTGGTTTCAGATGTAGATGGGGAAGCTGAGGGCCTTTGAGTTGGGTTCAGGGACACAGGGTCACAGAGCTGAGTGGGAATTTGAACCAGGGTAGTCTGGCTCTGACCACAACCGAGTCTAGGAGGTGAGGCAGGGCCCTGAGCCAGTGACAGCTCCAATGGGAAGACCTCTCCCTCCCCTGACAACAGTGAGCAAAGCATCACAGAAGGCTCTCATTGGCCCAACCCAGACATGGCCTTACTTTGCCACCAATCCCTGGGGCCGGCAGATGTCGTGTCCTGATTGGCCAGATGAGTACGTAAGCTTAGGAGTAGCCTCCTCCAACAATGGTAAAGGAGGGGCAGAAGGTTCTAGAAAGAGGCTTAGCAAAGCCTCACAGTGACCCTTGTCGTGGTAACCCCACCCCATGACCCTCAGCTTTCCCATCCGTTGATTGGGCATGGGGACGCCTCTGAGTGGGGGTGGAGGTGCATCCAGCTGGCGCTCAGTGCTTGCGCGTTCTCCCCTGGCAGGATGACCCCCGGCACTCCTCGGGCTCCCTGGATGACGCCCCTCGAAGCAGTGGGGCCTCTGGCATCTTCGACCTGAGGAACTTGGCAGCTGACTCATTGCTGCCCTCGCTGCTGGAACGCACAGCCCCTGAAGATGTGGACCAGCGGAACGAGGCCTTGCGGCGACAACACCGGCCCCGCGCCCTGCTGGCCCTCTACCCAGCACCCGATGAGGTGGGTGCCCACAGGCCCACACGGGCCCCGAGGCCAGTACCCATGCGACTGACCCTGTGTGGTATGTTGGTATCCCACCAACGTTCTCTGGTTGCCTGCTGTATACCCCCGTGTTTTTAAATTCGGTTCCTTTTATTGGATGCCTCCTACATGCCCTTATATTTATCCAGCCAGCATTTATTATTGGACGCCTACCATAGACTCCTATATTCATTCAACCAGTACTTAATATATGCCGCTGTATAGCCTTCTCTTTAGTCAAACAGTCTAATTGGGGTGCCCGGGTGGCTCAGTCCGTTGAGTGTCTGACTCTTGATTTGGGCTCGGGTCATGATCGTGGGATTGAGCCCCATGTTGGGCTCTGTGCTGAGCATGGAGGCCACTGAAGATTCTGTCTCTCTCGGGGGCACCTGGGTGGCTCAGTTAGTTAAGTGTCCGACCTCGGCTCAGATCACGATCTTGCGGTCCATGAGTTTAAGCCCCGCATCGGGCTCTGTGCTGACAGCTCGGAGCCTGGAGCCTGCCTCTGATTTGGCGTCTCTCTCTCTCTCTCTCTCTCTCTTCCTCTCTCCCTCTCTCCCTCTCTCCCCTTCCCCACTCACACTCTCTCAAAAATAAATAAAACATTTAAAAAAAAAAAGGTTTTTTTTTTAAAGGTTCTCTCTCTTTCCTTTGCCTCTCTCCCCTTCTCATGCTCTGTCTCTCAAAAATAATTAAAATTAAAAAAAAAACCAATTTAATCAAGCTGGTATTTATTGAGCACCTACTATATATGACTATATTTATCCAGCTAACATATATTGGGCACCTAGTGTATACCGTTTATTTTTATTCAGTGGCTTTTATTGTATATATACTCCTTTATTTATCCACCCAGCATTTATTGGGCACTTATTATATACCTCTCTATTCAACCGATGTTAATTGTATACCTATTGTATAGTCCTTTATTTACAAAAATTTTTTTTTAATGTTTACCCATTTTGGAGAGAGATAGAGAACGTGCGTGTGTGCACGTGTGAGCCAGGGAGGGGCAGAGAGAGAGGCAGACACAGAATCCGAAGCAGGCTGCAGGCTCTGAGCTGTCAACACAGAGCCTAACTCGGGGCTCGAATCCACGAACTGTGAGATCCTGACCTGAGCCGAAGTCGGACGCTCAACGGACTGAGCCACCAGGTTCCCCTATAGCCCTTTATTTAATCAAACAGCATTTCAGCAATTAATATGTCTCCGGTACCTGTATTTATCCGACCGACTTTTTTTTTTTTTTTTAATAATCTCTGTGCCCAACTCAGGGCTCGAACTCACCTCCCTGAGGCTAAGAGTCACATCTGCACTGACCGAGCCAGCCCCTACCAACTAACTTTTATTGGGAACCTAGTGTAGACACCTGTGTTTTCATCCAGCCATTTATCAAGTGCTTGCTGTATACTCCTACGTTTATTCAGCAGTATTTGTCGGGAGCCTAGTATATACCCCTGTGAATGTCCAGGCAGTGTTAATCTAATGTTTTCTGTATACGTCTGTGTTTATCCAACCAACTTTGAGGAGGTGCCTACTGTATACTTCTGTATTTGCTTGACCGACACGAATGGCAAGTCCTGGAGGTACAGCCATGAACAGGGTAGACTCCGTCCCTGCCCTGTGGAGGAGAGACCCTCCTACCAAGAAATTGCAACCCAGATGGAGTAATGTCATGATGAGTTGCCGGTAATTGGCCCTCACGTGGCCCTCTGGGTCCCGGCCATGTGACATTGTGAACACCTGGACGAGGTCCCTGCTCAGGCCTCAGGGATCAGGGAGGAAGTGCCCGCTAAGCCGCCACCTGGACGATGACAAGGAGGGGAGAAGAAGGGGGTTCCAGCCTAGGGCAATGGGATGTGCCAAAGCACAGAGACAGGAACTGAAAGAAACTTAAGTCAGGTCGGGGGGCAGAGCTGGCCTCGGGCCCCGCGTTCCAAGCCCTTCGTAACGGATGTGTCCCAGCTGCCCTCCCCGGTTCTTGGCAGGATGAGGCCGTGGAACGCTGCAGCCGCCCCGAGCCGCCCCGTGAGCACTTCGGACAGAGGATCTTGGTCAAGTGTCTGTCGCTGAAGTAAGTGTGCTGACCCACGCCTCCCGCCAGACCCGCGAGGCCCCGCGTGGGGTATGGTGCGGGCACACACTTGGGGCCCGCTACTCAAGCCAGGCTGTTACCGAGTGCGGCCCTGGGACCCGTGAGGTCATCCGTGCGCTTTGAGGTGGGAAATGACTTCCTTTTCTCGTTATTCAAAGCCACCGGGTCCTTAAGCGCCAACTATGTGCCGGGCTGCGTTCTCAGCCCTGCACACGTACGACCTCCAATCTTCACCACAACCTTGTGAGGTAGGCTCAGGTGGGGAAACCGAGGCACAGGGTGGAAGTCACTGTGCCCGAGATCACATGACTTAGGAGGCCAGAATCTGGTACTGGCTCTGCCGGGACCCAGGCCGGAGGGGGCGCTGGTGACCCCGGACCTGACTTCTAGCTGACCGAGGCCCCCTCCACATCAGCCCCCTCCACTGGGAAGCAGCCAGAAGTGCGTGGGAATTGAGCTGAACAGGATGTGGCCTTGGACCTAAGCCCAGCACTGCCCCTCCCCACCCTGAGTTCCTGCCTGGATGGGGGCAGGAAAGGGAGGCCCTGGTGTGGCCTGAGGCCCGTCCCAAGCAGTAGGGTTGGGAACCAGCTCTTTGAATATCCAGTCATTCAACAAACACTACCTACTGTATCCAGGACCTTGTAACCGTGGGATGACCATACAGGGCCCTCTGGGGGGGAAGACAGGGCACACCCGAAGGCTGGGAGATGTCTGGAGAGGGGAAAAATGAGGCCAAGAGGTAGGCGGGACGGAGCCCTGTAGGATTTTGTTTTCAGCACACTGGGGAGCCTCCAATTTTGAGGTGTTGTTTTTTTTTTTTTAATGTTTATTTTTCGAGGGAGAGAGACAGTGTGAGTGGGGAAGGGGCGGAGAGAGAGGGAGACACAGAATCTGAAGCAGGATCCAGGCTCTGAGCTGTCAGCACAGAGCGCGATGCGGGGCTCGAACTCACCATCTGTGAGATCCTGACCTGAGCCGAAGTCAGACGCTTAACCGGCTGAGTCACCCCGGCGTCCCTCACATTTTAAGTTTTAAAATGCTTCCTTAGGGCTCGCATGGTGAGTGGGGGCCAGCAGGGCAGAATAAGACGGGACGGTGGTTACAGGGACGGTGCAGGCAAGCGAAGTGGGAGCTCAGCCCACGGTGGCTGAGGACACCCCAGAGAGGGGGGCACAGCGAGGCCCAGGAGGTGAGAATTTCATGATGAGGGGCACTCTCGTGGCAAAAGCTTCCTCCATCCCATCTGAACAAGGGCCGTATTTTCGGGGGAAGGGCTCTGTGTGAGTTCCTGGGGGGGGGGGGGCGGGGGCTTAATGCCTCAGTTTCCCTATTTGCAAAATGGGACAGGCTTTTCCTGGAAGCCCGTAAGCAGCAATTCTTTGTGGCCCAGTGGAAATTAGACGCCCCCCACCACGATGCACCAAGGCTGGGCCGGGTCTCAAGAGGGACTGGGGTGTGTGGATGGTACAAGCATTTAGGGACAGCCCCTGCCAGAGAGTCCCCGTTCACCGTAGGTTTGAAATCGAAATTGAGCCCATCTTTGGCATCTTGGCCCTGTATGATGTGCGGGAGAAGAAGAAGGTAGGAGCCCCTTTCTTCCCATTCCTACCCCGACCCTCCTCCGTGTTGCACCGCAGTGGGCTTCCTGGAGGTGGTGGCCCAGCTGCTTTTCGTGTCGCCAGATCTCAGAAAACTTCTACTTTGACCTGAACTCGGACTCTGTGAAGGGGCTACTGCGGGCTCACGGCACCCACCCTGCCATCTCCACGCTGGCCCGCTCTGCCATCTTCTCCGTGACCTACCCCTCACCTGATATCTTCCTGGTCATCAAGGTGCCTGCTGGGGCTGGGCCAGGGGGGTGATCATGGTAAACGCCGGATAACGGTAAACGCAGTGTGGGCCCTGTTCTCATGGAAGAAGATGGCCATGCCATCAAGAAGGGTGATGAGTGTGTTGTGGGGAAAGCACAGGCAGCCGGGCAAGCCCGGAAGAGGCTCCTCACACGACCCAGGTGGGGAGAAATCACAGAGGGCTTCCGTGGAGAGGTGGCAGCCAGGCCAAGACCCATGAGTGGGCGGCCTGGGGAGAAACGGCATCCTGGCCCGTGCAGATGAACATCTGAAACTTTTTTTTTAAGTTGGGAGTTTTTCAGTTTATCAGGGGAAGAAAGACGTAGTTGGCACATCTGTGTGAGATTTTCTGTTTCTAGGAGTGATCTCAAATTTCCTTCCCCAAAACGTTCTATTAGGTTACGCTAACGGGCATTATTTGAGCACCTACAGGCAGGCACGGCTCATGGTCGGTCAGGGTACGCAGGGCTTGCCACCTCTAATCCTTACAACAGCCCCACGAAGTGGGGGTTGCCGTGGCCCCCCATTTTACAGATGGGGAAACTGAAGTACACCATGGGTTAGGGACCTGTTCGGGCTCCCATACCCTCCAGGTGGTCGGGACTGGAGTCCAGCCATGCTTGGAGTGGCCTCTGTTTATACTAACAAAACTATAAACGTAGGGAAGTCACGGAGACGGGGGTTTGGAGTGGGTTCAAAGCATGGGGAGGGGCAGCTGGCGGGACAAGCCAACTCTTGCTCAATCCCGAGGACAGTGGGAACCATGGGAGGTGTTGGAGCAAAAGTCCTAGCTGGATGGAGTGTCTGAGGGCCCGTGAGGGGTCCAGGTGGGAATGGGGTGGGAGGCTGGGGTCCCAGCAGCGCCTCACTGGCCCTGCCGGCCCCCCAGCTGGAGAAGGTGTTGCAGCAGGGGGACATCAGCGAGTGTTGCGAGCCATACATGGTGATGAAGGAGGTGGACACGGCCAAGGTAAGCAGGTGGAGGCTGAGCAGGGTGGCGAAGGGGTCACCGGGCAGGGCGGATCCTGCATTCGGTAGGCCTGGGGCACTGAGCACTTGGGGGCTTGGGGGGGGGTCTCCCCACAGAACAAAGAGAAGCTGGAGAAGCTGCGCCTGGCAGCCGAGCAGTTCTGCACCCGCCTGGGCCGCTACCGCATGCCCTTCGCCTGGACCGCCGTTCACCTGGCCAACATCGTGAGCAGCGCCAGCCAGACGGACCGCGACTCGGACTCCGAGGGAGGTGAGGAGGCGGGGCTGACGGGCCAGGGGCGGGGCTACCGGGGAGGGGACGATGCGCCCTCTGCTGGCTGGACTTGGTACAACGTTGAGTCCCCGCGTCTCTCGGGCCCTCCCCGCCTCTCTTTCATCTCTGCCGCCTCCACCGCTGTCACCACTTCCCCTAGAGCGCCGACCTGCCTGGACTGACCGCCGCCGTCGGGGGCCCCAGGATCGGACGAGTGGTGGGGATGACACCTGCAGCTTCTCCAGCTTCCGCCCAGCAACGCTAACTGTCACCAACTTCTTTAAGCAGGCAGGTGTCATGGCCGTGGGGCTGAGGGACGGGTGCCCAGGCACAACCCCTGTCACCCCACTGTGGGCGCACAGGTCCCAGGGACCCAGTTTACGCGGGCGTGTCCCGTGCAGGAAGCTGAGCGGCTCAGCGATGAGGACCTCTTCAAGTTCCTGGCTGACATGCGACGCCCATCCTCTCTACTGCGGCGCCTGCGGCCCGTGACTGGTGCGTGCCACACCTCCTAAATGAGAGGTGTCACTTTCACGCAGTCACTCAACAAACCCTCACTGAGTACCTGCCGTGCCAGGCCCTGGGGACCTCGCGGTGACCATGATACACAAATCCCTGACTTCAGGGATCCCTAATGGGAGTCATAGACATGAAACATAATAAGACAGATAGTGGGTCAAATGGGGGACATGGTGGCGGTGGGGACCTGGGTCCCCAGGGCAGAGGTGATCAAACGCAAGGGCAAGGTACAGCAATTGAGGATGCCCGCTGGCCTTAGCACCTGAAGGACAGCCACTAGGGGGCATTATGGAAAAGTCAGAGCTCTGATCCTGAAGCCCGGAGAGGGTGGGGCTGGGCTGGGAGGCTTCCAGGCAGGTGCAAACCCCCTACTCCCTCCCCAGCCCAGCTCAAGATCGACATCTCCCCGGCTCCCGAGAACCCGCACTTCTGCCTCTCCCCGGAGCTGCTTCATGTCAAGCCCTACCCAGACCCCAGGGGCCGGCCCACCAAGGAGATCTTGGAGTTCCCAGCCCGTGAGGTCTACGCCCCCCATACCAGCTACAGGTACAGCCTCCAGGGCCCAGCTGGGCACGTGAATGGGGGTATCCGTGCATCCTGCAAAGCAAGGTACCTTTTCTCCCAGACGCACAGAGACACGCAGAGTTAGATGGCACTACTCCGCTTTAATGGGGGGGGGTGGGAGCGGCGGTGTGTAAGCATGAAGGATCACATGTCCTGCCTCCACCCCTCCACGACGGGGCCATGTCCTCTGCCTGTGTCCCCGCCCGTTTCTGTCTCTGCTCCGTGGCCAGAAGCACCCTGGCCGACCCCGGTGGACAGGCAGCTCCTTGTGCAGGGGCCACATGGGGCACGGAAGGAAGCGTCCCTCGGTGTGTGACTGGTTCTCAGTTCCACGCAGGCAGGCTCAGGCTGGAAGCGCCGCCGTGTGGAGTCTGGGGCGGCGGGGGGGGGGGGGGAGATCAGGCTCAGCCAAAGCAAAGGGGTCCCTACCCAGCTGCCCCGCGCACCTGCCGTCAGGCTGTCCTGTGCGTCCAGCCCCCTCCAGGCTCACCTCTCCTGGATCTCACGCAGCCGGTGCTGCTGTGCTGCCAGTTCCTGCCTCTGTCGCTGCACGTGGCCTGTGAGGGCCCACACGATGTGGCTCTGCTTGTCAGCGTGGGCCTGCGGGGTCAGGACGGAACCCTCAGCCGGGGCCGCCCCACCTCCATCCCCCGACGCCGCCCGGGGCCATCTGCCCCTCAGACTGTATCCGTGTGACCTGGCCATTCACTGCTACTCTTTGGCCTCCACTTCCCCATCTGTTAAACGGGGATGAAATGGGACTTGCTTCATGGGATCGTTATAAGTATGCTATGGGTTATCAAAAGGCAGGGCTGGGTAGCTACTGGGCGCTCGAGAGACAGACCCAGTTACTCTTAACCGTATACATTGATTGAGTCACTTCCATGGCCCCTGTCCCATGCGGAGCATTTTGTCTGTATTGAGTCCCTGTCTCCGCTTTGAGACGTCAGTTGTCACGCTTATTTGCAAATGGGGAAACTGAGGCATGGGAGGGGACAGGGGTTTTGCCCAGGGTCATATAGGTTGGAGGCCATGGCACTGGGAGACGGACCTGGGGATAGGTCGGGGACTCAAGGCTCAGAAGCAAGCTCTGCCTGGGAAATCAGAGTCCCAGCTCCACCAGGGCTGGGAGCCTCTTACCTTCAAGGCCTCAAATTCTTGTTGGGCATGGCCCAGCCAAGCGCCCCTCAGCTGACCTTCCAGCCGCAGCATGCTCTCCCGCAGCGCCCGCTGTCCCTGTGCCGCCTCCCCTAGAGCCTGGGCCGTGGCCTCTGCTTGGAGCTTTAGGGCATCCTCTTCCATCTGATCAATAAATAGTGGATGTTAGTAGGATGATCAACCTGTCTTTGTTTGCCTGGGACTTGCCTAATTTTAACACTGGAAGTCCTGTGTTCCTGGGACCCCCCTCGATCTTGGGCAAACCCAGACAGTCGGTTACCTTAGGCACTTGTGCTGCAAACTCCTATCTACCCCACGGTGCCCCAAGTGCAGTGCCCACCTGCATCTCCAACAGGCTTGTGCGTAGCTCCTGGGCTGCATCCCGGCCCCGGCTGACCTCCTGCCCCAGAAGCCCCAGTGCGTGGCCATAGAGGCCCACGCTGTGCCCAGCCTTTGTCAGCCGTGCCTCTGTGGCCCTGTATACGCTGTTGAGGGCCTGACCCAGCTGCAGGGTCCCGTGGAAGAGTAGGGTCAGCTCCTCATGTTGTGCTGGCTCCAGGCTCCCCACGGGAGCTGCAGACGAGGGCCAGGGCTCGGTGGCCAGGGCACACAGCAGGCACAGTGCGAGCACGGGCATGGCTGAGGCTCTGAGGGTGCGGCCACGGCGCCACTGCCGCCACCTTTTATGCCCTGACACCCCAATAACCCCCGGTCAATCGTTAACCGGCCAGCTGCGTGCCCCGTGTTGTGCAAGGGCCTGGCGGTGGCGCGACCGTTGCATCAGGCGAATGTCCGGCTGGGCCACGCTGAGATCACGCTGGCTGGGGCTTGGGGCCAGGTGTGGACTGGGGGGCACTGGGAGAGGATAGGCCCAGGCCCCGCGGGGGGAACCTGAAGCTCTGAGCCTCGGCTTCCCCACCCGTGGAAGGGGCGACAACAGTAACAGGCCAGCAGAAGCAGATGATAATAGTGCGCGTCTTGGCGCCGACGGTTTCCCCAGATGGGTTTGCTGCTGCCGTTATGGTAGCTGACTTGCTCACACCCTTGCCGCAGGCCTGTGATGCTGGGCTCTGTGCTGGCCTGGCTGCAAGCTGGGGTGTGGGGCAGGGTATAGGTGTGGCAAAGACTCTCCCGAGGCCATACGGCCTGGCTCCAGGACCCACATGTGCCCCGGAGCAGTGCCAACTGCCGTTTTGCTCCCTGGATGACTGTGGGGCATGTGCCTCTATTCCACCACCACCTCCCCCCCCCCCCCCACTTCTGATTCTGGCCTCAGTGTCTCCACCTGAGAGATAGGCCTCATAACCCTAGTGGCTTCTCCCGGGGGAAGGGCGGTCAGGCCCCTGAGCCCAGGGAGGGGTGGGTCAGCCCAGGCGGCTGCCTGGGCCACTTTTTGGAACCCTGAGCCCGAGCACCCATCTGTCCCTGCTCGGCACCTCCCCACGCCTCATGAGCGCCCCCAAAGTCCCTCTGTGTCCCCACCCTCTGCTGCACTGTCCCCCCACCTATGCTCTAAGGGTGTCCACCTGTCCCCCGCTCTCTGCCAGTCACATCTCCCGCCTGGTGCCCATAACCGCCCCGCCCTCAGCGTCCCAGCTGCGTGGCCACTCTCCCCCCGTGTCCCAGGCCCGGCTTGTGCCAGTAGCCCGGCCTCTCCTGTCCCTCTGATGCCCCCCTGCCCCCGCAGGAACCTGCTGTACGTGTACCCGCACTGCCTCAACTTCAGCAGCCGCCAGGGCTCCGTGCGCAACCTCGCCGTGCGAGTGCAGTATATGGCGGGCGAGGACCCCAGCCAGGCCCTGCCGGTCAGTGGCCGGGCCTGGGGGAGGAGGGCGGGGCGTCCCGGGTGGGCTGTCCCCGGCAGGCCCCTCACGCACGCCCTCCCCCAGGTCATCTTTGGCAAGTCGAGCTGCAGCGAGTTCACCCGCGAGGCCTTCACGCCGGTGGTCTACCACAACAAGTATGCAGGGACAGGGGACGGGGGACAGGGGACAGGGGCAGAGGAGGGGAGCAGGCCACCTCCGGGAGACCTCGTAGGGGAACCGGAGGCAGGGAGCCGACAGTGGGGCCGGGTGGCACCGGGGTCACACTCACAGGAGGGGGTGGGGAAGGCAAGGGGGCTCCCAGCCCCCAGCAGACCCCCCTGCCAGGTCCCCAGAGTTCTACGAGGAGTTCAAGCTGCGCCTTCCGGCCTGCGTGACCGAGAACCACCACCTGCTGTTCACCTTCTACCACGTCAGCTGCCAGCCCCGGCCGGGCACCGCACTGGAGACCCCCGTGGGCTTTACCGTGAGACCCCCGCCCGCCCTCACCCCCACACCCCCAGCCCGCCTCCCCTCTGGCCGGCCCCATCGCTGACCCCTGGCCTCTCCCCAGTGGATCCCGCTGCTGCAGCACGGCCGCCTGAGGACCGGCCCCTTCTGCCTCCCTGTGTCCGTGGACCAGCTCCCGCCCAGCTACTCCGTGCTCACTCCAGACGTACGTGCCCTGGCAGCCGCCCCCCAGTGCCTTGTCCTCTGATGACACCCCAGGCTCCCGTCTCATGGTCCCCCATCCGTACCCTGCCTTCCTTCCCATCAGTACTCCCGGGATCCTTGTTGTCCTCTGTGACGACCTCCAGGACCCCTCGTCACCCCCCAGTACTGCTTTTGTGTCTCCTGCTCCGTGCGTCCCTCCGTGTCCCCCACTAGCCTTGCCTCGTTACCACCCCCCCACCCTGTGGCCTTTGCACTCACTGTTCCCATTGCCTTTCTGTCCCGGTCCCCCTTTAGCAATCCTGCCTGCCTCCCTGACCACGATCACCCCAGGAGTACCTCCAGGGCCCATCCCCCCCATGAATGCTGTCACCCTCCCACTTATCCTTGAGCTGTCATTAATGCCCCGGGAGCTTCAAGTCCAAGAGCCCATACGCTCTTCCCTGATTCATTCCCTTCAATAATATTCACCCCGGGCCTCCTTTCCTTGTTCCTCCGTTAGTACCCCAGGCTTGCAGCCTACCCAGTGGACCCCCATAGCACTGCCATCTGCACCCCCCTGGGCTGGGCAGGGGACCCAGCTGCTCCCCCAGGGGGGCTCTGCTCTGCCCACAGTGTTGCAATGGGTGATCAGTGCGGGAGGGCTGGCCAGTCCCCACCTGGTGCGTTCCTCCCGCAGGTGGCGCTGCCGGGCATGCGCTGGGTGGACGGCCACAAGGGCGTGTTCAGCGTGGAGCTCACTGCTGTGTCCTCTGTGCACCCCCAGGTAGGGGTGGGGGAACCCAGGAGTCCGGCCCTGGAGTTGAGCAACAGCTCCCGCTGACCGGGGAGGCCTGGCCTCGGGCCACGGACGTGACTTCAGTCAACTAGGCCAGGCTCCCAGGGAAGCTGCTGACTCAGCCATGCCAGTGACCATCCCAGCTGGGGCTTTGGCCCTTGGTCGCTCCCCTTCTCTCCTCCCTCCAGCCGGTACCCCTCTCTTTCCTCGTTTATAGTCCGTTCATTGATCCCCGGCCTTGGTCTTTGGCCCACGGAGCACCCCGCATCCCCGCACCCCCGCAACCCCCTACGGTCTTCCCCGACATGGAGCCCTGGCCCCACCCTGCTCACCCCAGCTCCTCCCACCCCCAGGACCCTCACCTGGACAAGTTCTTCACTCTGGTGCACGTCCTGGAGGAAGGGGCCTTCCCGTTCCGCCTCAAGGACACCGTGCTGAGTGAGGGGACCGTGGAGCAGGAGCTGCGGGCCAGCCTAGCCGCACTGCGCCTCGCCAGCCCCCAGCCACTTGTTGCTTTCTCCCACCACGTGCTGGACAAGCTCGTGCATCTGGTCGTGCGGCCTCCAATCATTGGCGGCCAGATCGGTGAGCCCTCAGACCTCAGTTTCCCCATCTGGAAAAGGGCCCCTCAGTCCCCTGGTCCCGGGCGACTTCCTATAGCTCACCTTCCTTTCTGGCCTCAGTTTTCCTTTCTGAAAAGTGGCTCCCAACCCCCCGGGCCCAGAGCAGGTCCACTGTGACCCTTTGGTGGCCACACAACCCCTTGGAAAGGTGGGAGATAAGAGGTTCCTTGGGGGAGGCAGGAGGCCCAGGGCTCTGGAACTTGACCTGTGCTCTGCCCGGCAGTGAACCTAGGTCGTGGGGCCTTCGAAGCAATGGCCCATGTGGTCAGCCTTGTCCACCGGAGCCTAGAGGCTGCCCAGGATGCCCGTGGTCACTGCCCGCTGCTGGCTGCCTATGTCCACTACGCCTTCCGACTGCCTGGCACCGAGCCCAACTTCCCAAGTGGTAAGTGTTGGTGGGAGGCCCTGGGGGGGCAGGAAATATCAGGGAGGAGAGCGTCCCAGTCAGAGGGAATGGCATGTGCAAAGGCCCAGAGGCTGTGCAGGCCTTGGCAGGTTTGGGCAGCTTGCAAGAGAGGAGTTGTGGTCTCTGTTGCTTGACTGGTGGCTCATTCAGCCGGTCAACAAGCATCTTCAGTAGCTTGCGGCAGAGACTCAGCTAGGCTGCCCAAGTTAGAACTCCCAGCTCCGCCTCCTACAAACCCTGTGACCTCGGGCAAGTGATTTCACCTCTCGGGGTCTGTTTTCCATTTGTTAAACGAGGATCATAAGGGCAACCCCATCATGGGGCTGCTGGTAATATTAAATGGTACGGCGATCCATATAACATGGGTTCAATAAAGTTGGGTTCTTTTCTGTTTGCTAAGTAATTAGCAATAACCACGAACGCCTCTGAGCACTTACTGTGTGCAGGCACTGTTCTCAGTGTGTTTCAGTCTCCCCCAAATCACTATGAGGAGGCAGCCATTATCATACCCATAATCATACCCGTTTACAGGTGAGGATCCCTGGAGGCTCAGAAACAAAGCAACCTCACCAAAGACGGCTGATTGGGAAGGGGCAGGGGTCCGCGGGACATCAGGGGCAGGGGGCTGACCATATTCCCTCCATCCTCAGGGGCCCCTCCAGTGGCGGTGCAGGCTGCCACGCTGGCCCGTGGCCCTGGCCGCCCCGCTAGCCTCTACCTGGCTCGCTCTAAGAGCATCAGCAGCAGCAACCCGGACCTGGCCGTGGCCCCTGGCTCTGTGGACGACGAGGTCTCCCGCATCCTGGCCAGCAAGGTAGGGTGCGGGGACCCCAGGATCTCTAGCCTCAGTGGCCACTGCCGCCAGGTGGGCGGGTGGAGGATCTTAGTTTTGACAGAGGAACAGAGGACAGAAAACGCCAGACAACCAGCATGGACGAAAGCTCGAGTCTGGGCGGCTGCACGGCTGGTCTGTGGCTGTCACAGCTTGGGAGCTGTGACTCAGACTTTGCCCTGGGCTCCATACTCCGAGGCCGACCCGAGGCTGGGCGGCTGGAGGTTGGCCTGCTTGAAAAAAGCAGCGTGTGCTTAGTGGAGCAGGTGCGTATATGCGTGTACCCCATGCGCGTGTATACACGAGTGCGTATACTCACGTACCCCACGCATGTATGGGCACGGGGCACATATATATGTGCGCTCCACGCACGTCTGTGCACAGGGAGCGTATGCGCGTGGACCCCACGCACGGACGTGCACACACCTTTTCCAGGGTTGCGTGTATGATCCAGGGCAGCGTTCACGCTTGGTGTTTCGTGCTGCTCTCCCTACCTTCTGCCCATGGATTCCACCTCCTACCCGTGTATCTCCAGGGTATCGACCGCTCACACTCCTGGGTGAATTCTGCTTATGCTCCAGGAGGCAGCAAGGCTGTGCTGCGACGGGCACCCCCTTACTGCGGGGCCGACCCCAGACAGGTGCCCTCCCTACCCGCCCCTGCACGTGTGTGACCCTCATCTCAGCATGAGCCCCTCCCACCTTCCTGGCTGTGGCCCACTAACCTAGGGGGGCTGCCTGAAGGAGGCGGCAGACCCCTTCTGCCTTTGCTCAGGGGCTGTAGTGTCAGTGTCGTAGGCATCACAGTCGTCTGAACCAGCCTTTTGCTGCCCTACAGACCACAGCCTCAGGCAGAGACAGAAGGGACCGGGCGGTATGCAAATAGCATGCAAAGGGTATGCAAAACCAGCCACTATAACCTCACTGCCTGCACTGCATGGCCTGTACATGTCCTCCTTAATCCACTCTGTTCAGGAGACTCAACTGTCCCCTTGATGTGGCAACCTGAATGATGCCAAAGGGCCAGGACTGACCCTCTGGGCTCTCCCATCCTGTTTCAGGCAGACGGCAGCTCCCTCCACTCTGTCCCTTCCCAGGGATGTGGTGCGGGGAGGGGCTTTGCCTTCAGACAGACCTGGGTCCTCAGCTCTGGGCCCGCCCTGGGCCCGGGGCTCCGAATTTTCAGATGTGGTAAAGACTCTGGGTAAGGTGTCCAGCTCCGCGGTCTCGAGCCTGGGAACGAGTTAGGGCATCACAGGCAGGATCTTCTCGGGCTAGGTCTCGGCCCAGCCTGGCCCCCACGCTGCCAGATAGCCTTGGAGACAGACACCGACCGAACACACACACGAGTCTGTGAGCGCAGGATGTGAAAGCAGGGAAAAGAAACGAACAGAAGCGAGGCCACCAGCCTCCTCCTCTCTGTGGTCTGGGGGGGGGGGGGGGGGGGGGGAGCCTCTCCAGGGAGGTGACATTTTTGCCGGGACCTGAAGGGTGAGACGGAGCCAGTCAGCGAAGGGTGGGTGTTGCGGGTGGAGGAAAAGGCACATGCAAACGCTGGGACCGAGCTCAGAGTCCCTGGCCACGGGCAGCAGGCCGCAGGGGGGGTTTCCCTGCACACTTGGCCCCAGACCTCGTTCCAGCTCCATGCCCATCACCCAGGCAACCTGCACTGAAGGCAGGCGGGGGGCTGCTGGCAGCATGGGACCTTGTAGACAGTCTTCTCCTGAGACTGCTGGAAATCTGGGTTCAAGGGCCCTGCCAGCCCCCTCCCAACATCTTTAACTGGGCCTCCCCCAATGCCCTCAGTTCTCCCGTTGTCCTGTTGTCACCTCCTAGACGGTCTCCAAGGCCCAGGAGGGTGTGCACTCCAGGCAGGAGGGGACACTGAGTCTGGCCTTTGCCAGTGGGTGGCCCATTTAGTGTGTTCTGAGGGGCCGGGGCCCTGCTGGGACTGTGGGAGCTGGGGGTCCCTCGAGTGCCAAGGCCCGTGCAGGTTCCAGGGGTGAGGCCGGCCCCATCTCCGGGCCTCCCGTCTTTGCCAGCGGCCTCATCTCCTGACCAGCACAGGAGGAGGGGGGCATGGGTCCCCATCCCCATTTCACAGATGGGGGCACCGAGGCCGTGCAAGGCTGCAAGCAAGGCTCAAACAGGGCCGGGCCTGGAACCCAGGGCTCTCGGCTGCTCCCGCTGCACCTCACCAGCACCTCCTCTCATCTCTGTCCTGTTCTTTTCCTCTTCTGTCTCCTCTGTCCTCACTTTGACCCCATGTCTATACTCCACTCCACTGTCTACACCCTCTCCTCCACCGTGGTGCGCTTCTCCATCCACCCCGACCTCCCCGAGTCTCTCGGACCGCACCCTCCCTCTTCCCCGTGCCCACCCCGCACCCCATTCCTTCTGCCGCCTTCGCCCACGCTGGGTGTGTGCCCGTGTCCCGTCCACCCTCGCCGACGGGCTCCTGTCCCCATTCTCGCCTCTCCCGTCCACCCTGCCGGGCACCGCCTTCTCTGTCTTCACTATGCTTCTCCTCCCCTCCGTCACCCACCTTTATCGTTGTTACCTCCGCTCTCGCCTCCATGCCGCCTCGGCCCATCCACACGGACTCGCCTGTCCCCCGTCCATACTGCCTACATCCTCACTAACCCCCCCGGCCATCCCATCCTAGGCCATCGACTGCAGCTCTAGCCGAACTTCTTTCTACCTCGAGGGCTCCTCCTTGGCCCCACCGGCCACCCAGCCGAGACCCACTGTGCAGAAGGTAGTGGGAGGGAGGGGGCGGGTGACACAGCGTTGGCCCCAGAGCGCCTTGTCTCCCCCGAAGCCCAGCAGGGTCTAGAAGGCCCAGGGAAAGGGCATGCTGACTCCTTCTGCTCCCTCTCCTCCTGCATGGTCTCTGGCTACACTAACCCCAAGCCATGCAGCTGCACCCCATCCCGGTCACGCCCCCTCCCCCCCACCCTGAGGAGGGAATGGGGCGGGCCCCTCAGCTCCCTGTGACCCTTGCCCCTGCCCCCAGCTGCTTCACGAGGAGCTGGCCCTGCAGTGGGTGGTCAGCGGCAGCGCCGTGCGAGAGACGGTCCTGCAACATGCCTGGTTCTTCTTCCAGCTCATGGTGAGACACCCTCCTTCCCGCCCGAGGGACACCAGGGGAGGCCCTCTCCTCGGGAAGCAGCCCTCTGAGATTGCCCCCAGGACCCCTTAGGGCCACCTCTAGCCCCTCCGCCTTGCTGCAAAAGTACCACTCCCAGCCCCTCGAGCCCTGCCCCCTTCTAGTGAGCCCCGCCCCCAGTCCAGTCCCTCAAGACCCCCTCGGCTCTCGCCCCGCCCCCAGGTGAAAAGCATGGCCCTGCACCTGCTTCTGGGCCAGCGGCTGGACACGCCCCGCAAGCTTCGCTTCCCTGGGCGCTTCCTGGACGACATCGCGGCCCTTGTGGGCTCTGTGGGCCTGGAAGTCATCACCCGGGTATACAAGGTATGAGGAAAAGGGCCTCAGTGGGAGGGGTCTGCGAGAGGCCGCAGAGCGGGCCAGGCGGGGAACCGCGAACCCCCTCTGCCAGATCAGTCTGTTCACTCAGCATCTATTTCTTGAGCACTAACTGTGGGCCCAGCCCTGCGCTGGATGCTAGAGACACAGCAGTGGAACAAAACAGACCCAAATCTATGTGTTCGTGGAGCTGATGTTTCGAGGAGACTTGAGGGAGGGGAAGGAGCACTTTATGCCCTGTCTGGGGGAAGGGCCTTCCAGGCAGTGGAAACGGCGAGTGCAAAGGCCCTGAGGTAGGACCGTGCCTGGGCTGTTAGGGGAGCAGTTAGGAGGTAAGTATGGCTGGAGTAGACTGAGCAAAGGTAAGAATGGGAAGTTGATGAGGGTGGGAAGGCGATAGAACAGATCCATTAGCCCTTACTACAGTGCTGGAATATATAGTAAGTGCTCAATAAATGGACATCGATGTTCTCAGACCTTGATGATTGTCCAGGTCCTGGATCACTAATTCCGGTGTTAGGAGCTTGGCAGGCAATAATAATAATGATAATAGTAGCAATATTGGGCATTTGAGTGCTTACTGTGTATCTTAAACACGTTAGATGGACCATATTAAACTCTCCCAACTACCCCCGTGAAGTCAGTATTATTGTTGCCTCCATTTTGCTGATGGGGAAACTGAGGCAGAGAATGACTGGTCACAAGCCGATACCACATAACTGAGAAGGGGCAGAATGGGGATTTGAACCCAAGCCACCTTCTCCAAAGCCCACGCCCTCACCACCTGGGGAGAGTGAGGCTTCTGATGGCCTAGAGGGCATGTACCCATTAGCTGTGGCCAGGACACATGACTTTTAAGGAGAAATGGGACTTCTGGATTTGATAAGGAACGTTCCAGATTTTTGAAATGCTGGCCCAACCCAAGTCAGCCCTTGTGCAATCTCCCGCGACCTCTGGGCTGGTCTCAAAGTTCTCGACCTTGTTCCACTGGGGCCTCCCCAGGGGCTATCTTCCCAGGGGCTGAACCAGATTGTGAGGAAACGTCCCTCGGAAAGGGCTGCAGAGAACAGCAGCCCCGAGAGGCAGCATCGTCCCAGCTGCCAGGGAGGCATCAGTGATGGGCCCCAGTGGTTTCATTGCTTTATTTGACATTTTCTCGAGCACTGACTGTGTCAGGCTCAGCGCACAACGAAGACCCAGTCTCTGTCCCCACCATGGACTCGGAGCTAAGGCAGGTTTGTGTTTTGTGTTTTGGGGCTGCAGGAAAGTGAGGGCCACCGAGGCTACCTTGTGAAGCCACAGAGTGGCTCATGAGAGCACGAGGGCAGAGCAAGCATCAGCCAGGAGCAGCCTTCTTGCTGTTCCTCACATTTTCCAGGCACGTCCTGCCCCAGGGCCTTTGCACTTACTATGTTCTGGGCTCCGGATGCCTTTCTCCTCTTGGCTTTCTCTTGTCTTTGGGGATTCTCTCGAAACAGCACCCTGTTCAGTTTCCTTCAGAGCACATGGGAGTATCTCCAAGTCTTCTATTTATTGTCTGCCTCCCCCCACCCAAGACTGTGAATTGGACAAGCAGCAGGGACCATGTCTGTCTGGTTCACAGGACTTGGCGCATGGAAGATGCTCCCCGTATGCTTCTTAAAATGATTGCTGAGAGTGTACCAAGTAGGGCAGAGGTTAATGTGCCCAAACATAATCACAAGTGGTTTCGATGTGACCAAAGTTGATTTCTGAGCATAGGTGGGTTGCAGGGGGTTCCACGGGGTGGGCCTGGCTGGCCATTGCAGTTCAACGTCGTACCTGCCCCATGATGTGTGACGAGGGGGTGGGAACAGGAGGACCTGTCCCTTCTGTTTAAGCGACCGTATCACTGCTTCCCAAACCCCTTTGGCCAGGATGTGGTCACATGGTTATCCCCAGCTACACGGGAGGCTGGGAAATGTAGTCTTTACCCAGCTCTGAACTCTGAAGAAAGATTCCAGTACTCTGAGAGGGGAGAGGATTTGAGGGGAGTCAGCAGCCAGTTTCTGCCATCCATATTGTGTTATTGAAATCGAATGAAAGGAAAAATAACAGGGTTCTTTGGAAAAAAAAAATTTTTTTAACATTTATTTATTTTTGAGAGTGAGGGGTGGAGGGGCAGAGAGAGGGGGACAGAGGATCCAAAGCAGGCTTCGCACTGTGAGTGCAGAACCCGACGCAGGGCTCGAACCCATGAGAACCGTGGGATCATGACCTGAGCTGAGATCAAGAGTCTGAGCCACCCAGGCACCCCTCTTTTTTTTTTTTTTTAAGATGACTTTACTATATATATATATATATATATATATATATATATATATATATATCTTTTTTTTTTTAATTTTTTTTAACATTTATTTATTTTTGAGACAGAGAGAGACAGAGCATGAACAGGGGCGGGGCAGAGATAGAGGGAGACACAGAATCCAAAACAGGCTCCAGGCTCTGAGCTGTCAGCACAGAGCCCGACGCGGGGCTCAAACTCATGGACCATGAGATCATGACCTGAGCCGAAGTCCGACGCTTAACTGACTGAGCCACCCAGGCGCCCCTATATATATCTTTTTAAAATGTTTACTCATTTTTGAGAGACAGGGTGTGAGCAGGGGAGGGGCAGAGAGAGAAGGAGACACAGAATCCGAAGCAGGATCCAGGCTCTGAGCTGTCAGCACAGAGCCTGATGCAGGGCTCGAACCCACGAACTGTGAGACCGTGACCTGAGCTGAAGTCAGAAGTTCAACTGACTGAGCCACCCAGGTGCCCCTTTTATATTTTATTTTTTAAAGTTAATTTGCTTACTTTTGAGGGAAAGAGAGAGGGAGTGGCAGAGAGAGAGGGGTAGAGAGAATCCCAGGGAGGCTCTGTGCTGTCAGTGCAGAGCCTGACGTGGGGCTCGAACTCACAAACTGTAAGACCATGACCTGAGCGGAAATCAGGAGTCAGGCGCTTAACCCACTGAGCCACCCGGGTGCCCTGAAAACAGTGCTCTGAACAGAGTCCCGAGGAGTGTAGACACATAACTGTGGGGCCCGGAAGGGACAGTCAGAGGAGGACAACCAGGAGCGCAGAAATGAAGGCACGTCAAGAAGCCCCAAGGCCGTGGGGCAGTGAGGCGGGTCCTGGAGGTCCCTGGTGGCCGTGGTGAGAGCCAGGCCCAGTGTGGAGACTGAGGCCCGATGGGACACGTGGGCGCGGGCTGACAGACCCTGTGCCCCCAGGACGCGGAGCTGGCCGAGCGCCTCAACGCCAGCCTGGCCTTCTTCCTCAGCGATCTGCTGTCCCTGGCGGACCGAGGCTTCGTCTTCAGCCTGGTCCGAGCCCACTACAAGCAGGTAGGGGCGGCCCGGCGGGAACAGCGCACCCGCAGGTGACAGGGCAGGGCGGTGGGCGTGGCGGGCCGAGCAACGTAACGCACCGACCCCCTACCCCGCAGGTGGCCACGCGGCTGCAGTCGGCCCCCAACCCAGCGTTGCTGCTGACCCTGCGCATGGACTTCACCCGCATCCTGTGCAGCCACGAGCACTACGTGACCCTCAACCTCCCCTGCTGCCCCCTGTCGCCTCCGGCCTCGCCCTCGCCCTCCGTATCCTCCACCACCTCCCAGGTGGGCCGGCCTCTCTTCTGGCTCCTCCCCTTGACCTGTGACCTCTCGCCTGAACCCGTCTTCTGTGGGTCCCTCAGTTGTCCGCTTCACAGTGGGCCGCTGCCCGGGGGGCCTGACCCCTTACCTCTGACCCTTCACCTCTGCCCCTCCTTCTTGCCAATTTCTCACGAGGACCGGCTTCTCCTTTCTCACCCCTAAATCCTCGCTCTCAACCAGGGTTCCATTTGCTGTTTCTCAGACCTCTGACTCCAGGCCCTGACACCTCACACGTGGGTAACTCCAGTCGCTGGCCTCTGACCCTTGACCCCTGACCTCCTCCTCCCCTCTGCAGAGCTCCACCTTCTCCAGCCAGGCCCCAGACCCCAAGGTGACCAGCATGTTCGAGCTGAGCGGGCCGTTCCGGCAGCAGCACTTTCTGGCTGGGCTCCTGCTGACGGAGCTGGCGCTGGCCCTGGAACCTGAGGCCGAGGGGTGAGCACAGGCCCCCCTCTGGCCCCCGGGGCTGGTGGAAAGGTCCAGGGGCCACGCCCACCCCATCCTGAGCTCCTCCCTCCCCGACAGGGCATCCCTGCTGCACAAGAAGGCCATCAGTGCCGTCCACAGTCTGCTCTGTGGCCATGACGCTGACCCCCGCTACACCGAGGCTGCCGTGAAGGCCCGTGTGGCCGAGCTGTACCTACCCCTGCTGTCACTCGCACGGGACACGCTGCCACGGCTGCATGATTTTGCTGGTCAGTGGGCCGGGGGCAGGACGGGGTTACCCGATCCAGGGGCTGGATGGATTCCGGCGAGCTCAGGTCAGGGAGGACGGGGGAAGGGGAGGGGGGCGCAGGGTTAGGAATAAAAGCGCGGGTGGTGGGGTCAGGGGAGGAGGTTCAAGTGCTGTCGTGGGGCCCAGGAAAGCCATCGGCCTCTCTGAGCCTGTTAAATGGGGACAGTGGTGGCCTCGGCCACTTCCTAAGGTTATGTGAAACTCTGGGGAGCGCATACTGGGGCAGTCACCCCACCGTAAACGGGAGTCGTTACTCTAATGTGATCTTCTAGGAAGAGAATATGAGGAGAGGAAGGTGGGGAGCATCTGGCGAGGGGGTGCTTGGAGCCCCGTGTTCATTCATTCACTCGTGTTCCACATTCACTGGCACCTGGGGGACAGCGTATAGTTGGAAACACAGACTTAGGACTTCTGGGTTGATCCCCTCTGTCGTTTGGGGGAAATTCTCACTCTTCATCTCTTGAATTTTTTTTTTTTCCTGCCTCCTTTTCTCGCCTCTCTCCTTCTGGGACTCCAATTACACGTACGTTCGACCTCTTGATCACATCACATGTGTCCACTGTGCTCCGTTCTGTTTTCCATTCTGTTTGCAGTTGGGCAACTTTTCTGTTCACCTGTATTCAGGCTCTCTGCTTATCTCTTCTCTGGCTGCGTCCAGTCTTTTGAGTTTTCAGATGTTATCATTTTCGGCTGTAAAATGTCCATTTGATTTTTTTTTCTTTTTTTGTAGATTCCAATTCTCGATTGTAATTTCCCAGCTTGGTAGCCGCGTTTGTCCGTCTTTTCTGCCACTTTATGGTTTAAAGTCCTTGTTTGCTAACTTCAACATTTGGTAGTGTGTGTGCCTGCTTCTGTTGTCTTTTTCTTCCTTGTCCATCATATTTTCTAGCCTCCTCCTTTGTCTTGTAATTCGTTATCGTATCCTGGACATTGTATGTAAAGGAAGCATCGTGACTGAAGCAATGTCCTCTTTTCCCAGTGAGGACCCCTCTCTCCCTCTCTTAGGCAGATGGGATAATCTGGTCAGGAACCGAGCTAGGTTAAGCTGGGCTGGAGTGTTAGTTAAGCTCAGTTAATGTTCTAAGACTCTCTGGGGCGAGACCAGTTCTGTATTTGTCGGCAGCTCCTGTCTCTCTGATGAAACTTTTTTTGAGGGGAGATATGAGGGGTACTCTTTGAAGATCATAGAGTTTGGAGCCAGACTATTTAGCTGAAGATCCTAATTTACCTTGCTGCGTGACCCCAGGCACGTGACATAATCGCTCTGTGCCTCAGTTTCCTCATCCATAAAGTGGGGGTGATAAGAGTATTTGTGTTGCAGGGTTGTTTTGAAGATTAAGAGTTAATATTTTCAAAGTGCCTACGGTAGCATCTGGCACATCGGAGACTCTATGTAAGTGCCAGTTGATGCTGTGGTAATAGCCGTGGCATTTATTATTGTTAATTATTATTATTATTACCGCCGTTGTTGCCATCATCATCCTCCTCCTTGTAGTCAACGTTTACTAGGCCTGAGGGCCAGGCCGCATTCTAAGTGTTGAGCATGTAGGAGCAGCCAAAGCAGATGGAGTTCAGGCCTTTGTGGATCCTACGAACAGTTGCGTGAGAAACGTGTCTAACGACAAGCATAAAAAGTGAGCTCTGAGAATAGATGACGGGGGACCTCAGCCTGGTCTGGGGGAGTGGCATCAGGGAAGGCTTCCCTGAGGAGGTGAACTTTGGGCGAGAATATGAGACAGAGACAGTACTTACCAAGGGTTCTTTCTTCTGTCCTCCTGCCCCTCCCCGCAGAGGGCCCAGGTCAACGGTCAAGACTGGCCTCGATGCTCGACTCAGACACAGAAGGGGAAGGGGACATCGGAGGCACCATCAACCCCTCCGTGGCCATGGCCATCGCTGGTGGCCCCCTAGCCCCTGGCTCCCGGGCTAGCATCTCCCAGGGCCCAGTGGCAGTGAGTATGGCACTGGTCCCCAGAGACACCCTCCAACCTGGTAATAGAAGTTATGTAATGATATACTGACAGGCTAGTTCTCATCTTAATTTGGAGGAAATGAAAATCAACTCCGCCCCTTCTGAACACCTTCTCCCTTATTTGGCCCCAGGCTTCTCGCTCAGGCTGCCCCCTCTCTGCTGAGTCCAGCCGGACCTTACTGGTGTGTGTGCTGTGGGTCCTGAAGAATGCTGAGCCAGCCCTCCTGCAGCGCTGGGCTGCTGACCTTGCCCTCCCTCAGCTGGGTCGTCTCTTGGACTTGCTGTACCTTTGCCTTGCTGCCTTTGAGTACAAGGTGTGGGGGTGGGAGTGGGCCGGGGGGTGGGGGACGGGCTGTATGAGGCAGGCTGAGTGTGTGTACAGGTCCCTGGGGTGCTGCGGGCGAGAGGGAAGGGGTGGACTGTCTTCATGCACAGCTTCCTGCAGGTTTGAGGGTAAAGGGGTGGACTGTTTCTGTGCTGAGCCAAAGAGAAAAGGGAGAATTGCCTTTGTGAATAGACTCTGGAAGGTGCCAAGACCTTTCAGTAAAGGGGAGAACTGTGTCTCCAAGCACAGGATCCTGGAGGTCAGAAAGGATGAATGAGTGGGACCAAGTAGCCCAGGTCCCACAGAAAAGGGCAGAATCAACCTTGAACCCGTTCTCTGTCCTCACAGGGGAAAAAGGCCTTTGAGCGCATCAACAGTCTCACGTTCAAGAAGTCACTGGACATGAAGGCTCGTCTGGAGGAAGCCATCTTGGGCACTATTGGAGCACGACAGGAGATGGTCCGGCGGAGTCGTGGTGAGGGGGAAATGTGTCCTGTGCACGTCCCCACCAGCTGCTCCCAGCCTTTGTCTGAGGGACCCCAGGAGGGGGGCATCCCTACTTCCATGTCTGGCTCATTTTTCCCAGAAAAAAGCGTGTGCATCATCCCTGTGCACACGGGTGTCTGTGTTCCCTGTCTGTTCTCACATGTCCTTCATGTTTAACTATGTGTTCCCTTCTCATGCTTACGTGTCACCCAGTGTCCTCACGGGTTATCCCACACGTGTATCTTAATGCCTGAGCGCGTCTCCTCACGGTCACGTCTTTGTGTTTTCGCACATCCGTGAACATGCGCCTTGCGTGTCTCAGAGAGGAGTCCCTTTGGGAACCAGGAGAACGTCCGCTGGCGGAAGAGCATCACACACTGGAGACAGACCTCAGACCGTGTGGACAAGTGGGTGTGGGCAGGAAGTAGTTTGCTGGGGTCAGACCGGCTTCCAGAAAAACCGGTGTCCCTGGACCTCAGCCCCCAACCCCCTCCCGTCCCCTCCAGGACCAAGGATGAAATGGAACACGAGGCCTTGGTGGACGGGAACCTGGCGACCGAGGCAAGCCTGGTGGTTCTGGACACACTGGAGATCATCGTGCAGGTAGGGCTTGAGCCAGCGTCTCCCTGACCTCCAACCCCATCACCGTGCCTCGTGATCTCTGGCCATACAATCCCTCTCTTTCCCTGACCCCGTAAGCCGCTCAGTCCCTAACAGCTGGATTTCTGACCCCCTAGACGGTCATGCTGTCAGAGGCCCGGGAGAGCGTCTTAGGCGCAGTGCTTAAAGTTGTGCTCTACAGTCTGGGCAGTGCCCAGAGTGCCCTCTTCTTGCAGCATGGCCTGGCCACACAGCGAGCCCTGGTGTCCAAGGTAAGCCCCATTCGACGGTCACGGTTATCAGAGTAATAGTCACCGCCCGTTGAGCACCTGCCATGTGCTCAGCAACCCCATGGGACAGACCCTCCTTAGCCATGGTTTGCAGAGGAGGGAACTGAGGATCAGAGTGGCAGAGTCATTCACCCAGAGTCACACAGCAAGGGCATCCCCCCAGGTCTGATTCCAAAGCCCACTGTGCTTGGCCAAAGCGGGCAGAACACAGATGCCCCTGCCACCACCCCCATCCGGGACCTTCCGTGCCAGAATGGGGAGGGGCCGACTAGTATCTGTCTCGCCCTGGGGGACAGTTCCCAGAGCTGCTGTTCGAGGAGGACACAGAGCTGTGTGCCGATCTCTGCTTGAGGCTCCTGCGACACTGCGGCAGCCGCATCAGCACCATCCGCACGCACGCCAGCGCCTCACTCTACCTCCTCATGCGCCAGAATTTCGAGATCGGCAACGTAAGTAGGAGGTGTCAGTGCAGCAGATGGAGGGCAGGAGGGGGGACGGGTGGCGCGGGCAGGTCAATAAGGCCCTGGGGATCAGAGTCCGAGGCCTCACAGCTCTTCCTCCCGGTCTCCTCTCAGAACTTTGCCCGCGTGAAGATGCAAGTGACCATGTCGCTCTCGTCCCTGGTGGGGACGACACAGAGCTTCAGTGAAGAGCACCTGAGACGGTCACTGAAGACCATCCTCACCTATGCGGAGGAGGACGTGGGGCTGCGGGACAGCACCTTCGCGGAGCAGGTGACCCCGCCCCCGCCACGCCCCCCCACGCCCCCGCCACGCCCTCCTCAGCCTGTGCTTCGCCCTGCCTGCTTGCCCGGCACGCTTGGTGGCTTCTCCACGCCCTCACTGGCCCCTGGCCATTCCCCGGCTCCAGGTCCAGGACCTGATGTTCAACCTGCACATGATCCTGACGGACACGGTGAAGATGAAGGAGCATCAGGAGGACCCGGAGATGCTCATCGATCTCATGTACAGGTGAGGCGGGCCAGGCGGGACCTGCGGCCGTTCTCCCGCACAGACAGGTGATGGGGGAGTAGATGGTGACAGCGACAGGTGAGCAGACAGGTAAGGGGAGGCCAGGTAAGTGAACGGGGAAAAGGGCGCCAGGTGAACACACACTGGACGGCGACAGATGAGAATAAGGACAAGTGAAGGGGACAGGTGGGAGGGACAGGTGAGGTACCAACCGGTGACAATGGGTCAGGAAAGAAGTGATTTGGAGGAGAGGTGAGGGGTTTGGTTAGAAATTGGGGAGTGGGTGGGGCGCCCGGGGGGCTCAGTCGGTTAAGCGTCTGACTTCGGCTCAGGTCATGATCTCATGGTTCGTGGGTTCTAGCCCCACATCGGGCTCTGTGCTGACAGCTTGGAGCCTGGAGTCTGCTTTGGATTCTGTGTCTCCCTCTCTTTCTGCTCCTCCTCCAGCTTGTGCTCTCTGTTTCTCTCTCTCTCCAAAATAAATAAATAAACATTTAAAAAAATTAAAAAAAAAAAAAAAAGAATCTCTTGGGGCGCCCGGGGGGCTCAGTCGGTTAAGCGTCTGACTTCGGCTCAGGTCATGATCTCATGGTTCGTGGGTTCAAGCCCCGCGTCGGGCTCTGTGCTGACGGCTCAGAGCCTGGAGCCTGCTTCAGATCCCGTGTCTCCCTCTCTCTCTGCCCCTCCCCCGCTGGCACTATGTCTCTCTCTGTCTCTCAAAAATGAATAAATGTTAAACATTTTTGAACCAAATAAAAAGAAATTGGGGAGTAGGAGACGGGAAACAGGTGATGGAGATGGAAGGCAGGGTGCAGACGGGATGGACGGGCCTGGAGGACAGTGACATGGTTCTCGAGCAAGGGGAATGGGGGAGCAGGGCGTGGCTTAAGATTAAGCAGGTGAGGCCATTGGCTGGTCAGTGGGAGACAAGTGGAAGGACACATGAGAAAAGAGATGAGCAGATCAATAGGTGAGGAGGCCCCACGTAAATGGGGGTCTGGCCGAGGAGCCTGGCTGGTGAGAGGCGCAGATGGCTGGGGTAACAAGCAAAAGGGGTGGACAAGTGAGGGATAGGCAGTGGGGACAGGGTGAGTGCCCCACCTCCTCACCCCCGCCTGCCCCCCCCACGCATGCCAGGATTGCCCGCGGCTACCAGGGCTCCCCCGACCTGCGGCTCACGTGGTTGCAGAACATGGCAGGGAAACATGCAGAGCTGGGCAACCACGCGGAGGCCGCCCAGTGCATGGTGCACGCGGCCGCCCTGGTGGCCGAGTACCTCGCCCTGCTGGAGGACAGCCGCTACCTGCCCGTGGGCTGCGTCTCCTTCCAGGTGAGCTGCCCGGCTGACAGGTTGGCAGTGGGGGGCGGTGGCACCCCTGGGGTGGGGCCGGGGCCTAACGCTGCCTCCCACCACAGAACATCTCATCCAACGTGCTAGAGGAATCGGCCATCTCCGACGACATCCTGTCGCCTGACGAGGAGGGCTTCTGTTCCGGGAAGCACTTCACGGAGCTGGGGCTGGTGGGACTGCTGGAGCAGGCGGCAGCCTACTTCACCATGGTGAGGCCTGCGGCCGGCTGCGGGACCTGGGGCTCGGGCCAGGGTGGCACCATCAGATCCGCTGAAGGGCCCAGCGCCTGCTCCCGGAGACTCACGGCGGAGCTGCTGCCTGGTCCCTTTCTGGGCAGGGGATTTGCAGAGGACAACCGGGACCTTCACCAGCTCACGTTACCTGCCACTCTCCCTGTAAAACCCTTGACACGAGGCCTGGACGTAGTAAGCCTTCGATACATTCAGCCGCTATTAAATTTTTTTTTTATTATAGAAAATTTCAAGCACGCCTAAAAGGAAAAAACTGGACCATCGCCCCCATACCCAGCACTCAAATCCAACAACCACCAGCATTTACTCTCTTGTTTCATCTTCTCTTTGCCTTTGTCTCTAGTGTTTTTGTTTTGTTTTTTTGGTTTTGATGGAGTATTTTGGGGTGTTTTTTTTTTGTTTTTTGGTTTTTTTTTTTAATGTTTATTTTTGAGAGAGAGAGAGATCGCAAACAAGGGAGGGGCAGAGAAAGAGAGAGAGAGAGAGAGAGGGAGACACGGAGACACTGAATCCAAAGCGGGCTCCAGGCTCCGAGCCATCAGCACAGAACCCGATGCAGGGCTCGAACTCACAGACTGCGAGATCATGACCTGAGCCGAAGTCAGACGCTTAACCAACTGAGCCACCCAGGCGCCCCAAGATCTGAATTTTCACAAATTGCTTGATGAAACCCACACAACTACTCAGCTAGTTTTTGTTTGTTTGTTTTCTTGTTTTTAAACCTTAGTGTAGTCCAAGGACCAGCAGCATGGGTATCACCTGGGGGCTTGTTATAAATGCAGAGTCCTGGGTCCCCCAAACCCTCTGAACCCTACATTCTCACAAGATCTCAGAGATTCTGTGTCTGTTGGAGTTGGAGAAGTTCCAGCTTTAAACAAACCCTCCCCATCACACCATCACACACACAAGTACCTCCCTGTGCAGACTCATTGATGAAACCCTGGTATACAACTCAAGTTGTGCATGACCAAATTAATGGGAATTCTTTTTTTTTTTTTCAAAAAAAAAATTTTTTTTTAATTAAAAAAAATTTTTTTTAACGTTTATTTATTTTTGAGACAGAGAGAGACAGAGCATGAACAGGGGAGGGGCAGAGAGAGAGGGAGACAGAGAATCCGAAACGGGCTCCAGGCTCTGAGCTGTCAGCACAGAGCCCGACGCGGGGCTCGAACTCACGGACCGTGAGATTGTGACCTGAGCCAAAGTCGGACGCTTAACCGACTGAGCCATCCAGGTGTCCCTCAAAAAAATTTTTAACGTTTATTTTTGAAAGAGAGAGACAGAGTGTGAGTGGGGGAGGGGCAGAGAGAGAGAGACAGAATTCAAAGCAGGCTCCAGGCTCTGAGCTGTCAGCACGGAGCCTGATGCAGGGCTCAAACTCACAAACCATGAGATCATGACCTGAGCCAGTCAGACGCTTAACCAACTGAGCCACCCAGGTGCCCCATTAACAGGAATTCTGTAATACCAGTCCATGCTTGGATGTTCCTGATGATCTCACGACAATTTTTTTTTTTTTTTGCACTTGGTTTGTTCGAATCACGATCCATTTATAAGATCCACGATGGCTGTGACTGACAAGTCTCTTAAGGCTCTTTGAATCAAAGAAAGAAAACAAAAAAAAAACCGGCATCAGTTCCCCAATTTTTACAGTGAGGGTTTTTAATGTTTTCTTTGATAGGTTGAGGCTCAGGCATTGTATTTCCCACTGTTGTAAAAAGATTTTCTCCCAGCTTGCTTGCTTGCATGAAAGCAATTGTTTCTTTTTCCTGCATTTCATTTGTTGGAGACGTGGGCTTTGTTTCAAGGAATTTTCTTTCTTTTAAATTTTTTTTTATTTTTTTTAATGTTTATTTATTATTGAGAGAGGGACAGACAGACAGAGTGTGAATTTGGGAGGGGCAGAGACAGAGGGAGACACAGAGTCCGAAACAGGCTCCAGGCTCCAAGTTGTCAACATAGAGTCCAACGCGGGGCTCGAACTCACGAACCGTGAGATCATGACCTGAGCTGAGGTCGGATGCTTAACCGACTGAACCACCCACGCACCCCTGTTCCAAGGGGTTTTCTGGCCTGAACAAGGCTGGCTGTGTCCCCATGGTGTTGCTTTACTTGTTCCTCTGTCCCCACGTTTCTGGGAACTGGTGATGAGGTCTGGACTCCCACTCAGATTCGGAGTCAGGTTTTTCCGGTGAGATTTATTTTCTGGGCTGCCAGACCCCTAGTGGGGTTTTCACTATTGCCATTTTGTTAAAGGCTCAAACAACAGCCTCAGGGGAATAAACCAGACGGTACACGCAGACCTCTCACAGTTGGCCAGGAAACTTCCCAGGGTTTCTGCTAGCTTCATGGTGGCACCGGCTGTGGGTGAGGGGCCCTTCGGGAGCGGTGGTGACCACATGCCAAGAGGCAGCTGGGGGGGGAGGTCTTGGGTACTAGGCCAGAAGGGCTGGTGTTCAGGTCCTGGCCCTGGGGAGTTGTGTCTCTGAGTTTTCGTTTTCTCTCTGCGAAATTTAAAAAAAAAAAAAAAAGGCTCCTCCCCCCAGTGAAGGAACATGGGTAAAGTGCAGATGTATACAGCACCTGGTCTATCGTAAGCATGGTAGAGAGCACGGAGGGGTCTATGGGGGCCAAGTGGAAAGACTGGTGTCCCATCTGGGGTGGGGTGGTCAGGGTGGCCTCCCTGGAGGAGGTGATAAAAGACGGAGGCCTGGAGGACGGGTAGTAGCACAGCAGGGGGGCTTTTCCAGGCTGGAGAGAAAACTAGGGAGGGTGCTGGGAATCCTGATGTGCCCCACCCCCTAGGGCGGGCTCTATGAGGCAGTGAACGAGGTCTACAAGACCCTCATCCCCATCCTGGAAGCCCACCGAGACTACAAGAAGCTGGCTGCCGTGCACGGCAAACTGCAGGAGGCCTTCACCAAGATCATGCACCAGGTGGGTGGGGATGCCCTCCCAGACCCTGCCCTTGGCCCCAGCTCCCACCCCCACCACGGCTCAGCTGACTCTGACCCTTCTCTCTCCGACAGAGCTCTGGCTGGGAGGTGAGTCGGCCCAGTGGCCACCTGCCTCTGGGGCCCCCATGATGGCTGGTCAGCAGTGGTCAGGGACCACCAGGGGGTGCTGGAGGAACATGGCCGCCTGGCCGCAGGGGCTGGTGCTCAGTAGGTGATGACGCACCCTCCACTTCTTCCCCCCTTCCCCCCATCCCCCCTTTCCGTCCCTCAGGTCCCCCTCCCTGCCCTAGATCCCGAGGGCAGCCTGTGACTCACCCAGCTGGGACCTCTCCAGAGACACCCCTCCCTCGGGCAGGGCCAGCTTGGTCACTGCCTGTAAGGGGGGGTGCTCTGACTCCCTCCTTGTCTGTCTCTGTATTTCTCTTTGTCTCTGTCTCTTGGTCCCTTTCCCTGTCTCTTTCTCTCTCCCTGTCTTGCTCAACACTCTCTGTCAGTCTCTTCGAATCTGTCTGTCTCTGTCTCCCCAGCTTCCCCCAGGATCTCTGCTCCCCATTGCCATTTAGTGCTCCCCCTCTCCCGCCTCTCCCCCACTTGGGTCTATTTTTAGGCATCTCTTAGTTTGGGGAGAATTTTCTGGCCAAAGAAGGCAGGAACCCAGAGCCAAGATGGGAGGGCTGGGTGGGGGCCGGGTGGGACAGGCAAGTCCCAGATCTCTGGTCTCCGCCCAAAGAATGGCACTCACGGGGCAGCATAGACTGGGACCCTGGAGCTTGGGGGCTCTTACCTCTGACCTCTCCCATGACAATGTCTCTCCCTTCCCTACCAATACCCTTGTGCCCGCCCCACCCTGCCCGGATCGGCCTTGGTGAGTGAACACAGAGCTACGCCCTTTCTTTCTGGTAGAGGGTAGTATTTCTGGTAGAGGGTGGTGGGGATTGGGGGGGGTGACCTGGAACAAGGGAGCCAGGGCTTCTGTCCCAGAGGGCTATGCATCCCCTCAGCCACTCAAGCATTTATCAAGCACCTGCTGTATACCCAGCGCTGTAGGCATTGAGGACACAGCTGTACTCAACAGAGCCCTAGCAACAGAGCCCTAATCCTAATTTCATATTGAGATCCAGACTCTGAAGAAGTGCTTGGGCGAGGATAATCGGGAACCAGGGGCTTGTGTTAAATGAGAACAAAGATTTGGGGGAGGCAGGAGATAAAGGTCGGGGACAAAGAGGGTGTGAGCTGCTGGCAGTCATCAGGGGCCATACTCCAATATTCTCAGGGTCCCCCCAACTGTGCCTGTGACTTCCTGTTCATGGGCTCCCCCTGCCCATGCCCACCTCTTCTGCATGTGGGGCAAGGGGACCTCCAGAGGGGCCTCCTGGGCCACAGCTCCCATTCTTCCAGACGCAGCGTGTGTTCGGGACGTATTTCCGTGTGGGCTTCTATGGTGCCCGCTTCGGCGACCTGGACGAGCAGGAGTTTGTGTATAAAGAGCCGTCCATCACGAAGCTGGCTGAGATTTCACACCGGCTGGAGGCACGTCCCAGCGGTAGGGGGTAGACGGGCATTGGGCTGCCCTGGGCGGAGTGGGGGCTGCTCCTCTGTGGCCCCAAGTCAGCCCCGTGTCCCCAGGAGTTCTACACGGAGAGGTTTGGGGAGGACGTGGTCGAGATTGTCAAAGATTCGAACCCCGTGGACAAGACCAAGCTTGACCCACAGAAGGTGAGGACTCCTGACCATCCCAGGGTCTCCCATATCCAGGGAGGCAAACTTCAGAGCGTATCTCCCTTGGGGACCCCAAATCCTTTTCCTTGGGAGAGCCTCAAACCTCGAGACGTGAGATGTGGGACCCCCCAGATTTCAACCTCCCAGACCCAAGGAGGTCCAAATCCCCTTTCTCCAGGGATGGGGTCCTGCAGGGAGGATGTGTGTGTACTGGGGCTGTGGGAGCCTCATTCCTGAGCCCTGCATCCCAGGCTTACATCCAGATCACTTACGTGGAACCGCACTTCGACACCTACGAGCTCAAGGACCGGGTGACTTACTTCGACCGCAACTACGGGCTGCGCACCTTCCTGTTCTGCACGCCCTTCACGCCTGACGGGCGCGCGCATGGGGACCTGCCAGAGCAGCACAAGCGCAAGACTCTGCTCAGCACAGACCACGCCTTCCCCTACATCAAGACCCGGATCCGCGTGTGCCACCGTGAGGAGGTGGGCGGGGCCCCAGGGAGGGCAGGTGCGGCGACCCAAGGTCAAGGGAGGCCCAGTACCCCCAGACCCAGGTCGGGGAGGTGAGAGGACCCTAAACTCCTATGCCTGGACACCAGTCAGACTCCAGCCTCTGCTTCCAGACCCAGCCAGCCTGAGACTGGCCCACCACCCACCCCAAGTCCTCAGAGCCAGACACAGGCAGCTGAGACCAGACCCCCCCCCCCCGCCCGCCCCCACCCTGCCAGATCCAGGCCGGCAGAAGTCCCCCCCACACACTGTTCATTTCACAGCCTCTGGGAACCCCTCTCCACCCCCAGCAGGGGTCCAGGCTGCCCGGGCCGTCTCGGGTCAGGACCTCTTCAGGCCCCAGCCAGTGCCTGCCATTCCCCTCCCCCCACAGACAGTGCTGACACCCGTGGAGGTGGCCATCGAAGACATGCAGAAGAAGACACGGGAGCTGGCCTTCGCCACCGAGCAGGACCCGCCCGACGCCAAGATGCTACAGATGGTGCTTCAGGGCTCTGTGGGGCCCACTGTGAACCAGGTACAGCCAGTGGGGCCTGCAGGCTGCCCGAAGCACCCCAGGGGCCGTGCAGACACCCTCATGAGCCCCTCTGCCCCCTGCAGGGGCCCCTGGAGGTGGCCCAGGTGTTCTTGGCGGAGATCCCGGAAGACCCCAAACTCTTCAGGCATCATAACAAGCTGCGGCTCTGTTTCAAGGACTTCTGCAAGAAGTACGCCTGCCCCCCGCGCCCCCCACCACCCCCATCACCGCTCTGCTTTCCTGACCCCATACAGCCTCTCTGTATCCCTGATGCCCATTATGGAGCTCCCGCCTCTCTAAGTGCCCTCCGCCTATCAGACTCCCACTGTAGCTCCTGGCCCCACCCCCAGACTGCCCCCCACCTCCAGGCTTGCTTTCTCCCGGGCATCATCTCCTGCCATCTCTCTCTCAGGTGTGAGGACGCCCTGCGGAAGAACAAGGCCCTGATAGGGCCAGACCAGAAGGAGTACCACCGAGAGCTGGAGCGGAACTACTGTCGCCTGCGGGAGGCTCTGCAGCCCCTGCTCACCCAGCGCCTGCCCCAGCTGCTGGCGCCTCCCACGGCAGGCCTCAGGTGCCCGGCCCCCGCCCCCGACCACAGAGAGAGGGCAGAGGCAGGCACAGATGGGCGCTGTCATACAGGCGCGTGTCAACCCACGCGCGCGTCAGTGTGCACGCTCACAGCTTTGCACAAACGTGCAACTCTGTGGACATGCATGCATGCCGGGCGGGCTCTGGGCAGCCACTTCACATCCTGGCTGGGGCATCTCCCAGACGTGGGACTTCGCCTTTCTGAGCCTCCATTTCCATGTCTGTAAAATGGGCACAATTCGTATCTTCGGTGGTAGATTCCAAGAGAGAATCTGTGACTTTAGAGAAGGACGGGAGAGGCTGATGAGCACTCGGGAGTTGGGAGCCCTCTGGCCACGTTAACCCACCTCATTCTTCCCCCAGGAACTCCTTGAACAGAGCAAGTTTCCGGAAGGCCGACCTCTGAGCCTGCAAGGCCTGAAGCCAGGCCCAGAAGAACCAGCACCCTGGCCTCCACCGCCTGTGCCTTTCCCCCACTGCACACTGGGCTGTGGGGTGATCGATTTGCACACGGGGCTGGGCCCTCTGTTCCTCTGTTCCCATCTGTGTGCACTGATGCTTCTTACCTTTTCTAATTTAAAATGGTTTTCATAAGCAGCCTGTTTGATGTGGATCCTGGGAGCTGGGTCATGTCCGCACACCCTGATCTTTGACAGACTCTGAGAACTCACGGGGTGCCTGGAGCACAGCAGTGACAAACAGGCAAATTCCTGCCCTTGTGGAGCTGTCATTCTAGTAGAGGAGTCGACACACAAATAACAATGTCACGTGCCCATGGGGAATAATAGTAACGTTAGTGAAACCCTTGCAGAGTACTCAGCCCAGCCCTAAAGGGCGCCGAGATAGATACTGCCCCATTTATGGGCCCTTTTGCCTGAGGGGCCTCCTTCAGGCCCCTACCTCCTGGTTAGTGAATCTTCTCAATGCCATTTTCCAGTAGGAAGCACTTTTAACCCCGTTTTACAGCTGGGGAAACTGAGGCACCAAGCAGTTAAAGGCTGCTTAGCCTGCCGTTAAAGGCTGCCAAGCCAGGTCTGGCTTAGCCGGAGGCTGTGCAGCCTCGCACTGACCCAGCCCCACTCCCCACCGCGCGGCCGTCACGCCACCCTGTACCAGGCCTGTGCTGGGCCGCTTCCAGCCTTGGGCCGGCTGGGGGAGGGGTGACCTCCCGCCGCCACCGCCGCCGCCCGCGCCCTCCCGGAGCTGGGCCCCGGCCAGCCCCGCCCCGCCCCCGCCCCCCGCGGCGCCCAGCTGCAGCGGTGGGGAGGACCCTGTCCTGGGGACTCCGGGAGGAGGGGCGAGAGGACGACACCGGTTCGCTCGGGCGCGCACCCACACACCTGCAGTCCAGGTGCAATCGCGTTCTCCCGGCATCCCCTGTCTCCCCCTTCCCCCCACGGCCGTCCAGGCTGCCGGCGACTGGGGGCGGGGCCGGCCCGGAGGGGGCAGGGCGGGGGCGGAGCCACCGCCGAGGGCCGGGCGGCCGGGCGGTGGCGCGCGGAGGACGCACGGGCGGCGGGACGCTGGGACGGCGGCGGCCGGAGCGCGCGAGGCGAGTAGGACCCGAGGCTGGGTCGGGGTTCGAGTCCGGTTCGGGGTTCGAGCGTGGTCCCCACCCCACCCACCCCCAATCCCGGGACGCGACCTCGCCGTTCTCTACGAGCCGCTGCCTCCAACTCCTCCATCTAGGTCTAAACTTTCCGTACTTGGAGTGTCTCGTTCCCCCGCGTCTCTGTCCCCTCCCCGTCTTTCCCCTGCTTCTCTTCCCCGGCCGCATCCTCCTCCAGGTGTCCTGCCCCTTTCCCGCATCACTGTCTTCCCTCTGCCCCTCTCCCCCATCTCGATCCTCCTCTCTACCTCTTTACCCCCACTCTGTCCCCCCTCGCCCTCCCCCGTGGCCGAGCAGAGCCAGGCCCCAGACGGCGGGAAGGCGGCCGGGCGTCCGGCCGGGCTGGGCCTCGGCCTGGCGGCTGGGCCGGTGTGGGGAGCGGCAGCTGTTTGCCATTAGCCGGGGACCCCGCAGGCCCCGCCCCCTCCCTGCACGGGGCGGGGTCACCCCTGCCGGGGTCTTTGGGTCGGAGAGACCCCAGAGACGTCCAGGTTTGGCTGGGAGTGGGGCTGGAAGGAGACTCCGCCGGACATTCGGGCCCGCCTGGGACCCTGCACCCCCTTACCTGTCCCCTCTTGGAGTGTCTCGCCCCCCATTCTCTCCATCTCTCTCCTATCCTGCTTTTCCTTCTCTATATCCCAGGGGTCCCATAGAGGGAGAGGGGCTTCAGCCACAGACACCCTTCCTCACCACCCCGCCCACCCCGCTCTGCTTTCTCGACCTGTGGTCATCCGCGCACGTAGAGGGCGGTCCGATGGCTGGAGACCCTCAGACCTCAGTCTCTCTTGGAAGTGGGCAGAGGGATGTGGCATTGGGAGGTGGGGGGGGGGTGTGGCCAATAGTGGGGAATCTGCCAGGCTCAGGTTCGAGTCCAGACCCAGCCACTTCCCCCTCCGGTGACCCTGGGCAAGTCACTGTGCATTTCTGTGCCTACCCCGCCCCCCATTCCTTATTTGCAAAACAGAGCAATCAATAACTGTGTGCCTGATGGGGACGTTGTGATCAAATGAGCTGCTGGGGTGATTATTACAGTTATTACTATTATTTGCCCCACCACTTTTCACCTCCAGGGGCCCCCACAGGCTATTCCAGTCCTGCTTCCTGCCACCAGTCTGTCTCAGGTGTCCAGAAAAGAGTTTTGATCACCTCCCAGGTGCGTAGGGGGTGAGCCTCCAAGCAGGTGAAAACCCAGATTTCATACAATTGGTGACTGTGTTCCAGGCGTTGAAAGACAAAGACGTGAAGAAAGACGGAGAGAGAAGTGGAGCGAGGCACAGAGAGACAGAACGTGGAGAGAGGCAGAGAAGCGCGGAGAGACTAAGCAAGACACTAAGCAAGGCACGAGCAGGGTGTAAGACAAGGACAAGCCCGGCTGCCCCGGAGCCCCAGCCCCGCCTTCATGCCCGGCAGGTGCCCCACCTGGCCCATCCTCCCAGGTACCCACCGCCCTGGCACCCACAGGCCAGAAAGGGTCCTGCCTGGTGGTAGGATGGGCTGGGGCCTCTGGAGCGGGGTGGCTGGAGGTCAGACGGCAGAAAGGACTGGCCAAGCTCAGGCTGAGTGTTGGGGACAGGAGGGCCCTGGCCGGCCTCCAGGGCTGAGGGGGAGTTAGTGAGAGGCTCTGATTGTCCCTCCCTTTTGCAGCCTCCAGGCGCCCTGTCTTACTTCCTCCCCGCCCCCACCCCCCCCACAACCCCCATGACTTCCCTGGACACCACCCGGCCCTCTATCCCTGCTGCGCCCCTGAGCCGGACGCATCCTGGGGGGGCAGGAAGTTCTCGTGTAGCCCGGCAGCGAAACTGTTTATTTTTAGAGAAAATTGTTTCCATAAAGAGGAAAGGCTTTGCTCCTCACTGCCTCCCCCTAACTTTCCCTGCCCCCCTACCCTGGCTGGCCTGACCCAGCTCTCCTTTGGGGTCCCCTACCCTCAGCTTCATCTCTCCTCTGCCCCTGTGTCTCTGTGTCCTTGGATTCTTGCAGGAGGGCTTTCCTGCACTTAGGAAGCCTGTCCCCCAGCCCCCTGCCCATCTCAGCCCCTATCTGTCCCTGTAGCCAGCTTCTGGCCTGGACTGAGAGGAGGGGTGCAGGAAGGGTGGGGCCTGTCGGGCTTGGGGCCCCCCGGCCCAGGGCCTTGTGGAGGCGGGGCTGTGGGAACAGCTGGAGCCTGTCCAGGGGCTGGACAGATGTGCAGGCAGGCTGTGAGGTTTGGTTTCTTTGTTCCAGGCCGTGGGGGCCCCCCACCCCTTTCCACAGCCAGGCCGGGTGTGTTCCTAGGAGAGGGTCCCGGACTTGGGGAAGAGGGAGTGTTGGGAGGGGGGCAGCTGTGGAGGGGGGGTGGCCCCATCCCCCCCTCCCCCTGCAGACTCCTCCTGACTCCAAGCTCCAATACCCCTCCTCCCAGGTAAGCCTCAGCTCAAGCTGCAGGTGATCTGAGTCACAGACCCCAAGTGACTCTTGAGGAGCTTCTGCAGACCAGAGGATGGCCCAAGTCCTTCACGTGCCAGCTCCCTTCCCAGGTCAGGGGGCTCAGGAAGAGAGGGCCCTGCCCTGGGGTCTGGGAGATGATGAGGCCCAACCTTGCAGGAGGTGGTGGGTGTGGGGTGGTTGAGGGTAAAACACAGCCCTGCCCCAAGGACCTGAATAAGGACCATTTGGCTCTACCCTGGAGGGTCTGATGGGGAGGGGACAGACTTTCAGGGAAGGGGGCTGGTGTGAGTAGGGAGATGGGTCCCTGTGTGGGAGGGGGGTGGAGGGAGTAGGCACAGCCCTACCCTGCAGGTTTCGGAGAGTGACAGGGCCTTGCCCTGAGACTGGAGTCATTATTAAGCACCCAGTGGGCTCCTATCCCTAGGGCAAATAAACCTGGACTCTCCTGGGGACATGAGTCTCCCCCCTGAGGAGTGGACAGCGGTGTTCAGAGTCCCTGGTCTTTCTTCACACCCCAGGGACCCCTGGTCCAGCCTCCCCACCCGCCTTCCCTGCCAGGGAGCCTGACCCACCGTACTCTGTGGAGACGCCCTATGGCTACCGCCTCGACCTGGACTTTCTCAAGTATGTGGATGACATCGAGAAAGGCCACACGCTTCGGCGCGTGGCCGTGCAGCGCCGGCCCCGCCTCAGCTCACTGCCCCGAGGTCCTGGCTCCTGGTGGACCTCCACCGAGTCTCTGTGCTCTAATGCCAGCGGGGACAGCCGCCACTCGGCCTATTCCTACTGCGGCCGCGGCTTCTACCCGCAGTACGGTGCCCTAGAGACCCGCGCCGGCTTCAACCCGCGCGTGGAGCGCACGCTGCTGGATGCCCGCCGCCGCCTGGAGGACCAGGCAGCTGCGCCTACCGGCCTGGGCTCCCTGACCCCCAGCGCAGCAGGCTCCACCAGCTCATTGGTGGGCGTGGGGCTGCCGCCCCCGACGCCACGGAGCTCGGGACTGTCCACACCCGTGGCTCCTAGCGCCGGGCACCTGGCCCACGTGCGGGAACAGATGGCGGGTGCCCTGCGGAAGCTGCGGCAGCTGGAGGAGCAGGTGAAGCTGATCCCCGTGCTCCAGGTGAAGCTATCCGTGCTGCAGGAGGAGAAACGGCAGCTCACGGTGCAGCTCAAGAGCCAGAAATTCCTGGGCCATCCCACGGGGGCCCGGGGCCGCAGCGAGCTCTGCCTGGACCTCCCAGAGCCCCCCGAAGATCCAGTGACGCTCGAGACCAGGAGCGTGGGCACCTGGGTCCGAGAGCGGGACTTGGGTGTGCCTGACGGGGAGGCAGCCCTCGCCGCTAAGGTCACGGTGCTGGAGACCCAGCTCAAGAAAGCGCTGCAGGAGTTGCAGGCGGCTCAGGCCCAGCACGCGGACCCCCAGCCCCAGGCCAGGCCACCACCAGACAGCCCGATCCGAGTGGACACTGTCCGGGTGGTAGAGGGGCCGCGGGAGGTGGAGGTGGTGGCCAGCACGGCTGCCGGAACCCCTGCACAGCGGGCCCAGAGTCTGGAGCCCTATGGAACAGGGCTGCGGTCCCTGGCACCGTCTGGAGGGGTGGAGAGCCCTGCCGTGTTCCGTAGCCACGAGCTCGTAGAGACCGCGTTCCCAACATCTGCTGCGCCCGCCGGCAACGTTCACCTGGTGAAGAAGATCAGCATCACGGAGCGCAGCTGCAGTGACCCAGCAGGTGAGCCACAGTAGACAGGGGAGGATGGCGGAGAGGCCTTCTTTGTTCCTGTGAAGGCCGGGGTCCAGCCCCGGCCCTGGCCTTCCATCAGACCAACCACTCCGGCTCTCAGAGCCTCTGTCTCGTCCTCTGGAGAAAACGGGACAGTTGTGCTGCCGACTCTGTGCTGTGGGGAACCATGCAGAGAAATTGGGTATCTGTTAAGTGCGTGTTTTCCTGGCTAGTACGTTGTAAGTATCCAGACAGCAGGAGGTACTTGAGGGAGGGTCCCCAAGGCTGTTGGTTTGCTGGGCCCCAAAGCCCTCCCAATTTATTCGGTAAAGGGCAGAAACCAACTTCAGACCAGTTTAAGCAATGAAAAGGAAATGTACTGTTTGTGTAACTTAGTGACAGCTTCAGGCATAGCTGGATCTAGGTGCTCAAATATCATCCAGAACCGCTGACTCTCTTCTTCCGTGCACTTTGGGGTCTTCTTTCTTAGCAGAGTGCAGGTGGCCCCACGACTCCAGGCATCTGTCCTTTCATCTCAGTGGAAGGGGAACCTCTCAGTCGGAACAGTGCTAATAAAAAATCCCAAGGGTACCCCTCAGGGACTGGCAGCAGTCACGTGCCCATCGCTGTGCCAGTCCCTGTGTCCTTCACTGCCCAGCCCCAGATGCTGGGGGTAGAGGAGCCCCACCCAAGTCCTGCGGCCTCTGAGGGAGCAAAAGGGATGTCCCCTGGAGAAAGTGCTGAGTCCTCATGCCAGGAATGGGGATGTGGGTTGTGCAAAATGGCAGCTGCCCCATCGCTGCCACCCTTAGGCTTCTGGCGGAAGCTGTCGGAATGATTCATAATCATGACAGCTGTTCTGTATCAAACACTAGCCTGATGCCAGGTGCTATGGTAAGCGTTTCATTCATGGAATGTGGGCTTTAATATCCCAAGCAACCTGGGTTCAAATTCTACTTCTCGATGTAGCCCTGGGTGAGGGACTTCACCTCTGGAGGCCTCAGCTTCCTTATCTGTAAAGTGACATAACGCTAGTCCCCTACCTCTAGGGACTCTTGTGAATTGATGCACGCAGTGAACACTCAATCAATGCTTGTTGATAATTTTCAGGCCAATTCTGTTTCTAGCCGGGGAAACTGAGGCTCAGGAAAAAGCTGTACTTGCCCGGTGTCACACAGCTAGGCAGTGGCTGAGCCAAGACCCAAACCAAGGTCAGCCCGAACCTACAGCAGGGCTCGAAGGTGCCGCTCAGGTCCCCAACCCAGTCTCGAATGTCAGAGCCCCATGGAGGGACCCGAGGGCGCAAACTGGAGGGTGGGGACCCAGCTGTGTTTTCTTGCTTTTCCATGTTGTTCCTGGCCAGCTCTGGACACCACTTCTCTGTTCTGCGTCCATCACAAACACCCAGCGCTTTGATTCTGGCCCCCAGCCAAAGGCCCTGCCCAGCTCAGCCTTGGGATTTCTGGGAGGCAACCTCCATTCCAGACGTGCCACCTTGGGCAGCCGTGGGGCTTCTTGCCTGCAGGACACACAGACGTAGTGATGTTCCCACTCTATGCGGGCGGCTGCCCCCAAAAGTCCTTCCTTGTGTCTCACTTAACTCCTTGCCACAGCCAGCCCCGTCTCTGCTTTGCTTGGGCAGAACTGGAGTGTGCCGGTTCATTTCAACGTCTTCTCCTCTAGCAGACTTTTATTGAATGCTTGCTTTGTGCCAGACTCTTCCGGGCACCGGGGACGCAGCAGTGAACCAGACAGACAGAACCCCTGCAATAAACAAGTGAAACCCCGTGATAAAAAAGGGAAATACCGTTTCAGGGAATACGTGTTAGAAGCAAATAAAACGGGCCTGGGGTAGGCAGCAGTTAGATGGGGTGGTGATCTCAGTTCCAATTCTGATTTCCCTGCCCCCTAGCTCTGTGCCCTGGAGCAAGTTATTTGACCTGTCTGTGCCTCATGTGCAAATCTGGGTTCCTGACAACCCAGTGTCACCAGACCCGTGTGAGGTTTATATGTGTGAGTTCCTATCACCGTGTGGCACCAAGTACATAGTAGGTGCTCAAGGGTTAGCCGTTGGCCCTTCGAACCAAGATGGAAACGAGAAGGATCAGCCGCGGGGCACCGGGGTGGGAAGAAGAGTGTTCCCAGCAGGGGCTAAGGTCCTGAGGCGAGGAGGGGCCTGAGGACATCAAGATATCGAACAAGCCGGGGGCTGGCTGGGTGGCTCAGTCGGGGAAGCGTCCGACTTCGGTTCAGGTCATGATCTCACCCACGGTTCATGAGTTCGAGCCCCACATCAGGCTCTGTGCTGACAGCTCGGAGCCTGGAGCCTGCTTGGGATTCTGTGTGTGTGTGTCTCTCTCTCTCAAAAATAAATGAATGTTAAAAAAACAACAACAACATTAAAAAGATCTTGAACCAGCTGGAATAGGATGAGGCTTGGAATAGAGATGGGAGGTCCAGAGGTACTTAAGCATCAGAGGGGGGCCCAGTAGAACTTGTAGACTGGGGAGGAGCAATATGAAAAATGCAATTAGATAGTACAGGACTTGACAAGTGTTTGGACCACGTGTTTAGGTCCGCCAGCTCGATGGGTAGGTCTGGGAGGACTCCCTGGGGGAAGAGGTAGGGAGGAGCCCAAATTCTCTGCCATCTAGAATTCCCTCACTGGGGCGGAAGGGCGGGGAGGGTGAGAAGCTGCCTTCCCCTCAGGCTGGCAAGAGTGGGTGGTGCAGGCAGAGGCCTGGAGACCTCACAAAGTCCCATCCCCCCACCTTCCAGAGAGATCGGTGGGAGAAGGGGCATGTGTGTGCGTGGGGTCTCCGAGGCCTTGAAATTTCCTTTGCGTTTGTTGGAAACCTACCCCTGTGACAGCAATTCATATTCTTTGTGGAAAGTTGGGAAAGTCCAGAAAAATCTGGCACACTAAACAAAACCCCCATAAACCCACCGCCGCCCAGACCCAGCTGTTGTCAGCACTTCTGCTTCTTTCCTTCCGAATTTTTTCATGCAGAAGATAATACGGTTTTTTTTTTGTTTTTTTTTTTAGGTCTGGCAACAGGGAGCTGATAGAATTTGTTGTCTCGCATTATTTTATTTTTATTATTTTTAAATTTTTGTTTGATTTTTGAGGGAGAGAAAGAGCAGGGGAAAGGCAAGAGAGAGAATCCCAAGCAGGATCTTCACAGAGCCTGACACGGGGCTCGAACCCACGAACCATGAGATCGTGACCTGAGCCGAAGTTGGACACAACCAACTGAGCCACCCAGGCGCCCTGCATTATTTTATTTTTAAGAGCCTTTAGGTAGCCTTCCTATGGGCGAGGGCGTTTTTTGACATTCTTCATATTTTAATTCATCTATGTCCCCAGCACACCCATATGAAGTGGGTGGTGTTTTTAACCCCCATTTTACAGATGGGGGAAACTGAGGCACAGGGTGGCTGCCCACTGTTCAGGAAGCCAGGTTTTAAACTCCACCCTTGGTTTCTTTGATTTAACGTTATCCCAGGGCATCGCTTCCCGTTATGAAAAATTCCTGGACTGGGGCACCTGGGTGGCTCATCCGACTTCAGCTCAGGTCATGATCTCACAGTTTGTGAGTTCGAGCCCCGTGTCAGCTTTGTGCTGACAGCTCAGAGCCTGGAGCCTGCTTCGGTTTCTGTGTGTGTGTGTGTGTGTGTGTGTGTGTGTGTGTGTGTGCCCCTCCCCTGCTCGCTGTCTCTCTCGCTCTCTCGCTCGCTCTCTCTCCAAAAAAAAAAAGTCCTGGGATGCAGTATTTATTTAACAGCCACATCAGTCTCTACGGTCATTGATGCCACAAAGATGTCCTTTTGCGGAAATCCCTTTCGTCTTCTGTTTTCTCGGGACAGGTTTCCAGAAGAGCATTTTTGAGGACCGTGATGTCTGTGGCCAAATTGCTTTATTCCCTTGTGGCCTCACTCCCTTCCCACACTGGGTGGGTGAGTGATTTAAATTTTTAAAAATGTCTTGCGGCCTTCAAGAGGCCCAAACTGAGTCAATGTAATTTTTCAGCTCACAGCGACCATCTCCGCTGGTCTGTGCGTGCCAGCTCTCTTGTGTTACTTGATGTTTTTTCCACCTTCTTCCACCCTCAGTGCTGAGGGCAGATAAATAGCTTTGGCTCTATGGGCTACATGATCTTTGTTGCAATGACTCAATTCTGCTCTTTTCCTTTTTTTTTTTTTTTTAAGCTTTATTGAAATGCGCTTAATATACAAAAAAAAAAATGTTGCATATTTAAATGTATACATTTTGATGAGTTTAGTGCCCCGTTCTGCCTTTGTAAGCATGCAAGCGTGGACAGTATATAAAGGAACAAGCACAGTCGTAGGATATTCAGTTTCGTGTAATTTTCACATGTCCCAAATAGCATTCTTCTTTGTTTTTCCATTTAAAAATGCAAAAATCGTGCCCACACTCCGTAGTTCGCCAACTGCTGCCCTATGCCATTCACACACACACACCCCAGCCCATTAAATATCATTCCGTGCAATCCACCTTCCAGAAGCTTATTTAGACATTTCAGTGTCCTTGAAAAATATGCTCTGGGCATGTTTAATTTCCTAAAATGGTATTGTGATTTCAGAAGAAAAAATCTTGCTGTTTCTTTTTTTTTTTTTTCTCTCTGTGCACTATTTTTGAACTCTCCCCCCTGATGTTTATAAGCCTGGTTTGTCACTTGGAATGACCACACAGCCGTCTGCCCGAGGTGTGTGTGACACTTTTCTTACCCGATACCCCCTCGGTGGGCCCCTGGGGTTGCTGAATCACAGGGAATTCACAACTTCACTCCAAGGTTTGTCTGATCCTCTCTGGAAAAGCTCTCCCTGTCCATTCTCACCAGCCACGCTTGGATCTGAGGTGCCCACTTCCCCAGATGGAATTTTCTCTAATTTTTGCACATCGACGCTGGTGCAGAATGGCGTCTCCTTGTTTTAATGTGCATTTCCTTGATTTTTGGTGAGATTGGGCATCACCATACATGTTTAATATAAGATTCCTCTGGTGAGTCACTTATTTGTAGCCTTTGTCCGCTTTTCCTTGGGTAGTTTTCAGAAGGTCCTGGCATATTCCAGAATAGGGGTTGGCAAACTATGGCCTTTGGGCCAAATCCAGCCCGCTGCCTGTTTTTATAGGCTCACAAGCGAAGAAAGGTTTTTATGTTGTTGTTATTTACTTACTTATTTTTAATGTTTATTTATTTTGAGAGAGAGAGCATGTGCTCGTGCACGCATGCACACAAGTGGGGGAAGGGCAGAGAGAGGGGGGAGAGAGAATTCCAAGCAGGCTCCGCACTGTCAGCACAGAGCCCGGGGAGGGGCTCGAACTCCCGAACCTCGAGATCACGACCGGAGCCGAAATCAAGAGTCGGATGTTTAACCGACTGAGCCACCCAGGCGCCCCCGGTTTTTATGTTTTTAAACGGTTGAACAATATAAAAAGAAGAGTGACATGAGCAAAATTATATGAAATTCAAACGTATCAGAGCACAGCGACACCCATTCATTTACATACTGTCCAGAGCCACTTTTCCCATCGAGACCTTATGGCCCACGGAACTGAGAATATTTATTGTCTGGCCCCTCATAGAAAAAGTTTATTGACTCTTGTTCTAGAAGATGACCCTTGGTCATTTTTGGCATTATGAATATCTTCCCACAGTGTGTATTCTTCTGTCATTTAACTTTGTCTACGATGGTGTTTTTTTTTTTTTTAATCTGATAGAAATCTTCTTGAGGGATTAAACCCATCATATTTTTCCTTTTTTCTTTTTTTAATATTTTGTATTTTTAAAAAAGTTTTTTTTAAGTTTACTGTTTATTTTTGAGAGAGAAACAGTGCCCGCCGGGGAGAGGCAGAGAGAGAGGGAGACACAGAAACTGAAGCAGGCTGAGCTGTCAGTACAGAGCCCGACGCAGGGCTCAAACTCATGAACCGTGGGATCGCGGCCTGAGCTGAAGTCGGATGTTTAACCGACGGAGCCACCCAGGTGCCCTGCGTGCTTTGAGGAATTTTTAAAGGAATCTTTCTCCTTCTGAGGCCTCTGGTATTCTGTTATATCTCCTCCCTGTAGCTACATTGATCCTTCAGAGTTCATGTGTTAAGGTGTGAGGTAGGGATCCAGCTTGATTTTTCTTGGGTCGAGTAAGCTGCTTTTTTCCCAGCATCACACCACAGAGGCCACCTTCCCCGCTAATTTGCGGAAACCCCTTTTACTTAACCCCAGCTCCCGCAGGTAGGGCCTTCTCTCCTCTGCTCCGTTGGCCCATTTCTTCCCTCAGCAGTGCCTGCTGTTTGGGTCATTGTGGCTGTTTGGCCATTTGGAATGTATTACTCTCTCCTCAGCCAGGTTCCCCGTCTTTGCCCCTTTTTGTAAAGTTGTCTTAGCTGGTCATGGGTTTCAGTTCTTCCATATAAATTGTGGTATCATTTTGCCCCGTTCCTTAGTGGAAGAACAATAATAAATATGATCAGTTTTATTATTGTTATTGTTACGTTAGCATTGCAGCGTCTGACTTTGAACTCCTCAAGCGAGAAGGAGCCAGGCAAGCTTTTGGAAGCAGGACCTGCTTTCTCCTTGGGGCAAGTTGGGCTATGGTGCTGCTCTATTTCCTTTATCCTTTTTTTTGTTTTTTTTTTTTAACACTTTGAAAAACGTGGTGAAACGCACTTAACGTGAAACTTACCATCTTACCCATTTTTAAGCGTCCAGTTCAGTGGCATTAAGCTCATTCACACTGTTGTGCAGCCCTCCCCGCCACCCGTCTCCAGAACCTTTCCATCCTCCCAAACTGAAACTCTGTCCCCGTGGAACACTAACTCCCCACCCCCTCCCCCAGCTCCTGCCCCCCCACCCCCCATCTACTTCCTGTCTCTGTGAACGTGACTCCTCTAAGGACCTCACATCAATGGAATCATACAATATCTGTGCTCTGGTGACTGGCTCATTTCACTGAGCAGGAAGTTGTTTCCCCTGATCTTTCGACCCTCCCTGGTATTTACACGAGGAGTCCTGAGTTTGGGGCAGACATTGACATTGGGAACTGACCCTCCTGACCCATCCTGCTTCGCCACGTAGTGTGTTTGTTTGTTTGATATGAATGTGTTGATAGAGCTTAAAAAAAGAAATCAGGAGATTCACATAAAAACCTAGAGGTGCGCTTCGGTTCCCCACAGGGGTTCAGGCCATGACTCCGGAATCGGCCTGGCCTGGCCACACCCTGGGCTGGGGTGCCATCAGACACGTTTGTGGCCGAGTGTCTCATCGGGGCTCCGTGTTGCTTGTGCTGACTCTTTACTCTCTATTCTTTTTTTTTTTTTAATTTTTTTTTTTAACGTTTATTTATTTTTGAGACAGAGAGAGACAGAGCATGAATGGGGGAGGGGCAGAGAGAGAGGGAGACACAGAATCGGAAGCAGGCTCCAGGCTCTGAGCCATCAGCCCAGAGCCTGACGCGGGGCTCGAACTCACGGACCGCGAGATCGTGACCTGAGCTGAAGTCGGACGCTTAACCAACTGAGCCACCCAGGCACCCCTTTACTCTCTGTTCTTAAATCCAGTGGAGTGTTAGGGACTTGAGGGGGTAGTTACTGTCCAAAAAAATTTTAGCTGTTAAAGGGAATTAAAAGGAATTGGTCTGTAGAGCCCATGACCTGTGGTAGCAAGGGGACGACCTGGGGAAGTGGTGACAGGAAAGCCATCTGGCCTGAGGGGACCTGAGCCGGTTGTGAGATGGGGATGCTCAACGTGGCACTTTGTTAAAAAATTTTTAGGGGTGCCTGGGTAGCTCAGTCGGTTAAGCGTCGACTTTGGCTCAGGTCACGATCTCACGGCTTGTGAGTTCGAGCCCCAGGTCGGGCTCTGTGCTGTCACCTCGGAGCCTGGAGCCTGCTTCGGATTCTGTGTCTCCCTGTCTCTGCCCTTCCCCTGCTCATGCTCTCTCTCTCTCTCTTTCTCAAAAATAAAACATTAAAAAAATTAAAAACTTTTTAAATGTAATGTAATCTAATATTTTAATTATTTTTTTATTTGAGAGAGAGAGCACGCGCGCGTGTGCACACAGGGGAGTGGGCAGAGGAAGAGAGAGAGAGAATCCCAAGCAAGCAGCCTCCATGCTCAGTGAGGAGCCCAACTCGGGGCTTGATCCCACAACCCTGGGATTGTGACCTGAGCGGAAATCAGGAGTCGGGCACTCAACCGAGCCACCCACGCACCCCCAAAGTGGCACTTTTCTTCCTGTTTGGCTCTAGGCTGGTGACCCAGGCCTGGATCTCCCTGCCACCCCCACCCCCAGATGGGCAGTTGGGCACCCTTGGGACTGAGGGCCCACAGAGTCACCTTTGTCCTCTGGCCAACCTGGGTGGGTTTTTTGGTTTTTTTTTTTAATTGTGATAACATATGTGTAATATAAAACTTACCATCTTACCCATTTTAAAGTGTCCGGGTCAGGGGCACCTGGGTGGCTCAGTCGGTTAAGGGTCAGACTCTTGATTTTGGCTCAGGTGGTGATCTCATGGTCATGAGATCGCCTGCTTGGGATTCTTTCTCTGCCCCTCCCCTGCTCCTTTTCTCTCTCTCTGCCTCCCTCCCTCTCAAAATAAATAAATAAGCATTTAAATAAATAAATTAGCAAAGTGTCCAGTTCAGTGGCCCTAAGCACGCTCACGCTGGTATGTAACTGTCTCCATTGCTCATTTCCAGAATATTTTAATCTTCCTGAACTGAAAATCGGTCCAGATGGGGTTTTAATTTTTATTTTCTAACGACCTGTATTGTTTCTTTTTCCTGATGGTCGAAGTGTCTGTTTCCTGCTTAAAGGTCAGAAGAAAGGAGCTGTGACATCCATAACACAGCCTTGCTTTCGTTAAAATGATAATACATCTTGGGGCGCCCCAGTGGCTTAGTTAAGCATCTGACTCTTAGTTTCAGCTCAGACCATGATCCCCGTTTCCTGAGTCCGAGCCCCACATCGGGTTCTGTGCTGACCGTGCAGAGCCTACTTGAGATTCTCCCTCCCTCTCTGTCCCTCCCCTGCTCGCACCCTCTTGGTCTTTCTTGCTCGAAAATAAATAATAAATGAAACACTTAAAGGGCGACTGGGTGGCTGAGTCTGTTAAGCACCCGACTTCGTCTCAGGTCACGATCTCGTGGTTTGTGGGTTCGAGCCCTGCATCGGGCTCTGTGCTGGCAGCTCGGAGCCTGGAGCCTGCTTCGGATTCTGTGTCTCCCTCTCTCTCTGCTCCTCCCCCACTAATGCTCTCTCTCTCTCTCTCTCTCTCAACGATAAATAAACATTAAAGTTTTTTTTAAATCTTATCGAAATAGTGTTTACAATTCTCTTGGATTAACAAATGACCCTCGAGCACTATACAGGCGTTGTTCTAAGCCCCTTCCCCCCAAATTACTGTCTTCAGTCTGCACAACGACGCCATGGTGGAGGAAATGTCATTCTTCCGAGGCACAGGGAGGTTAAGTGACTTCCCTGAGGTCACACAGCTTGTTCCTGGGAGATTCGAGTTCCTACCAAGACTGCGACTCTTGGCTGTGACCAAACCTTGTTTCCAGACAACCCTCAGTGTGGTGGTGGGGGGGGGGGGGGGTGTGTCACAAGCCAGGATTGCAGAGTGACAGCATCTTCTGTGTCCCTGACCAGCTACCAGCACCGGCAAGAGGCCGGTGTCAGAGTCCGATTCTGCCGCTCGTTCCCTGGGTGACCTCAGGCAACCCTCTGTGCCTCAGTTTCCTCATCTCTGACGATCCGGATCTCCCGGACTGGGAGGATTTGACCAGGCAACACCGGCATTAGCCCACGGGGCATGTGACCCCGTTATTCCCGTTATCCTCAGTGACACCTCTTTCCCTGCCCCTCCAGGTCTCCCACAGGCCCCTGCGGAGTCACCCTCGTCGCCCCCAGGGGTGGCGGCCTCGTCCCTGGCACAGCCTGAGAAGAAGGCAGGCGGAGCGCTCGGCCGCGAAGCTGCCGACTCGGAGCCCGCCAGGCAGGCAGCCTCGTGCGAGTCCGCGGAGGCGGGGGGCGCAGGTGAGTGAGGGTGGCCGTGGCTGGGGCCGGGGCACTGGAGGCCTCAGGGCACAGGGTCTGGCTGCGGGAGATTCTTAAGGCACCGCCCGTCCCCCCAGGCGAGCCCCCGGCTGGCGTGCGGTCCATCATGAAGCGCAAAGAGGAGCCCGCGGACCCCCCAGCCCACCGGAGGAGCCTGCAGTTTGTGGGGGTCAATGGCGGGTGAGAGGAGCGCCCGCCCCACACCCCCACCCTCCCTCAGCTCCTCCCCTCCTGTTCTTCGGAGAACGCACCCTGGTCTAGGCCCCTTAGGCTCCTTTAACCACGGTGGATAGACGGCTGGGGACCCTGAGGCCCCTGGAGGCCGAATGCCTTGCTGGAGCTCACACAGCGACCACGTGTCTGCCTGGTGGCCAGGCTTCTGAGCCTGTGCTGTAACCGCTGCTCCACGCTACTCCACGCTACTCCACGCTGCTCCAGTGCTGGACTCCGCGTCCTGCCCCAATGGTGCTCCCAATCCACTGGGGCCTCGGGCAGTTCCCACACCGTGCGGTTGGAGCCCTGATAGGGGGTGGGGACCCTTAGAGCGGTATGGGAGTGTTGGGGGAGGCGCCGATGTCCCCGGGGAAGTCACTGAAGGCGGGGCCCGAGGGTGCTAGCAAAGTGAAGAGTGGGGGCTGGGAGGCACTCCTGTGGGTGGGCACAGCCTGGATAAAGGCTCAGAGGTGGGAGGAAGCAGGGACTGTGCCTGAGAAGCAGGAGGTGGGGTGCCTGGGTGGCTCCGTTGCTAAGCATCCGACTCTTGACTTGGGCTCGGTCACGATCTCACGGTTCATGAGTTCGAGTCCCCCCCCTCCCCCCCCCACATTGGGCCCTACCCGGACAGCACAGAGCCTGCTTGGGATTCTGTCTCCCTCTCTCTCGGCCCCCTCCCCTGCTTGCTCTCTATCTCTCTTTCAAATTAAACTTAAAAAAAAAAAAAAAAGCAAGACGCATAGGACGTGGTAGAGACAGGGATGATTTGGGGACACAAATGCCAGGCCCAAAAGTTTAGACTCTGTCCAGAGGCAGCAAGTAGCACAAGTGGGTCCTGTTTGCAGGGGTGACGGTCTGAAGCCCTTGTATAAGGGGTAAAGGGGGAAGAGGTACCGAGGAGTAGAAGGTGACAAGCAGTGTTTCTCCCTGACCCACCCCAAGCACGACCACAGTCAGAGCTAGTGTCTGTTGAGTGCCCACTGTGTGCCAGGTCAGGTGCTGTAGGGCACATCCCTGCGACCCCGGGAGGTTGTTCCTGCCACTATTCCCATTTAACAGATGGGGAAACCAAGGCCCAGAGCGGTCCAGTAGTCAGAGCCCTGTGCCCCTCCCCTGCCACGTCCTGTTCCATCCTGTGATGTCTCCCCCACTCCGCCCATCCTTCCTTCGCAGATACGAGTCCTCCTCTGAGGACTCCAGCACAGCAGAGAACTTCTCAGACAATGAGAGCACAGAGAACGAGGCCGCGGGACCAGAGGAGAGGGTTCCAAGTGTGGCCAAAGCCCCCCAGCTCAGGCCCTCGGGGACAGCGGTGGCCAAGACCAGCCAGGAGGAGTGCCAGCCATCTCGGGAGCCTCAGCATGTGCTGGTGGAGGAGGGGGTGTCAGGAGCGAATGCAGAGGAGGAGATCCGGTCAGTTTTCTTGGGGGAGGAGGGGGGGGACTCAGGGCAAGGTGGGTGACCTCTGCCTCAGATTTCACCATTCGTGCCCTCTGAGGGAACCTCCCATCGGTCATGCACACCTTAGTCTGAATTAGTGAACAAGCATTTTCTCCCGGTCATCTGAAGGTCTGCAGGCTTTGAAAAAGGGCCTGATAGGGGCCATTTGGGCTGTTGGGGGTTAGAATTTAAGGGACAGGCAAAGTTTGTCCTAAAGCACCCCACTCTCTTTGGGACAGATGTACCACCTGCCTGTCCTGTTTGTGTCTTTTTCTACCCCTCCCCCGTCCCCCCACTGGGGAAAAATCTGCCTTGGGGGGAAGATTTTCTATCCACCACTGCCCACTTGGAATAAACTTTAGCCTGTTTATCAACTTCCTCTTGGGATCTGCGTGCTCCCATGTCTGGGGTCACCTAGGAGGCTGAGGTAAGTGCTCCCAAGATAAACTCCCCTCTTGTCTGTCCCTGGCAGGATGGAACTAAGCCCCGACCTCATCTCAGCCTGCCTGGCCCTGGAAAAGTATCTGGACAACCCCAATGCCCTCAGTGAGCGGGAGCTGGTACGATGGGGTCCCAGGGCCCCTCGACCCCCACCCCAGCTTCTCCCTATCTGCAAGGTCTCCCGGTACCTGCTTCAAGGGGACTCCAGAATCCAAGTCGAGAGCTAGGGGGGTTGTGGGGGTTGGTACTCGAGTCATGGGTCTTGAAGAGGGGCCAGGGTCGGGGGAGGGGCCGAGGGCGGTCCCCTCTAGCACTCCTGGCCTCTGGTTCCTGTTCTTTGGGGGGCTTGAAGGGAGGCGCTGCCGCATTTCTCTTTATGGGTGTCCGTACCTGCCTCTAAAGACCATGTACCCGGGATAGAGACGCTCCCGCCCTCCTCGGGGGCACATCTGGGACCGGAGCGTCTGTACTTCCCATTAGGGTCCTTGTCCTGGCTGGGGGCGCGTGCTTTCTAGCCCAGGGGCTCACCTGGGGAGGGTTGTCCCCACTTGTCCTTCAGGCTCTGGGTCCGGGTGCGGGTGTCCGCGTGCGCCCTCCCATCCTGGGACTCCGTCTGGGGGCGGTGGGGAGCGGGCCGCCGCCGCCCTCAGACCCCTCTCCTCCCCGCCCCCCGTGTCCAGAAAGTGGCCTACACCACGGTGCTACAGGAGTGGCTGCGTCTGGCCTGCCGCAGCGACGCCCACCCTGAGCTTGTGCGGCGCCACCTGGTCACCTTCCGGGCCATGTCGGCGCGGCTGCTGGACTACGTGGTCAACATCGCCGACGGCAATGGCAACACCGCTCTACACTACTCCGTGTCCCACGCCAACTTCCCCGTGGTGCGGCAGCTGCTGGACAGCGGTGAGTCCGTGGGGCAGGACGAGGGGGCCCCGGGCAAGCAAGGGGGGCCCCGGCGGCTACCCTGGTCTCAGGTCTGATGGGGGAGACGCTGTCTTCCCTGTCTGGTAGAGGAGACACCACCCAGCCCGTCTGATGGAGGAGACACAGTCCCCCTCCTAGAAGTCCCTCGTCTAATGGGGTGTCACGGTGGAGGGGGAGACCGTGGGGCGGGATGGGGCTCTCGGCCTGGAAAAAGGGAGGAATCCAGGCACAGCTGGACTGTGTGTGTGGGGGGGTGTTGCCTGTTTCTCACGGACCCGCCCCCAGTTTTGAGGCAGGCCTGGCCAGGATCAGTGGGGTCTGATGGCTCATGTCCTCCTTGCCAACCCCCACCCCCACCCCCCGCCAGGCGTCTGCCAGGTGGACAAGCAGAACCGCGCTGGCTACAGCCCCATCATGCTCACTGCCCTGGCCACTCTGAAGACCCAGGACGACCTCGAGACCGTGTTGCAGCTCTTCCGGCTCGGAGATGTCAATGCCAAAGCCAGCCAGGTATAAGACCCCTCAGTGCTGCAGACCCAGGCGGCCCTTCCCGCTCACTAAGTCCTGGCTGTGCACCAAGCCCAGACTTGGTCTCATTCCGTGCCCAGGGGGAGAATCCCCCCTCCACAGGACAAGGACACTGGGGCTCAGAGAAGTGCTCATTTCCTCAAGGTCGGACTAGAGGAGGTGGGATTTGAACCCAGATCTAGGTCTAGAACCCCACCCTTAATGACCTGCCTGCCAGGCTGCCTCTGATACAGGGCCTTGCGACGGAGACGGGGCAGGGTGTGTGGGAGGGATCCTCCACCTTTCTTAAAGCGACGCCATCCCACCTCCTGCTTGGTAATTCATTGGGCGGCTGCTGGGCGCCGGGGACTCAAATGGTGGACAGGCAGGCACAGAGCCCGCCCTCCTGAAGCCCCCTAGCCAGCCTGGAGTTCTGGGAACTGAGAGCGTTCCAGGCAGCACAGAGGCTTGGGGCGGATTTGGACTCGGGAGCTGCAGAAAGCCACCGGGGGCATTTAACCACAGCAGTGGCATGGCCGGCTTTCTGATTTAAAACGTCCCTTCGGCTGCATGTTGGGGAGCAGAAGTCGGGAGAGCAGGGAGGTGACTGGAGAGAGGACCGGTGTCTGGGCAGAGGGAGTAGCCAGGACTCCATGGGGACAGCAAGAAAGGGAGGGATTTGCAACAGCCTGAATACAGTAAGGAGAGGAACAGGGTGCTGTCGTGGGGCAGAATGACAGCAGACCCTGCTTGCTTTTTTATTGATTTAGCTTTTCTTTAAAAACAAAATTTCAGTGGTTTACTTATTTTACCTGAGGTGGAATTCACACGAGGTTATCCCTTTTAGGGGCGCCTGGCTGACTCAGTGAGCAGAGCATGTGACTTGACCTTGGGGTCGTGAGTTTGAGCCGTACGTCGGGGGTAGAGTTTACTTCAAAAAAAAGAGGGGGGCGCACCTGGGCGGCTCAGTCAGTTAAGCATCTGACTTCAGCTCAGGTCACGATCTCACGATTTATGAGTTCGAGCCCCACATCGGGCTCTGTGCTGATGGCTCAGAGCCTGGAACCTGCTTCAGATTCTGTGTCTCCCTCTCTCTCTGACCCTCCCCTGCTCACACTTTCTCTCTCTCTCTCCAAAATAAATAAACATTTAAAAAAAGACTATCCCTTTTAAAGGACACAATCCAGTGGCATTTTGTGCATTCACAGTGTTGTACAACCATCACCTCTATCTACTTCCAGAACATTCTTATCATCCCCCAAAGGAAACACTGCGCCATGAGCTGTCACTTCCCATCTCCCTCCCCCTGCTCCTGGAAACCACCGGTCTGCTTTCTATCTCTACGGATTTACCAATTCTGGATATTTTGTATACATAGAATCGCATAGTATGTGTTCTTTTGCGTCTGGCTCCTTTCACTGAGCGTAATATTTCCAAGGTTCATCACGGGGCAGTGCGCATCAGTACTCCGTTTCTTCCTAAGGCTAATATTCTTTAGTATGGGTATACCACAGTTTCTTTTTCTACTCATCCACCAATGAACATGGATTTTTTATTTTAATTTTTAATGTTTATTTGTTTTTGAGAGAGAGAGAGAGAGCACGAGCAGGGGAAGGGCAGAGAGAGAGAGAGGGAGACACAGAATCTGAAGCAGGCTCCAGGCTCCAAGCTGTCAGCACAGAGCCCAACGCGGGGCTCGAACTCACAAACCGTGAGGTGACGACCTGAGCCAGAGTCGGGCTCTTAATTGACTGAGCCACCCAGGTGCCCCAACATTGATTTGATTTTTACTGAGGCTTAGCTGACATACAGAAAAGCATAGAAATCTTAGCTCAATAAATTTTTACATATATTTACACCCGGGAGCTAGGAACCTGCTTTAGTTGGGGTTTGGGATGGGTAGGCAAATAACATCTCCCAGGAGAGGAAACATTTAAGCCGAGATGTGAGGGATGAGAAGGAGACAGCAGGAGGAGGAGGGGACCAGCCAGTGCAAAGGCCCGGTGGTGGGAGGGATTGTTTGAGAACTAGAAGGAGGCCAGCAAGTAGAGATCCTGTTAACATCACAGTACTCGGGAACCATGGAAGGTTCCAGAGCAAGGGTGCCCGGGATAACATGGTCCTTAAGCCTGTTCCTTGCCCTACCCAGGCGGGACAGACGGCCCTCATGCTGGCGGTCAGCCACGGGCGGGTGGATGTGGTCAAAGCCCTGCTGGCCTGTGAAGCGGACGTCAATGTCCAGGATGATGACGGTTCCACGGCCCTGATGTGCGCCTGTGAGCACGGCCACAAGGAGATCACGGGGCTCCTGCTGGCTGTGCCCAGCTGCGACATCTCGCTCACTGACCGCGTGAGTCCCCACCCAGGGGCACCCCAGGGAGGGCAGGAGCACAGCTCAGGGCCTCATCACAGCAGTGGATCTTTACAGGATGGGAGCACAGCTTTGATGGTGGCCTTGGACGCGGGGCAGAGTGAAATTGCATCCATGCTCTACTCCCGCATGAACATCAAGTGCTCGGTGAGTGCCAACCCCTGGACGCTGTGGGCAGTGGGGGGCTTTGGGAAGGCACAAGCGGTTACAAAGGGCTGACGCTGTATGGGGCCCGTGCCAAGGACTTAAGAGTCATCTGCTTGGTGAACCTCCCTGGTGCCCCCATGAGGAAATGAGGTGTGAACAGTGGAGACCAAGTAACAGCATTTGAACCTGGATCTGTCTCGAGCCAAATGCATGCTCTTAATCCCCATTCACTCATTCGAGAAATACTTACAGGGCACCTATCCCATGACACATCCTGCTTTAGGCCCTGGCAGTCAAAGCCCTGAACCAAACAGGAAACCGTTTCTGCCCTCACAGAGCAGGCGTCGTAGTCAGATACACAATACACAAGACGACGTATCAGAGCCAGGTGATGGTAACTGCCGGAAAGAAATCTAAAACAAGGTTAGAGGGGCATGGAGAGATGGGGAGCTGTTGAGGAAGTGAAGGAGCGAGCCGTGTGGCTGTCCAGGCGGATGGAACAGCCCGTGCAAAGGCCCTGAGGCGGGAGCATGCCTGGTGTGTTTGAGGAGCATCGAGGGCCCCAGTGGGAGGTGGGGAGAGCAGGGAGGGGACACCAGAGATCACGCAGGACCTTGTGGGCCACGGTGAGGACTTTGGTTTTTATTTGAAGCGTGTCAGTGTATCAAAAGCCTTGAGATGTCTCACTGTAAAGAAACCCAATTGGTGTCTAACTTGGCATTTTCCTTATTTGACCACACAAGCCAGGGTTTTTAAGAAATCATGCCTGTTAGCAAAACACTCTCTGAAAGCCTAACAGGAAGATAATTTTGATACTTAGTGTAGCGTGAGTGTCTGATGGAAGAGACGAGCTCTCCAGTCTGATGGTCTGTCCTCTGAATGCCTCTCAGGCATGATTTCTTGAACCCTCCACGATAGCCTGATTATGCTGCATAAAGTAGTTATTATTTCCATTTTTCAGGTGGGGAAGCTGAGGCTTAGCATGGTTACATCCCTGGCCCAAGGTCTCACAGATCAGAAGGGGTGGAGGCCCTGGAGTCCCTCTGACTCCAGACCTTGGGCGGGAAACTCACCGCTCCCTCCTCCTCACTCCTGCCTCACACTTGGCCTTCCTGAGGCGTGTCTGGGGCCCGGTTCGAGGGTGGCGCGGTGGCTGTTGAGCGCAGTGATCCCCCAAACAGCCATCTGTCTCCCACGTGACTTCCAGATTCTCCCTGAGGCTCTAGGTTTTTCCAGCTTCATTCCCCAGGGTGTCAGGACACCTGGGACTCCGTTGTGGCGCTCAGGGCGTCACCTGGGGAAGAGCTCTGGGCCTCAGTTTCCTCACCTGGAAGATGGGGATGATAGGAGCAGGTGATGTCCTGTTGGATGATGTGCGGTCCTGCTCCCAGGGACCAGCCCCAGTCATCCACCACCATCCATCTGGACCACTGCCACTGGCTCCACCCTGGTGCCCCGGCTCCCGCCCTCACTGCCACCTCCAGTCTGTTCTCCCCACAGCAGCCGGAGGTCACCGTGACTACCCAAGTGAGGGTACAGCCCTCTGTGGCTGTCACCCTACTTGGAGAAAAGGCCAAAGTCATCCCCAAAGCCCACCAAGCCCTGCGTGACTACCCTCACCACGCCCCACTCTCCTTCGTCTCCCTCTTTGCTCAGTCTGCTTGGCCGGTAGCCGCTGCTGCTGCCTCAGGGCCTTTGCATTTGTGGTGTCCTGTGCCGGAGTGCTCCACATCACTGCACCCTGCGAGTCCCTGTCCCTGCCTGCCTGCTCTCTACTTTCATTCCCCTCCGCCCCTTATCTGTGATGAAAATCCTCCTCTGCATTCGTGTGCTTCTCTGAACGTCACCTCCTTGAGGCCAAGGGACCAAGTCCCCCCTTGTCCGCTCACCTCAGCCACAGGGCCAGCCAACAAAGTTGGCGCCTTGTAGGCATCCGAAACGATGCCAAACAAAAGGAATTCTGCTTCTTGTTTCAGTTTGCCCCGATGTCAGATGACGAAAGTCCTGCGTCATCCTCTGCCGAAGAGTAGCCGGGAGGGAGGCCCGGGGGGGTGGCCAGCCAGCCCCGGAGCGAACCGTCCCTCCCCCCTCGTCTCCTCCCTCCTCCCTCGCCGGCACCCCCCCATACCCACCAAGGCCCGAGTCACAAAGGCAAGTGGGATTTTCTTCTGCTTCCCAGGAGGAGCCCCCAACAGCAACATGACTCCAGCTTTATAGCGGGTTTTTCCTGGTACACCAGTTCAAAGCAGCCGCGGTGCAGACCGGAGCTAAATTCTTACATAAATTGGTGCCAGCGGCCGAGGCCGGGGCGTGGGTTTATGAAGAACGTTGAGAACAATCAACTGACAATTACGGACGGAGGAGGGCGAAAGGGAAAAATACTGTATTTTTGAATCATTGGGGGGGGGGGGGGCGGGAATTGTATTACTTGTTGCCAGATTTGAAAGTCACTGGAATCGCATAGTTTCATTTTAATCCTGAATGCTGTTACGCACGGGTCACGTCCGGAGTGGCTTAACGCCCCCCTCGCACGCCCCACATTTAATTGTCTGGTATATAATAGTGTTTTGTCCACTACCCCCTGCCCCCCGCCCTGCCCTCCCCAGACAGCTTTCTTGGGGGGGAACTGTCTTCTGGTCTCTTCGCAAAACAGATTCTGTCCTTGTCCCCCAGGGCAGGGAGCTCAGTCCTTTTTGTTCTGCTGTCTCGCTGCCACTGCCTGCCTCACCCCCAGTCAAGTGGGGGGGGGGGGCCGGCGGGGCGTCTCAGGACCCCGCGGCCGAGACATCGAGAGGTCACCCAGAAATCCGTCCCCTCCACGCGTGGAGGCCCTGGCAAATATTAATTTTCCTAGAAAATCCTTCAGACCTGGGGACTCAGGAAATGAATCCGGTTCCCAGAGCAGCTGTTTGAGTCCCCGGGCTTAGAACCCTGGTAGCGGGCCGTCCTCATCCTCCCCAGACTCCACAATTTCTCCCCGCAAAGGGGGAAAAAAAAAAGACAAAACAGGACATGTACTTGCTGGCAGAACACAGGGCAAGCTCCAGAAACTCCATGTGCACACAATTAAAAGTTGGCTGCCCCCCTGAGGGCTCCCAGTGCAAACTTAAAGAGACAGGGCTTTGCCGAAAACCAAACAAGGGCCAGCTGGGGGCGGGGGGGTTTGTGTGGGGTTTTTTTTTTTGTTTTTTTTTTTTGTTTTTTTTTCCCCCAACAACCTATAGGCTTTCCGGAGCTGCCTGGAACAGAGCCTGCTGGAAATAGGGCTCTCCAGACACACGCAGTTTCCTTCATGGCCTGTTTTGTCCTCAGAAGCTCCACATAGTTTTCTTTCCAGTTCCTTCCTTTGGTGAACAACAACAACAACAACAACAACAATAAAAGGGGGGGGAGGGGTTCCGAGCCTTGAGAAGTTAAGTGCCTCATGACAGGGAGTAAGATCCCTGGCTGATAGGTGTCCTGTCCTCTCTTGTCCGCTTCTGTCCGCTCGGCCCTTGAGCGCTCGCTCGTGGTCATTCAGTAAAGCAGAGCGCTGGCTTCTCGCCTACAGAAGTAGGCTTCTTGGCTTGATGGAGTCTGGCTTGCTTTGATTTTGACTGAAGGGAGGTACCTAAGACAAAAGAGTTTGGATGGTTGAAGGAGACACCCTAGATTGTGCGTGTGTGCTGTGTGCGTGTGTGCTTTGTGCATGTGTGCGTGTGTGTGTGTGCGCGTGTGCACTGGAGAGAAAACAAAACCAAAGCCTACTGGGGACAACTGCTGGTGTCTGACAGAAGGCCACAACTTTGGGCAGCTTTGAGAAGCGGGACACAAGTTGTGTACCTGCGCGTCTGGCCCCGGAGCCAGCGGTATGGTCACGCGAAGCTCCTAGAAGCAGCTCATCGACGCCGCTCCCCAGATAAGTCCATATTTATCCCTGCTTTCCCTTCTCTCCTCTCCCCCTACCCATCGGGCTTGGTATGCTAGGCTACAGGGACATCCCGCCTCTGTCCCCTGTTCTCCTGTCACGTGTATTCATGACCTTTAACTTCACTTCCCGACCACGGTACGTCCATAAAGACAGTATTACACTTAAATGAAGTATTCCTTTTTATAATCGTTTTTTAGAAGGTAAAGGAATTTAATAAAGCTACTTTATGATAATATCCACGCATCAGTGTCTGGTCTTTGGTTCACTGTATTCCTCTTTAAGTTTTGGGTTTTTTTTTAATTTTATTTCTTATTTTTAAAATTTACATCCAAATTAGTTAGCATCTAGTGCGACAATGATTTCAGGAGTAGATTCCTTAGTGCTCCTGACCCATTTATCCCATCCCCCCCTCCCACAACCCCTCCCGTCACCCTCAGTTTGTTCTCCGTATTTATGAGTCTCTTCTGTTTTGTCCCCCTCCGTTTTTATCTTATTTTTGTTTCCCTTCCCTTATGTTCATCTGTTTTGTCTCTTAAAGTCCTCATAGGAGTGAAATCATACGATTTTTGTCTTTCTCTGACTAATTTCACTTAGCATAATACCCTCCAGTTCCATCCACGTAGTTGCAAATGGCAAGATTTCATTCTTTTTGGTTGCCGAGTAATACTCCATTGTACATATATACCACATCTTCTTTATCCATTCATCCATCGATGGACATTTGGGCTCTTTCCATACTTGGGCTATTGTTGATAGTGCTGCTATAAACATGGGGGTGCATGTGTCCCTTCGAAACAAGCACACCTGTATCTCGTGGATAAATGCCTCCTAGCGCAATGGCTGGGTCGTAGGGTAGTTCTATTTTTAGTTTTTTGAGGAACCTCCAGGCTGCTTTCCAGAGTGGCTGCACCAGCTTGCATTCCCAGGGAGTCCTCTTTAAGCTTTAAAATAGATCGCTTCTTAAGGGCACCTGGGTGGCTCAGTTGGTTGAGCATCTGACTCTTGGTTTCGGCTCAGGTCACGATCTCACAGTTCGAGAGTTTGAGCCTTGAGTCGGGCTCTGTGCTAAGCGTGGTGCCTACTTATGATCCTCTCCCTCTACCCTTCTCCCCTGCTTGTGCTCTCTCTCAAATAAATAAGAGGGGCACCTGGGTGGCTCAGTTAAGCGTCTGACTTCAGCTCAGGCCATGATCTCAAGGTTGGTGAGATCAAGCCCCACATCGGGCTCTGTGCTGTCAGTGGAGAGCCTGCTTGAGACCCTCTGTCTCCCTCTCTCTCTGCCCCTTCTGCAGTCATGCTTTCTCTCTCTCTCAAAAAAAGAAACATTTAAATATTTAAAAATAAATAAGTAATAGGCGCCTGGGTGGCTAAGTTGGTTAAGCGTCCGACTTCGGCTCAGGTCGTGACCTCACGGTTTGTGGGTTCGAGCCCCATGTTGGGCTCTGTGCTGACAGCTCAGAGCCTGGAGCCTCCTTCAGATTCTGTGCCTTCCTCTCTCTGCCCCACCCCCACTCATGCTCTGTTTCTCTCTGTCTCAAAAAATAAACATAGAAAGAAAGGGGCTCATTTTAGTGTTCAAGGCAACAGGAAAGTCACAGTAAATTCCCTTTGCACTACACAGGCACCGTCCCAAGTGGCTATTTCCATTTATTTATTTAAAGTTTTTTATTTTTTTAATTTTGAGACAGAGAGCAAGCAGGGGAGGGGCAGAGAGAGGGAGAGAGAGAAGGAATCCCAAGCAGGCTCCACATTGTCAGCACAGAGCTTGATGTGGAGCTTGAACCTAATGAACTGTGAGATCGTGACCCGAACGGAAATCAACAATCGGACCCTTAACCCACCGAGCCACCCAGGCGCCCGCCCCTATTTCCATTTAAACATAAATGTGTCTGCATGTGTCTATTTCCATTGAAATATAAATGAGTTATAGTAAATTTGTGCCCAATAGCCACAAGCACCTGGCGGCCGTTGTATTGAGCTGCAGAAATCCAATGCATTGCCACTGTTACAAGAAGTTTTAATGGACACCCGCCGTGAAGACTTCAGAAAAATATCTTTACTCATTGTTTTCCTTGTGACAAAACAATTCGTAGTCATTGTAAAAGGCAAAATTCTAAAACTACAGAAATGTTTAGCACGGTGGAAGGTGCAACAAAATCCCCCTTGAAAAAAAATTGGGGCGCCTGAGTGGCTCGGTCGGTGGAGCGTCTGACTCTTGGTTTCAGCTCAGGTCATGATCTCAGTTTTGTGAGTTCGAGCCCCGCGTCTGCTTGGGATTCTCCCTCTCCCTCTCTCTCTGCCCCTCCCCTGCTGGCACTGTCTCTGTCTCTCTCAAAACAAATAAATAAGTTAAAAAAAAAAAAAAGCATATGGCTTTATGGCTTTTGGCAAACAATATCCCTGTGTCACCAGCAACGAAACGAGGTGGGACACCCTCCCTGCCCATCCCTGGGTCCCTCCCCTCACTCCCCCCAAGTGCTCTCCTTACGCGTCTTCCTCTGTTTTTCCTCTAGACTGTTCCACCAGGGGATCATGGGTGGCTTTCAGAAGGTTTTGCAAGTCCCAGAAATATACACGACATTGTATGTTTCTGAGCTAACGGTCTCTTACTCCTCAGTTCTCCAGAGGGGTCTGTGAGCCAAGAGGCAAATAAGTGGAACCGTGCAGCGATGTCTTTGTGACTGGCTTAGGTCACTTAGCATTAACGTCCTTAAGGTTCATCCCGGTACCAGGTGGCAGAATTTCCTTTTTAAGACTGAATAATCTCCCATCGGTGAACACTTGCTTCCACCTTTTCGGCTATTGTAAACAAGATGGGGTGTAGAAATACCTTCAAGGCCTTGCTTTCAATTTGGGGGGGGGGGTATTTACCCAGAAGTGAAATGGCTGGGGTATTCTATTTTTAATTTTGTGAGGAAACTGCCACGTTTTCCATAGCGGCTGCACCATTTTATATTCCTACCCACAGTGCACCAGAGTTCCAACTTCTCCGCATCCTGGCCAATACTTTTTTTCTTTTTTAATAGTGCCCATCCTTGTGTCTGGGAGGTGTGGTTCTTGCTTCGGAAGGGCTTTGCTTTTTGGAAAGGAGATGAGTCACCTTTTTTTTTTTTTGACAGGAGCACTTATATCTGTCAGGCTTTGGTTGTACAATCCCGTGAATGGCTCACCTCGTGAACATCCCACCCCAGCTGATAAGAGAGAGCTATCCTTAGCCCAGGGTTTAGAAAAGGGTAAGAGCTTGCCAAGGTCACGGGTAATCTACGGAAGCCCTGACGTCTTCTCTTTATTTCACTCTGCGTTGTTAAGTAATCCACCACCTGTAGGCTCAGAGCACCCGAGCCCCTGTCCCCAATCTTAGCATGAATGCTCAGCCAAGGGAAGAGTGAGCATCGCTGGCCACCATTGCTGTCTCTGGGGACCCAGGGGACCCAGCTTCATGCCCACACGCACTGATAGTTCTGCAAGAGTGTCCTCCTTTCTACGTCTGTTAGCGACTCCACGAGACAGGCTGGGCAGTTAGATTCCTCACCTAAAAACCTGGGGCTGGCCTTCTGGGGTCCCAAACCCAAAATATGCACAAAATCCAAAAAAACGCATGGATGTGGGGTGTGTTTCTCGAGGAAGAGCCTGTCTCCTTGCTTTTGCCTGATTTCAAAGGGATCTGTGACCTGGGCGAGACTACATAAATATATTCGTCCGAAGGGTGTCCCCAGCCGGACCACTGTAAAAATATAAAAACAGCCCTTGAGGGGGAGGGGGGGGGTTGCTTTGCAAAAACCGGTTCATTAAAGTAAGCTCTGAGGAGGAAGGTGGCCCCAGGCCTGTGGTTGGGGACCTGACTGCTCTGTGGTAGCTTCTCTCCGAACTCCCTGGCTGTGCCTTCTCTGTTTTCCTGGCTTCCCCCTCTTTTCTGTAATTTCTACAGTTGGAGGGTCTCCGAGCTTGGTCCTTGGACCCTTCTCCTCATTATTCCGTTCCAGGGTGGTATCATCTAGTCTCAGCTGCATCCCGGCGACTGGCTTTTATTCCCAGCCCAAACATCTCTACAGACTCACAGCCAAGCGCCCATCTTTTCGATAGTTCCACGGGGCCTTTCCCCAGCTGCTGAGAACTCCCCTAAACCTTTCGCTTCATGGAGCCCCTCACGTCCGTGCCTGTCCCTTCCCCTCTTGGCCACTAGCCAAGATGTGGGAAACAAAGGCAGAAGGAAATGGCAGATAGAAATAAATTTCCTTATAACCTGCAGCCCGTTGGCAAATCCTACTTAATGCCTTAAGTGCTTCCTGTTACACCTGAATAGAGTTTCAGGGCCCCCGGAAACCCTCTTCCTACTCTTCTCCAGCCACTTGGACCTCCTCACTATTCCTTAAACAAATTAAAAACTTCCCCACTACCCTGCCCTTTGCATATGCTTTCTTCTGCCTGACGCTGGTTTCCCAACAGCTTTTCATCACTCAGATCCTGGTCCATGGTTCATATGGCCCCTGCCCAGGGAGTCCGTCCCTGACCACCTGACCTGAAGTCACTTCCTTCCCCGCCTCAAACCCTAGTGACGCCATCCCGGACCCTGTTTGAGTGCCTTCAAAGCACCTGTTCGTATCTAAAGTGACCCTGTTCATTCATTTCCTTGCTTACGGTGCGGTCTTGCTATTAGATCAGTGGCCTCTGACGTCTTTTGTGTGACCTACATAAAGACAGAAATTTCACATGTGACCCAGTGATCCAGGTGTTATGGCTGTGTAACATATAATTCTCAAATTTACTGCCTTTAAATAATGGCATTGATCTTTTTTTTTTTTTTTCAAGTTTATTCACTCTGAGAGAGAGCACACAAGTGGGGGAGAGGCAGAGAGAGAGAGAGGGAGAGGGAGAGAGAATCCTAAGCAGGCTCTGCACTATCAGCGCAAAGCCTGATGTGGGGTTTGAACTCACGAACCTTGAGATCATGACCCGGGGCAAAGTGGGACGCTTTACAGACGAAGCCACCCAGGTGCCCCAACAATGGCGTTGATCTTGCTCACAGATCTTTGGTTTCGGCAGGACCCTGCCCTTCTCGGTGTCAGCTGGGATGGCTGGGAGGCTGCGGACTGGAATGATTTCAATGTTCCCTCACTCACCTGTCTGATGGTTGGACTCTGTCTTCTGCTGTGACCTTATCTGTGAGACTCACCTCGGCTTCCTCACAACACAGCAGCTGGGCTCTGAGAAAGTATCCCAAAATTAAGAGAGAGCAAAAGAGAGTACGAGCTAGCCCCAGGCAGAAACCGTATCCTGGTTTCTGATCAAGGCTTGTAGTAATTCACGCAGTGTCCTTTCTGCCACATTTTATTTGCTGCACAAAGTCCTGCTGAGGTTCAAAAGGAGGAGGATGGGAGTCTGCCTCTTGACGGGGAGTGGCAAGGTTGGAACTATTTCTGTAGCCATTTTTTTGCAAATATAATCTGCCACACCCAGTACACAAATGCGAATTTTGGAGTTTCCCAAAACAATAGTTAACTTTCGGTACACAGTGCACAGATTTTTTCCCCCATTGTATTTTGTAGAAAATGCTCGTCCTGACCTGTTGAATTGATTTCTTTACCTCAGTTTGAGAAACTTGCCACATAAACGTGCAGCGTGTCTTTACCCTAACCCTTCACACAGTATGGTGTTTGGTCCCAGTTAGGCTAAGTGCCTTACCTGCTAGTGTTCTACGTATGTTTTATTTAACGCCTTAATATAGTGCTTACTGAATACCAGGCACCGTCCTCACTTATTCCTCGCGCCAACTCTTAAGTGGGCACTATCGTGACCCTCATCTTCCTGAGAAGGAAACTGAGGCACAAAGAGGTGAAGTCATTTGCCCAAGGTAACAAAGCTAGTAAGTGGGATTCGAATCCGATAAATCTAGTTGCAGGCTCCACTTTGCTATGGAGCCTCTCAGGGAATTTACTTATTTATTATGTTTACTGTGAGTATCCCACGCACGCACTAGAGAACGAAATGCAGTCCAACGCTTCGCCCCTAGAACCCCGCCCTGGCTGCAATACGGTCTCTGCAGCTAAGGACTCATAAACAGCTTCATTATCAGCCAGGCGCTTTCCGGCCTGCGCAGGCGCAACACGCAGAACTCCCGCAGGCACACACCCCCGCTCCCAGCGGCCGGTTGGCCATTGTCTGAGACGGACGGAGGAGCTGGCGCAGGCGCACTGGACCAGACCTGACGCTAAGTCCCACCCATTCTCTGATGACTGACGTAAGATCAAGCTAATGGGAACAGGGCTCTCCGGGGACGGGGCGGGCCATGAGGGCAGTTAAATTTGCGCGGGCTTGGTCCTGGCGTAGTCATGGCGGCCTTCCGCGACATGGAAGAGGTGAGCCAGGGGCTGCTGAGCCTGTTGGGCGCCAACCGCGCGGAGGCGCAGCAACGGCGGCTGCTGGGGCGCCACGAGCAGGTGGTGGAACGGCTGCTGGAGACGCAAGACAGCGCCGAACAACGGCTGCGAGGTCAGGGCCGGGGCCGGGGGCGGCCGGGACCCGGGCCCGTGTGATGGGAGGGGGCGGGAGGTCCGCCTTGACGAAACCCTCCCTCCTGGGCGCCCCCATCCCTCCCCTGTTCTCCCTTGGGGGCTGCCCCCTCTGGGCCTCAGTTTCCCCACCCGTGAAATGGGCTTCAGGATGGCAGCCACCTCCCAGAGAGTTGGTGGTGAATATAGGAGCTGGCAGGAACTGGCAAATTCCGAGCGGTCCACGAGCAGGAGCTGGGGGACTCAAGGTTCGAACTGGGGCTCCGGAGTCAAAGCGCTGGGCTTTAATCCCAGCATCCCCACTTACTGAGGTTCAGCTGTTTTACTGAGCACCTGCTGTGTGCCAGGCATAGTGCCAGCCCCGGGTTGGAAGCAGAGAACAGAACAGACAGTCCCTTAAAGGGTTGGTATGCTAGTGGTGGGGTGGTCAGGCGACGAACAAGAAAAATGGAGGGGCACCTGGGTGGCTCAGTTGGTTTGGCATCTGACTTCGGCTCAGTTCGCCCTGGTCGTGAGTTCGAGCCCCCCCATCGGGCTCTCCGCTGTCAGTGCAGAACCCCTTTGGATCCTCTGGCCCCCTGTCTCTGCCCCACCTCTCCCACTCAAAAATAAACATTTTTTAAAAAGAAAGAAAGAAAAATACTTATGTCAGGAGATGGTGGGCTAGGAAACTAGGTTGTATAGGAGGGAGTGGTGATGCTTTGGGATGAGTCAGCGAAAACTTTCTGAAAAGATGATATTTTAGCGGAAACCCAAGGAGGTTTGGGAGGGATCCAGGGCTATGGTGAGGATTAAATAAATTGGAGGGAGTGCAAGTTGGGGAGGGGCGGAGAGGGGGCGACAGAGGATCCAAAGCTCGCTCTGCTCTGCACGGACAGCAGCCAGCCCGATGCAGGGCTCAAACTCACGGACATTGAGATCGTGACCTGAGCCAAAGTCGGACGCTCAACCAATTGAGCCACCCAGGTGCCCCAAATTTCCTTCCTTTTGAGGGATGAATAATTCCATTGTCCGGACATACCTCATTTTGTTTGTCCATTCTTCCACTGATGGGCACTTGGGTTGCTTCCAGACCCTGGCTGTTGTAAATAATGCCACCATGAACACATGAACACGGGTGTACAAATACCTCTTTGGGTCCCTGCTCCCAGTTCTTTTTGTATTTTCCCAGAAAATTTGTATTTTCTTTGTGTATTTTTCTATTTTGTATTTCCCATGCTAGATCACAAGGCAGTTTGATATTTCGTTTTTTGAGAGACTCATCCAGTTTTCCATAGTGGTTTCGGTGCCAGGTTTTTGTTTTTCTTTTTTCTTTTTTTTTTTTTAAGTCTTTTTACAGTTATGTTTTATGTGGCCGTGCTGTCTGGCTTGGGACTGAAATGATCTAGGAGCTAGGCAGGGGATGGCTTGGGGGTGGGGGGGAGAGTGTTCCTGGCAAAGGTAACTGCAAAGGCAAAGGTCGCCAGGTGGGAGTGAACTTGGACACCCAGGAGAAAGTGGAAGATGAGCTGTAGCCAGACCCTGTAGGCAGTGAACCCCCCCCCCCCCCAACCCCGGGAGTTTGGAGGTTGTTCTAAGTGTGATGGATGCCCCAGCCAGAGTCTTCTCCTTCTCTCCTCCTCCTCTCTCTCCTCCGCACTCCATTCACTCCTCCTCCATTGATGGTTTGGGGAGAAGATCATTATTACCCAGCCTGCGTGGGCTTCAGCAGAATGAATGGATTTGGGGCCAGGGAGACAAGAGTCCGTGTTCCAGGGAGCCGGGACTTTGAGTTAAAGGGCTCCAGTTCAGATCCAGGTTTCAGAGCTATGTGCCTGTGGACAAGTCACTTGAATATCTTCAGGCTTCTGTCCTTCATCTCTCCATGGGGGCAGGGGTTAAGCCACCTCCCTCAGAGGGTTTTGAGAACGTACTGAACAGGGGCTCCGGGGCTATCCTGTAGCACTCAGCACACGCTCAGGTAATGGTACTTTGTGACAGTGCCCCCGGGGAAGAGGGCACTCCCAGGGAAGAATCCAAGGAAACAAGGTTGTCTGGGGAGGGTGAGGGGAGAAGGGGCAGGAAGGCTGCAGAAGAAAGCCAGACCCTCGGCTATCCTAACAGGAAATCAGCAGGCACTGTTTAAAACAGACAAATCAAGAAATAGCAGCCTAAGCAAATTATTTAGAAACACGAACGTCAATGCCAGAGAAAACAGTGATGATTTGGAAGTGGCTGCTTCAGAGGCGTGGGGAGGCTTGGGGGGGGGGGGGGACCCTGTGTGTGTTTAAATTTTCACAGCCATATACATGTAATACCTTGATTAAAAATTAACTCAATGTAAGTTTGTAAACACTTAAACGCCTGCCCTTTGGGGAAGCGTTTCCATCTGTGCCTTCCCTGAGTCGGCAGGTTCCTCCAGCTCTATGGGAAGGAACACGGTAACCTTGCTAGGGTGTTTTTGATCTTTCTGGATGTTTTGGTCAAAGCATGTTTATCCTGATTAGGCGCTGGCGATATATGGGGAGTGTAAGACGCAGTCCCCGATTCGAGCGAGGAGGAGGAGGAGGAGGAGGAATGAACAATTCAGTGCCGCCGGCTGTGGTGGAGGCGTGGCCGCGCCCTGGGAGGGAGAGCAGAGTGTCCAGCTGCCCCGGTTGTGTATTACCCAGGAGGTCTCGAAGGCTGGGTCTCCGAGCGCCCGAAGGGTGGGAGCATAAGGGCATCTCAGAGAGGACGGGCAGGTGGAGGCCGGGCCTGTGAAAAATGGGCATGTTTGCAGAATGGTGAGGCGTCCTTGTGGCCAGAGCAGAGAGAAAAGTACAAGGTGGGTTGAAAAGCAGGAAGAAAGGAGGCTGTCGAGGAAGAAGATGCTTTCACTCATTCGTTCCTTTGTGGGGTTTTGTGGAGGCTCCACATGTGTTTTGGTGAAATGGAAGCACTTTTGCAAGGTCTCGGTGGACCACCAAAACGTGGGCTTTTGGAAATAGGACCAATGGGTTGGGGAGCTATAGACGGGGAAGTGAGGACGATCGTGGTTGAGGCCTCGGGCTCTTCTGGGGCAAGGCCGGACCCTGGAGAGACCTCCTCGAAGGGTCTCAGGCTTCTCTCTCCCGCCCCGCCCCATAGAGATCCTGGCTGCAGAAGAAGAAGTGGCCCAGAGCCTTCTGGATGCGAAGGAGCGGGCGCACCAGGGGGGCGCCGAGTTGCAGCAGCTCGAAGCTGAGCTCCGGAAGGCCGGCGAGGAGGACACCCGTCTGAAGGCCAGCCTCCTATATCCTTCCTTGCGTGCGCGGACGGCCGGGCCTCGGGCTCACCGCCGGGGTGCCGGTTTGGTCGTGCTGGGAACCCAGCTCGGAGCCCTGGGCCCACGGCGGCCCCCCTTCCAGAGCGAGGTGACCTTAACTGCCTGCTTTACTCAGCTCACCAGAGAGCTGGAGGAGCTCAAGGAGACCGAGGCCAGTCTCGAGAGGCAGGAGAGGGAAGTTGACGAAGACACGACTGTTACCATCCCTTCGGCCGTGTAGGTCCCGCCAGTGCGTGTGGTGGTGCCTGCCCTGCGTGCATGTGGGTCGTCCCGCGGCCCTGAGTTGGAGTCACGCTGGGGTAACTTAATCTCTCTCTCTCTCTCTCTCTCTCATGTTCTCATACAGGTATGTGGCTCAGCTTTATCGCCAGATTAGCAAAATTGAGTGGGACTATGAGTGTGAGCCAGGGATGGTCAAAGGCAGTATCCTTTTGCAGAGAACGCGGAGCCTGGTGTGCTGCCGGCGGCCTTGTGAAGGGCTGGGCCGCCGTGGAAAAGTCTGGCAGGTCCTCAGAAATGAAGCGTAGGATCACCATATGACCCGGCAGTCCCCCTTCTGGGTTGCACCCTTGTGTTCGTGACTGCGGTGGTCACAGTGGCCGAAAGGTGGAAGCAGACCAATTATCAGCAAAGCGCTACATAAGCAAAATGTGGTATATCCGTGCAATAAAATAGTATTCGGCCTTAAAAAGGAAGGAGGGGCGCCTGGGTGGCTCAGTCTGTTGAGCAACCGACTCTTGATTTCAACCCAGGTCACGATCCCAGGGTCGTGGGATCGAGCCCCATGTTGGACTCTGTGCTGAGCCTGGAGCCTGCTTAGGATTCGCTCTCCCTCTGCCCCTCTCCCTGCTTGTGCTCTCTCTCTATCGCTGTCTCTAAAATTAAAAAAAAAAAAAATGGGGGCGCCCGTGTGGCTCAGTCAGTTAAGTGTCCAGCTTCAGCTCAGGTCACGATCTCAGGTTCGTGGGCTCGAGCCCCACATCAGGCTCTGTGCTGACAGCTCAGAGCCTGGCCCCTGCTTCGGATCCTGTCTCCTTTCTCTGCCCCTCCCCTGCTTATGCTCTGTCTCTCTCTCTCTCAAAAATAAATAAGTATTAGAATTTTTCAATAAAATAAATTTAAATAAATTAGTTAAATTGAAATGAATTAATTAAATTTAAATGAATAGATGAAATAATAAAGTAAACAATAAGTAATATTAATAAATTAGTTACATTTAAATTTCCTTCCTTTTTTTAAAAAAGGAAGGAAATTGTGGCCCATGCTATAACATGCATGTATCTAGAAGACATGATGTTAAGTGAAATAAGCCAGACACAAAAAGCGAACTACTGTCTGATCCCACTTACAAGAGGTCTCTAGAGGAGTCAAATCCGTAGAGACAGGAAGTAGATGGCAGGTGCCAGGGGCTGGGGGAGGGGAGGAGAGTCGGTGTTTAACGAGGACACAGTTTCGGGCTCTGGAAATGTTCTGGAGACGGACGGCGGGGAGGGCTGTACAACAACGTGTGTGCACCGAATGCCACTGAGCTGCACACTTCAAAACTGGCCAATGAGGTGCTTCGGGTTCTGTGTCTGCCTCGCTCTCTGCCCCTCCCCCGCCCGTGCTCCGTCTCTCTCCGTCTCAAAAACAAACAAACATTAAAGAAAATAAAAAGGGGCGCCTGGGTGGCTCAGTCAGGTTAAGTGTCTGACTTCGGCTCAGATCATGATCTCACGGTTTGTGAGTTCGAGCCCCGTGTCGGGCTCTGTGCTGACAGCTCAGAGCCTGGAGCCTGCCTCGGATTCTGTGTCTCCCTCTCTCTCTCTTCCCCTCCCCTGTTCACGCTCTGTCTCTCAATTTAAGTTTATTTTTGAGAGAGAGCGAGCATGAGAGCGAGTCGGGGAGGGGCCGTGAGAGAGAAAATCCCAAGCAGGCTCTGCACTTTCAGAGCCTGACGCGGGGCTCGAACCCACAAATCGCAAGGTCATGACCTGAGCCGAAACCAAGAGCGGGATGCTTAACCCACTGAGCCACAGGCGCCCCTCAGTCTCTAAATATCTTTTTTTCTTTTTAATTTTTTTTTTTTAATGTTTATTCTTGAGAGAGAAAGAGCATGAGCCGGGGAGGGGCAGGGAGAGAGAGAGAGAGAGAGAGACACAGAATCGGAATCAGGCTCCAGGCCCTGAGCTGTCAGCACAGAGTCCGACGCGGGGCTCGAACTCATGAGCCATGAGATCATGACCTGAGCCGAAGCTGGGCACTGAACCGACTGAGACGCAGGCGCCCCTCAGTCTCGAAATACCTTACAACTTTTTCACGGGGTCCCGGGGAGGGCTGTGTACGTCAGGTTTCCTTACATCTCCCCCAGTTCATCACGGCCCGAGCGTCGCCCAGCCTGTCCAGCTGGACAGCACCCAGCTCTCCAAGAAGTTCATCAGCGACTATCTCTGGAACTTGGTAGGCACGGACTGGTAGCCCGGAGCCTCAAGGACGCGTCTGCACACGGCACGAGTCAGTGTGGTGGGTGGTCAGTGCCTCAGCGGTGAGAGGAGCTGAAAATTAAATGTTTCCCCAGAGACGGGTTTTTGACCAGATTTCTTTCGGCCCCTGACCGTGGCCTCGGTGGCTGGACTGGCCCTGGCCGGGTAACCCTAGAGAACTAACTGGACTTCAGGCTGCTGCTTCACGTCTGAGACGACACTGTGCGAATGGCGCCGTGGTATACGAGGATAGGTCCCAGGGCTCTGTCGTCTGGGATTCGCTCAGGGCCCATCCTCGAGTGCCACCGTGCGCCCGGAACTGTGCCGGGTGCCCAAGACACAGACGAAGGGGACGAGGATCCCTTCGGCCGAGGAAGGAGTCAAGTCGGAGCGGATGCCACCCTTGAGCTAGAGAGGGTCAGGAGTGCTAGGGGACCCTGGCCGGGGAGGGCACAGAGACAGCGGCGACTTTTGTGCCAGGACCAGAAAGGACAAGGAGTCGATGAGGAAGAGATTCGGGGAGGGGGGTGGGTTGTGTATCGGAGCCCGCGGGCCGCCTCCCCCCTAAGTAAGGGAGCCCTTGTAGCTTCCTGAGCAAAGCATTTCTCAGCCTCCCTTGCAGCTAAGTGCCGGCCAATGAAATATAAGTGGAAATGTGTGAGACTTCTAGAAGGATCCCTAAAAGGCAAGGGAATATACCCTTTCTTTCCCCTCCCCTCTCTTTTCTGGAATTGGAAGTGCTGATTGGAGCCCTGGCAGTCCCTGACACATGTGAGGAGGGATACAGTCCTCTAGGGGTGATGGGAGCCTGGTCCCCTGATGACGGTGGAACTGGGTATCAGCACCCGACTCTACGTGGGGGTGGGGGGACTAAATTATCTCGTGTGCCATTGTTACTTTTTTTATCACAGACAGCTAAAGGAAATCCTAACTGATGCAGCGCACGACCCAGGCCAGTCTGCGTTCACCTAGCCCCCATCCTCTGATTTGGGGTACCGCTAAGAATGGGAAGCTCGTGGCGGCTCCTGGGTGGCTCAGTCGGTTGAGCATCCAACTCTTCGTTTCGGCTCAAGTCGTGCTCCCAGGGTCGCAGGATCGAGCCCTGCTTCGGATTCTGCACTGAGCATGGAGCCTACTTGACTCTCTCCCTCTGCCCCTCTCCCCTGTGCTCGCTCTCTCTCTCTCTCTCTCTCTCTCTCTCGCTCTCTCTCAAAACAAATTGTGAGGCCCCTGGGTGGCTCAGTTGGTTTAGCATCCGACTTCTGCTTGGGTCATGATCTCCAAGTTCATGCATTCAAGCCCCCCGTTGGGCTCTGTGCTGACAGCTCAGAGCCTGGACCCTGCTTGGGATTCTGCATCTCTCTCTCTGCCCCTCCTCTGCTCGCACGTGCATGCACACTCTCTCTCAAAAATAAACGTTAAAAAAAGGCATTTACCAAAATTTATATATATATATGTATATATATATATGTATGTGTATACATATATATATAATTTATTATATAATATATATAAAGAAAATGGGAAGCTGAGGGCCAGCCTGGCTGCCTGGTAGACAAGGGGAAGTAGATTTTCCTTGGACCTCGCAGGCTGCCTTCTGGGTACAGCCTTGTCAGTAGGTTTCCTGCACCTCCGTATCACTGAATTGTTTCTAGGAAGTGCAATGGTACAGTAAGTGTTGTTTTCATCAGGGAGGATGCGTTCTAGGCAGAGGGAACAGTAAGCAGTAAGTTCTAGCAGCATCTGAGCCCATCATGGGCCCTAGAAAGAGTCCGTTCAGGTCACCCTTGGAGGTTCTCGGGCAAGGATGCCTGCCTATTGGGCTGTAGGGAGAGGGACCAGTTCATTCGGTTCACAGAGATTCCCAGAACCTCAGAGGCCCTGCTTTCCTGCCAAGGGCTCGGCTTTACATGTTCAAGTAAACGTTCCTGTAAGTCTTTCTGAGCGGTCTTCGTTTGCAAGATCGGTAGGGTCTTTTACAGTATGAAATGGGCACAGAGCCTCCTGTTTGTACCATCGGCCCCCAAAGGGCAGAAGACTTGAACTCAACCGGGGTTTTCCCACCTCGGCCCTAGCGACCTCAGGGCTAGTCATTCTGTGTGGTGCCGGCCGCCCTGGATATTGCGGGACATCCAGCAGCTTTCCGGTCCCCACCCCCTGATTGCCAGGACTCCCCCCCCACCCCCTCCATCACAACAAACGTGGAGCACACACCAGGCAGCCCCCCAGCCCTGCGGCTTCAGCCAAGAACCGGCCAGGCGTCCACACTTGATCGGCCGAGTAGCTGTTGTCACCTTGGTGGCCTTTCCTGCTGACGCAGCTGGCCTCGGCCTGCTCACCTGCGCCCGGGCGGGGGGGGGGGGGGGGGGGGGTGGGTAGGGGGAGGTGTTGCCAGGAGCACTGTCTGCCTGGGTGGGCCCCCGAGAGCATGCTAGAATAGACCCAGCCCAGCCGAGAGCCGGGAGGCAGGCAATGAGGCTTGCACCCTCACGGTTAATCAAACAAACCTGCAGACCATCAAACCTTGGCCTGCCTGGGAGAGAAAGCAGGTGCAGTGGGGCAGGATGTTGTTACCGACCAGGCCTATTGGTGCCCCTGGCCCAGGCCCTAAAGCCCTCCGTGGACCTCCTCTCCCTCTCTGAGCAGTCGCTCTTTGTTCTGGGAGGGGGCCAAGGAGGTGTTGGCCTGCTTGGAGCTCAGTTCTTCTTTCCTGAAGGTCCCTTCAGGGAGGCCGCACGAACCCAGGCTCGGAGTGGCTGTGTACGTCTGTCTCCCCAGGCAGCCCCAGGGACTGGCCGAAGGAGTGAGCAAGTGGGTAAGGAACGTGGCCTGGCGGGCGGGTTCAGGGAGGTGCCTGAGCTCACAGGGGCCTGGAGAGGCCGGGGCCCTCCGCATGCCTGGGCTCTGACTCACTGCCCAGCGCTGGCAGGATGCCTGGGACAGCCAGCAGGACAGGCTCAGGCCCACAGCCTCCGGTCTGCACCCCTACCCGTGTCTCTCCCTGTTCTCCCTCCGAGAGCCGCCCAGGCAGCGGTGGTCCCCAGCTCTTGAGTCCTGGAGGCCGGTGGCAGGCATGTCGGGTGCTGGGCCCAACCCAGTTGAGTTGGAAGCGAGATTCGGGTCCCCAGGACCAGGGAGTGGGGAGCCAGGTCACTGGTCTTGCGCCTTTAGAGCTGAGGCTTGGAGCGCCTGGGTGGCTCGGTTGGTTGGGCGTTGGTTGGGCGTCTGACTTCGGCTCGGGTCATGATCTCACGGTTTGTGGGTTTGAGCCCCGCATCGAGCTCTGTGCTGACAGCCCGGAGCCTGCTTCGGATTCCGTATCTCCCTCTCTCTCTGCCCCTCCCCTGTTTGCACTCTGTCTCTCGCTGTCTTTCAAAAATGAATAAACCTTAAAAAAAATTAAAAAAAAAAAAATAGAGCTGAGGCTTGACCCCCTTCCCCCTCCTGCACCCAACCCCCCAGGGCCAGCCAGCACGGACCCCGCACCAGCACAAACCAATAAGGAATATTTATCTTACAGATGGCGACACAGGCATGGCACGGTCCAGTCACTTGCCCAAAGTCACCCGTGGAGCCTGAACCCCCCCCACAGTGGGGCTGTCGGGTCCATGGGAGAGCATCTTGGCTTTTCAGATGAGAAACAGCCTCTGGGGTGGTTGCCCCTTATTCAAGGTTGAAAGAGGCCAAGCAAGGACGGGGACTCACGTCTGTGTTGGTGGAGCCGGGAGGCCGAAGTTCTAAGTCACTCGTGATAGGTGGCGGTGTGTCACATACCGGAATGCCCAGCTGACCTGGCTTGTAATCGGGGAGAACAGCCAGGGAAATGCTGAGTGCGAGCTAAGGCGGTAAAGCCCTAAGGCTGGCTGCCCTCGAGGGTCCCCACCGGCATCTTCCTCTGAATTGGCTGGCCTTGGTCGCCATGGGCGGCCCACCCAGGCTCCCCCATGCCCCATCCTGCTGTGAGCTATGGTCAGACCTGTTCCTAGTTTATAGATCGACGGGGTGGGTGAGTGCGTGTGCCCAGGGAACAGGTGTCCGAGGCTGTATTTGAACCTCAGTTGTTGGATGTGAAGCCGTGATCTGATCTTTCTGGACTGGCTGGGGACCATCTGGGAAGACTGGCTGCAGGGCGTCGTCATGGCAATCCTTGGGGTCTTGGGGACACTGTGTGTGGCCCTCATTGGGCCTGGGTGGTCCCAAGCTTCCGGCAGCCTGTCCAATTGACTCAGGAATGTGGACTGGGCGTCTGTGACCTGCCGGGAACCCCCATCGGGGAGCCACACTCCAGGGGAGGCCAATACTTACTGTGTCACGGAGGAGGAAACCGAGGCACAGAGAGGTCAAGTTATTTGTATATGTTTTCACAGCCAATGAATGGTAGAGCCAGGGTTTGAACTGGATCCAGAGTTTGTGTACTTAACTCCAACTTTCAGTTCGCGATACTGTTGCTCTTGGGGGAGGCTCTGTAGGAGGCCCTGGTGAGGCGGTGTCATTGGAGCCCAGACCTGAGCCCCCCCCCCCCCCCCCCCCCCGGGGACAAAAGTGTGGAGACAGTGATCTGGGCAGAGGGAACAAGTGCAAAAAGAACTGGGAGAACTGGGAGGCCTGAACGTTGAGGCAGGGGCTCGGTCGATCGCATGGGGTTGGGAGAAGGGAGTGGTTGCTTGATCATGCAGGGCCTGCAGTCCACAGTAAGAGCTGGAGAGACTCTTCAGGTTCCAGGCAGGACCCCAGAGTTGGGACTCAGGAAGAGGGAGCCTGACGACAGCCTCTTAACACAGGCCACCTTGCAGTAGCCCAGCGTCTCTAGGGGGCTAGTCTTGCTGTCGGCCCCAAGCTCCCCGCTCCATCCGGCGCGCAGGCGGCGTGGGAGCAGAAGCTGGGGGAAGCAGAGCAGCTGGGCCTTGGGAGGGTGGGGCTCGGGTGGGAGGGAGCCCCTCCACCCAGGGCAGGAAGCAGAGCTGAAACCTGAACTGCCTGGAGGGGAGGCTGGGTAGGAGCCAGGAGTCCCAGGGGCGGCCCCGCCTCCAACCCCTCCACCCCACTCGGCTGCCCTGCTGGGCAGGGTGGATGATGTGACGGGGCTCGCCACAGTCGGAGCCCTCGGCCTCTCCTTCATCCCTACATCCGGGAATTCACTTCCTGGGGGAGGGAACGGGGCACTGACTCCCACGGTGGGGAAGGGGCGGGAGGGGGAGGCTGCAGGGGGAGGGCAGCCTCCCCTCTCCCCTCTCCCCCATGGACCTGGGCTCAGCCCTGCAGGCTCCAGCCTGACTCACCACAGGCAGCTGTGGTTTGGGCTGCGGGGGCGGGGGGGTGGGGGGGGCGCAGAGGACACGGGTTGGGGTATAAGCTTAGCTGAGCAGCTTCCTCCCACCCCCGACCCTGTCCTGGTCAGAGCTACTGAGCCCCCAGAGCCGGGAGGACAGGACGGCCAGCCCCCTCTACCCTGTGCTGGGGTTGACCACCCCCAGCTGCAGAAGGCGTCTCGCCCCTGCAGACCCCGCACCCCGGTGGCACTGAGCCCGCAGACCAGGGAGCTGGCACCAGGGCAGTCTTACTTGGGGCCTTCCAACCGGGGACCCTGTTCTGAGCCCAGGGAATCCGTTCCCCCCCCCCCCCCCCCCACCGCTCCTCGCAGCCAGTAGGGAGAGGCGAGCGTGGCATCTGGGTCCCCCCTCCCCGACCCCTGAGCTCGGTGACCCGAACCTCCCTTTTCCCATCTGTAAAATGGGCGCCTGATACTGTCCTCTCCTCAGAGGGCCACACCAAGGAGCATGTCCCCAAGAAGGGTATGCTCTTGTCGTGAAGCTCCGAGTCCCACGTGCCTGTGCCACATTCAGCGATGCGGTGGGAGCGCCCGGGAAGGATTTTAGTCACTGGTCCTGTTTCAACAGAAAACGTCTGGCCTGAGCCAGACACCAGAAACTTCCATCACCTCTGGCCATTCTCACGTGTGCCCTTGGCCCGGGACCCCCACCCCCACCCCCCACCTCCCGCTGCATCCTCGGGCCACCTCCACGCCCCTTCTGTTCGCCAAGCCATTTATGTTCATTTGTCCCGTTTGCCACGCGGCTGAGCATGAACTCAGTCAATCAACCAATTATTGACCGTCCGCGTGCGCCCCGACGCTTCCTGTGCGGTCTGTTCAGTTCTCACCCCCAGAGGCATTTTGGAACCTTCCCAAGACAAAAGGCGGAAGGAAGGAAGGAAGTGCCACCCTGTGGACACAGAAAAGATAACAGTCCCTGCCGCTCCCGGTGTCCCGCAGGCATGCGCAGAGCCCCCTACACGGCCTGAGCCTGGGAGGTGGGGGGTTAGCATTGACCCCAGTTTCAACCGGGGAAACTGAGGCTCTAATGGGCCCAAGGTCACCCGTCTCCACCTAGGTGGCCCGACCCAGTGTGTTCTCCTTCCCAGCTCAACTGGGTCGCCTGCTCCCAGCCCGTTCCTGCCTGCCTTCCCTCTGCCCTGTGAGACAGGGAACCCCGATCCCGAGGCCCTGCTGAGTTCAGCCAGTGGGGGGCGCTGGTGGGAGAGGGCACCGGGAGGAGGGGAGACGCCGACTCCCTTTTTTCTGCCGTAGACAGTGTCTCCTGGGACACTCCGGCCAGCTTCCCTCCTGGGTTCCAGTAACACCAGCCCCACCTTACACTGTTGCTCATTTCTGGCTATCTCATTGTTCTGTTTGGTCTTTATTTTTAAATTTTAGAGAGACCTCAAGAGCGCTAGTGGGGTAGAGGGGCAGAGGGAGAGAGAGAAAGAGAGAAAGAATCTTAAGCAGGCTCCGTGCTCAGCATGGAGCCTGACATGGGGCTCGATCCCACCACCCTGGGATCATGACCTGAGCTGAAATCAAGAGTCAGAGGCTCAACTGACTCAGCTGCCCAGGCGCCCTCCCAATTTCGTCTTCAAAAAAAAAGATCATTTAGTATTATTTTAAATGGTGTCCCAATACATATAAACATCACATTTGCCATCTTACCCCTGTTTAAGTGTCCAATTCAGGGGCATCAAGTATGTTACCATGGCTGGCATCCCCACCATGCATCTCCAGAACTTTCAGCTCTTCTCAAGCTCTGTCCCCATGAGACACTAACTCCCCAGCCCCTGGCTCCCACCATCTACTTCCTGTCTCTACGGATGGGACTCCTCTAGGGACCTGGACTGGGACCCTAATCGCGCGAGGTGGCCTGTCATTACGGCTTGCCCCATTTGGTCTGTTATACTTGGTTCCCGGGATTAAGTTCCATCCATTGACCTGCTCTGCTCTGACTGTACCCCAGCTGCTACGTCTAGACTGGTTTGACTTGCCATGTTCAAGGACAGGGGGCCTGCCTCCGGGTCCAGACTCCGGTAAAGCCTGGGTGCACGAGAGAATGGGGGTGCGTGTACCTGGACGCCCACAGCTCTAGCCAGATGTCGCCACAGTGGAATTTGAGGGCAGATTCGCCGGTACTCACGATTATTTGGATTTGTGTTATGAAATCTCTTGCTTTACATCTTTAAAATTTTTTTTAAATATTTATTTTTGAGAGAGAGCATGAGCGGGGGTTGGAGCAGAGAGAGAGGGAGACAGAGAATCCAAAGGAGGCTCCAGGCTCTGAGCTGTCAGTACGGGGCCCGACGCAGGGCTTGAACTCACAGACCGTGAGATCATGACCTGCGCTGAAGTCAGAGGCTTAAGGGATTGAGTCACCCGCGCGCCCCCTCTTGGTTTGAATCTTAGCAACTAATTAGGTGGGTGTTTAGCCTTGGTCTCCTCCTGTAAGAAAACTTACACCAAACCACCCCCGGAGCCCACGGGTGTGAAGGGAAGCTTCCTTCCAAATCACTCATGTTGATTGAGCGAAGTGCGAAGGTCTCAGCCCCGGACACTCTTCCCCTCGTTTGTGCTTCTGGATTCAGCTCAAGTGTCACCTCCTGAGAGAATCCTTCCCCGGACTCCCCCCTAAAGGAATCTTCTCCCTGCCAGTCACTTCTCTCTCCGTTACCCTGTTTAACATCCTTCCAAACTAATGTCGTCAGCCTCCGTTTCACCTTCTAAGCTGTCAGCTCCTTGAGGGCAGACTCTTTTTAGTCACTGCAGTGGATAAAATAAAAAGGCCCTCGCCTGTATCACAGCCACCCAGTAGATGTAGTTCAGTGGGACGAGCGTGCAGACTTAGCAAAAAGTCCCAACTCGGGGAAGCGCCCCGGAGCCCGCAGCCTGTCCTGAGCTCTCGGGAATGTTCCCTTTCCAGAACCGCCTCCTGGGAAAGTCCTGCCCATGTCCAGATGGAGGAGCCCAGACAAGGAGGGGAAAAAGAGCATTCCAGGAGGAGCCAAGCGGTTCATTTAAGAAATTTAATCGATCACAGTAAGACATTCAGGCTGTAAAAACGTTCTATACAGTGGTTGTAAAAAGCGGTACCCATCCCCCAAAACAACCCAACACGGACCCATTTCTCCTGAAGGGCTTCGCGCGAAGCCCGGGCGAATCATCTTTGTACAAAAGTTAAGAGGCGTCTCAGAGACAACTTCCCCCCAATGCAGAGCCCCCAGAGGGGTCACAGATGCAGCAACCAGGGTTTGCAAAAATAAATAGATCTCTGTTTCATATATATGTGATAAATGTCTAACGAATATACAAAGTGCAAACGTAACAAAAAGCGCCCCCCCGCCCCCGCATCTGTACAGCAGTTTATTTACATGCTTCCAAAGGAGAAAAGGCTTTCACAGTTTCCTGCAGAGTAGGACGCAGTGCTTAGTGGTCATGCAGTGAACGTGGACACTCCCTGGACGACTTTAGGCAGGAATCCACAAGAGGCTAGCACTTCTTTCTTTGGTCGTGTGACATGTGATAGGATCAGAAAGTTTGGTTTCCAAAGTCCCATAAAAATGGCCAAGCCCAGGGGATGCCTTGCAGGGCTAAAGCGAACCGTCTTCTCGCAGGGAAATTAACGGCCCAGGGGCCGGAGAGTCGTGATTGTGACTTTGATATGGGGGGGGGGGGGGGAGGGAGGCCCCAGACAGCAGGCTCATCCGCACAGACCCCTCCCACCCGGAACAGAAACCAGTGCAAAATAGTAAGAACGTCGACTTGACGCAGGATACGGTCCCGAACGAAAAAAGTGCAAGGGGACCTGGAAGGAGCTGGGGTCCAGACAGCCACACCCAGAGTGACGGGTGCTCTTAGAGGTTGGCGGCCGCTGCCTTCGCGCCTCGGGTAACGGGGTAGCTCAGGCACTTAATAAATATTAAGGACGATCGGTGGCTCGGGCTCTGGGAGCTGTCGCGGTTTCGGGGAATGGAGGGGGGGGCCCTCAGTGCCCCCCCCCCCCCCGGGATGCTGCACTTGGCCAGAGCCACAGCGACGCCAGAGTCCTGGCGTCAAGGGAGGGCACGAACCTCGCTGGGGAAACCCTAGTTTGATCCAGATCTGGGGGGAGCAGAGCAAAAGCTAACTCTGGCCGTCCAGCAAGGCAGGGGTGAACGCACTTACTCCTGAGTTTGGGGGCTCGGGCTAGAGAGGCGGGGGTCCGGCAGCTACCCAAGACCCCGGGGGTAGTGCCTGCTCTCGCGGTTCAAAGCCACGTGCGCCTCTCCCCCTGTGCGCCTCCGTCAGTGCGTCGGGACGGGGGGAGAAGTGAGCGGTCCCTGGAGGGGACAGAGATGTCCCCCCAGCTCCTTTGGCCTGCTCTTCACTATTCCTAGAGAAAGAAAGAAAGAAAAAAAAAACCCAACCCCACCCGTTGCGTGTGCGCCGTCGGAAGCCCGTTCTGCCTCCCAGAAGAATAAATATATAAAACAAAGCTCTGGCAGGCAGGCCAAGCGGCTGCCGGCGCTGAGGCTGTGGCCACCAACAGTGCTTTCGGTCATTTCTTTCTTTGCAGGGAACAGGAGGAAGGGTGTGGCGTGGGTCAAGGGTCCTGGGAGAAAGTGTTCTTCCTGCCCGCGTTGGGCAGCAGGTTCCGGGGAAGCAGAGGACTCGAGGCGGTGGCTCAGGCCACATCGTCCTCCAGGCTGACCATCTGTCTCTGTCAACAGAAAGATAAACGCCGGAAGCGATCAGTCCAACATTCGGTAAACATGGCAAGAGGCCACCTACGCCTCGCTCCCTCCCGGCCCCACCCCGCGGCCAGCCCGGCCCATCTCAGGCCTGAACCAGCACACGGGGTTCCACCCTGGGCTCCGGGCTCCCGACCTGGGGCTCGGTCTTTCCTCCCACAGCCAGGGGAGGGCGCCTGTGAGCCCTGAGCCAGGTCAAGTCCCTCCTCTGCTCAGAACCCTCCGTGGCTCCTACCTTCTAAGAGCAAAGCCAGAATCCTCCCCATGGCCCACAAGGCCCTGCTCCGTCTGCCACGGTCCCTGTCACTCGGCTCCTCCCTCGGCAGCCCCCAAGCCCCCCGCTCCGGCCACCTCTGCGTTCCTCAGGCACACCAGCCTGCTCGGGGGCTGTCCCTGCACAGGGAGACCTGCCCCAGCCTCCTTACCTAAAATCGCACTCCCTCCCTCCCGGCCCCCACTGGCTTTCTTGTTTTCTTTCCTCTCCCGATCCCCTGTCCCCCTGCCGGTCCCCCACCACGGGAGCATCCCGGAGGACCTCACGGCCTCGCAGGGAGGAAGGGGGCCTCCAGGGCAGCGCAGGGCACCCACCGAAGGGTAGGTGTAGCCGTCCTGGCTGCAGCAGATGTGGACCTCATCCTCCGTGGTCTTCTGGTACACGGGGTTGTCAAAGTTGATGCTGTTGATGCTTTTCAGCCGCCAGTTCTTCCAGAGAAGGAAGGTCCCGAAGCCCAGGAGGATGAGCAGCACTGCAGGGCGAGGTGGCCCAGCCCGGTCAGCAGGTGGCCCCAGAGCCCTATGTCCCCAAGTGATGCCGCCTGCAGACTCCTGGCTTCGGACTTCTATAGGGTTTTTTCGTTCCAATTTCAAGCCATACTTGTCCACTGCGGGGTCGGGGGGGTGGGGTGGGGTGGGGAACCTATCCATACACATGACCAATCTCTAACTCGAAGCCCGCTGTGACTGGCTCGCCCCGGAAATGCCCGACCGCAGTCGATTCTTCCAAGTGCTTCTGAGTCACGGGGCTCTTTCAGAAATGGGACTGTTCTCTATGGACACGGCCAAACTCATTCTCTTCTCCCATCTGGGTGCTCTCTGCCTCGTTTATGAGGGGACCCTCGGGTGGTGTGCCCTGCCCCTCCCAGATCCAGAGGACAGCCAAGGGCTCACCCAGCCCAGGTTTGTAAAAAACAAAAACAAAAACAAAACCTGGCCACTGCCCAGGGCGTGGGACAGCTTCAGGCTCTGCTGGGAGGACACAGGGTGGGGGCCTTGTTCGGGAGGCAAGGGTCCCACTGCCACCTGTCAACTCAGAGCCAGATGGCCACTGGGCACTAAAGTGCAGGTCCTGTGAGTGGGCTGGGGGTGGGGAAGGGACACCTCAGAAGGATTTCCTTAGAAAAGGAAAATCAGGTGTGATGCTAACGGAGTTATGATGGACAGGGATGGGGGGTGTAGAACCCCCCAAACTCCCCCTACAAGAGCACCGTTTGCCAGGAGGCGCCCCTCTGGTGGCGAGAGGCCTTCCCTGCAGCCCCCTTCCCGCAGCTGACCCAGCTGCGGGGACAGCTGCGGCCCCACGGCCCAGAAGCGGCCTTACAGCAGGCGCTCGACCGGATTTGTTGAGTGAATGGAGCTACAAAGGGGGCCGCAGTGATGAACAGGGCACGTGGGCGGGCGGGGGGGGGGGTGCCCATCCTGGGCATACAGGTGGACCGGACCGGCTGGTTGGGCAGGGCGGTCCTCCGGCGGGGAGCCGGGAAGTGGGGCGGGCCCGATGGGCTTACCGATGGGGAGGATGACGTACAGGGCCCCCACGCTCCTCGGTCTCTCCTCGTCTCCTCTGCTGGCAGCGTCGCCCAGGGCTGCTCGGGAGAGGGGAGAAAGTGAGGTTCGGATCCACAGCGAGGGCCACGGAAAACGCGGCAGGTGTGCGACCGCCGACACGCGCGAGAAAAACGCCTGGTGCTGCTCGGCGTCCTTAAAAGCTCAAAGCGACTTGGAGGGACTCCCGGGTTTGGGAGGCACCACGCTGGGGCCTTATTCATTAGCAGACACGGTTATGGAGCGGATTTAAGAGGGCCCTTCAGCCAAGCGTTACGAGGCTCTGGGAAAGGGGCCAACGTCTGGGAGGCAAAAGCCTGCAGGTACGTTCTCAACAGTTGGTGAGGTCGCTGGTGGAATTTTTCACCCTGGGTCTGCATTTGATGGAAATGAGACCGTTCTGGGTGGGGCAGCGGCCACCACGTGACTCCATACCGTGCAGCAACCCCAGTGCCTGGCTTGGATCGCACCGAGGCGCCCTAGTCCTGTCTCAACTGTCCCCAGTTAATAAATATTGGGGGAGACCTCGTTACGCAACCATGAATGTGCACCTGAGCCCTGTAAGGGCCCAGTGCAAATCAAAGTTTAAAGTCCTTCAAGCAGGCAAACAGGCTGCTTGAAGACCACACCTGGGAAGACTGAAAGACCACACCTGGGTCACATATACGTAGGTCACCAGTTAAAGTCAACCCCACCTGGGTGCATGGAATTTCTACTTTGACATCGGCTCAGATTTAAGAAAACTTAACAGAAATAACTTAAGGTGGGGTGCCCGGGTGGCTCAGTCGGTTAAGCATCCGACTCTTGATCTCGGCTCAGGTCATGGCCTCATGGTTCATGAGACTGAGCATAGAGCCTGCCTGGGATTCTCTCTCCTTCTCTCTCTGCACCTCCCCCTCCCTCAAAGTAAATAAATAAATAAACATTAAAATAAATAAATAAATAAATAAATAAATAAGGCAGCAGCAAGATCTTTGAGAAGTTTTTCCCTTAAAAGGACTCATTCACCAAAATCGAGACGCCCTAGACAGGCCTGCTTGTGAAATGGGTTTTCAAGCAGGGGCACCCCCCAAGCAACAAGGTTTCCCGGCCTCCCTTGACCACAGCATTCCCCGCTTTACCTTGTTTATGGCTGCACAGGGGCTTTAGCTACTCTGAGTGGGGGAAAATGTCTGAAACTTGCTGATGCGCCTTTTTCTGGTCAAAAAAAAGTCTAGGGGCTCCATTTTCTAGCTGATCGAACTCCAGGACAGGGGCCCTCTGGTGGCCAAAGAGATGAATGGCAAGTCTTCCACCGATTTCACCGAGAGCCCAGCTCTGACCTTGAGACTGGTAGGGTGAGGACAGCGAGGCCCTACCCACAAGCAAAAACTTAGAGCCTCCTCCCTGCCTCCCACCAAAAAGACTTTAGTAATCAAGTAACATCCTAATGTGTGTGGTGTTTTCTGGTTTTTGTTTAATAAAAATTAAGGCCAAGATCCCATGACAAAGGATCACATTTTTAGGAAGACAGGATCTGACTCTACACTTGCCTCTTTGAGACCCTGGCTCTGATCAAACTATATTTACAAAACCAAGTGTTTGGCCCATAGTTTGGTGATTTTTTTTTTTTTTTTTTAATGTAGTTGGGCACCTGGGTGGCTCAGTCGGTTAAGCATCTGGTTTTGGCTCAGGTCAGGATCTCACGGTTTGTGGGTTCGAGTCCCCCATTGGGCCCGCTGTTGTCAGCTCAGAGCCTGCTTTGGATCCTCTGTCTCTCCCTCTCTCTGCCTCTCCCCTGCTCATTCTCTCTCTCTCTCCCAAAAATAAACATTAAAGAGGCACCTGGGTGGCCCAGTAGGTTAAGCATCTGATTTTGGCTCAGGTCATGATCTCACAGTTCGCAGGTTCAAGCCCTGCATCGGGTTCTGTGCTGACAGCTCAGAGCCTGGAGCCTGCTTCCAATTTTGTCTCCCTCTCTCTCTGCCACTGCCCTGCTCATGCTCTGTCACGAGTGCGCTCGCTCGCTCTCTCGAAAATAAACAGTAAAAAAATACTAAAAAAAAATAATGTAGTAAAATATTATTTAAGTGCTGGGCTTTGGGTATGCCCTCAGATGGTGCCCAAGGGAGTGCCTCACCGCCTCACCCTGGCCCTGTTGGGCAAGTGCCTGAAAACAGGTCATCAAAGGGGCCTCGATAATGTTTCAGGTCCCCGTGCCTGGAGGACTCTGGGATAAGCCACCACCACGCACCCAAAGCCTTCACACGCCTTAGGGGGGGTTGGCGGGCACTGTTATCAGCCCCATTTAACAGCAAGGGGAACGGAGGCTTCCGCGAGGCACAGGCCAGGTCAGAAAGTGCAGGGGCGAAAGGTAAGCCCACTCCATCCCTTCACCAAGATTCCCTTGGCCCATCGAGCTGCCCGAGCTGTTAAACCGGGGCCCAGGGTAGTCCCGACGTCTACCTTGGTGGGACACCGTCACCGTCTCAGGCGTGGTGAACTCAGGGCTGGCCACGGACCACGGGCCGGCTGTGTGCTTTGGCCCCGCGGTTGGGGGGCGCACTGTCGTCCTCACGGCTGTGGAGCGCACCGTTGGCCTGACCGTGACCGTGGAGGTCGCCCGGGGGGTCACGACAGGTTCGGGCTCTGAAAGAAGAAACATCTCCTGAGTGCCCCGCGGCCCAAGTGCCCCTCTGATAACTGTGCTGCTCGTGACCACGGAGAGGAAGTACGTGCCGTTGGCCACAAAGAAATAAAATCAATGTAGTGAAACTTGAAACCCGCTAGTAACGGTGTCGTTATTCCATCATTGGTTGTACTCCAAACGGGAGATTCACGAGTGTTACAGACACAAGGGTGGCGGAAGCAGGACTCGTGCCCAGGCTGGTGCCCCTACCTATGAGGCAGCTCCTCATGTCCTTGGCCAGCAGCATGCCATCCGGGCAGGCACAGGTGAACTTGGGTGAGTGGGGGTTGATCTGTGGGGCCGGGAGACACAGGTACTGGCAACCACCGTTGCGGAGGGCCGTCCTCTCACACCAGTTCACCCCTGAGGCGGAAGAGGCAGGGAGTCAGGGTGAGAACAAGATTAGAAAATTCTGGAAAGTTCCAGAAATAACAGCAGGGAAGCAGAGGGGGGAGCAGTCACCCCGTCTTTACCTCTTGGCTGTGTGAGTTTGTGAAAAAGGACAATGTCCTCCGGGGACAACAGGTTTTCTGCTAGCAGATTAATGTCTGAGCCGGTGAGGCGGTTGGCACTGAAAATGGCTTCGTTCATGATGTCCGTCCAAAATACTTTATCCTATACGGGCATGAAAAGAGACGGCAGATCCCATTAACCATGGGCAGAGGGCACACGAATCTCCGGGAAGAAGCAGCACTAGGTGGCACTAGCCTCGTTTATTTTTTCTTCAAAAAAAGTTTTGGGGCGCCTGCGTGGCTCAGTTGGTTGAGCATCTGACTTCGGCTCAGGTCGTGATCTCACGGTCCGTGAGTTCGAGCCCCGTGTCGGGCTCTGTGCTGACCGCTCGGAGCCTGGAGCCTGCTTCGGATTCTGGGTCTCCCTCTCTCTCTGCCTCTCCCCTGCTCATGCTTTGTCTGCCTCTCTCTCTCTCTCTCTCTCTCTCTCTCTCCCAAAAATAAACATTAAAAAATTTTTTTACAAAATAAAAAAGTTCTAATTGTGGGGCGCCTGGGTGGCTCAGTCGGCTTGGGGGTCCGACGACTTCGGCCCAGGTCACGGTCTCACAGTTTGTCTGCTGACAGCTCAGAGCCTGGAGCCTGTTTCAGATTCTGTGTCTCCCTCTCGCTCTGCCCCTCCCCTGCTCACACTCTGTCTCTCTCAAAAATAAATAAAAACATTTTTAAAAACTTCAAAAAGTTTAAATGTATAAAATACACACAAAACTGACCATCTTAACCCTTTTTCAGTGTGTTCAGTAGCATGAAATACATTCACATGGTTGTGCAGCCCTCCCCACCACCCATGCCCCAAACTTTCTCATCTTCCCAAACTGAGACTCTGTCCCCATGAAATAGACTCCCCCCCCTCCCCCAGCCCCCCCCCCCATCTACTTCCTGTCTCTATGGATGGGACTCCTCTAGGGACCTCATGTAAGTGGAATTCTACAGGGGCACGTGGGTGGCTCAGTTGGTTAAGCATCTGACTCTTGATTTCAGTTTAGGTCATGATCTCACGGTTCATGAGTTCCGGCCCCACATCTGAGGTTCGAGCCTGCTTGGGATTCCGTCTCCCCCTCTCTCTGCCCCTCCTTTGCTCGCCCGCATGCGCACTTTAAAAAGTTAAAAAAAAAAAAATAGAATTCTACAGCATCTGTCCTTCTGTCCTTTTGTGTCTGGCTTAGTTCCCTCAAGGCTCGTCCGTGTTGGAGCATGTGTTAGAATTTCCTTCCTTTTTCAGGCTGAACCACATTCCAGTGTATAGATACACATCTTGTTTAGCAGATCAGCTCTGATGGGACACCCAGGTCGCTTCCACCTCTGGGCTGTTGTGAATCCTGCTGCTTGAACACGGGTGTACGAATATAGCAACATTTCCTCAGAGCCGTTCTCTGCTGTGGCGCTACTCGGGCCAGACAACCCACTTTGGCTGGTCCCCTCTTCTCTTTGAAGGGTGGTCACCAGCCTCTATCCGCTAGGAACTAGTAACCCCCCCTCAAGTGCAACAACCAAAGTCTTCAGAAAGTGCCAAATGTCCCCTGGGCGGCAAGATGGCCTCCAAGTGAGAATTCCTACTCTAAGACTCTTTTGGAGAGGGCGTGCTCGGAGGGCTCTGTTGGGAGAGTGTGTGATTCTTGATCTCAGAGTCTTGAGTTCGAGCCCCGCACTAGGGGTAGAGTTTACTTAAGAAAAAAAAAAGAAAGAAAAGAAAAAAAAGCAACGTGGGGGCCCCTGGGTGACTCAGTTAAGCGTCTGACTGTTGATTTCGGCTTGGGTCACGATCTCATGGTTTGTGGGATCTAGCCCTGCGTCAGGCTCTGTGCTGACAGCATGGAGCTTGCTCGAGATTCTCTCTCTCAACCTCTCTTTCTGTCCCTCCCCCATTTGTGATCTCTGTCTCAAAAAATTAACATAAAAAAAACCCCCCAAAAACCAAGCAACAACTCTTTGACTCTTTTGATGAGAAGAAAATAGAAATAACTCCAGATCTAAGACCTTTTTACAGCCACAGACAGTCTTCTAAGTTAGTCCTGGCTTGGATGAACTAGACAATGTGGGCTGACCCATTAGCCTGAGCGCTTATGCCTCCTATGTCAGTCGTGCTCAGTAACCGGGACTTGGATGTGAATTCCCTCAGGCGCCCAAGGAGCAACCACTTGCTTCCAGCCCCCACCTCAAAGATGGCCAAGGAGAAGGGGTGTGCCAGCTTTTTCTCATCCTCCAAAACGGTCTTCCGGTTCCCCCCGTTGACATCAATGCTCGAGATGGAGTGGAGCTTGGAGTCGACCCAGTAGAGGCGGCCACCAGAAAGATCTAGAACCCACAGTGGACAAGGAGAGGTCACACGCCGACGCCCAAGGGGCCCGGGCCTGGCCACTCCACTCCCCGCAGGAAGGAGCACCCCCAAGGACCTGGCGGCGATGCGCCCAGAAAAGTAGCCCCAACAACCCACCACCATGTAGGAGTGACAACCCCATTCCGGGGCCGTGTGGACCCCAGGGACCACGGTCCCAAGGACATACCCAGGGTGATGCCATTGGGCCACTGGATGTCCTCCGTCACTAGCGAGTAAACATCGACGCCGTTCAGACCCCCCTTCTTGATCTCGGCGGGGGTTCCCCAATCCGTCCAGTACATGAAGCTGGTGGGAGAGTAACACGAACAGGAGAAGGTCAGTGGGGGAGGCGCCCAGCGTGCCCCGAAGAGCGGCCCCCATCTGGAGCAGCAGGACAGGAATCGGAAGAAGCCCCCCAAGGAGACCTTGGACTGGTTCTTCTGCTACCCTAGTGCCTGCAACATGGGGAGACCTGGCAGGATTTAGAACCTTCCAGAACAAAGGGAGACTTTGATTCCAACGTCAGGACCAGGACCCGTAACGTATACCCTTCAGCCTTTCTGAAGGCTTTGATACATTTTTAATTTTATAATTTGTTTTTTGCCTTTAAAACGATTTTTTTAATTGTGGCAAAATATACGCCACATAAACCATCTTGATTGTTATTTATTTATTTATTGTGTTTGTTTTTGAGAGGCAGAGAGAGACAGAGCATGAGTGGGGGAGTGGCAGAGAGAGAGGGAGACCCAGAATCCGAAACAGGCTCCAGGCTCTGAGCCGTCAGCCCAGAGCCCGACGCGGGGCTCGAACCCATGAACCGTGAGATCACGACCTGAGCCAAAGTCAGACACTCAACTGGCTGAGCCACCCAGGCGCCCCAAACCATCTTGATCGTTTTTAAGTATCCAGTCAGTGGCATTAAGTACACATAGACCACCATGCAGCCATCCCCGGAACTTTCCCATTTTCCCAAGCTGAAACTCTGACCCTATTAAATGCCGCCTCTTCCTTCACCTCCCCCAGCCCCCCGCACCCACCACTCGGCTTTCTGACTCTATGAATGGGACTCCTCTAGGGACCCCCTGGAAGTAGAATCCTATAATATGTGTCCTTTTGTGTCTGGCTTCTTGCACTTAGCATAATGTCTCCAAGGTTCGCCGCTGGTGCCAGAATTTACTTCCTTTTTGAGACTGAGTAAAATGCCATTGGGTGGACGGACCACATTTAGTTTCTCCTTCGTCCACTGCGGGGGCCCATACCCTGGCAGCTGTGAACGTGGGGCTACAAATCCCTGCTCACATGCCTGCGTTCGCTGCTTTCCCATCTACACTGAGAAGCGGATCTCCGATGGCTTTTGAGCCTCTGAAGAGATGCTCGAACTCACAAGTAGACAAACGTACCAGCAGTCGCCCCATAATGACCGGCAAGAGTGAAAACCTGCTGCCGACAGTGAGGGAAAGGAGTCTTCGGGTGCCCTTCTGGACGGAGGGTCGGTTTCACAATCCAGGTGCTGAACGACAATTTGCTGCTCTATCCACGCCCGTACCCCCGGAGCTAGTAATCCAACTTCTGGAATGAAGAATCTAGAATCTACAGTCCTGCAGGTAAACTGCAGTGACTCACATTCAAAGGTATTCAAAGGGATCTGCAGCCTTTGTGTGAGCTAAGGGGGAAAAATAACTAAATTCCCACACACTGGGTACAAGGAAATCATGGCTCAACAAGCCAACAGGGAATGAACCCCATACGCCAAACGAAAAAGCCAGATGAACACTGCGTGATCACGTGTGGCTATTTGTGGGGGGAAAGAAACACGAGAGCAGACGGCACACGCGCACACACACACGCACGCACGCACCACGACTTGTATCTAAGTGGTTTTCTCCGGGAGTCTCTCTCTTTCTGAAAGCTGCGGGAATAAAGTCACTCAACCGAGTGGCCCTCCGCCAAACAAGAACAAATGTTTTGTTCGATGGGGACCCAGGCCTACCTGCACCCCAGCTCTAGCCCACCTGATTCGTGCTTCTCTCCCAAGTTCCCCTTTCCTCTGATTGTTGCCGCCAGGTTGCCCTTCCAGAATTGTGCAATTCCACACCCAGCAGGTGTGGCGTAACAGGCGCAGTACACGGGGCGGGGACACGGGTACCCCCCAAGTGGGCCCCGGAGCTGCTGAGTCAGCCGCGGGCCCTGTAAACACCCTCCTGGGGGCTCCGAGGCATGGCGACCTTCACTCCCTGTGACGTCCTCCCCAAAACTACCATCAGGGCTGACTGTTCTGACCTTTCCTGTCCAGGCACAGGATACTCGGCCATAAAATCCCAAATCGGGATTTAAATAAGTACTAATTTTGAATACCATTTTAAACATCCCTACTTTGGGGCACCCGGGTGGCTCAGTCGGTTAAGCGTCTGACTCTTGGTTTCGGCTCAGGTCTTGATCTCATGATCTTGTGAGTTTGAGCCCCCGCATCGGGCTCTGTGCTGACAGCATGGAGCCTGCTTGGGATTCTCTCTCTCTCCACCCCTCTCCTGCTCACACCATCTCTCTCAAAGTAAATAAATAAACTTAAAAAAAATCCATATTCTAACTTCTGGTTTTGGGGCCCTCGTCCTGAGGGCACAACTTTCCAGGGCCCGCTGCCATCTCGGGGACCGCAGCGAACCTCAAGAGGGATCGGCCCCTGGCTCCCAGAGGGTGGGTGGGGGAAGGGCGACTGTTCAGGTCCTGCTTTTTCCTGAGAGCAGGAGCCACTGTGGGTGGGGACAGTCCAGCTCGGGCACACGCCTTCCCCCGGTTGGAGCCCTAACCAGTTCTTGAACCCCGCCCGTGTTCTCCGTTCCTTCCGTGGCCCTCGGCTTTAGCAGCACCCACCCGTGAACGGGATCCACCACGATGGCACGTGGCTTAGAGCCTTTCTCCTTGAAGAGCGTCTTTCTCTTCACACCCTTGGTGTCGGCCACGGAGACGGTGCCCAGGATGGAGTCTGTCCAGTATATGTTGCTGTGGATCCAGTCCACCGCCAGCCCGTCGGGGGCCTGGAGGTCCTCACTGACGACGGTGTCATAGGAGGAGAAGCCGGGGGCTCTGTCGATTTGGGCGCTGAGGGGGAGGAGCAGGGGAAGGAGAGCGTCAGTGAGAGGGGCCCCGCGCCACCGGGGGTTGAGCGCTGGGTGTGGCTCCAAGGCTCACCTGTAGATCTTCCTTTGGGACAGGTCGGACCAGTATATTCTGTTGCTGGCCACCTCGGTGTCCAGGGCGACCACGTTCTTCAAGTTTGGGATGAGGCTGGTATATTCGCTGCGGTCCAGGGTCATCTTCCTCACCTCGTGGCGGTTGGTGAAAAACAGGTAGGCGATAGTGCCTGGGAACACAGGAAGGACGCTCAGGGGAGCAGAAGGACCCCCCGATTCCCGCTTGTCACCCTTTGGGGTCTGACTGAACCAGAGAAGACACCCAGGATGGGGCGGAAAAGGCCCCCCTAGTGTATTAACCATGTGGTTCTGAGGCCCTGACATCCTGGGCCTTGCAGAGCAGAAGGGACAGCCCCTCCCAGGGCCAGCCAGCTCCTAGGGACTGTTCACAATCTGCCTCAAGTGCAAACGAGCCAGCCCATACCTGCCACCCCCTTTACTGGGCTCTCGCACTCTGGGCCACTATCCACCCGCCTGCCCGGGTCACCCTGGGACAGACACCAGACAGCACGAGCAGCGCCCTGGCCCCAGAGCCTGCTGGGATTCTCCCGTCCAGCCAGTCGTGAGCCTGCTCACCCTGCCTCACCTCATGCCGGAGGAAACCACAAGAGTCTCCAGCCCACGTGTGCCCCCTCACTCTCCCTCGGAGCAACCTGGCGCTTCCCTGTATGGCCCCTGGGACTGCCACGCCCCCTCCTCTTGGGAACTGTAACAACCAATCTTTCCAGTGGGGTCGTCTCCTGATCTGCTGGCCTCACCATGCTTGAATGATAACAAAACCTACATTTTAAAACACTGGGTCCCACATCTGGGTGACTCAGTCAGTTAAGCGTCTGACTTTGGCTCAGGTCACGATCTCAAAGTGTGTGAGTTCGAGACCCGCATCTGGATCTGTGCTGACAGTGCAGGGCCTGGAGCCTGCTTGGGATTTTCTCTCTCTCTCTCTCTCTCTCTCTCTCTCTCTCTCTGCCCCTCCCCTGCTCATGCACTCTCTCTCTCTCTCTCAAAATAAACAAACTTTAAAAAATAAATAAAACACTGGGTCCCCAGCATTTTACATTTTGGAACATAAATATGAAGAAATGAGAAGTTAATGTGTCCACAGGGATTCCTTAGGGCAGTAAATTCTGCTCAGTGCTGTTCATATCACGTTTTCCCTCACTGATCCTCATGCTCCTAGGAGGCCAGGGGTGTTGTCAAAGTCCCTTTATACAGAAGGGGATCGGAGCTCAGAGGGGAGGGGACCAGCCCAAGGTCACACCAACTAGTAAACGGCAGAGCTGGGACTCAAACCCACATTGTCCCGACTCTGGCGGCTGTGCTGTAACCATGACACTGACATTCACCAATGAGCTGACCACGGGAACAACGGACCTCACTCAGGACCCCTCCCCACAACACCACGCCTACCCCTGGGAAGGATCTGTATAGACACTGGCCCTACAGGTTGGAACGAAAGTAGTATCTCAAATCCTAGAGGGTTTTATGATCTCTGTCCCCAGTTTTCCCCAGAACCAGGAAACGCACAGGGGTGTGACAGAGGGAGCCCAAGGAACGGTCACAAAGGGATGACAACAGGGGAGAAAAACTTCAAGGTTAAAACAGATGCTTGAGGAAACGGAAGGCGATCTAAAATATTTCGGCAAGGGGTGCATGGGTGGCTCAGTCGGTTGAGCATCCAACTCTTGTTTTGGGCTCAGGTCATGATCCCAGGGTTGTGGGATTGAGCCCCATGTCTGGCTCTGCACGGAGCGTGGAGCCTGCTTAAAATTCCTTCTCTCTCTCTCTCTCTCTCTCTCTCTCTCTCTCTCCCTCTCCCTCTCCCCCTCCTACCACTCACGCTCTAGCTCTAAGAAAAAACAAAAAACAAAAAGACCTCCCAAAACAGCTGGAGGGGGAGCGGGGCCTTCATAGGGCCATTGCTTTTCACCTCTTGTCCCCTAAAGCCACTGGCCGGGCTGGGGGCCGCAAACCATTCCCTGTGCAATTGACCTGTGTCCCCAGAGAAGCTGGACATGTGTGGGCAGCCTCCCAGCAAGTTCCTAACTGGGCCGCTCATCCCTCTGCCAGAGGGCACACGGTCTGCCCGGGCCTTTGGAGTGTATGCAAAGTTCACATGATGAAACCCGCCACCGCATCTGCTCCCGGCGCCGTCCCCGCCCCCGCCCCTGGCTCACCCACAGCCTTGCAGGCCTTGGTGAGGGGGTCCAGCTGGAAACCCGCCTCGCACTCGCACTTGTAGCTGCCCTCGAGGTTCACGCAGAGCTGGCTGCACACGTCGGGATCCTGACACTCATCGATATCTGCAAGCCGGGACACAGAAAGGGGTTTGGGGCTTCTTCCTCATGGGGTGCTGATGGGAGTGAGGGCTCCCACCGAAAGCCATCCCTCCCAGTGGCAGGGTCTTGGTGACCATCAGGTTCAGAAACGAACACACTGAAATAGCCAAGTGTCATCTCCAGCAGTGACCCTGACCTCCCTGTTCACCTCAGGGATGCAGCCAAGCAGAGCAAAGGCTGCGTCAGCCGAGATTTCTTTCTTAATTATTAATCCCCAAAGGCAAGGACAGGGTGCTCCTCGGGGGCCAAGCCTGTGCTAGAATGGCCCGTGCATTTGGCACCTCATGAAATCCTCCCTACAGGCCTGTGAGGTCAGGACCGCTTTCGTGCCCACTTAACAGACGGGGAAACTGAGGCACAGAGGGTTGGGCCACCACACGAGGGGAAAGGGCCAAGGCAGCTCGGGAATCACCTTCACATCTTCGCTGGTCCACCAGCTGGAAGCCCTCGGGGCACAAGCACTCATAGCCGATCTTGAGGTCGTTGCAGATGTGGGAGCAGCCGCCCCTGTTGTCCAGACACTCGTTGGTCTCTGCGACAGGAGGGACACAGACCGGTCACGCTCAGGTCATCAGCCTCCCTGCGCTATCTCATCAGCCTTATCGTAATCACCACAATGACGTGGAGGCCAGTGAACTACCAAGTCCCCTAAAAGGTCTTAAAATAACCACTGTCACGTGCAATGCCACGGATGAACCTGGAGGACATTCCGCTGAGTGAAATACGCCAGGCACAGATGGACAGATACTGGAGGATTCACTCCTAGGAGGTCCTTAGTGGAGTCAAAGTCAGAGACAGGAAGTAGATGGGGAGTAGGGGCTGGGAGTCAGTGTTCCACGGCAAAGAGGCCCAGTTTGGGAAGATGAGGAAGTTCTCAAGATGGATGGTGGTGAGGGCTGTAGGACCACGCGAATGTACTAACACTGCTGAACGTTACCCCTAAAACTGGTTAAGAAGGTAAATCTGAACGTTATTTTTTTGTCAACCACATTTCAAAATGTTCTTGATTATAAAAAAATAAAAACTGTGTTCCACAGTTGCATATACGAACTCCCAACAGCCCTGTAGATAGCTCAACTACAGTTGGGGAAACTGAGGCCCAGGCGAGGCTAAATCACTTGCCCAACAGTGCTGGACCGGACTCAGGGCGCTTAAGGTCCAGCGTCCACGACCTGGCGCTTTTCACAGGGCTTCGGCCAAAGCCAACCCACCATCTGTTCTTGTCCGAAAGCTAAGGACAGTTTTTCACGGTTTTTAAATGGTTGAAAAGAAAAATAAGAATCCAAAGAAAACCAGCATTTTGTGCCACATAAAAGGTCTGTGAAATCCAAACATCAGTGTCCATAATAAGGTTTTCTTGGAGCACGGCCACACGCATTCATGTGCGCATGCGTGTACATCCGTCTGCTGTTTTCCTGCTGTAACACCCCGTTGAATAGCTGTGACAGACCTTACAGCTGGTAAAGTCCAAAATATTTACATAGTTATGGTTCACGGAGCACTGCTGAAACTTTACATGCATCCCGTCAGCCACCCCCCAGCAGGGTATGTGAACCATCACTGTCCCATCCTACAGATGTGAACACAGGCTTGGAAACAAAGCCCCTTATCCCCAAGGACCCCCATGTCCGTGTTGCCCCGGAGCTAAAGCACTCACGGGCACGGCTGGGCAGGAGCCTTGCAGCCCCAAAGTATCCATGTCCGAGTCCCACTCCAGCTCCCCACAAGTTCAAGAGCCACCTGCATCCCACGGCTCACCGCACTCCTTCAGAGGCTCGTCCGACCAGTCCCGACAGTCCCGGACCGAGTTGCACACTTTGTCCAGGGTGATGCATTCGCCGCTGTGGCACTTGAACTTGTTGGGCCCCTCGCACAGCGTCACTAAGAGCCAGAGAAGGGAGTCAGGTGCTTCTGAGCTGCAAGAGCCCGCTTACCACTCTTTATTAACATGATAGCTCATTTATACGAGATTACATGCAAATGTATTCATAAATAAAACATGATGTAATCAGTGTCACAGAAATAAACCGTTAAAAATGGTGACGAAGGCAAAATTTGTTATACGCAGGTGACTACAATTTTTATTCAGTTAGCTAGTTTGAGAGAGAGAGACAGAGAGAGAGCGCGCACATGTGTGTGCGCAATTGGGGGAGGGACAAAGGGAGAGGGTGACAGAGGATCCAAAACTCCAAAGCGGACTCCACACTGACAGCAGGGAACTCAATGCGGGGCTCGAACTCACGAACCATGAGCTCATGACCTGAGCTGAAGTCGTACACGTGAGCCACCCAGGCACCCACGTGAGCCACCCAAGCACCCCTAACACAATTTTTAAAAAGTCCATTATCAGAATTTAACTTCTTGTTCACAAAAGTTTGTTTCAGGGGCGCCTGGGTGGCTCAGTCGGTTAAGCGTCCGACTTCGGCTCAGGTCATGATCTTGCGGTCCGTGAGTTTGAGCCCCGCGTCGGGCTCTGTGCTGACAGCTCGGAGCCTGGAGCCTGTTTCAGATTCTGTCTCCCTCTCTCTCTGACCCTCCCCCATTCATGCTCTGTCTCTCTCTGTCTCAAAAATAAATAAACGTTTAAAAAAATAAAAATTAAAAAAAAAACATTTAAAAAAAAGTTCGTTTCAGTCTCTAAGTACTATAATTAAAAATATTTTTTTCTCCATCAAGACTTAAGATCAAGAGTTGGACACTTAACTGACTCCGCCACCCAGGCGCCCCACAAGGATACTGTTTTTAAAATATTGTTCATTGGGGCACCTGGGTGGCGGAGTCGGTTAAGTATCCGACTCTTGGTTTTGGCTCAGGTCATGACCTCACGGTTCGTGAGTTCAAGCCCTGCATCAGGCTCTGCACTAATGGCGCAGAGCCTGCTTGGGATTCTGTCTCTCCTTCTGTCTGCCCCTCCCCTGCCTATGTGTGTGCACGCCCTTAAAAAAAAAAAACAAAAAACAAAAAACAAGAGGTGCCTGGGTGGCTCAGTCGGTTGAGCGTCCAGCTTCAGCTCAGGTCATGATCTCACGGTTTGTGAGTTCGAGCCCCGTGTTGGGCTCTGTGCTGACAGCTCGGAGCCTGGAGCCTGTTTCGGATTCTGTGTCTCCCTCTCTCTCTGCTCCTCCCCTGCTCAGGCTCTGTCTCGCTCTCTCAAAAATAAATAAATAAACGTTAAAAAAAAATTAAGAACAAGAACAACAACAATAAAATAAGCCCACTAGTATCCTTGTGTTTACACGTGTCTCACCACAGTTTAAAACAATTTTTTAAATTAACTCTGCTGATGAACACCTGGGTTGCTTCTAGCATTTTGCCGTTAGGCCAGTGCTGCTCTGCGTGATCCTGAGCCCATCTCTGATTACAGGTGCGAGTTTCTCCGGGGTCATTCCCAGGAGGGGAATCCCTCCACCATAAGCTCAGGAAAGTGCTTAACATCGAACCGTACCGTGTTACCCCTGAGCTCAAAGACAGGAGCTCTGCACACTTTGACCTCGTTGAATCTCACAGTCCTGAAGCAGGTGATTTCATAACATACATGTTTTCAGGTAAATGGAAGTGAAGCTCAGGGGGGTTGAGTAAGTTGCCCGAGGACGCACAGCGCACGCAGGGCCGACCCGAGAGGAGCTCACCATTGATGCAGCCAAGCTCGTCGCTCATGTCCTTACAGTCATATTCCCGGTCGCACTGCCGGCTGCCATGGATACAGGTCCCATCTGAGCACTGGAACTCATCAGGCCGGCACGTGGCGACAGCTGGGAAAGACAGGGCACATGTTGGTTTTTCTCAAGGGAACCGCGAAGACAAAATAAACTACCACCTTTATTGTTTTGTCTTTTTTTTTTTTTTAATGTTTACTCGAGAGAGAGAGACAGACAGAGACAGAGACAGAGTGTGAGTGGGGGAGGGGCAGAGGGAGAGGGAGACACAGAATCCGAAGCAGGCTCCAGGCTCTGAGCCATCAGCCCAGAGCCCGACGCGGGGCTCGAACTCACAAACTGCGAGGTCATGACCTGAGCCGAAGTCGGTCGCTTAACTGACTGAGCCCCCCCCCCCGGGCGCCCCTCAACTACCACCTTTAAAAACAGCAATTTCCTGGCTGCCTTGGGCATCAGAGACAGCCTGTAACAGGAAAGACATTAGCGGTGAAAAAACACACTCTACGACCTCCATGAGCAGGAGACAGCGCCTTGTCATTTCACCTGCTTCTCACCCCAGGAACAACCAGTCTTCATATTCAAAATTCTAGGCGATGTAGATTTATTTATTTATAAATGTTTATTTGATTTTTTTAAAGTTCCTTTATTTATTTTGAGAAAGAGAGCACGAGCAAGCAGGGGAGGGCCAGAGAGAGAGAAAAGAGAGAGAATCCCTAGCAGGTTCCATGCCGTCAGCATGGAGCCCGATGCGAGGCTCGAACGCACAAACCCGTGAGATCATGACCTGAGCCAAGATCAAGAGTTGGACGCTCAACCAACTGAGCACCCCCCAGGTGCCCCTGCCAACGTAGTTTTAAAGCTTCTTTCATGGCAGCAAGTACCGTTCTCCTCAATGAAGAAGAACCCCGGAAAATTATTACCGAAGTCACAGAGCAACGTTTGGAAAATAGGGAAGTGGGGTGGGGAGCACCCTAATGCAACCAGTGAGTTTTCTGGGAGTCCTCTCCACTCTTTCCACATACTCGTTTTTTCAGAACGCATAACTGTTTTTTTTTCCAATTTTATTTTTAAGTAATCTCTACACCCAACGTGGGGCTCGAACTCACAACCCGAGATCAAGAGTCCCACACTCTACCAACTGAGCCAGCCAGGCGCCCCAAGGACACGTAATTTAATACAATGCTGGAAGAGCCAACAGGCCACTCTCAGCAGAAAAGCAATGGCATGTTCCCAATCGGGAACAGAGGCAGGACAAATTATGACCGATGCTGTCAGCATCACCAAGTACAACACGGCCCATCACTGCGAAACAGCTCCAGAGTTTACAAGACATGTGGGGAAAAAGACAAATTTTTCGTTTCTGCAAGGGACCAAGGCACTGGTTACTCAGCCTTTCTGGGCCTCAGTTTCCCCATCTGTAAAGAGTGGGGGAAGCCTGCTCACAAGTTATGAGAATTAAGTTAGTTTGTGTTAAGTTTTAGTACAGGGGCGCCTGGGTGGCTCAGTCAGTTAACCATCCAACTTCAGCTCAGGTCATGATCTCAAAGGTCCACGGTTCGAGGCCTAAAATGGGCTCTGTGCCGATAGCACTGAGCCTGCTTTGGATTCTCTGTCTCCATCTCATGCCCCCTCTCTGCTCACATGCCGTCTCTCTCACAAATAAACAAACATTAAAAAAAAAAAAAATTTTTAGTACAGATCATGTACAAAGTCATCCATTATTTTAAAATGTGACTTTTCGGGTAGCCTGGGTGGTTCAGTCCGTTAAGCGTCCAACTCCTGATTTCATTCAGCTCAGGTCATGATTTCACAGTTCATGAGATCAAGTCCTGTGTTGGGCTCTGCGCTGTCAGCATGGAGCCTGCTTGGGATTCATTCTCTGTCTCTCTCTCGCTCGCTCTCTCTGCCCTTCCCCCACCCGTGCTCCAGCTCTCTCTCAAAAATAAACATTCAAAAAATAAGTAAATAAAAAATAAATAAGAACGTGCCATTTAGCGGTGCCTGGAGGGCTCAGTCAGACCAGCATGTGACTCTTGATCTTGGGGTCATGAATTTGGGCTCTACGTTGGGTGCAGAGGTTACTTTAAAAAAATAAATAGGAGACTCTTAAATACAGAGAACAAACTGAGGGATGCTGGAGGGGTTTGCGTGGGGGGATGGGCTAAATGGGTAAGGGGCATTAAGGAGGACACTTGTTGGGATGAGCACTGGGTGCTATACTTAGGGGATCAATCACTAGAATCTACTCCTGAAATCATTATTGCACTATATGCTAACTAACTTGGATGTAAATTAAAAAAATAATTAAGTAAACAAATTAATAAATAAATAAATACGGGCACCTGGGTGGCTCATTCGGTTAAGCATCCTACCCTTGGTTTCTGCTCAGGTCATGATTTCACGGGTCATGAGATCGAGCCCTGTGTCGAACTCTGTGCTGACAGTGAGGAACCTGCTTGGGATTCTCTCTTTCCCTCTCATTCTGCCCCCCCTCCCACTCTCTCTCTCTCAAAATAAATCAATAAACTTTAAAATAATTTAAGATTTTTTTCAAGCAACTTTTTAAAAGTCTAATTACAGCTCCCCAGAGATTACCACTAGGGAGCACGCACCTGGGCAAAGATACCAAAGAAATAGGAACATGAAACCCTGGTCTAGATTCACAGGAGCTCTACATCGCTAGTTTTACGACAAGGAAGCACGGACACAGGGCCTGGGCCACACACCTTTCATCTGCACGGTCTCCAACGTGGGAGCCGCTCACCACGTGTGGCAACTTAACTTTCAATTCATTAAAGTGAAATAAAACAAAAAACTCCACTCTCTGGTCACACAAGCTCCACTGGGAGGCAAGGACTGCTCTGGTCAGCACAGACGTGGGACGTCTCCACCACCACAGAAAGTTCTATTGGGACACACTGGACTCCAACCGAAACCTGCAAAGTCCAAGGCCTTTGCCCCATTCTACTGGGGAGGAGAACACAATGCAGTGAGGTTGGGTCCCTAGCCAAGGGTCACAAAGCTTGGGGGTCACCAGCCAGGCCGGGAGCCCAGAATCCTTTCTGGACCACAATAATACTGCAACATGCAGCTTGCTCCCTTGTAGGAAAAAGAGCTTATTGTGTAAGTGTTAAAGACAGAGTCTCCTGGGGGTCCTGGGGGGCTCACTCAGTTGGTTAAGCGTCTGACCCTTGATCTCTGCTTAGGTCACAACCTCGTGGTTTGTGAGTTCAAGCCATGTGTTGCCTGCTCGGGATTCTCTCTCACCTGCTTTCTCTCTGCCCCTCCCCCCCCCCCTTGCAAAATGAATAAATAAACTTAAAAAATTTAAAAAAAAAAAGCCTCCTTTTAGGGATGCTCTCTCCTCCAGGTGATCAGTAACACTGGAAGAAACACGAAACGAGATGGACTTTCTTGCTGTGTGATCTGAAACTGTTTAACCACCAAAAGGCCCACCCGTCCCACACCAGGGGGGGGGCACAGGGACAGGTCAGAGGACCCACCCCCGATGGCGCCCCTACCGCAGTTCTCCTCGTCAGACTTGTCCTTGCAGTCAGGGCCGCCGTCACAGCGCCAGCTCGAGTGGATGCACTCGCCACTGTGGCAGTGAAACTCCAGCGCTGAGCAGGGGTTGTCGTCCCCTTGTGGGGCCGACATGTTGCGGCCCCCGCAGCGCTGCGGCCACTCATCGGAGCCATCCTTGCAGTCCGGGTCGCCGTCGCACGCCCACAGCTCGGGGATGCAGGCGGAGTTGTTGCACTGGAAGTGGGCGGGGCTGCAGGTGGGCATGGGGCAGGACGCCTCATCGGACCCGTCTAAGCAGTCGCGGTCCGAATCACAGACGAACTCCAGGGAGATGCACTTCCCGTCCTGGCAGCGGAACTCATCCTGGGCACACGTCTTGGGCACTGCAGGGGAAGGAGGGGGATGGGAAAAGACAACGGGGTCACCAGAGAGCCTCTCCTCCTCAGTAGCAGCCCATTCCACAGATGAGGACACCGAACCCCAGTCCCATCAAGGTGGCCACTGACTAGGGTTAGACATGCATTTCTAAAGTAAATGTATGTGGGGACGCTTGGCTGGCTCAGTAGGTGGAGCCTGTGACTCTGGATCTCAGGGCTGTAAGTTCGAGCCCCACCCTAGGTGTAGAGATTATTAAACAAAAAAAATTTTTTTTTAATGTTTGAGAGAGACAGAGCACGAGTGGGGAAGGGGCAGAGAGACTGGGAGACACAGAGCAGGCTCCAGGCTCTGAGCTGTCAGCAGAGCCCCAGGCCGGGGGGGAGGGGGGGCTGAAACTCAGGAACCCAACGGTGAGATCATGACCTGAGTCCAAGTCGGACACTTGACCTACTGAGCCATCCAGGCACCCTAAAAATAAAATCTTTTAAAAAAAGTAAATGTATGTGAACACTCATGTGCTTTTTTTTTTTTTTTTTAATATCCTGGATTTTTACATTTTCTGAACTTGAAGATCTGACGTTATCTTTGTTATTTAATGGAACACTGCTCCATTAAAAAAATAAAAACAAAGGGGTGCCTGGGTGGCTCAGTCAGTTAGGCATCTGACTCTTGATTTCGGCTCAGGTCATGATCTCAGGGGATCAAGAGTATGAGCCCCACATCCGGTTCCATGCTTAATAGTGTGGAGCCTGCTTGGGATTCTGTCTCTCTTCCTCTCTCTCTGCTCCACCCCTGCTTGCTCTCTCTCTCTCTCAAAATAAATACATCTAAAACAAGAAACAATACGTTTTTTTTTTTAATTTTTTTAATGCTTTTACTTTTGAGAGAGAGACAGAGGGCAAACAGGAAGGGCAGAGAGAGAGGGAGACACAGAATGTGAAGCAGGCTCCAGGTTCTGAGCTGTCAGTGCAGAGCTTGACTCGGGACTCGAACTCACGGACTGTGAGATCATGACCTGAGCTGAAGTCGGACACTTTGACCGACTGAGCCCCCCAGGCGCCCCAAAATGATAGTTTAAAAACTAACCAACTAACATGAAAGAGTCAGGACAGGCACCCAGCTCTCCAAAGTGCGCTCCCCCCTTGTTTCTTGGCAGAACCCTCATCTTGGTGAAGCTTTTTTTCTTCTCGTCAGTGGTTAGCTGGGTGATCAGGTCTCGGCCAGGCGGGACCTACTGTGCACTCAGCCTCCCAGCGTGGCTGGTGGTGGTCACGGCGACTCACCAGAGCGTGTGCCGTGTGGTTGGGGGAGACACCGGGCAAGACAGCCTCGCTGTGTGTGCGGATGACCGTAGACGTGATGCCATCGCTATCCGCTGCAATGCCCCTTGGGCAAGGTGGGGTTCGTACAGTGTGAGGGGGGTTGGCATGAGACCCCAAGAGACAGAGCCAGGTGAAGAGCAGCCTATCCGCAGCTCCGGTTAGGTCAGGGGAGGGAGCACACTTACGACAGCCTTGCTCGTCTGAGCCATTCTCGCAGTCCACCTGGCCGTCACATCTCCAGAACTCAGGGATGCAGCGGTTGACACGGCCCCCACAGCTGAAGTCCCCCGGCTTGCAGGTGACAGACACTGTGGGAGAAACGGGATCGAGCCTTCACTCTAAGGGAAGCCCGGTCTGCCTCACCAGCCCCCGCTTGGCAGAGGAAAAACAGTTTTCAAAAGGAGGGTGCCACGCCCACCTTTCTGGGTCAAAATGAAGGGTATCTCACGGAGCTTGTTAAAAAAATCAGACGTGAAGTGATGGAAAGGTTTGGAAGGAGACAGAGGTGGTGGTTGTATAGCATTGTGACTGTATCAATACTACTGAACTAGTCACTTTAAAATGGTTAATTTTATCTCATGTAAATTTCACTTTTTTTTTTTTTTTTTTTTTTAGTTGTTAAAGTTAAGTTCCAGAAATAACTCTTCTCCCAAGTCCCAATTCATGGTCGAACACATCAATCTGCGGACTGATTTCCACCTCATCTGTCACCCACTGTCATCAAAAAGGGCAGGAAGCGTGTTACTCGCAAAGGGGACTCACTGCAGGTCTCCTGGGACTCATCTGAGGCATCCAGGCACTCGGTGCTCCCGTCACAAACCCACTTGTAGGAGATGCACTTTCCATCTTGGCACTGGAACTCGTTTCTCCCACATTTGTCCGCCACTGAGACAGAAGGGAAGAGAAAGGACCATTCAGTGCCAGAACCAGAAACTGACGACGTCACCTGTGTGTGTCTATTTCCTGCCAGCTGAAGAATGAATCCGATCCTTCCCAGGAAACAGAACACACACAACAAATTTCATAAACCAAAAGTATAGTGGAGGAGGCAAAGAATAGATCTAGAAGAGCGGCCTGCCAACAATGTGTAAAACTTGACATGATGGTATGGGTCCATTAAGGTAGGGGAAAAAGTTCTTCCCTGCACATGAATAAAGCATATTACAAACCTGTGCTGGAAACAGTAATGAAGAAAATTGACACTATTAAATCATCAAGCTGAAGGAAAAATGAGGGGCCTTCTCTAGTAGGTAGGGAGGAAATAAAAAGAGATAAAATTCTGAGAAATCATTAGTTTATTTATTTTTTTGGGTGGGGGGAGCAGACAGAGAATCCCAAGCAGGCTCCGCACTGTCAGCACAGAGCCCGATGCCAGGCTTGATTCATGAACCAGGAGATCATGACCTGAGCCGACCAACTGAGCCACCCAGGTGCCCCTAGAATGTCTTTTAATCTACTTCAATATACATAGAGGTGGGATAACTACCAGTTTCTTTGGTCTACTTGTAACTTTAAATCTTCACATTCCTTTGAGAGTAAGGATCCAAATTCATGTCACTAAGAGGTTTTCAAACTATCAAGACTCTTAATCTCAGCTCAGGTCTTTGTCTTTTTTCTTTTCTTTCTTTCTCTTTCTCTGTCTCTATTTTGAGAGAGAGCGAGAGCAGTTGTGTGCTCACACACAAGCGGGGGACGGACAGAGAGAGAGAGAGAGGGAGAGAGACAAAGAATCTCAAGCAGGTTCCGAGCTGTTAGCTCAGAGCCCACAGTGGGACTCAAACACAAACTGTGAGATCATGACTTGGGCCAAAACCAAGAGTCAGATGCTTAACCAATGGAGCCACCCACGTGCCCCTCAGCTCAGGTCTTGCTCTCAGGGTTGTGAGTTTGAAGCCCTGAGTCAGGCTCCCATGCTAGGGGTGAAGCCTACTTAAAAAATAATAATAATAATTGGGGTGCCTGGGTGGCTTAGTCGGCTGAGCATCTGACTCCTGATTTCGGCTCGGGTTATGATCCCAGGTTTGTGGGACAGGGCTACACAGGGAGTGTGGAGCCTGCTTCGGATTTTTTTTTCTCTCTCCCATTGCCCCTCAATCCCCCTCTCAAGCTAGCTAGCTAGCTAGTTAGCTATTTAGCTACATACATACATACATACATACATACATACATAGGGGCACCTGGGAGGCTCAGTCAGTCAAGCGTCCAACTTCGGCTCAGGTCATGATCTCGCGGTTTATAGCTTTGAGCCCCTACTGACAGCTCAGAGCCTGGAGCCTGCTCTGGATTCTGTGCTTCCCTCTCTTTCTGCCCCTCCCCAACTCACACTCTGTCTCTTTAAATAAACATTAAAATTTTTTTTAAATAAATCAATCTTATTCATGATGGTATCCTACTTAGATTTAAAATCTCAAGTCAGGGGTGCCTGGGTGGCTCAGTTGGTTGAGCGGCCGACTTCGGCTCAGGTCACGATCTCACAGTCTGTGAGTTCGAGCCCCGCATCAGGCTCTGTGCTGACAGCTCGGAGCCTGGAGCCTGTTTTGGATTCTGTGTCTCCCTCTCTCTGACCCTCCCCTGTTCATGCTCTGTCTCTCTCTGTCTCAAAAATAAATAAACGTTAAAAAAAAAATTTTTTTTTAAATAATAAAATAAAATCTCAAGTCATATTGTACAGTTTTTTGGTTGTTTAAAGATTTTCAACTAATCTCTACACCCAACATGGGGCTTGAACCCACAACCCTGAGATCAAGAGTTACGTGCTCCACGGACTGAGCCAGCCAGGCACCCCAAGGCTGGGTTAATCATTAACAGTTGGGCACATGAAACCACAATTCAAATAGTGTTCTTGATAACTTATTTGTATTTATTTTGCCTGACTTACCATCATATCTGATTGGAACATCTGTTTTATCTTTTTTTTTTTTTTAGTGCTTATTTACTTTTGAGAGAGAGAGAGAGAGAGAGAGAGAGAGAGGAGAGAGTGTAAGGGGGGGAGGGTGCAGAGAAAGAGGGAGACACAGAATCCAAGGCAGGATCCAGGCTCTGAGCTGTCAGCACAGAGTTCAATGTGGGGCTTGAACTCATAACCCTTAGATCAAGACCTGAGCTGAGATGAAGAGTCAGACACTCAACTGACTGAACCACCCAGGTACCCCTGTAAGATTCATTTTTAAGCCATTTCTACACCTTTCTACACCCAACATGGTGGGGCTGGAACCCACAATCCCAAAACCGCACAGGCTCCATCGACTGAACCAGCCAGGTGCCCCTAGAAGAGAAAAAAAGAGAGAGAACATGTGCAAGTGGGGGAGGGACAGAGAGAGAGAGGGAAACAGAGGATCTGAAGCAGGCTGTATGCTGACAGCAGACAGTCTGACGAAGGGATCGATCTCATAAACTGCGATATCATGAACTGAGCTGAAGTTGGACACTTAACATACTGAGCCACCAGGTGCCCGTTTTTTGTTAACTGGGGGGGGGGGGAACAAGGTTCAGAATAGTTTGTAATAGTTCAGTATGGTCCTTTTTTTTGAGAAACAGAATCTTATCTGTGCTTCTGCATAGGGAATAGTGGCCAATTCACTTCAGGGTCATTTTTCTTCAAGGAATGCTTTATTTTTGAGATTTTTTTAAGAGGTAAGAAGAAATAATTAAGTGAAATAATTGCAATGCCAGTCGCTGCATACGCCTGACTTTAGTGCTAGTTACTCTAATTCTCTAACCTTCCCAAGTGCCTTTTGTTGTCTTTGGTCATTCCAATGGGAGTAGATAAGCCCAGAGACCTCCAGGCCCCCTCGAATATTTCAGCTAGGTTTGAACCCAATCTTGAACCTGGCCTGAGGGCTCTGGGGGCTAGGGACTTTGGGACCCAGTTTTAAAAAACCACCTTCCGGGGCACCTGGCTGGCTCAGTGGCTCAGTTAAGCATCCAACTCTTGATTTTGGCTCAGGTCATGCTCTCACGGCTCGTGGGTTCGAGCCCTGCGTCAGGCTCCGTGCTGACAGTGTGGAGCCTGCTTGGGATTCTTTCTCTCCCTCTCCCCCACTCATACTCACTCTCTCTTTCTCTCCCTGCCCCCTCAAAATAAATAAACTTAAAAACAAATAAATAAATAAATAAAATTTGGGGGGCACCTGGGAGGCTCAGTCAGTTAAGTGTCTGACTTCGGCTCAGAATATGATCTCACGGTTCATGGGTTCGAGCCCCACGTCAGGTTCTGTGCTGACAGCTCAGAGCCTGGAGCCTGCTTTGTATTCTGTGTCTCCCTCTCTCTCTGCCCCTTCCCTGTTCCCGCTCTCTCTCAAAAATTTAAAAAAAAAAAATTTTTTTTTAATAATAAAAAAATAAGTAAAAAGCCAACAAACTCTGGGTCTTCAAAGTTCAAGTCCAGTGCTTCTGCCAGAGGTTAGGAAACCAGTCAGATGATACTAGGAGAAAATTGAGGGGGGGGGGGTTGAAAGGAGAATAGAGGGGATACCAATAGAGAAATAGAAGAAGCTCTTAGAAGTCCAAAGAGTGACCTGAACAGGAGGAGTCTCTCAGACCTGCCTCTACAGTACGCCCCACACTGCACTGACTCATAGCCGAATCGTAACTGTACCCACAACGGGATATGACTCACTTCTCGCTGCTGGCACACAGGGTGGGTAAGAGAGTAATTGGAATTCCAGGACTCAGAAAAAATTAAAAAGGAAGTTCAGGCCAGGGGCACTCACAGTAAGGATGGTGGGAGGAGAAGCTTCTGTCTTCCCCTCCTCCCCTAGGGGCTCACAACTTCCATTACCACTAATCCACTGCTCTGGCCTGCCAACCTTTGCACAAAGCTCTATTTTACCAACAGAACGTGCTACAGGAAAGACTGGAAATAGTAGTAATAGCATTGCTGGTGGGGACAGCGATCAGGAACAGTGAGCACCGAGGGACACCCCATCAGATGGGTGTCCCCACAGCAGAAAACACCATCCTGGCAAAGGGTCAGAACCAGTCCAATTTAAATGTTGATTTTTTTTTTTTGAGAGAGAGAGAGAGCAAGAGAGAGCAAGGGAGGAGGGGCAGAGAGACAGGGAGACCCAGAATCCAAAGCAGGCTCCAGGTCCCGAGCTGCCAGCACAAGAGTCCGACACGGGGCTCAAACCCATGGACCTCGAGCTCTTGACCCGAGCCGAAGTCAGCCGCTTAACCGACTGAGCCACACAGGCGCTCCAGAACCAGTCCAATTTAAAGCACCATCACCCAAAGAAACCACAGGGTTTTCTTGCTTCCTCCCTGTTGCCCAATCAAGGCTTGGTTTTCCTGGTCAGTTTCATCTAATTTCAGTAAAAGCAACCTGGAGCACCCCACCCCTGAACTCCTCTCTGCTAGGGTTGCACAAGAACCACACCCACCCGTACCCCTGCCGGCCCCCGGGCCCCTGCGCTCAAATCTCTAAATAGCCTTTAAATCTCTCCTGTCACGAGTGACAAGCCAGGAACAAGGTTATCGAAACGGAAAAGGAGAATACACATTTCTGCTTTTTCACCAGCACACAAATGAGGTGGTAAAATGCTTTCGATGTTTTCTTTCCCATGCTACTGAAGATAGCTGTTGTTGAGGGCCATCAAAATTATAGACAGAACCATTTCCGTGGAAAAAAAAATGGCCAGAGCTAACGGACTCAGCTGAAAATGAACAAGAAATCAATTTACCAAGGGCTCTTTTCCAAACTAGGTGATCTCAAGGCATTTTCCTCAGGGGTGATCTCGATGGAAGATTTTGCAGTCAGCTCCTTCGGGGTGGGGTAGCCTGTTTCTGTGGTTGCTCATTGCTGGTAAGTTCCACAGTGTCTTAGCAACAAATGTCACTTGCTTGACAGCCGGGTAAAGTGTGGACTCTATTAATGTACTTAACACGGGATGTGAGGGCCATCAAAGCACTGAGCAACAAAGGTATCTAGAATTGGATCTTATCGGGGAAGGAACCCTACAGATAAGAGCAGAAATATCCTGGAAAGACACAGTGAGCCAGGTAGTTCCCCTTGAAGCTTTGCAGTCTCAAAAAAAATCTCCCTGTCTTTTTGCCAGTGTTGTCCAAGAAGAAAAGTATGCCCAGCAATGACCACTGAATCCCCCCGGGGGGGCATGTTGCGAAGGCAGAGACAACTCTTCGCAGGATGCTCTATTTTTTCTGAATTGGGGTGTGCCCTGGGCATACTTGATACTCCGCAGATAATGGATTTTGACCCGGCTAAGTGAACACATGCAGCTCGGATTCCAAGGACTTCCATTTCCAAGGAAACGGGACAAGAAATTCCACCCCCTGCCACCTCCCCAAAATGCTTTAAAGACCGCTAAGGAGCGAGCTGGCGCAAAACAGGGCTGCCACAAATATACATCATCAGGTTAACAGCAGAGCAGAGTAGCTGCTGGCTCCCAGGAGTCTGGGGAACCCCTCAGGTCTCAGAGCCTCCTGGCGAACACAGATGACATCAGATCCTCAGCCACTCGGTGAGAGAGAAAACTAAAGTCAGCAACCCATCTTGCTCAAGACATCACTGCCATCATTTCCTCCTCGGGATGAAGCCCATCAGCGTTTGAAACACAGGTCAAACCAAGTGCCTCTTGACAAGCCGCGCTCCCTCCTCTTCACACAACTGGGTGGCAGAGTTATCTCAATAATCCTCAGCTGTATGGCATCAACTCCCTTCCTCGCCTCTCAGCCAAAACTGATGAGTCACGGGCAGGAATTCCAAGAGTTCAAAGCGCCCCACGCAAAGCCACCGCCCCATCCGTGGAAAAGTTTCCGGCAATCCCGTTACTAGGCAGCCCCGATTCTTTTATGGGCTGCGCCGGTTCTAAGTAGGAAAAAGATCATTTATCTAATATCCAGGGCGAGGTCAGATGCCTCCGGCAGTTCATTTAAAGCCACCGGGTAACTCAGGAGCAGGCACCAACTAGTCTCTTCACTAAATCTCAACCCCCCCCTGAAACTCCCGAAGAGGAAAAAAGCCGTCGAACCCCCCTTCAGAACTTCGAAACAAACAGGGCCACCCTGAGGGATCCGTCCGATGTCGGCGCCTACCGATCCCCGCCCGGGTGGAAGGTCTCCGCTTCCGACCGAAGAGGGGCGGGCATTTCTGAGGCAACGGTTCCACCAGGGAAGGAGGTAGGCCCTGAGGGGTGGCCTGGGGACACGGATGTCAACTCGACCCGGGGCAGCGACGGCGGCCGCGGGGACGAAATGGGCTCGGGCCAGATCTCGAAGGAAACCTTGGGCTGCGCGAAGGCGGCCCAGGAGCGCGGTAGGCACCTTGCCCATGCTCACGGAGGCGACTCCGGGGGCCCGGGACGCGTCGCCTTTGTGACAGGAGCGCTGGACGGACGCGAGAGAACTCCTCCGGCCGCCTCACGGAACCAGGTGCTTCGCGCGTCCCAAGCCGCACCTCGAGCCCCGCCCAGCCCTCGTCCCAGCCCCGCCCCGGCCCGCGCGCCCCTCCGCATCCGCCGACTCCCATTGGCCGAGGGGAGTGGCTCGAGGCTCGCCTGTTCCAATCGCGCCCAATGGGAGCTTGGGGACTGGCCCTCGAAGCCGGAGGCGGGGCTGGAGGCGGTGGCCACCGGCAGAAGCGCGCGTGTAGCGCCCGCGAGGAATCGCAGCGTACGGCTCCGCGGTCCGGAGCCTCCCTAGCGCAATACGAAGCTGCCTGGGGCGCGTGGGTACTTGTCCGCGGGCGGGCGCGAAGGAGCGCCCGCAGGGACCTCGGGCTTCTGCTAGTCCTCTCCCTAGAGCAGCTCGGGGCGGGGGGGGGGGTGTCCCTGCCTCCCTAGGGCTGGAGAGCCCCGTGTCCCGGTCTGAGGGAAGATAAGGGGGTCCCCCCTTCTGGCAGAGACTTGTGGGGAAAACCTCACCCCGCTTCTCCTGACTCCCCCACATCCCCAAACCCTCGCAACCCTCAGCGCTCCCTCCAGCCGTTTGGGAAGGACTTCGTGCCATTTTCCCACAAGTCGTAAAGGATGGGGGCATTTTTCGCATCCTTCCCGCAAATTACCAAGGGGTTCCCCAAGTTCTGGGGGTCATCTCACCGCACGCGGGCGCCTGGAGCCAGCCTTACCTGCCGTCCCCACCGCTGCGAGGAACAGGGCGGCGGCCCAGTTCAGCCCCCAGCCCGCGGCCCTCATGCTCCCAGCCTCCTCCCGTAAAACACCGGCCGGAGTCTGAGTCCGCAAAGTCCGCGCAGGAAAGCCGGCTTTGGCGCGGCCCGGCGGCGACTGCCTGCGGGGCCCCAGTCATTTGCAGCATTTCAATGTGAGTTTCCTCGCAGGGGGAGGAGTTTGCAGTGGGGTGATTTTCGAATATCTTCACCTCACTGCGGGAGGAGGAGTTTCGAGAGGAGGAGTTTCGAACGGCCGATGTTACAAGGGCTGTTAACCCGTGAAGCCCTGAGTCGGATTCCAGTCTTTTCCAAACCTCGCTCCCGAATCATCTAATAGGCTGATGACCATCGCCCCCTGTGCCTCCAAAGGGAAAACGGGACGTATCGGAAACTTTACCGTCGCCTTTCCCTACTTGCCTTTGCCTTTCTAGGAATCGTATAGAGATGTTAACTGAGTTTTCTTCAAAATACTCATCAGTGAGGAATTTAAATAAAATCTTCACAAAAGTACAGCCCCCAACTGATCCAGTGAATCCAGCGTTTGGATCAATATGAGCAAAAACATCTCTAAAGTCATTGATCCAGTCGGGGTCTGGACATAAATATTGACTTATTCTTTTGGGAGAAGGACTCGAACAACCAGGCTGCTTCCTCTCCCCGAAGCAAAATCAAAACAAAACAGCTTGCAGGGTTGAACCTGATTGCCTTAATCACAGAGGGCTGATGGAGAGCTGCTTTTAAGAATCGAGTCTCTTTTGGGTGAGATGCCAGCAGCCCCTTGCCAAAAAGGCACATGTGAAATCTTGCCTGAACCCCATTAAGGGTCTGGCAGTCTTGGAAGGGTCCTCCAGGAATGAGCAGAATTCTCTGGGGTTTTACACATTGATCCTGGGAGGGTGAACTAACCTCTCAGCAGGCTTATGGGGAAACCCATGAGAGGAGGCAGAAAGGGGACGATTGAAACCTCAGAAGGAAATGCGCGATTAATCCGGAGTAAGAAAGAGCAGTTTGGAGCTCCAGCTTGGGAATCAGACCCTGGGTGAATAAATTAGCTTTTCCAACGAGGAAAGGAGAGGAAATCATACTTGCTTCCCTTACAAGGCAGGTTGGGGGGGCGTGGGGGGAGGGAGTGTCAATTGAGATAATTAGCAATCACCTGGGAAAATTTGTAAGGATGGGCAGGTTCTGGGAGTTTTTGCCACATTTATGAATGTCATCATCAAATTCCGTTCCTAAGACCACATGCTACTTTTTTTTTGGTCAAATAAATAAAACTAAGTTTTCTTTCCCTTCAAAACAGTTACAACACCTAACAAGCCCAGTTTCTGGTTTTGAGCCCAGCTTTCTCTTATTCATCTGGTGGTTGGAGGCCTTTTCTCCCCATCAGGGCTGAAAAAATTTACCAGGAAGGAGCTCTCTTCTGGGAAGGGACTTGGCTTAATGTCTTCAAAGCTAATTCTACATAGATGTAAGGGCAGGCCTGGAAAAGGGCCATAAAAACTCTGTAAAGAACATTTCGGGGGTGCCTAGGCCTGGACAAGGTCTCTCTTTGACCTTCCCCGTGGAAATCGCAAGGCCACTCTGTCCCTGCCACACACATGGCCATGGTCATATATTGCCTTAAGAATGGAGTCATGCTGTTTAATTTCTCTGCTTCCACGTACAGGAGCCTCCATTCAGGACTAGCTCATAGGGTTGTTTTGACAATTAAGTAAATTAATAATACATAGATGTATAAAGCGATTGATTAGAACCACGCTTGGCAGAAAATAAGCACCATATACGGATTTGGGTTTTTTTCTATGTTACAATGACATCACTTTTCTTTCTCGTTCCCTTCCTTTCCCTTCCGGCCACGGTAATCAAAATAGTGTGGTATTGGGGTGCCTGGGTGGCTCAAGCTGGTTAAAAGTCTGACTCCTGATCCCGGCTCAGGTCACGATCTCACGGTTCATGAGTTTGAGCCCTGCATCAGGCTCCGAGCTGACAGCGCGGAGCCTGTTTGGGATTCTCTCTCCCTTTCTCTTTGCCCCTCCCCTGCCCGTGCTATCTCAAAATAAAGAAAGAAACTTAAGACAAAAAACGACAACAACAGCAAAACCAGTGTGGTGTTGGCATAAAGACGGACATAGACCAACGGACTAGGATACAGAGCCCAAAATAAACCACGCAGTTCCGGTCAAATGATTTTTCGTAAGGGTGCCAAGACCATTCAATAAGGTAAGGGCAGTGTTTTGAACGAATGGTGTTGGGAAAACTGGATAGCCATGTGCACAGTGATAAAGTTGGACACTTCTTACTTTCACCACGTACAACAATGAACTCAAACTGGAGCAAAGGTGCAAAAGGAAGAGCTAAAGCCATAAAACTATTAGAAGAAAAAATAGAAGTAAACTTTCATGCCAGTAGACTTGGCACTGATCTCTTGCACGCGACACCAAAAGCGCAGGCAGTAAAAGAAAAATCTTTAGAAAAGATCTCAGAAAAATCAAAAACTACCGCGCATCGGAGGACACGTGTCGCTCAAGAGAATGAAAAGACAACCTAAGGAATGGGAGCAAATATTTTGCACATCCTGCATCTGACAAGGGTTTAGCATCCAAAATACGTAAAGACCCCCTACAACTCAACAACAAAACGACCCGATTAACAAACGAACAAAAGGGAGCACCTGGGTGGCTCGGTCGGTTAGGCATCCAACTTCGGCTCCAGTCATGATGTCACGGTTCGTGAGTTCGAGCCCCGCGTCGGGCTCTGTGCTGACAGCTCGGAGCCCAGGGCCTGCTTTGGATTCTGTCGGTCTCTCTCTCTGCCCTTCCCTGCTCAAGCTCTCTCTCTGTCTCAAAAATAAATAAACGTTAAAAATATTTTTTTAAAACCCCTGCAGGCGGATGTTTATAGCAGCTTTATTCATAACAGCCCAAACCTGGGAGCAACCAAGATGTCCTTCAGCAGGTAAATGAATAAATAAACCTTGACACATCCAGCCAATGGAATATCCGTACTAAGAAGAAATGAGCTTTCAAGCCATGAAAAGACCTGCAGGAACCATAAATGCGTATTAACAAGCTATTCCACACTTCCAACTGTGTGTGTCACGTTCTGGAAGGGGCAGATCTATGGGCATGATAAAGCGATGAGTGGTTGTCAGGGATTTGGGAGTGGCGGGGGTTGGGGGGTGCAAGGTGAATGGGCGGAGGCCAGAGGTTTTTTTAGGGCCGTGGAACGATTCCATGTTCTACCGTAATGGTGGCTACGTGTCATACCTTTGTCCAGATTCAGAGATCGTACAACACGGAAAGTGAACCGTACTGTCAACTATGGACGCTGGGTGATGATGACGTGTCAGCGCGGGTTCCTCCGTTGTAACGAATGCACCCCTCTGGTGGGGGTGTTGATGGTGGGGAGGCCGTGACTGTAGGGGGACAGAGGTATGTGGGAAATCTTTGTACGTTCCGCTCGATTTTTCTTTGAACCTCAAACTGCCCAACTGTGCATGGCAGGAGAGGCACTGAGGTGGGGACAGGGAGAGGTGGGCTGAAGGGCGGGGCACACGTGTGGAACCCTGGAAGGCTGAAAGAAAATCAGGATGGACACCCGAGAGGCCTCGGCATGCCCTTCAAATGAGGGAAACTATTTCCAGGGCAGTGAGAAGCATTTGAGGCCACGGAGCTTGAGAGATGTATGCTTAACGTGGTAATTTGGGCAGATGATTCATTAATTAGGCCATGGGACAGGGTGGGAGAGAAGCCTGGGCAAGAGGTGAGGTGGGGGCAGGGAGAGCGGGAATGAGCGGGGATTATGCCTCTTAGGTTATATTTTATATTTAACTCACACCAGTTCGTCATCCACACGAATCCTGAAATGCAAGGTTCGGTCATTCACAGTCCGCACCTTGTCACGTTTCATGAAATACAGCCATGTGAAATGCATTGCTTACAGCCTGCCCGCACATGGGGAGTTTTCTGAATTTTGAAATATCTGGAAGACGCTGGAAAAGCTTCAGAGGTATGGGAAATCTGGCCGGGCCAAATTCTAGGACCTTGGACAAATCACTTTCTGGGTCTCTGTTTCTTTGTCTTTATTCCTCATTCAACAAAAATTTCCTGAGTGTCTGCTGTGTCCCAGGAACGTTCTAGGGTGCCGAGGACACCAGGGAGACAAGACAAAGATCCCCCCCCTCCTGGAGCTGAAGTTCCAGGGCAGGAGATAGCATGAAACAAATCAGTGAGATGGTTTGGGATAACCAGATTCAAAACACGAGAGGATAATATGAAACAAGAGTGGCTAGTGTGGGAGGTGTCTATTTTTATGACTCTTTTTTTTTTTTAATTAATTTTTTTTTTTTTTTTTTTAATTTGAGAAAGAGACAGAGAGCAAGCAGGGGAGGGGCAGAGAGAGAGGGAGACACAGAATCCGAAGCAGGCTCCAGGCTCTGAGCTGCCAGTGCAGAGCCCGGTGCGGGGCTTGAACCCACAGACCGAGAGATCATGACCTGAGCTGAAGTCAGCTGCCTAACCAACTGAGCCACCCAGGCGCCCCTATGACTTTTTTGGATGGAGATAAAATATACATGCAATGTGGTCCACAAACCTTATGTGTACAGCTCCATAGATTTTTTTTTTAGAGTTGTACATGGCTTTAGTTTTTTTTTTTAAGTTCATTTATTTAAAAAAAATTTTTTTTAACATTTATTTATTTTTGAGAGACAGAGAGAGGCAGAGTATGAGCAGGGGAGGGGCAGAGAGAGGGGGAGACACAGAATCCGAAGCAGGCTCCAGGCTCCGAACTGTCGGCACAGAGCCCGATGCGGGGCTTGAACCCACAAACCGTGCGATCATGACCTGAACCGAAGTCGGACGCTCCACCGACTGAGTCACCCAGGCGCCCCTCATTTTATTTATTTTTGAGAGAGAGAGAACATTTATTTATTTATTTATCTATTTTTGAGAGAGAGAGGGGTAGAGAGAGAGAATCCTTGCTGTTGGAGCAGAGCCTGATGCGGGACTCGAACTCACAAACCGTGAGATCATGGCCTGAGCCGAACCGGGAGTCGAGCCTTCCACTGACTGAGTCACCCAGGTGCCTCCTCCCACCCCCTTCAGAGATTTATTTCATATGTACTCATCTGGGTAACCACCACCTAGAGCAAGATAGATAATGTTAGCAGTGTCCCTCGGACCCATGGGCTGAGCCTAGATGGGAAAAGGAAAGAGGCTTCTCTGAGGATGGGGGCTTTTAAGCGAAGGCCTGGATAACAAAAAGGACCTGGCCAAAGGAAGGGCGATGTGGGCAGAGGGATTAGCAGGTAGAAGGTACTTGAGGTAGGACTGAGGTTAGAACATTCCAGAAGGGAGGCCAGTGTGGCTGGGTTTGAGTGAGAAGAGGTGATGGGGACAGGTTGTGCAAGGCCTTGTGGGCAGTGGGGAGGACGCTGGCATTTACCCCAAAAGTCGGAGCCACGGAGGGTTCTGAGCAGAGGAGGGGCAGGACTTGGGTGCTCCCGGTCACCTGTTGGCTGCTGTGGGGGGGACAGAGCGGGAACTAGGAGACTCCAGCGCAGCGATGAGCAATGATCAGGCTGGACCACGGTCCGGCCACGGAGGGGATGACCGTCAGATTCTGTTTACATTTAGTCTGAGACGCCACCGGGGTCCCAACGTCCTTGGGAGGCACATACCCCTAGGTTCCGATCTGAGGAGGCAGGTGGGAAAGTGTCTTTCGCCGTGTCCTGTGATGCTCGACGTCTTACCAGGATGCGTCATATCGATGTAGCACCACTTAGGCGATTCAGGAAAAGGTGAAACAGAGCAGTCACGGAAAGACAAATACTGTACAGTTCCATCTAGAAGAGGTCCCTGGAGGAGCCAGATTTATAGAGATAGAAAGAAAATGGTGGTTACCAGGAGGCAGTGTTTAATGAGGACAGCATTTCAGTTTGGGAATGTTTTGAAGGTGGATATGGTGATGGTTGTATAACACCGGCCACCAAACCGTGCACTTAAGATGGTCAAGATGGGGTGGGGGAGGGCACTGGGTGGCTCAGTCAGTGTGCGACTCTTTTTTTTTTTTTTTTTTTTTTAATTTTTCTTTTTTTTAATGTTTATTTATTTTTGAGACAGAGACAGAGCATGAACGGGGAGGGTCAGAGAGAGAGGGAGACACAGAATCCGAAGCAGGCTCCAGGCTCCGAGCCATCAGCCCAGAGCCCGACGCGGGGCTTGAACTCACGGACCGCGAGATCGTGACCTGGCTGATGTCGGACGCTTAACCGACTGCGCCACCCAGGCGCCCCCAGTGTGCGACTCTTGATTTCAGATCATGACGGCACGGTTTCGTGAGTTCGAGCCCCGCGTAGGCTCTGCGCTGGCATCACAGAGCCTGCTTCAGATTCTCCCTCTTTCTCTGCCTCTCCCCTGCTCACGGTCTCTCTCTCTCTCTCTCTCTCTCTCAAAATAAATAAATAACCTTTAAAAAAATGGTTCAGGTGGGGAATTTTATGTTATGTGTATTTTGCCGTGATGAAAAATTAGAAAGAAAGGAGACGAAAAATTAAATAAAAATAGAAAGGAAAGAGGAAAGGAAAGGAGGGAGGAAAATAAATGAGAAAAAAAAAAAAACACCCCACATTATGAAAATCTCCTCTAAGCCACGGATGAGACCTTGGCTCCTACAGCTTCTTGCGTCAGCCAGGGTGAGCTTTGGCCTCGGGGTCTAAGTCAAGGGCAACTCGGCCTCCCAGCCCTGTCTTTCAGGCCGCCTCTACCCTGGCTGCCAGGAACCCATGGGAATCCAGGGACTAAAAGCCCCTGGGAGAAGCCCTCCAGGGGCCCCGCAGACCTGTGCCTGCCCTTCCCATTCTGCATGTTACAACAGTCAGGGGCCTGATGGCCTGGAATCTGAGCTCTGTGCTCCTTGGCTGAACTGACTGCAACTCATGGTCTTGCGTCACAGAGGTGGGGGAGAGGTGAGGGGGGTACATCACACCTGTTTGCAGGGACAATGGATACTTCTAGCTGCCTGCAACTACAGTGCCTTTTCTTTCCCTTCTTCTTTTTTGTTAATGTTTATTTTTGAGAGGGGGGAGGGGCAGAGAGAGCGGGAGACAGGACTCCAAGCAGGCCCTGACAGCAGAGAGCCCGTTGCGGGGCTCGAACCCACAAATGGTGAGATCATGACCGGAGCCGAAGTCGGAGGCTTAACCGACTGAGCCAGCCAGGCGCCCCTCATTTTGTTTAAACTTCTATTTATTTAAGTAATTTCTACATCCAACGCGGGGCTCGAACTCACAACCCCAAGATCAAGAGCCAGCCAGGCACCCGGTTATTCTATTTTTAATTGTTTGAAGAACCTCCATATGGTTTCTGCAGCAGCTGAGCCATTTTACATCCCTTTCCTTTGTTTATTTCTATAAAATCCCGATCCCATTTCAGGCTGTAATGTACCCAGGCTATACTGATCCAGACTCCCTTGCTGTTACTGGTCGCCCTGAGCCCCAGTTGTAATCAGTGAAGCAGGTGGAAATACCTGCTCCTGTAAAAACACAATCCTTGAAAGGAGAAATGCTCTCTTTGGCTGTTGACTGTTCCACCTTCTTCTCCTCCTGTCTGGATGTTACGGCGGTGCCTGGAGGTGTTAGCCGCTGTCTCACCTGCATGAAGGTGAAAGCCACATACTGAGAACGGTTGAGAAGAAACGGAGGTCAGCTCCAGGATCACCTTTTTCTTTTTCTTTTTAAAGTTTATTTACACCCAATGTGGGGCTCAACCTCACGACCCTGAGATCAAGAGTCGCATGCTCTGGGGCACCTGGGTGGCTCAGTCGGTTAAGCCTCTGACTTTGGCTCAGGTCGTGATCTCGTGGTTGGTGAGTTCGAGCCCCGCGTCCGGTTCTGTGCTGACAGCTCGGAGCCTGGAGCCTGCTTCAGATTCTGTGTCTCCCCCTCTCTCTGACCCTCCCCCGTTCATGTTCTGTCTCTCTCTGTCTCAAAAATAAATAAACATTAAAAAAAATAAATTAATTAGAAAAAAAAAAAAAGAAATTCTAAAGGATAGCTATGAGCTTTCCCAGCATCGCTTGCACAGGAACATGAGCATGTGACCTGGAATCGGCCAATCCTATTCTCACACCCAAGACTTTGACTCCAGAGCCAGGCTGGGAATCCAGCCCCCATGGTCTGATTCAGAAACCACCCAGGCAGGTTTATGTCATTTGTAAACAAGAATCCCACTGGATAAAATGTCAGTGAGACTCAGACTGAATAACAAATGCCTGGGGCTAGAAAAACCACCCCCGAGTTACTTTCTCAAATTCTCATCCTCACTGTCTCCTACTTAGGCCACTTCTCTGAGGTTGATCTAAATTTTATTTATTTCCATTATGATCTTGGATTACAGCACATGCTTAAATGTAAAAACTTTAGAAAGTAGAAAACATAGAAAAACATAGAAATTACCAAGAGGAGACGTCCTCAAACAACTCAGGATCATCACTGTGTGTCTTATTTATTCCTGGAATCTATTTTATATATGTGTAATGTATATCTTTATGAAATGGGATTATTTTTTATTTTGTATTTACTTATTTTTGTAAAGTTTATCCTGAGAGAGATAGCACAAGTGGGGGAGGGGCAGAGAGAAAGAGGGAGAGAGAATCCCAAGCAGGCTCTGCCCTATCAGAGTAGAGGCCGATGCAGGACTCGAACTCAGAACTGTGAGATTATGACTTGAGCCAAAACCAAGAGTTGGACACTCAACCAAATGAGCCACCCAGGCACTCGAGATTCTTTTGTTTTTCTCAAAAAAAAAATTTTTTTTTTATTATTTTTTTAAACGTTTTTATTTATTTTTGGGACAGAGAGAGACAGAGCATGAACGGGGGAGGGGCAGAGAGAGAGGGAGACACAGAATCGGAAACAGGCTCCAGGCTCTGAGCCATCAGTCCAGAGCCTGACGCGGGGCTCGAACTCACGGACCGCGAGATCGTGACCTGGCTGAAGTCGGATGCTTAACCGACTGCGCCACCCAGGCGCCCCTCAAAAAAATTTTTTAACGTTTATTTATTTTTGAGAGACAGATATATAGCATGAATGGGGAAGGAGCAGAGAGAGAGGGAGACACAGAATCTGAAACAGGCTCCAGGGGCCAAGCTGTCAGCACAGAGCCCAACGTGGGGCTCGACCTCAGGGACTGTGAAATCATGGCCTGAGCTGAAGTCGGACGCTTAAACAACTGAGCCACCCAGGCGCCCCGAGATGGTTTCCTATGTACATTGTGGTACTCACTAAACTTGTTCTTCTAGGCCCCAAAACGATTGCTCCTTTTGTCCCTGAGTGAAGCTATAGGTGGCCATATGACTTGATTCAGCCAAAGACATTAGGCAGAAGTGTCACCTTCAGGGAGATGCTCTAAGTTTCATTTTCCTGCCTTGGTGACTATGGAGGCACCTGTCAAGTCAGAGCCTCCAGGTTTCTGGGTCCCTGGGTAACTAACATTATACGACCTTGTAGTATGTAAAGAAAAGAAGTCACCCTTTGTTGATAGATCCCAATTAGACGGTGAGAATGTTTGTTACAGCAACATATAACCAGGTTTCATCATGAGACAATTTTTAAAACTCTTATTCTCAAGTAATGATAGATTCACAGAAGTTGCAAAACAGTACAGAGACATCCCATGGACCTTTCCCCCAGCCTTTCCCAATGGTAGGTAATCTTACATATTCTTACATAACCATAGTACTTTATTGACTATGGACATTAACATTAGTACAATACAATTAATAAGACAATAGACTTAACTCAAATTCTTTAAAAAAAAATGCTTAGGGGCACCTGGGTGGCTTAGTCGATTAAGCATCTGACTTCAGCTCAGGTCCTGATCTCACAGTCAGTGAGTTCAAACCCCACATCGGGCTCTGTGCTGACAGCTCAGAGCCTGGAGCCTGCTTTGGGTTCTGTGTCTCCCTCGCTCCCTGCCCCTCCCCCACTCACACTCTGTCTCTATCTCTCAAATTCATTTATTTTGAGAGACAGAGTGAGGGAGGGGCAGAAAAAGAGGGAGAGACAGAATTCCAAGCAGGCTCTGCACTGTCAGCACAGAGCCCGATGCAGGGCTTGATCTCATGGACCCGGAGATCGTGACCTGAGCTGAAATCAAGGGTCGGACGCTTAACTGACCGAGCCACCCGGGTGCACCTAACTCAAATTTTATTGGACAATACCGTTTATAGCCCATTTCCCCCTCCTTGTATCATATATAAGCCCTTTCTCATGCCCATAATATGTTTAATGGCTATTCAGTATCTTCTGGATAACCCCTAATGGGTGTTGATGTTGCCTTGTTGAGCACTTTTATTCCCACCAAACCCATGGAAAGGATACCTGTTCTCTGCGGACTGTATCCCTAATGATTTCCTTAAGGGAAATTCCTGAGAACGGAGTATAAATATTTTGAGTCATCTCGTCTACTTGCTTTTCGGAAAGCCATATCCAGGTTATCGCTGCCCTGATGTCAGCCTGCCTGCCCACCGCCTTGCCAACGCTGTGTGTTAGCATTTAACAAATCATTGCCAATTTGCTAGGCCAAATAATAAAAATAAATAAAGTATTTCATCACTGTTTTTTATCTTTATTTTTTACCAATCTTTTTCAAATTTATTCTGAGAGAGAGAGGGAGAGTGCATGCGCATAAGCCGGGAAGGGGCAGAGACAGCGAGGGGGAGAGAGAGAGAATCTCAAGTACAGAGGCTGCACTGCCAGTGCAGAGCCAGACATGGGGCTCGAACCCACAAACAGTCAAACCCACGAACCATGAGATCATGACCTGAGTCGAAACCAAGGGTCATGCTTAACTGACTGAGCTACCCAGGCCCTCTGGGAAAGAAACGATTTTTAGGATTCTCTTAAGGAGGGCCTATTTGCTTCCTCTCCCAGGATATCAAGGAAGGCAAGAAGGGGCAGGAAAGCAACATTTGAGATGAGGCTCAGAGGAAGGAGATTTGCCAGGTAAGCCATTATGGGAAGAAGAAGGCGCTTGGGCAAACACCAGTGAGCGTGTGGTGTAAAATTTCAGGGTGGCTGAGGTTTAAAGTGCTTATGGCTGGAGAGTTGCCAGCTCAGAGGATCTGGGGCTCACATGTACCTAGGAGTTGAGAGTTTAGACGCCTCTGGCCATGTGGAAAGGACAGCCTGGCAGGGAGAGAGTGGAAGCCAGGGAATCAGGGAGGAGCTGATCACACCCGTGATGGTGGCTGCAGCTCGAGGTGGGGGCCAGGGGTGGACAAAGGGCAAGGTGAGTAGATTGAAGTTACTTAGGAGAATGGCCCGAGCTGGGACACTGACCGGATGGTGGAGCCTCAGGGAAAGGGATGACAGCTGAGATGGTCTGATGGGGGCCACTGGGGCCACTTGAGAAGGGGGGCAGTCAGGTGTGGGAGGAACATGATCATGTGGGCCTTGGCCACTTCATAAATATTAATGTTCCCCCCCAAAAATGAATGGCCTGGTTGCAGTAGAAATCTTCGAGACCATGACATAACTTAGAAATATTCTGTTGAGTTAAACATTGGTGAGGAATTAAGACATGGTTCTTGGGGCGCCGGGGTGGCTCGGTCGGTTAAGCATCCGACTTCGGCTCAGGTCATGATCTTGACCCGTGGGTTCGAACCCCGGGTCGGGCTCGGGGCTGACAGCTCAGAGCCTGGGGCCTGCTTCGGATTCTGTGTCCCACCCCCCCACCCCGCCTCTCCCCTGCGTGCGCTCTGTCTCTCTCTCTCTCTCAAAAATAAACATTATAAAAAGAAAAGAAAGAAATGGTTCTTATAATGGACAGGTGTCCAGAACCTCACCAGCTTGGAGAAGCTTCCAACTCCATTCTCTTGTCCCCGGTCCTGGGAGTTAACAGCTGTTCCGGACATCATGTGCTTGGGGTGCATCCTGAGAGAACTTTCTCTAAACATTCACGTGGCAGTGACTCGGTTCAGAGGAATACTCTAAAGATCTGTCCGGGTTAATTAGACCCGTGTCCTCTGAAAACTTGTTTTAGGATGTTCCAGTTATTGCTGCTGCCTAAGAAATCACCCCACAGCTCAGTGCCTAAAAAAAACCCAACCCTTTTTATTGTCTCTCACGGTTTCCATGTGCCAGGAATGGGGGAAGGGCTCAGCTGGGCAGGCGTACAGAGCTCGGGGCTGGAGCCTGAGAACTCGGGGGTTGGCCAGGCACCTCTTCCTTCTCGTTGTGCAGATCTTTTATTTAAAACAAAAAAATTTTTTAACGTCGATTCCTTTTTGAGAGACAGAGCATGAGCGGGGAGGGGGCAGAGAGAGGAAGACACAGAATCTGAACTCACACGAACTGCGAGATCCCGACCTGAGCCGAAGTCGGATGCTCAACCGACTGAGCCACCCAGGCGCCCCTCATTGTGCAGATCTTAGGGGGTCTCTCGGCATCAGCTTGTTTTGGCTTCCTCAGCCTCCAGGCAGCTGGCACCTTGGAGGGAGCCTTCCAGCAAACAGGGCGGAGCTGTGGTGCCCTGTGTCACTTGCGTTGCACTCTGCGGGTGACCAGCAGTCCCAAGCCAAATTCCAGGGGAGGAGAATTAGACTCCGTATCCAATGAAATCGAATGGGGGAGTTGCAAGGTTCTAGAAGTGCACGTGGGATGGGAGATGTTTGTGGCCTTCTGTCACCTATGAGAGTCTACGTCCTACCTTTTTTTTTTTAATTAAAAAAAAAAAATTTTTTTATTTATAATATATAAATAAATAATAAATAAACTTTATTTATTTTTGAGAGAGAGAGAGACAGAACATGAATGGGGGGAGGGTCAGAGAGAGGGAGACACAGAATCTGAAACAGTCTCCAGGCTCTGAGCTGTCAGCACAGAGCCCGACGCGGGGCTCGAACTCACGGACCGCGAGATCATGACCTGAGCCGAAGTCGGCCGCTTAACCAACTGAGCCACCCAGGCGCCCCTTTAATTTTATTATTTTTAAAAGTAAACACTATGCCCAATATGGTGCTGGAACTCATGACCCTGAGATCAAGAGCCACACGCTCCACTGATGGAGCCAGCCGGGTGCTTCAGGTCTATACTCTTCTTCTCTGTTAAAAAAGAAAAACAAGAAAACAAAAACTTTTTTTTAATGTTTGTTTATTTTTGAGAGACAGAGAGTGACAGCACAAGTGGGGGAGGGGCAGAGAGAGAGGGAGACACAGAATCCGAAGCAGGCTCCAGGCTCCGAGCTGTCAGCGCGGAGCCAGATGCGGGGCTCGAACGCGTGAACTATGAGATCATGACCTAAACTGAAGTCGGATGCTTAACCACTGAGCCACCCAGGCGCCCCCACTTTTTTCACTTAAAAAATTATCTTCCTTTTTGTTGTCACCATAGAAAATGTAGGAATGCCTGAAGAAGGAAGTAGAACCCTCCCAAGTACCTTTTGGTTTCTTATCTCCCAGTGGGCTCAGAAAGTGCTGAATGCTGCCCAAGGTCACACAGCCTGGAAGTGGCAGGGCCAGGATTCAAAGCCACAACCATCAGACCTGGGAGGCAGGGGGGTATGGCCTGACAACACTGCTTCCAGGGCTGGCAGTGCAGCCTCGGGGCAAATACATAACTTCCCTTCTCTCTGCCTGTTTTCTCATCTGAAACCTGGGCATAACCACCACCCAGCAGGCAGTGAGCAAGCTGTGTGTCCTTAACTTTAGCTGGGCACGTAGGTACCAGAAGCAAGGCTGCATTTCTCAGCTTACTGTGTGGCTTTGTGTGGCCACATGACTATGTTGTGGCCAAAGGGGATAAGAGAGTGATATGTCAGTTTCCAAATTGGGTCTCTAAGGGGCGGGGTGGGGCCTTCTCTTTCCCCTTGCTTCCTTACTGGTGGCTGGAAGGTGGAATGGATAGATGGAGTACCAGCAGCCATCTTGGGCCACGAGGTGACCTTGGACGTATGTCTGGTTGTTGCTAGAGCAACGACACAGGTGGATGGGTTTTCCAACACTGTGAGGCCCCAACTCTAGACTCTGCACGAGATGTATACACTTGTGCCCAGTAATTCAGTATTATTTTGCACTTGGTGTCTTTCACCAACAAGTTATATTATACCAATTCATGGATCATATGACATTTTGTCATACCAAAGTTCCACTTGTACTTTTTGTTCCCCTCAAAGGACTCATTTTTAACCTGGCCTCATCCTGAATATCCTGAAATCGAGAGTGTGGTGAGGTGACTTTCTGCAAGCACTAAAATAAATTCACATCTATTAAAATAAAGGCAAAATCATTACAACAAACGAAAAAATGTGGACTTCCAAACCGATGGGAGGGAGGATCCTGGCAAATGCACGCCCTAAAAGCAACAATGAAACTAGACAGGGTTCGCACAGACAACCATTTCAGGATCCTTGAGATTGATCAAACGCATTCAACAAATTAAGTGTTTATTGGGGTGCCTGAGTAGTTTAGTCGGTGAAGCGTCAGACTCTTCTTGATATTGGCTTGGGTCATGATCTTGCAAGTCACGGGACTGAGCCCTGTGTCGGGCTCTGTGCTGACAGTGCAAAGAGCCTGCTTCGGATTCTCTCTGCCCCTCCCCCATTCATGCTTGCTCTCTCTCAAAATAAGTAAACTTTAAAAAATTGTCTTAAAAAAAAAAAGTGTTTATTCAGGAAAATCGGAATGGCAAGTGAGAGCGGTGGGAGGCTGGGATGCTTTTTGCCTGCGGCTGCTTCCGGCCAGCCAGGCCAGGACCTGAAAGTCACCGCCCGGCCTTGGAAATGAACAGCAGCAGACTGGAAATAGGTAGGATTCTCCTTGTGGGATGAATGGGAAAGGCCAAGTTCTCCTAACCAGCCTGAGGTTGGGATCCTGGTTGCCACAGACTGGCAAACTGGGCAGCAGTTGAGCGGCCTGGAGAATGAGGCAGCCAGTGACGGCTCCACACACTGCAAGGGTCCAGAAAGCTGCCTGCAGGTGCGAGGCTGCGCGCATGCGCTGAGAGACGTGGAGCGCGCCCCGCCGTTCCATGCAACCTGCTCAGGGGGAGGCGGCGCGCATGCGCTGAGAAACCCTAAGAGAGCGCGGCAGGAAGCCAAAGCAGGTCCAGCCTGCAAGCTGCCTAATACATACAGGGCCACCAGCACGGAGCCTCTGTGACTCTCAGGTGGCTGTCCCTGGCTAATCTGGAAGCGAGGCCGAACCAGGGGCGCCTCCTAGAGGAAACCTGCTTCAAAATCAAAACCCAAAACTGAGCAGATACATCAGCAGCTACACGCTGTGGGGGAAACACTCTCCAGGGTTAGATCAGTTAATCACTGAACAAAGAAAGTAGAGCCGTCACCACCGAAATTCTTCATGGGGGAAGAGGGAATGACTCAGAGTTGTTACAATATGTTATTTAAAACGTCCATTTTGGGGCACCTGGGTGGCTCAGTCGGTTAAGTGTCCGACTTCTGCTCGGGTCATGATCTCACTGTTGGAGGGTTTAAGCCCTGCATAGGGCTCCGTGCCCACAGCTCAGAGCCTGGAGCCTGCTTCAGATTCCGTGTCTCCCTCTCTCTCTGCCCTTCTTCCGCTCACACTCTGTCTCTCAAAAACAAACACTAAAAAAAATTTAAAAACAAAAAATAAGTACAAATAAAGTGTCCATTTTGAACAAAAAAAAAAATCGCATGACTTACACTGAGGACAATGGTCAACAGAACGTTTCTCTGAGGGCGTCCAGATGTTGGGCTTCAAAGCAGCCATCATAAACATGTTCAAGGAACTGAAGGGAACAGTGTTTGAAGAACGAGAGGCAAATGCAACGGCAATGACTCATGAAGAGAGGATCTTAATCAAGAGACAAAAAGCATAGAAAAGAACAATGTAAGTTCTGGACTTGGGAGCTCTCTTTGATGATCTGGGCTCCCACAATGCCCTGGACTTCCCAGGTAACAGCCCGGGCCTCTGTGTGGCACCTGCCCGTTTACATGGCTGTCTTGCCGGCCCCGCCTGGGCTGCAGGCGGGGAGGGAAGGCCCTGAGCTGTCTGCTCTGGGAGCCTGAGCTGCAGATCTGATGGTATGAGGACTGCACAAGTCCTTCTCCTCCGCCTGGGCCTCGGTGTCCTCCCTGTGGAGTGGGTCCTGTGGGATCTGGTGACGGGAGGACAGGGCCCTGGCCGAGGCGAGGCGCCCTCCCAACCCCCCCCCCCCCCCCCACGCCCTCAAGGCATTCCCCACCATGCAGGGAGCAGGGAATGAGTCCACCGGAAGGCAAGGCTGTGAGTTTTCTCATCTGTTTAATTTATTACTGTTTGACATCCAGTGACACTGACATACCCCGCCGGGCCTGCGGACCCCGGCCCCGGCGAGTCTGACCTGTCCGATAAAATACAGTACAAGGAGTGGACGGCTACAAAAACATGCATCCACGGCTTAAACTACAGTGATTCCAAACTGCGGCCGCAACAGTACTGCCGGGAAAGGAAAGACAACCAGGTGTCGCGTGTTCCCCAATTCATAATTCTTTTTTTTTTTTTTTTCTTGTTTTAAACAGTTAATGCTGTTACAAACGCTACTGATGCCGGGACGGGGCCAGACACAAACAGTCCTACATCTTCTCTGCTGTATAAATATGGAAGATTTTCGTTTATACAGTTTCCCCCAAGTCTGAAACTACATCTGCTGCTACCCGTTACTGCTAAGGGCTACGCCGCCTCGGCTCTGGAACCAGGGGCCCGGGGTCGAGACTCTGGAATGTTGGGACTCAGTCTTCCTCGCTGCCACTTCCTGAGCGGTCCTGGAGGGGGACAGGAGGAGAGAGCACAAGTCAGCCCTGCAGCCGAGGGCACCCGTCCCCTCCCCCGGGGCCTACCTGGGCTCTAAGCACGTTCGGGAACTGAACAGCCTTGGCTGGGTGTGAGGCCAGGGGCGGGGCACCCTTTGGCTTCACCCCCAATGCCACGGCCAAATCTCAATGTCATTTGCTCCCAAGGACTGGCCCCCGCGCCTCCATCGACTCTTCCTCAAGATCTGGGAGGCTCGCTGGGCCTTCTCTGCTTCCTCCCACCACTGTGTGCCTATCCCTGTACCCCCGACCTGTGGCATCAAAACCACCTTGGTTACGAAAGAGGTCTGCTCTTCTGTGTGAACGGTTTAAACAGCTTGGTAAGGGCCACAAAACGCTTTGCTGGGCAGATGGGGAGCTTTACAGCCCAGACCCTCCTCTCCAGAAACACAGGCCAGCCCTCCATGTTCAGGACACCACTAATGTCCTCCTCATAAGGTCATCATGTATGTCTACAGTCAGATTTACTCCGAGGTAGCAGTTTTTGCTGCTATCCTTGAAAATGGCATGAGAAAAATAGCAACGATGAAAGGGCCCTGAGGCAGTTTCGCTGGGCCAAGCACCACGTAATCCTCCTGACCTCCCTGCTTTGTGGAAGTGGAAACTGAGGCTCAAAAGTGAAGTGAACATCCCAGGTCCCAGCGCAGGGAAGGGCCGAACATCCCGGCCACAGCCAGAGGGCAAAGCATATCTGAACCCAGCGGGTGGGTCTGCCACCCCCCCATGCCCACAAAAATGCCCACCGTGGGCTGGATGCTCCCGTAGCTTCTCCCCAACGCGGAGGGAACGCGGCACCGACATTCCACTCGTGGCAGCGCTCACGGGTCTTGTAATTTCAGATCATGGCATTTTTGTTTTTGTTTTTATCCACTACCATTCTTGGGAGATCATCCTACACAGGCCGGAACGGAGCCACGAGCGGAGGCCTTGGGGTGTTCCCCATAGATTACACAGGGCAAGGGCCTGCTGAAAGCCTCCGCTACCGAGGGTGCTGCGTCTGCTCAGAAAGACAGACGGGGGACAGACTGGTGGCATCTTCAACCCCAGCGTCTCCTGACCCCACCCCCGATACAAACCCGGCAGCCCTGGCCTCAGCATGGCGGCCCCGGTGTCCTGGAGAGGCAACGCTGCCCAAGTCGCACAGACTTGGGTCTCGAGCTATGTGCCATGTACGATCCTAAGCCTCAGCCTTCCCATCTGTGGGGGGGGGCTATTAGAGCACTGACCCTCCCAAGGCCGTGCCAGAGGTCTTGGATCTGGCATGGGGACGCATCTCCCAAGACCCAACTGCCACTGGCTACCTGCTCCTGCTCAGGCCGGGGCTCCGGGGGCTCACCTCCTCCTGCTCCTCTTCACTGTCATCATCGCTCACCACCGGCTTGGCCCGGGATCCGCGGCTCGGTCGCCGTCGGCCCCCCTTCAGCCTATCCTGTGCCTTCTCCTTCCGGCCGAGCTTGATCTTCACTTTGACAGAGCGGGCTGGGGGAGGGACCAGAAAGTGGGGGGAAAAGAAAGACAGATGTGAGCTGGGGAGAGAACGGCAAGCCGAGCCAGGGGCGGCCGGGGACTGCCTGGCTGTGACGTTGGCTTGCCACACCACCCACCGCGGGGACTCACACTCAGACTCAGAGCCTTCCTCCTCGCCCTCCTCCTCCTCCTCGCTCTCCTCGCCCTCACTGTCGTCCTCTTTTTCAATTTTCTGCCGCACACTGGTGAACACCGACTGTAGGACGATGGAATCTTCGTAGATCTGAAAGGAGACGTGGGGTTTGAGTGAGCTGGGGTCATGGGCCCTGCCCTCTGGCAAGGACAGCCTGTACAGGGTAGAGGGTCATCTCAGTAACCCTTTCCCAACCAGGTCCTGAGAGAACAGGAGGCTTATGAAATGGCCTCGGAGAAAAGGGTGGGTGTGTCAGTTTAGGAACGGCTACAGGTTCCTTCCTCCCTCTGAAGAATCCCAGAGAGCATTTGCTTTTCAAGGCGCTGGAAACACATGTCCCTTGTCTAAGGCAGTTTTTCCCCCAAACTTAGAGGAGTGTAAAATCCCTTTCCCAGGAGGCATCTACCCTAGACACACTTAGGAACAGTTTGCTAACGTGAGGTTGTATGTGTATGTTAATCTCATTGCAGGAAAGAACGTATCTACACAATTCCTTTCAAGGGAGTCCCTAGTGAATTCAAAATAAAATTCAACGTGTACACTGGATGGCTCATAGGGTCATCCTGGATGGATGGGACTGAGTTTATTTCCTCCGATCTGCTTGTTATTCTCTTTGAGTCAAAGAAGGGCAGAGAAAGAGGGAGAAAGAGAATACCAAGCAGTCTGCGTGCTGTCAGCACAGAGCCCAATGTGGGGCTCTTACAAACTGTGAGATCAAGACCTGAGCCCAGATCAAGAGTCGGACATTTAACTGACTGACCCACCCAGGCTCCCCAGGAATTTTTTTTTTTTTTTTTTTTTTTAAATCAGTCAATTCAAAATGGAGTGAGGGGCAGGCTGGCTTGGGCCTAGCTGTGAAGGTGGCCAAAGCTAGGAGCGGCTGCCCTCTGCCCCAGGCGCCTCCTCACCAGGGAGCCCTCCAGGTTGAAGGTCTGAGCGTTCTGGCACAGCAGCATGACGTCCTTCTCCAGGTCATTGAGGCTGCGATACTTGTGGTTGCGGATGCGCTCCTGCGGGCAGGGTTCGAGAAGCAGCCTTACCTTGGGAATCTGCCTTGTGCCCAGGGACCCTGGGGCCGGGAGTCCCTCTGCCTCACGTGGTCACGGCCCATTCTTCCGGGTGACTCTGTTTAGACTTGGACGCTCAGGCCCACTGAACACAAGAGCTGCCTGGCCAAAGCCCAGGCCGTGGGTGATCCTCAAGGAGCCCCAAACGCTGGCTGCCCACCGACACGACCGTGGGAACCTCTCCTCCAACCTGCACTACGGGTCTCTTGAGGCCACGAGGAACCCCAAAAGCCCGTGACTGGGTCCCTGGTCAGATGGTCTGGGTTCTGCCCAGTTTGCTCCTGGTCATGTCTCACACACTCCCCGTAGTTCTCAGAGGGGGATGCCCATGGAAGGTACCGGGTCAGACCCCCCCAAACACTAATGTAGGCACATCCCTGCAGAGAAACCCCAGTTCCCACATCCCACGCCAGGGTTACCTTTATCTTCTTGAAGTCCACAGGCTTGCGGATGAGCTCGTAGTACTCGGGCAGTTCCTTGCGGGACGGCAGCTGGATGAACACCTCGCTGAGCTGACGTCCACTACTACTGCAAGGCGGGACACAGTGGGCGTCACTCACAGGCCCCGCTTGCTGGGAGAGCCCCCACTTGGCCAGCACCCATTGTTTGAGGACAGAAAGGGTGAGACAGTCGATGCGCGCAGGAGTGATTTCCTGTGAGTTCTGAAACATTCTCTCGAGAGGCGACCATGCACAGAGAGGCCGGGGATGCATCTGAATCCAGCCTCTGCCCTCACCCCAATCCTCCCTGCCCCTGGAGGGAATGTCGCCAAATACCGTCAAAGCCTTGGCACTCGAAAGAAGCAGAATCACAATTATAATTATGTATGATACAAAAATCTGCTTATGTTGCAGGGAACTTCAGAGAATTTAGCAAAAACCCGTCCAGGGGATGCCCCCTGGAAAGACACTAACAGAAGACAAAAGCAGTTTACTGGTGCTTGCTATTGGGAAAGCGCTGGTTTTCCACAGGGGAGCAGAGGAAAGCTGCATCCTGAGCGGCCCTGAGGCGTGGTGGGGTCTCACTCATGGTCTCCTGGGCCTCGCCTTTGGGGGAGCCATCCACTTGGCCACCAGGCTGTGCCATGCCCACGCCTGGCTCTGTCTGGGGACAGGAGCTCGGAGGGACAGCACTCCTGGGGCCTGCCTGAGGAGGGAGGGAGCAGACACGTCAAGGACTGGCAGATGGGAGAAGTCAACTCTCAGGGGCTCAGTCTCCCCTTCTGCTCTGTCAGCCCTAGAGGACAGGGACCCTGCCTCGTGGGACCCAGGGAGCTGGTGACCTGGTCAAGGCCCTGCTCTGCAGGTCCTCTCTCGTCACGTAGGACCCCACACACGCTGGCTGTGGTTTCATCTGGGTCCCACCGCCCAAGTGTCTGGCCCCTGGCCTGGGCTCCTTTCCGACTGCTTAGCAACTTGGCTTTTTCAAAGTCACCCTCTGTGAGATGGATGACCGGGTCTCAGTGCTGCCGGCAGGCTGAGGCCCTTTGGCTCCTGGCAACTGTGGCCTCCTCATGAGCACTTCCTCTCTTCTTTTCAAGAGAGTTCTAGAAGGACAGAGCAGCCCACCCTCTTCAGCCTGCTGTCTGCACATACTGAACGCACCCTGTTCTCCTTTTTGTTTACTATTCTGGAAGTCAGTAGTACCAGCATGATCGCGTTTTGGGTTTTGCTGCTGGATGCTCCCAACGACACAACTGCGTTGAGCAGTGGCTTTGTTTGGGGTGCCTGGCGGACTCAGTCGGTTGGACGACCGACTTCAGCTCAGGTCATGATCTCGCGGTCTGTGAGTTCGAGCCCCGCGTCGGGCTCTGTGCTGACAGCTCAGAACCTGAAGCCTGCTTCAGACTCTGTGTCTCCTTCTCTCTGCCCCTCCCCCGCCCACACTCTGGCTCTCTTGCTCAAAAATATATCTAACGTTAAAAAACAAAAGAAAAGCAGCAGCTTTGCCAAGACAGCCTCCCCGAGGCTGCGATTCTGGAAGCTTTTTGCCCATTTGGGGTTCCTGTGCCTCATGAGTGCCCTGGCCCGCCTCCCGCGGCTGGGGTCTCCCGAGGTGCAGGCCCGACAGGAGCTGGAATCCAGTCCCTGCACCTTTTGTGCTCTAGACACGGGACATTTGGTCCTTGCTCTGGGCTGGGCACTTGGCATACACGTTCTCCCCAAACTGTTATTCCAGCTGCTGCAACAAGCACGTGGAGGTGGGAGGTTAGGCAAGCCGTGCCCAGACACAGCCCGCCTCGGGCCTCCGCCTTCCAGCCTGTCCTTCAGGTTGTGCCAAGCGGGGGTGCCTGCGCTCAGCGAGTGCCAGCCTCCCCCTTCCTTCTGGGCTGAGCGTTTAGCCACGTCCTGCCCCATACTGGGTCCAGCGGGTCACAGATAGGGGAGGGCAAGGCACCTGCGGGCCGTCGTTCCCAGGCCGTGGGCCCCTGCCTGGAGTCGCAGGCTTCCCCTCTCCTGGAAATGGCCGGGGGTGGTCTGGCCATAGAGAACGGGAGCTTGTTCGCATCAACTCCAGAAACACCAGGAGGTATCAGGAGGCCCTGGGTGCTCTCCTTGGGCCAGGCAGACCTGAGCCGCAGCCCACCGCCCACCAACCTGCACGCATCCCGCCATCTCCCCCCGTAACCTAAGAGCTCCTCCTCCTCATGCTGACAGAACGGTCAGACACACTAATGGCATTTCTCTCGCACAAGGGACTCCCTTCCTCAGTGAGACAGACTGAGGTTTTCTCCATTTCACTTTTTAGAGATGCCAGTTGACCCGCAAGATTCACTCCGCAGCGCGCTACTGGGTGTGGAGAGTGTGCCGCACGGGGCGTGAGGGCTGGGCTCCGTCGGCCACACGTGCTCACTGGTGGCATCCAGGATGGTGGCTGAGCCTTGGCACGCGCGTGGCCCTCGAAGGAGCTCACGAAGCAGGACTCTAGCGCTGGAATACAGTGCAAAAAAGTTTTATAATAAAACCCTCTCTCCTCCGCTGGGCTAAGAAATTGCTGGAGAAAGGAAAGGACAGCGAGCAACGGGGCCGTCTTACAAACCTCTAGAACAATGGCGTCACTGAGGATAAAGGTCCGCTTGGCCACCCTGCCTAACGTTTCTCTGGTGCAGTGAGCTCTGAGTGCGGATGGCCTGGGATTGGGAGCATGTGACAGAGGGACAGCGCACCAGGACAATGGGGGACTTTTAAAGCCACCCTCTCTCGAATAGCAAAGACCTTTTGGAAATCCACAAAGCCCCAAGATGTCATTTTTTATCCTCAGGAGTCCTCTGGAGACCCCTGACCTGCCACCATGACTGCGGCGGCAGGCTTGGGGCCAAGAGCCTTCCTCATATCTGCATTAGAGGTAGACAAGTCACAGCTGCCTACCTCCCCGAGCATGAAACCCAAAGTCCTTCTGGTGGCAGCTTGTCCCTCCAGTGTGGGCTGTCCGTGGCCTCTAACATCAGTGTCTTTCTCTCCACCTCCTCAGAATCATCAAAGCCACCGCTCCCAGGGAGACCCAGCTGCAGCCCTCAGTTCTCTGACCTGCACCCAGGTCCCCTCAAATAGTGTAATAGAAAAGAATGACGGAGGGGCGCCTGGGTGGCTCAGTCGTTTAAGCATCCGACTGATTTCAGCTTGGGTCATGATCTCGCAGTTCGTGGGTTCGAATCCTGCATGGGGCTCTGTGCTGGCAGAGCAGAGCCTGCTTGGATTCTCTCTCTCCACCCCTCCCCCACTCTCCCTCCCAAAATAAATAAACAAAAAAAAAGAAAAAGGGGGCGCCTGGGTGGCGCAGTCGGTTAAGCGTCCGACTTCAGCCAGGTCACGATCTCGCGGTCCGTGAGTTCGAGCCCCGCGTCAGGCTCTGGGCTGATGGCTCGGAGCCTGGAGCCTGTTTCCGATTCTGTGTCTCCCTCTCTCTCTGCCCCTCCCCCGTTCATGCTCTGTCTCTCTCTGTCCCCAAAAAACTAAATGTTGAAAAAAAAAAAGAAAAAAAGAAGGAAAAGAATGATGGAGACGTAAGACAGAGGCACAGATCTTCAGGTGTGCCAGGCTGCCAGACCCTTGGGACCTGGGTGGGCTTGACCTCTTCTTGAACTTGCTGTTATGGGATCACGCATGATAAGCTCCCAGTTCTGGCCGCCTCCCTCATCGCTGTCAGATTTGTCCCTCTGGCACGTGCCACACGGTCTGCCTGTCTATGTGCTGCTGGCTGGGACCTGGGCGGTGGCGGTTCCGGGTATCATGAAGCAGGTGGCTGCAGACACTCACGCCTGAGTGTCTGCCTTGCACTTCTTTGGGGAATACGCCTGGAGCCGGAAGTGCCTGACAGCAGGGTAGGGGGCGTTCAGCTTCAGCAGATACGGGTGGGGGGACGGGACCCCCGCTCCCTTTTTCGGCAGCAGATGGGCTGTTCTCATCCTGTCTGCTGCGCTCACGGTCAGCCCTCCTCGGCGTGGCTCTTCTACAACCCGGCTGTGAACCGGTATCTCCCTGTGGTTTTAACTCACGGTCCCTTGACGGGCAGTGAGGCCGGGCACCCTTTCACGGGCGGAATGGTCACCGGCAACCTCTCTCCGGCACTGCCTGTTCACGTCTTTCTCCTCCCCCAGAGCGGCCTTTGCTGGACAGGTTCACCGCAAACACCTTTTCCAGTCTGTGGCGTGTCTTCTTATTCTCTTGATGGTGTCTTTTGGTGAATGGACCTTTCAATCAAATTCCGACTTACCAATACTTCCTTTTGCACTTGGTGTTTCTCTTGCCCTGTCACACAGGTATTGCGTCTCCTTCGAGAAATGCTGACAATTCAATGTTTTTCTTTCTTTCCTTCTTTTTTTTTTTTTTTTAAAGTTTATTTATTTTGAGAGAGACAGAGAGATTGAGCAGGGGAGGGGCAGAGAGAGGGGGAGAGAGAGAATCCCAAGCAGGCTCTGCACTGTCAACACAGAGCCCGATGTGTGGCTCGAACTCAGAACTGCAAGATCATGACCTGAGCCGAACCAAGAGTCAGACGCTTAACCGACTGAGCCGCCCAGGCGCGCCGGACAATTCAACCCTTTTACAGAATTAGAGATGAAGCCAGTCACCCGGAGCAGTGGTCATTCCACCCTACCAGATCCTGTGTGTCTGTGTCCTCACTGAACTAGAACACGGGCCATGAGGGCAGTGACCTCGCCGTTTTATTTGCTGCTCTATCTCTGGCACCTGGAACGAAGCCTGGTACACAGCAGGAACTCAATGTTAGCCGAATGAAAGAAACAGACTGGGGTGAAAGCCCCAGGGCCAAGGAGCAGGGTTCAAACTCGGCTATGACGAAGGTCAGCTCAGAATAAGAGTGTTTCGTCGCCCCAACACCGCACGGTCATCTATATACTGTCCTGTTCCGGAAAAGACTGGCACCAACTACCGGGAACCCCACTGTCCCCCAAAAGGATAGAACCGCAACCTCTCTGCATCAAAGACATCATCCATCCATATCCCTAACAGACTGAAACACCAGAGAGGCTTTGAGAGCTGGTGGCAGGCAGGGCTTGGGCACACGCCCCCACCCCGGACTAAGTCGGGGACTTCTCCCACCCTTTCCCATACGCTGCTCGAAATCATGGCTCAGCAAGCTTTTTCTGCAACCCACCCACTGGGTATAAATCTTTTAGGTTTTGTGGGCCATGCCGTCTCTGTCACAACTACTCAGTTCCTGCCACTGTCGCATGAAAGTGGCCACAGACAACACGCAGAGCAGTGAGCTTTGGCTGTGTTCCACCACCACTTCTGTTATGAACAATGAAATTCGAATTTCATAGAATTATATGCCATGGAATAATATTCTTTTTTGAAATTTCCCAAATCATCTAAAAATAGCATTCCCAATTCACAGGTGATACACATACAGCTGGTGGGCCAGACTTCACAAGCAATCAACCAAAGGTGGTACCCAAGGTAGATCCTTCTAGTCCAGTATAGAAGTGGTCCTGATCTGCCAGGAAGTACTCCCTCTCTGTCCCTCAGCCCTGCTTGCCTTCCCAGAGTCGAGTTCAGACCATTTTCCTGTGACATCTTTAAGCCCCGGGACCATGTTCTCTTTGCACCCTCCATCAGTTAACCGAGCCTACAAGGTCCTGGCTAAGAGGAGCTCAGGTGTTTCAAAACTGATTCAGCTGCAGGGGCATCTGGGTGACTGTTGTTTGAGCGTCCGACTCTTGCTTCTGGCTCAGGCCATGGTCTCCCAGTTCATGAGTTCGAGCCCCACGTTGGGCTCTGCGCAGACAGCTCGGGGACTGCTTGGGATTCTCTCTCTCTCTGCCCCTTCCCAGCTCGTGAGTGTTCTTTCTCTCACAATATATACACCTTAAAAAGTTTTTTTTTAATTAAAAAAAAATCAGAACTGATTTATAGCTGTTGACAATTCATGGGTATTCTGAATTGTAGACAATTCAGAAGGTATTCCACAGGGATGCCTGGGTGACTCAGTCGGTTAAACGTCTGACTTCTGGTTTTGGCTCAGGTCGCATCTCACGGTTCTTCAGACTGAGCCCCATATTGGGCTCTGTGTTGAGCCTGCATGGGGTGGAGAAGCCTGCATGGAATTCGATCTCTCTTTCAAAATAAATACATAAACATTAAGGGAAAAAAAGGTATTCCATAAACAAAATTTGAAAGTGGAATGATTTGAACGTATTCATTTACTTGATCAGTAGAGTCGCTTTCTAGGTTCAGTCTGTTGCCACACTACAAAAATTTATGAAGAGCCTCCACCTGCCACATGTACCCCCCGAAAGGGTAATCTCAGCGTTGGGTCTTAGGGCTGCGTGGCACACAAGTGATTCTGATTCCAGCAGCAACGAAAGGAAACGATGTTCAGCAACGAGTCCACTGAGAACAATGGTCTACAGGCCGTCGGTCCTGCGCCCTCCGCACTCTCCCAGTAGCCAGAACCGGGGGAAGCTTTATTTCAGGGTGCACGTGCCAAGGCCAAGACTGGCTGTAGGTTATGATGCTGATTAAGTGTCTGATGAGCTCACAGTTTCAAACGAGCCAACGACATACCTGGGGGCACACGTCTCAATATAGTTCGACGAAACCTGTATCTCATGTTTTTAATTTTTTTTTTTTTAACACTTATTCATTTTTAAGAGACAGAGAGAGACAGAGCGCAAGCAGGGGAGGACACAGAACGGGCTCCAGGCTCTGAGCTGTCTGCAAGGAGCTGGACACGGGGCTCAGACTCATAAACCGCGAGATCGTGACCTGAGCTGAAGTCAGCTGCTTCACCGACTGAGCCACCCAGGCTCCCCAAGAACATTTCTTTATTATTTTCCCTGCATAGAGAAGGAGCACATTGCTGAAATGCATGAGCACTTTAGAAGGATCTCACACAGGCCCCACATCAGGCTCCATACTGACAGTGTGGAGCCTTCCTGGGATTCTCCCTCGCTCCCTCTCTCTGCTCTTCCTCAGCTTGCTCTGATAAACTTAAAAAAAAAAAAAAGAAAAAGAAAAAAGAAAAAAAAGAAAGAAGGATCTGACACGGGATTCTGAGGGAAGCAGAGGGTGGGACTGGTTCACCCCGATCTACTTATTTCTGGAGTCCAGTGTACCTGTCCTTTTTTGAGCTTATATGTAACTCTAGTTTTTTTTAAAAAATATTTTAATGTTTATTTGTGCCGAGAGAGAGTGGTGTGTGCGCACGTGGGGGAGGGGCGGGGAGGGAGAGAGAGGATCCCAAGCAGGCTCCACACTGTCAGAGTGGAGCCTGACGTGGGGCTCGATCCCACAAACTAAGATCATGACCTGAGCCAATACGAAGAGTCAGACGCTTAACCAACTGAGCCACCCAGGTGCCTCTCTACTTTTTTTTTATTTTAAAGTTTATTTTCAGAGAGAGAGAGAGAGAGACAGATGTATGCGTGCGCACATGTGAGCCACGTAGGGACAGGGACAGAGAGAGAGAGAATTCCGAGCAGACTCCGTGCTCAGCCCAGAGCCTGACTTGGGGCTTGATCTCACTGTTGAGAGATCATGGCCGGAGCTGACATCAAGAGTCAGACGTTTAACCGATTGAGCCACCCAGGCGCCCCTGTAATTCTAGTTTTAAGACCCTTCTAAGACAGCTGCGCTGTTGTCTTTTCTTTGGTGTGCTCCATTTCTGACCACTCACTAGCAGGGCGTGAAGCCTCAGATGGAATCGGCAGGATGACAAACGGGGCAGGTGCAACTGCACGGGGCAGACTCAGCACAAGGCGGTGAGGCTGCCTGGGCTAATCCTCCCGTGGCTTAGAGCCCCCACTGGGCCCGCAGCCTGGCCTGGGCCTCCACTCAGCCTGGCCGGGGCCCTGAGGATGGGGATCAGTACTTTTCGGAAGACATCTCACTTCAGCGTTTCTCACGACAGGCTCTGGGCTGGGGGCCAGATAGAAGTGCTGACCCCAGACTTGGACCCATGGGCAGAGGGCTGGCTTCTCCTGGAGCACACCCATTCTGAGCTCGGACTCCAGACAAAGGGCTGTCTGCTACCCTCTCTTCTGCCACAAGGGGACTATCCTGAGGGGCTTGCTGCCACCTGCAGTTACCTCTCCTGGGGGGACACTTCGGGGGGGGGGGGGGGACAACCTTCCCTGGGGCTTGTTACACTGCCCGTTTTTCTTGCAAATCAAAGGTACAAACGTTTCAACTCCGAAAGCCATCTTCTCTTTGATTCTCATCAGGGAGGTGCAGGGCTCCTGCGAGGGCACGGGGAACGTGACTGTAGGTTTTGGGCAGTGGCTGCCAGGCCCAGGCTGAGGCTGCTGCCCCGGCTCTGGCCGGGGCCCTTCACCATTGACATGGATCCGGGGCTGGTCTACGGGCAGCATGCCTGGCCCGCGACGTCTCACTCGGGGTCTCTATAATCCCACTGAGGGGATTCTCCTTCTGTGCTGCGGACTCGGAAATGGAGACGTGGACACGGAGGAGGAACCCAGATCTCTGTGACCTTCAAGCCCTCTGGCCCGTTTAGGGTTGCTGCCTCTTGGCAGGGTAGAGGGGGAAGGGGGCCCAGAGGGGCTGCTCAGCGGGGTTCAGCCACGGGAGGTTCAGCCGGGGGAGCCTCTACACATGCACCATCTTTCTGAGCCATCGTGAGTAACTTGCAAGGATCTCCTAAGAACAAAGATGTTCTCTTCCGTGACATCAGTACGGTCAAGTTCAGGAAACCTGGCGCTGACACCTCCGCTGCTCGGCATGTGATCTTTACAGCAGCGGTGACTCTGCCCTACCGCTGGTAAAGGTCAAGCTCAAAACCCCCGTGGGGAGCACAGGTTCTATGGAGGGTCCTCTGGAGCCTGCCTGCTTAAATGGCTCCTTCCGGCAGATGCAGTTCTCTAAAACCTCCCCCGAGGCACCAAGTACACGCTCCAGAGCACACACCTGCTGACCGGCATTTGGAGACAGTGCCCAGATACCCTGGCTCGCTTCTACTGATGCCCTCTGAAGGATTAAGGGATGGAGACATCAACTGGCAGCACACAGAGCTCCACGACAAGGTCCCAACCTGACCGGGAACCTGTGCCTAACTCATCTGTTCTTACTTGATCTTATTTTTTGCAAACATTTTTTAATGTTTTTATTATTTCTGAGAGAAAGAGACAGCGTGACTGGGGAGGGGGGCAGAAAGAGAGAGAGACACAGAATCTGAAGCAGGCTCCAGACTCTGAACTGTCAGCACGGAGCCTGATGAGGGGCTCAAACTCGCAAAACTGCGAGATCATGACCTGAGCTGAAGTCGAACGCTCAACAAACTGAGCCACCCAGGTGCCCCCTGCATGTTTAGATTTTAGAGCGAAAACCCCTACCTCCAACTTTCTTTCTTTCTTTTTTTAATGTTTGTTTATTTTTGAGAGAGACAGCACAGGTGAGGAGGTAGAGAGAGACGGGATAGAGGATCTGAAGCAGGTCCTGTGCTGACAGCAGGGAGCCTGACTTGGGGCTCAAACTCACAAACCATGAGATCATGACCTGAGCTGAAGTTGGACGCTCAACAGACTGAGCCACGCAGGTGCCCCTCCAACTTACTTTCTTAATTCTGGTTCCAATTCTGGCTGTTAATTACAGGGTTCCCTGATGCAGTTTGAAATTTCCAAGCACCAAGGAGAAGGGACCCTGTGGGGTCCTGAACATGGGAGTGGCCCATTATAGCTCCCTTGCCTTCCTTGGCTTCCTCTGGATATAGGATGCCCATGCCCTTGGCCTCAGGACCCCTGCGTATGCTGTCCCCTGTCCCCTTTGCCTAGGACACTCTTTTCTTCCTCTTCCCCCGGAAGAGGTGCAGGCCCCTACATATCTTCAGGCTCTGCTTCTGTGGCACACCTCTTCAGGCCACACTGGACACAGGGGCCTTGGGAGGGATGGGTGTGGCAGCCCCAGTGGGAACAGGTGCAAAGGGACCGAAAGTTTCTCGATCAGGAGGTTACCTTTGGTAGATGAGGGCAGAAGCACAAAGGTAATGTCAAATGTGATTACACTGGTGTTTAAATACACCTGGGGGAGATCTCGAAGTACGTAATCAAAAGCAACATCTGGAGTGACGCCAACGAACAGAAGGGCGACCCTGCTCACACACAGGAGCAGAGGTGCAGAGGAACCGCTGCTGTCACATGGCTGCGTGGAGACGCGGCCCCGGCTCCCACAGGTGCTGGGGGGGGAAACCGCAGCACCAGGGCCTCCTGCCCGCCGAGGCAGACTCGGGACACGGCAAACCCAAAGGCTGACAACGTCCTGTAATTATTCTTTGGTGTCCGGGAGGAACCAAGCTGTTAACGATTCGTTCTGTCCTCAGGCTTCGTGTTTAACTCAAGTATAGAATTTAGCTAATTAAAAAGTTCTGGAAAGTAAAAAAAAATAAAAAAATAAATAAAAAATAATTTTTAACACAAATCTTTCATGGTCCCTTCTGGAAAGGAGTTATATTGGCAGTCTGAGACAAGAAAGCGTGTGTTAGGCTACTTCCAAATTTATTCCATTCTCGTTCTCTTTGGGGTGGCACAGTAGCTGGTCCCTCAGAACCTTCCAGGTGCCTGACAAGCATGCCCTAAGAATTTCACCTGGTCCGAAGAGAGGCCTGGTTTTTGCACTAGGCTCCTGGGAGGTGAACTCTCAGCCCTTGAAATGTCCTGCCTGATGGGCTGCCTTTGTTTACCTGGGGTCCTCGGGCCCAGAGAGTCTAAGAATGCAATTTAGGGTAGTGGCGATGGGTCGTGTGGTGTCAGCTCAAACCACAGAGGGCCTGGAGCCTGAGGCCAGTCACATGGGTGGTCAGTCGTGTCTCTGTGAACAAGTTCCAATAAAAACTCTAGATGTTAAGGGTTCCTTGGCTGGCAGCGCCCTGCGTGTCTTGTCTCCTAATGCCGCCAGGAGAAGTCTGCTGTCAGCCACTCTCGGGGGAGAGGGTGGCTGGAAAACCCGCACACAGAACTCTCTGGGACTCTGGCCCCATGTCAATCTTTGTCCTTTCACTGTAACAAACTGAAACTGTGAGTTTAACAGCTTTGAGAGTTCAGGGTCCGCCTAGAGAGTTGGCCAGCCTCAGGGTGGTCCTGGATCCCTGAGCTCCGCGGCTGGTGTCTGGGGTGAGGGTGGTCTCACTTCTCACCCAGTTGTCTCAACGGGGGGGGAACCATACTGTTGTTTTCCCCAGGGTTTCAAACTCTGTGTTAATGAACGTCAAAAACATCCATTAAACAGGTCAGCCTTTTACCCAAACATCATCTTTGAAAGTATTTGCGATGAGGTAACTTTTTCAGCAGGAAAATGAGACTATTTTCCCGAGTCTACGTGCCCTGCTTGATCTTCTGTGTGACACAGCAAAGCGGCAGGCGGATGGACGTGCTCCAATCGCGAACGAAAGGTTTCTCAATGTCAGCACGGGGAGGATTCCTTTACCCACCATGTGCACCGTTTCACTCGCAACTCCGCCACGTCTCTTCCCAGTCCTGTGACGCCATCTGCTGCGGGAAGACGCGGGGTTAAATGTGAACCCCGCACCAAGGCCTCCACCGGGGCGGCGCCCTGCCACGTCGGTATCAGGTCGGCTGGGAGTGCAGCTCTGGGATTCCAGAGCTGGGTCCTTTCATCAAACTGGATCCCAGAGTCCCCACCAGGATCTCAGCCGCCTGCAAGAGAACAGTCTCAACAAGGGATCACTGAGCCCTCAGGGCCAGGTTTAGTGTAATGGCTGACTAATCACTCAATCTTGCACGTGCAAGAAAAATTCTTGCAGATGTGGAAAGACAACTGTTTGCAGTAGCCGGGGGAACCACTTCCTCTTTTCTCACATGATACACAACGAAGAATGATGCTCAGACGGTCACAGGATGACTAAAAAAATGGACACGTTTTTGGCCGCTTCCAAGTATCTTTTTTTTTTTTCTTTTAAACCGAGGCATGACACAATACGGGAAAGCGCACCTATCTTGAATGCGTAACGTTTTCACGTCTTGATGTAACCACTGTTCGATACCCATCACCATGGGTCAGCTTCTGAACTTCCCATAACTGGAAGCATACAGTAGGTACCGGTGTCTGGCTTCTTTCACTCAAACAAAATGACTAGAAGATTCTCCCAGGGAGCGTCAGACTGTCTGTCCGGTGGTTTTTGGAATTCTGCTCTTTGATTAGGCCTCCACTGAGATAATTTTCCTACGGATGGACACCAGGCTGTTTTGTTTGAGGCGGTCACGATCCAGGCTGCTACGCACACGTGCTTGTATGTGTCTTTTGGTGACACGCGTGGCTCAACGATCTCTGGGTGAGAAGGTTTACGGCCAAAGCGCCGTCCACCCCCGTAAGCGGCACGTGAGGTACAACTGCTCCACGTCCTTGCCAGCTCTTGACGCAGTTCTGGCCATTCCGGTGAGCCTACAGAAAGAAGCGCCTCTGGTTTTCCCGGGTGCTACCTTGACATTGTGCACCGATCCCGACCACCTCTTCACACGCTGACGGGTCACTGGGATGTCTTCTTCCAGGAGTCCATCTGCGACTTTGGCCCCTTTTAAGATTTCAGCCTGAGGGAGCATCCACTGACTTTGTGAGGGCGTCCTCGGATGAACCAATGTTCTTAATTTCAGTGAAGCCGAATTTATGAGTCTTCTACAGACAGCAGTGCCTGTGTCCGTTCAGGAAGTCTACGCCTACGTCGAGGCCAGGAAGATGTTCATCCGCGCCTTCCTCGAGAACTGTTTTACCTTTCACGTTTACGTCTGGTATCCATTTCAAGTTAACATAGGGTAAAGTGTGGGGCAGGGTCAAAGTTCACCTTCTCCATTTGCATATCCAAAAGATCAGCAGGACTTTTTCAGAAGTCCATCCTTGCCCCCTAACCTTCAAGGGTCTTCTTCATTTTGACAATTTTAAGACTCCCTCCCAAGAAGATCATGGGGAAGAAAACACTGGGGTCTATAATTTTCACTGGATCTTTGCACACTCCATGTTTTATCGTGGGGCTGGATCCCACGACCCTGGGATCATGACCCGAGCCGAAATCAAGAGGTGGACACTCAACCAAATGAGCCCAGGTGACCCCTGCATATTCCGTATTTTAAATAATTGTGAGTCTTCTACATTTTTTGTGTGGCATTTGCCTCAAACGTGAAGTCTGCAAATTAGCTCAGCATTTTCTTCTCAATACCGCAGCTATGTTTTGAGAATGAGTGGCTGAACTTCAATAGGCCTTTCTCAGCCATTTGTTCCTCTTAATAATAAAGGATTCTTTTTTATTTTTATTATTTATTTAAAGTTTATCTTACTTACTTTAAGGGAGAGCGTGTGTGTGCACACCAGCAGGAGAGGGGCAGTGAGAGAGGGACAGAGAGAATCTCAAGCAGGCTCCACGCTGACAGTGCAAAGCCCAATGCGGACCTTGAGCGCACGAAATGGGACATCATGACCTGAGCCAAAATCAAGAGTCGGACGCTTAACTGACAGAGCCACCCAGGAGCCCCTAAAAGATTCTTTTTTGAAAGGCAATTTGTATCTTTTGTTTGGGTATTATAATCATCACCACCCCCCAAAATTTCACACTTGGTAAGAGCCTCTCCAAATGATATGCTGACAGCTTACACCCTGACACTTTTCCCTCCTACAGATTACAGCTTATCCTTACTTTGCTTAATGACTGAGTGCCAAGTGTTACTATAAAGTCAAGCTGGACAACCTTCCCGTTACTGGAACAGCCGTACTGGCCGGTATGGACCAGAAAGGGGAGCAGAACAACCTGAGTCCTGAGCAAGGCGCAGGCCTCGCACCCGTAGCCACCTCTTGTCAGTCCACACGACCTGCCTCGAGCTGGCAGAATGTGCACCTGTTCCCTTGAAGGGCCTTGGAGGATGTTATTTTGCTATTTATATGGTACTTGTGATCCACAAATGGATCCGCCGCAGTCTCGAATCTGGGGTGTGTGTGTTCCTCGAGTGGAACCCGGTCTGTCTTCTCAACGTGCAGCCCACCCGTGACGGCCCAGACCCAGGGGGCCAGAACGAAAACCAGGCTTGCTGGTCACACAAGCGTGGGGAGACGGTGGAAAGTCTAGAGAAAGAAAGCTGCCTGTTCTGTGCTCTCGCCCCGCGGGCCTCCTCGCCACCGTCCGCCATCCGTGCGATCGGCCCCCATCACAGCACAGACCCCTGCCTCTCCACCTCGCTCACCCCTGGCCTCTTGAGGCCTCTCCACCGGCTCTCGCCTCTGTTGGAGCACTCATCCCAGACCTCCCTTCCTCAGGGCTGCCCTCAGATGTCACCTTCCCTGAAAAGAGCACCCTGTCTCTACCTCCCCACCGCGCTCTCTCTTCCTGTCACCACAGCTGACACCGTGCGCTTTCCTCTTGCAGACAGTATGTTTCAGGAGGGCAGGGTCCCGGGACAAGGACAGGCAGCCAGTGCTCGTGGAGGGACTGACCCGACGACCGGCTTGGAGGCACCTCCGAGGACCCCCAACGCCCGCCCGCCATGCTCCCCGACTTACCTGTCCTTGTACTTGATCACGGCATCCACGATCTTCTTCATCTTCTTGGTGAGGTTGGGAGGGTTGGGGGAGAGCTTCTCGGCGGGTGGCCGCCCGCGCTTCTTCTGCTTCTTGCTGTCATCGTCCTTGTCGCGGCTGCGGGTGCTGGTGGTCGGGGTGGAGGAGCCGGCGTCGCCGTCCCGCTTGCGCTTCCGAGAGGATTTCTTCTGCCGGACCTCCTCTTCGATCTCCTCCAGCGTGCCCTCCTCGATGGCCTTCAGGGTCAATAGTGGTAAAATAGGACAGCCAGCACCGAGGTCGACAGGCAAAGGCCGCGGCGCAGACCCGCGGGGCACAGCTGGGCGGGACGCTCACAGGGGCTCTCGACGGGCCCCGGGGGACCAGGGCAGGCCTGTGTGCCTCCGTGTGCCCCGGTGCCCGCCTGTCCTTGACAAACAGACAGTCGCATTTCTTTAGCAATTAGAGGCACATCCTCACTGAATGGAGACTGAAGACTTGAACCCTGGAATCCCTCCACCCACAGTGACACTGTTCATACTTCTGCACTAGACCCTCTGCATTTTTCTCAAAATCTGGCCAAACATACAGAACAGAAAACTGACCGCTGTAACTATTTTTAAGCGTGCGGTTCACTGGCATCAGGTACATTCACGTTGCGTGCAGCCAGCGTTGCCCGCCGCCTTCAGGATGCTCCCGGCCCTTCCCACGAACACGTGCGGGACTGGGGACAGAGCTACGGTCACATCCACGTACCACAACGGGACTCATGTTTTTCCTTACTATATTCTGGGTGTATTTCCTGCCGTTTTTCTGCAACGTAATTTTGAATATCTGCTTAGTATTCCATCGTACGACACACCCTCGTTTAAACATCCCCTGTTCTTGGGCATTTAGGTGGTTTCCGTTTGGGGGAGGGGTGCCAGTGTAATCGATGCCACGACTGACAGCTGTGTGGCTTGCACGTGGATTCGTGGAAGTGGAAGTGCTGAGCAGAAGAGGCTGCATCTGAACGATATTAATTTTCAAACAATACCAACTTCATACTTCTCAAAGGTAATAACCAACTTGCATGTTTTATCCCCGCAAGTAAAGAAGTAAGAAGCCACGTTTCCAGGGGAGTCCGGAATCAGGAAAGAGAGTGGGGGCGGGACTCACGGGGATGTGCTGGTCATCCCCTCACATGTGTCAGCTGTGACCGTGAGCAGGACACAGGGCCATGAGCTGAGGACACAGCGGGGAAAAAACCCCTCACAGAGGGGAGAGCGTAAGCAGACAACTATCTTGCAAGCGTGGCACAAAGCGTGTCGATTGCCAAGAAGGAGGGTGAGTGGTGCTCTGATGGTGGGGCAGACGTGCCCAGGTCGGGGGGGTCAAGGGCGCGCCTCCGAGGAGGTAGCACCAGGCTGAGATCTGAAGGGAGGGGGTGGGTAAGGTACCCAGGCCAAAGGAACGGCTGGAAGAGCGCGTGGCAGGCAGGAGCCACTGCAAGGTTGGCACGGGGGAGGGCGTGTCCTGGGAGCCCAGGGTGGGTGCGGAGGGTGGAACAGTGTTCCCCGAAGTTCGTGTCCGTGTCCAACTTCAGAACGTGATCTTATGTTGAAATAGGACGTTTAAAGATGTAATTACTTAAAGAGCAGAATGAAATCATCCTGTGTCAGGGTGGGCCCACAGCTCCAATGAGAATGTCCCCGAGAGAGACAGGAAAGGACACAAAGACACACGGGGGAGAGGCCACGGAAGATGGCGGTGGACTGGAACGATGGGGCCACAGGCCAAGGAGCCACAGCAAGCTGGAGGAGGCAAGGAAGGGGCCTCCCCTAGAACCTTCAGCGGAAAAAGGGTCTTACTGACACCTTGACTTGTCTCTAAGCCTCCAGAACCATCAGAAAATACACTGCTGTAGTTTTAAGTAACCCAGTTTGTGGTCACTGTCGCAGCCACCCTAGGGACGCGAGACTAGGGTCTCTGGTCCTGAGGCCCGGACACGCAGGTCAGAAGGGCACGTGCCAGCAACATTCTGAAGAGTTTTGGTACATGTGGCACCAGAGCGGCTGCCAGAAAAGCGAGGCCAGTTAAAGGGCCAGCACTAAGAAAAGAGAGTACTTGTTTTGGGCAAATGTGTTTTGTTTTTTGTTTTATTAATGCAAATTCTTAACGGGTATGACATACAAAAAGGCACACGCTTTGTAGAGAAGCATCACCTTCTCAACAAATGGGGCTAGAACAATTGGCTGTCCACTTGTAAAAGAATGGAGTCGGATCCCTAACTCACACCCTAAACAAGAACTGCTCGGAAAGGGCCATGGGCCCACGTGTAAAAGCTGAAATTCTAAAACCCCTTGAAATAAAACACGGGGGTGAATCTTTGTGCTCCTGCGTTTCTCAGCGGACTCTCAGACACCATACCGCAGCACAAGCAGGAGAAAAATAGATACGCTGGACGTCGTCAGAATTAAAACGTTTGTGCTTCAAAGGACGCCATCGAGAAAGTGAAACAATAAACCGCAGAATAGGAAAAAATACCTGCAAACCATACATCTGATGAAATGACTTTTGAAGAAGATCCGCAAATGGCCCACAAGCACATCAGGAGATGTCCTACCCCACTGGGCACCAAGGAAATGCAAATAAAGACCACAATGAAGTTACCACTTCATAACCACCAGAATGACTGCAATCAAAGGGCAGGTGACAAATATAGGTAGGGTTATGCAGAAACTGGATCTGTCACATGCCGCCGGTGGGAAAGCAAAACGGCGCAGCCGCTTTGGAAAACAGTCTGACAGCTCCTCAAAAGACCATCTGACTCAGCGATTCTATTTCTAGATCTCTATGTGAGAGAAAGCACAACGTGTTTCCTCACAAAGTCTTGTCCACAACGTTCACAGCAGCGTTGTTCATGATAGCCAAGGGGTGGAAACAGGCCAAGTGTCTGCACGAACAGAGACATCACCACCGTGTGGCCTACCTGTCCAACAGAATGCTGCTCGGCCTTGGAAAGGAATGATACTTGCTACCGCATGGATAAACCTTGGAAAGAGTCTGCCTGCTGGAAGAAGCCAGACATCAAAGGATAGCACATTGCTCCATTTATACGAAACGTCCAGGGCAAGAGCTAGTGGGAATAAAGGGACAGAAGGGTAGCTGAAGAGGATGGGGCTTCTTTCTGAGGTGACAAGAATGTTCTTAAGCTGACCTGTGGTGACCACTGCACAGCTCGGAATATACTAAAACTGCTGAACTGTACAACTTAAGTGAGCTTAGTGGTATATGAATTCTATTTTTAAAAAAACAAAAAAAGGGGCACCTGGGTGGCTCAGTTGGTTAAGTGTCTGACTTCGGCTCAGGTCGTGATCTCAGAGTCCATGAGTTCGAGCCCTATGTCAGGCTCTGTGTTAACAGCTCAGAGCCTGGAGCCTGCTTCGGATTCTGTGTCTTCCTCTCTGTCTCTGCCCCTCTCTTTCAAAAATAAACATTAAAAAAAAAAAGAAGTGAATCGATAGGGGCGCCTGGGTGGCTCAGTCGGTTAAGCATCTGATTTTGGCTCAGGTCATGATCTCACAGTTTGTAGTTTGAGCCCCACGTCGGGCTCTGTGCTGGCAGCTCAAAGCCTGGAGCCTGCTCCGGATTCTGGGTCGCCCTCTTTCTGCCCCTCCCCCACTCACACCCTGTCTCTGTCTCTCAAAAATAAATAAACGTGAAAAAAAAATGATACTAGCCCACGGGCAACTGTTTTTTAAAGGGCACCCGTGTCTCAACTGTGGGAGTGTACGACCATGGGAGTCGTACAGGTCTGTGTTTGGGCCTATGCTCCATCAACTGGGGTTCTCTTCTTGTCCCTGGAGCTCGTGGCTGAAGGGTGAGGAGCAGGACAAGCCACCTGCCCCACCCGAGGGTCGCCTGGTTCCCCAGCATGTTTCAGTGGTCCCCTCTTGAGCACAGCTCAGCGGGCAAGCTCACTAGTCTGGGTGGTTCTGAGCTTCTTGGATGGGGCCAGGGCTGCTGGACCTCATGCACTGAGGAACCACTGGGGCCCATAGTTAATCGGGAGGAACCCCAGGGAGTGCAACTGGAGACTTGGGAAGGCAGTATCATTTATCCCGGGGTGTGCCAATCAACAAGGCAACCTGAACGCCCCCACCTGCTTTCCTGGAAAGTGTTGCTTCATGGACATTTTTGTCAAACTCCATGGCCGGATTCCCAGCCATCACTTCTGCACTCAGAGCCCCGAGCCTGGGGAAAGGCTTGACCTGTCACCACAACTCCATTGCCACCTGTGCTGGCACAGTGGGCCGACCAGACCCCTGAGGCCCCGACTCAGCCGCCTACACCTGCTGCTGCCAGGGACCCAGGCGCGTCTGCTGAAAACTATGACCGTGTCACTTGTGAGCAGCTGCGATGCTGAGCCTGGGTAGGGACCTGCTTCCTCCCCCCACCACAGCCGGGTGAGGAGTCCAGCTCTGGGAGGCAAAGTGCCCAAAGTGAGGTTGTCTGATCCCGGCTGGCACTCCCTACCGTGTGGCAGGGCATTTCGATCACTAACTCGTCGCTGCCTTTCCCACTGACAGGGGAGTGACCCCGGAAGACCACGCAGAGCCGAGGCCAGTTACGCCTAGTGGTGAGTCCCGAGCTGCCTCGGGGCCATGTGGGCGCTCTCTCCTGTGCAGGTCTGGAGGAACCGAACGAGCTGACCCCACACCAGAGCCATCACTGTCACTAATGAACACCAAGAGGGGCCGGAAGGGAGCCCACTCGGGTTCTGGATGAGGCCCACGGTATAGCAGCTAGCCTCTGCTCCCCCGACCCCGTCGCCAACTGGCCCTCTCCAGCATGTACCTTGAGCCACTGCTTCTCGGTCAGCGAGTCGCTGTAGTCCACCTCCTTGCGGTGGCGGGAGCCTCGGCCAAACATTTTCTCCTCTTCCTCCTCGCAGGTCAGACGCTCTACCTCGGCATCGTCCTTGATGATCCACGAGGGGAGCTCATCCTCCTCCATCAGACGCGGCTTCCGCTTGGGGTTTCGGGCCTCCTCGCGCCTGCGGTCCAGGTCCATGCGCTGGGGGACGCGGGGCAAGGGGGGCAGAGGGAGAGAGGCGTGAGCATGAGGAGAGCTGCGCGCATACAAAGGGCACGTGGCAAGGGGAGGCCTCTCTGCCTGACACAGATGCTACAAGGCAGCTCAACAGAGGCTCTGGAGTTTGCAACGGCCAGGCCGGCCCGGTGCTGATAGTAGACCCTTGCTAGGAGCTCCGGCTTGAGGCAGAAAATTCCAGAACAGACAGCAGAAGAGAGGCTGAGGGCCCACACTCTGATTCCATGCTGACCAGTGCTCTCTACCCAGGGCTCAGGAGCATCTGTGACTGACCACTGGCCTGGGACAGTGTCAACTCCCTCTGAAAGGGAGCCTCAAGGGCAAAGGACTCAGGAAGACACGCATTCTGCAGTACTGAGGATCCAAAGGGGACCCTGTGTGTGTGTGTGTGTGTGTGTGTGTGTGTGTGTGTGTGCGTGTGTGTGCGCGCGCGCACCACCACTGCTGCAACACTCCTTGGAAGCCACAGAAGAAAAATGGGTCACTTAGGAGGCAGTGTGCGGCCACCTCGTGAAACGCCCCTGGCTCTGTTACCCGCAGGGGACACCACCGTCACCGAGACGTTTTGCTCGATCTCGTGTTGACAGGGTGGGGCGCGTGAAGCCGCAGGGCACCCTGTGAGCCTGTGAGGCGAGAACAGTGCCTCTGCCTCCGCGCGGCGCTTACCATGAACAGGTCAAACTCCTCCTCGTGCCGGGCAATCATCTGGTTCACCGTCTCGTCGTCGGGCACCTCGTCTTCTTCCTAGAAGGTGGCACACATTTAGTTCGGGTGCGGAGAGGCCAGGCTGGGCGGCGGCAGGCCACGGGCAATGAGCTGGCGGTCCCGGTCCGGCTGCGGTGGATGGGGACCCACGCGGCAGCGAGAGGCACACACGCACACGCACACGCACGCTCCGTGGGGTCAGGGCCCTTGCTGGCCGTCTCAGCCGGGAAGCCGAGGACCGGATGGGCGTGGAGACTGAACTACCCCTCTCACCTTTAGAGGTGGCTCCTCCAGGTCGGGGTTGACGCCCGCTGGCGGAGGGGCAGTGTGGGCGAAGCTGGCACTGCCGCTGCCCGTGCTGCAGTGTCTGCTCTGTGGATAAATAGAGGACTTCAGGCTCCAGGGCTGTCAATCCGGCGCCTTTCACCAGTAGTTTAGAAAAAAAAACCACTTCAAAGAAAAAGCAAGTACTCATCCTCTTTCCTTTCAGCCCACACTCCCTTTACTCCAAAGGGATGCAAAAAAAAAAAAAAAAAAGAGTGCAAAAAAGGTAAAAAAACAAAAATGAAAGCCGCTCATGCGTCCACCACTCACGCCGGGGAGGGGGTCGGGGCCGGCGCTGCCCTCACCTCGTCCTGCTCCTCGTGCTCCAGGATGGCCTGCAGGAAGGCACGCCTCTCATGGCTGGAGGACTTCTGGTCAAACATGCCGGCCTGGATCACCTTCTGGTCGACATTGAGCTTGTATTTGGCTGCGGCCAGAATCTTCTCCTCCACGCTGTTGACCGTGCAGAGACGGAGCACTCGCACCTCGTTCTGCTGCCCGATGCGGTGGGCGCGGTCCTGGGCTTGCAGGTCCTAGAGGAAGAGACGCGGGTCAGTCCCGATCCAGCTCTATGCCGTTTTAAGAGGAAGTCAACCTCGCGGCGCCACCAGGAAAGACTTTCCGGTTCTCGTGTGCCTGCCTCCTCCTGCCTGCCTGCCTGCCCCAACCAGCAGCTTCTTGAGCTGGGAGCCCAGGAACGCAACCTGCAGACTGGGCCGGGATGACGTCACCCCGGGATCGCCCCTACCCACCTTACTGGGACTCTACGGGTCTTCAGGTGGAAGGTGCCAATTGGAGGACAAGTCCTGGATGGTCATGTTCCCAAGCAGCTCATGTCACAGCTGACAAAGGACCCCTCACCTACCCTGGGAGGGCCCCGTGCATGGTGTGGCCGTATGCATTAAGGACACCACGCACAGGACATGACCGAAGCAGGACAGCATCTTGGCAGTGCCTGGTTTGGCTGCGGGCCCTGCTACTTCCCTTATGTGCAGCTCAGGCCGAGGCCCCACCTCTATGAGCCTCAGGACTCACTCTGCTGACACGGGCCCTTCTCCCGGCTGTTGTGTCGGGAGAGGAGCTAAATGGCACTGGGGGCTCAGCCCAGAGCATGATGCACAGTGAAGCTCTGATCAAGTGGTAGCCGTGGCTGCCAACACTTCTCTATCATCACCCCCAGCCCCAAATCAGGAGGGTTCCCGTGAAGTCCTGCATCTGGGCCAGAGGGATGTGGGCCTACGGTCAAGAATCATACCCCATGGGGTTGATGGAGGCCACGCCTGGCCCGGGGGTGGGGGTGGGGCAGACAGGAACGCCCCTGGCTCGGCCAGTATGCTTCCCGGCAGGGTAAGCACTGGATCATGTGCCCTAGGCCCTGTAGGAAGTTTAGTGGCTTCTGATGCCCCTAGTGTGGCAGAGGACAGGGCTCCAGGGGGACCTCTGCCCACTATATGCCTGCTGATGGGGGCAGCACACCCCCCAACCACTTCTTAGGAAATTGGCTGGTCGCTGAGGTCTTGGTGAGAAGTACGCCCCAGGCTGATGGTAGAAAGGGTCGCTAGTAACCAACCAGAGCATCGGCCCATCAGATGGGCTAGAATTCCCACACTGCTGACTAGTGCCCCTAGGCTGCGGGGAAGGACACGCTCATACCCTGGGGGGGGGGGGGGGGGGGGGGGGCGGAGAAACCTAGGGCAGCCTTCTGGAGGCCACTGTGGCACAAGTGAATAGAAGATAAAGAGATCATGGCCACAGGCCAAGCAATCCCACCGCTGAGGGTGGACTGGCCAGTGAGTCCTCATACAAATACTCCAAGAGAGGGACAACAGGGCTCCCTAACTGGTCACGCTGAGAAACAAAACCCAGACACCTGCCAAGTGCGGTCTGAGTAAAGTCTCAGGGCCACCATATGGCCGGACACCTGGCAGCTGAGCACACGGCTGTGTGGCCTCCCAGTGTGCTCGCACCGAGAGAATACACCAGCTGCTAAAGCACATGCTAGAACGTGCTGTGTTTTGTGTCAAAACCCGAATGTGCCTGTGTGCATACGGGTACATGTTGGCATATGCTGAGACTGGTGGGAGGGGGAAAAAAGGACTGTTATTTCGTGTTATTGATATCTGCATTAAAAAATGATCACTTTTATAATGAAACACTGGGAAAAGTTAAAAACTGCTGTTATCTGTGACACCCCGTTTCTCTGTAGCTGGTGTCGTGGCGCCCTGTAGAGGGCATATGGATAAGAAAGAAGAGGGGCGCCTGGGCGGCTCAGTCAGTTAAGCACCCAGCTTCAGCTCAGGTTGTGATCTCACAGTTTGCGGGTTTGAGCCCCGCGTCAGGCTCTGTGCTGACAGCTCAGAGCCTGGAGCCTGTTTTGGATTCTGTGTGTGTGTGTGTGTCTCTCTCTCTCTCTGCTCCTCCCCCATTCATGTTCTGTCTCTCAAAAATAAATAAACGTTAAAAAAATTAAAAAAAAAAAAAAAGAAAGAAGAGCAGCAGCATAGACCTAGGCCCCAAATGTTTTTAAGAGCACAACTGTGTGAGAATTCACACAGAACGCAGCCTGGAAGGCTTGCATCACTAAAAAAGCAGCAATTACCAACAGCTGTTAAGATTGGGTTTATTTTCTGCTTTCTTTACGTATTTCCAAAAATTCAGGATTTTTTTTTTAACTGTAACGGAGTACGTTTTTTCCAAAATCAAAGAAATTTCTATGTTTTGAGAAACAGAGAAAAATGCCCTCTGAGTTTCTGTAAAAAAGCCTCAGGAGCTGTGGGGGCCGCAGCCACTCGCGGCAAGCAGGGTCTCCGTGCAGCCTCCAGTCCCCTCCCTGCCGGGGCGCTAGCCCACTTGTACCTGGTGAGGGTTCCAGTCACTGTCGAAAATGATCACAGTGTCAGCTGACTGGAGGTTCAGCCCGAGGCCCCCGGCCCGCGTGCTGAGCAGGAAGATGAAGTACTCGGAGCCCGGCTCGTTGAAGGTTTTCAGCAGCATGCCCCGGTCCTCCGCTTTCGTCGTTCCTGCAGGGCACGGGGAGAATGGGGTCAGCAGGGGCGACCACGCGGGGAAGGGGGGTGATGGAGAGGAGACAGGGGAGACACCTGCTTTGGAGCGCAGGGATAGTGCCTGCGCACGTCCCCCAGAGGCCTCCTGGGCCAGCGCCGTAATTGCTCAACACATATGCATCAGTGCGATTAGCGAGAGGTTCGGGTTTACGGGGACACTAGCGAATGCCACTCCTCCCACCTGGGGAGATGAAAGTGAGCACCAATGGGTTGCTGTGTCACCTGGGAGTAAAATGAGCCCAGTATGAGCGCTGAACCAGGTGGCTGCCAAAGCACAGAGCCTGGAACAGGTGACTGACCAGAGGGCTAGTGCCCGCCTCGATCTCGCTACAAGGGGCTTCTCTGTTCACAAGGAGAACCTGCTACAGGCAAGCACACAGGTGCCTCATAACAGGGCTTCTTCCCCCCAGGCGGGAATGGCTTTCCCTCTTCACGGAGCCATAGGGACTCAGGTGTGACCAGCCAAGACATGATCCTCAGCACCATGAATAGCACAGGGGCACCGAAATTGCTTGGCCTGCTGCCAGCTCAGAGCCAAGGTGCCCGTGGCAAAACCAGGAGTCATTTTTGGTGATGAAATGAATATTCAGTGCTTCTAGCTGCTTACCTACACATCACGACACATAGCATGGAGGCCCGATGCCCACAGGAGCCTGGGCTCCAGACGTGCCCCCAGCTGCCCTTTTCCGGGGAAACAGGCAAGGCCTGGAGCAGGGACGGGGCAGGCCCCACGGCAGAAGGGCCCCCCCCCCCCCCCCCGGCACCTTCACTCTCACCGCCGACGGTGGAAGACTCCATCTCACAACGTGTTGCTGAGCCCCCACCTCTTATCTGTTCTTTGCCAGAGCTTCTGCCCGTGACCACGTGGGTACTGTGCAGTTGTGGCCGACAGACAAAAGTCCCCTCCTCACCACGGGGAAGGAAAGAAACGGAGCAAATGAACAGATGCCGTGGCGGGTGGGAATATGCTCTCTACCTACAGCCCCTCCTCTGAGGGTTGACTTAGCGACACAGACAGGGACCAGGGTTCACAAAGGCCTGGCCCGTGAAGGACGGGTGAGGCGGCTGGAGAGGCCGGGCTGTCCTGTTGTCAGGGGCACAGGGAGACATGCTGTCATTTGTGTTTGTAAAGGTGGCCCTGGACGGAACTCCCAAGACCAGACTGAAGGAAGGCATGACAGGTGTGAAAGGCAGGCCGTGAGTGGGGGCGGGGAGGGCAGAGACCGACGGGCGACCAGCCAGCGACCACAGGTCTGTGGTCTGTGAAACCACAGTTCCACCAGCTGCACGGCAATAGACAAAATGAAGGCCCAGAAGTTTGGGGCATCCTGTCAGGCAGATGCACCTGGCAATGAGCTTCAATAAGAGCTCCGAGAAGCTGTGGGAAAGAAGCAACCTCCCTAACCGTGTTCCACCCAGAGGCTCCCCAAGCTCACTTTTCTCAGGAGTCCGAGTGCTCCCGCAGTCGCACAGAGACCGGGGCCTTCCTGGCCACCTGACAAGCGTCAGACCACACGTCCAGCATGCTGTCACCATCTCACTGAGCACCCACCCCCCCTCAGGAGCTCCCGTGGGCTGGGATAAAGGCCATGAGAGCACAAGGGTCTCAGACAAGCACTGTTCCCAGAAGAACTTGCTGTCATCCTGCATCCCCAGCTTCCCGCTCTCCCTCGCCTGCTACTCTCAGTGCACGTAGTTCCGGCGTGGGCTCCAGGCCTGACCAGCGACAGCTCTACAACCACATGGCACTGGAGAGAGAGGCATGTGGCTCACAACAACCTAATGAGAGCCAGCCCCTGGACCTCTGAGGGAAAAGATGGGCTGCACCCTTTGTTGGGGACCATCGAGGACTTTGCTGAAAGAGCATCAGGGGAGCCTGGACAGGATGCCTGAGCAGGAAGCCAAGATGGAGGACAGTGGAGCCAAGAGCCTGAGAAAAGCTCATCAGTATCTTCTAGACACGTGGGTCCAGCCGTACCGAAGCAAGCATAACCCCTGAATACTTCTTCCTCATGCCCACGGGATACAGATTTCTGCTGCTTCTAACCAAAACACGGCTGTTGCATAAAACCCCGTGAACACCGGACCCAGATGTGTAGTGCGCAGAGCAGGAGCCTCATGTTCGGGAGAACGGGGTGTCAGACCCAGGCTGGCCAACCTCCTCGACCAACCAGTCCCACAGGCCTGCACCACTGAACGTGGTAGGCTCACTCTTGATGCCAGACCCAAGCTCCAGGCCCTGCTCTGCCTTGTAAGGGATGGGGTACCAGCCAGAAGCTTTGGCAGCTGCAGATAATGAGTCCCCTCAAAAAGCATCTCTCTTGGTCACACTTACCGTCGAGCCTGAGGTATTTAAAGCCGCGATACGCAAAATAATCTTCCATGATCGTCATGAGGGAGGTCATCTGACAGAACAGCAGCACTTTGTGGTTGGTGGCACGGAGTTTGGGAAGAATCCTATCAAGAAGCTCAAACTTCCCCGAGGCGCGGTACAGGTCCAGCCTGGGGAGCGGAGGGAGCGGGGAAAGAACGCACATAATGTTAACAGCGGTGCTTTGCAGACAGGCACAGGAGACAGCTCCCATCTTCAGGCTGACCTGAGCGCCTAGGCAGGCTGGTCATCGTGATCATGGGCACAGAAGTGGCTTCCTAGGCAGACCCACTCACCCCTGTGGAGTTTCCGCAAAGTCATTTCAACCCAACTAAAATATGCTCAGGCCAGACTTGATCAAGGGTGAGCACATGACTGTCGTCCAACTCAGACACTTTTAAGAATGAGAAGAGACGTGATCAGCAATCGTGCTGGGACAGCAGGAAGCTAGGCCTCCTCCCCATTCCTTGAGAGAACCTCCAAGAGCAAAGGCTCACACTGGAGAGTGTCCACACCGCACCCCGTGCAGGGTTCAGGGCCAAAGCCGCTTTTCTCATTCACTCCAGCCAACAACCCCTGGTCTACAGCTGTGCAGACTGAGGCCAGGGGGACAGCAAGACATGGCTGCGGATATGCCAGGGCCAGGACCTGAAGTCAACTCTGTGACACCCCAATTATGCAATTTGGTACAAAAGACACATAGCTGAAGAACGTTTTAATCTTTTATTTTGATGCCTTTGTTCTTCACAGCAGTTTACTAGCCCAGAGAAACGATGGTGGCTTTAGCTCCATAGCAAAGCTATTTGCAACGTTGAGATCTAGACGTAGAACCCACAGCCACACCTGGGCTTAACGAAGCCTGGGTTGGACTTCATGAACAACGCTGGAGAAAACACTCCCGTGACAAGGTGGATCAAATACCATTTCTCTTAGCGGACGGAGCGTAGGCTCAGAGTGGTTAAGAAGGCTGTCAAGGGTCCCAGAGCCCGGATGTGGCACGGTGGGCCCGGGAAGCCAGCTCTGCCTCATAAGATTAATGGTGACCTACTCTCAAGGTATGGAGGATTTTTAGCCCCTTCTTTGGGCTTCTCTATATTTTCTAAATTTACTGCCACTAACACGGTGCCTCTGAAATTGGGCAAAGGTCACAGGAGCGATAAAGCCAACCAAAGAAGTGCAAAAGACCTGCATGTGGACCGTGTGCCCACCCCCTTCACCGGGAAGCTTCTCACCCTTGCACGATGCCACCGGTAAACCCCAAGTGCTCGGAGAAGGACTCCTGCAACAGAATGAGAGATAGGTCAGGGCAGGAAGAGGCCCCACACCTCCGAGCCCTCACACTGGTGCACAGAGGTCACCCACAGTGGCTCTGAGGCCACACCCAGACGCTGTACACTGCTTTTGCATCCCACCAACATCCCTTTCCTCAGGCTCCCCCAAAGAAAAGTAAGTCACAGGACAGCACCGTTAACCACCAAAATGTACGCCTGAGACCATTCTTGGAGCAGAGAAATGGAATCCCAGGGGCATCAGGGGGTTTGCAAAGATCCTGAGACCTTATGCCAGTGAGCACAGACATACGTGTGCAATTCAGAAGAATCCAGACTCTCAAAGGGTATCGTGGCCCCAAAAAGTTCTGACCCAGAGACTTCACGAAAAGGGAGGCTGCTCTCAATGTTCCAAACAGGAATGGCCCCTCCCACATCACTGAGCGGCAAAAGCTAGTATGCCAACCAGCAGAGGCAGAGGGACCCTACCAGGATTATTTGGGAAAATAACCACAAAGATGAGTCTCTGAATGCTTTCTGCAGCTATCTGGGGTTAGGCTTTCTGGAGCTTTCATTTCTATCACATGTTTTCCCACGTTGTTTGGATTGTTTACAATAAGCACTTACACACAGAAAATCAACAGCAAGACAAGTACAGGCATTACCTACTCAAAGTATTATAAAGTATCTTTTAAAAAGCTGTCAGGGAGGGGCACCTGGGTGGCTCAGTCGTTCAGTGTCTGACTTCCAGTCAGGTCATGACCTCACGGTTTGTGATTTGAGCCCCAAGTCGGGCTCTGTGGCAACAACTCAGAGCCTGGAGCCTGCTTTGGATTTTGTGTCTCCCTCTCTCTGCTCCTCCCCAACTCACGCACTCTCAGTCTCTCTTTCAACAATAAATAAACATTAAGCCTAACTCTGTGTGAGGAGGGGCTCAGCCCAGACAGATGCGGCTTGGAGGACGGAAGGGCTGCCATCCCTGGAGAAGGGACTCACCTCGATGTGCTGGAACATGTACGGGTGGTTGCAGATCTTCCTGAGCTGCATGATGGTGTTCATCAGGGTCTTGGTGCCACCTTTGCCCTGGGAAGGCAGAAGAGAAGCTCCCATGTTGGGTCTTGTTCCTGGAGCAGATTGCGGGGACGGGGGGGGGGGGGGGGGGGAAAGGACTCCAGAAGGGGGCACTTCAGGGGAGGTATGGCATGTGGCGGAGCAGTTGGGAGCAGGGGGCTGGCTCCCGGGGAGGCGCAGAGGGCCCAGAGCCAGTGCCAGGGGAAGAGATGCCTGGCACACTGGAGAGGCTGGGAGGACGGAAGGGAAGGAAGACTGGCAAAGAGCTGAGGCTGAATGACAAACATTTTTCTCGGTTGGGGGCCTCGAGGGGAATCTCTAAGGGGCTGCAGCCAGATGGGCCCTGATGACCTGGGAAGACCCGTGCTACAGAGAGAAGGGTGCAGGGCTTGGGTATCTGCTGCAGCTGCTCAGGTGAGAAGGGGCCCAAAGAAAAGATGGAAAGGAAGAAATGGGGAGGTAGGCCAATGGGGAGGCATCGGGAGCAGAATCAAGGGACCCAGGAGGGAATTTCTGTCCTTACGAGGGGAGCTGGGGCAGGTGGGGTCCCAGAAGGTAGCTCGCCCAGACCCCATCCACTTCAAACTTCACATCACCCCAAATGCTTTTACTGCCAAGGTGAGGGGGCTCAGTGGCCATGGCTGTTAAGCCAGTTCTTTCCCAGCTGGAAAGGGGAGGCTCACTGGAACAGTCTAACTAGCACGGGGCTCCACCCTGTTGACAGATGTATCTGCGGCAGGCCAGCATTTCATAAGCGGAGGACATCAGATAGTGACACACTGGGAGGGTCTTGGGGGAATCCCTGGAAATGGGCCGTTGGGCTTTACCGAGCAGGCCTGTTCCCACCAGGTATGATTTAAACCGCAGCTATGTGATGCCCTTCAGATCACCACCAGACAAGGTCTCAATCTCAATGGTAAACTCCAAGGAGACAGAAGGCTCAGGTGGCGACAATGTGCTCAAGCCCCAAACACCTGGCCTGACCCCAACCCACCTGCCTTGGACTTCCAGGTGGGGAAGGGGAGGGGCCCGTGGCTAACCTTCTTGTCCTTCTCGGAGCCGTCGGTGAGCAGCACCCCTTTGGCCTGCATGTGCCGGTAGAGCACACGCTGGAGCGCAGACATGTCACACTTGATGACATATTCCACCTGCAGGGGACACACGTCACCAGTCAGAGCTCAGAATCTCTGAGCCTAACGCCCAGCCTGAGCCCATCACTGGCCTCTGAACCTCTCTCTCAGAGACAACCTGGCCCCAGGATACGTGCTCAAATGAGGGCATAAGTGGATGACGGTGAGGAGTCCCCACAGCTGGGGAACAAGGAGAGACAGGCTGTGGTAGGTACAGCGGGACAGAGAAACACAGACAGGATGTGCTGACCCAGAAGGGGCAACTTGACTACTTTCCCAAAGCTTCTCTCCAGTCCACCAGAAAACCAAGGGCAAGTAATTCATGTCCCACCGGGGGGAGGAGAGGGTGTCTAGGGGGACAGCTGGGGGACTGGGACCCTGAGCAAGAAGCCAGAGCCATCCTGCGGTATGAGCGGGTTCATGAGCAGCCCACAGCCTCTAAGCACCGCAGGATGTGATGGGACAGGACCCGGCCAGGCGTCTGATCCACAGATGCCAGGCGGCCTCCCCACTCTGATCCACACCCGCCTCCACTCTGCAGACCCAGCACGTTTGAGTGAGTGGCTGTCCTCACACCCCATGGACACTACAATGCCGAAGCGAGACCAGGGCCACGATCACCTGAGCGCCACCTGACTGGCCCTACGCCGGAAAACCCCTGGCACGACACTGCACCATGGCTTTGTCCACTCAAAACTATCTGTTACCTTTTCAGGCAACTGGGCCTCGACTTCCTTCTTGAGCCGCCGGAGCAGGAAGGGCCGCAGCACTTTGTGGAGACGACGGATGATGAGAATGGTTTCCTCCTCGTTCAGGTCCACCTGGCACCCCCGTGAGACAAGCAAACCGAGGTTACCTCCAAAGGAAAGGGGTGGGGATGGGGTGAGGGGGGTGCACAGGGCCATCTAGAGTCACCTTGCCCTCAGCACCTGTTTCAGGATGCCTTATGCTTTAAGGAGCATGGTGGGGCACCCCCTTCCTTTAGAAAAGTGTAAGGACGTGGGACCTTCCACAGGATTCCTAGTGTGTAGAAACCAAGGCTCCAGGGAACCACACCCCATAGGCCTTACTAGGAAAAGAAACACACAGCACACCAGGCTGCCTCCCCACAAATAATAGAAACTCATGTGTCTGGAGACCCGCCAACATATCCCAAGGAAAGTGGGACAGAACCACATTTACAGAACATTTGCTGTAAAACGAATGATCCTCTTGGGGGGCTCTGTTGCTGCGAGCCCTAATTCCTCTCTCATTTCAGCATAGCAGGGACAGAGGGAAAGAAACGCTATTCTCCCAAGGTGTCTGCTATAATGCTAACAAATTCAACTCTTAAAAATTGGCTGGCTCAGTTGGTTAAGCATCTGACTTCGGCTCAAGTCATGATCTCATGGTTCATGAGTTTGAGCCCTGCGCAGCTTGGAGCCTGCTTCAGATTCTCTGTCTCCTTCTCTCTCTGCCCCTTCCCCACTCGTGCTGTCTCTCTTTGTCTCTCAAAAATAAATAAATGTTAAAAAATTTTTTTTTTAAAAAGGGGCGCCTGGGTGGCTGAGTGGGTTAAGTGCCCAACTTCAGCTCAGGTCATGATCTTACAACTTGTGAGTTTGAGCCCTGCATCAGGCTCTGTGCCGACAGCTCAGAGCCTGTAGCCTGCTTCGGATTCTGTGTTTCCCTCTCTCTCTGCCTCCCCAACTCATGCGCGAGCATGCTGTCTCTCAAAAATAATAAACATAAAAAATAAAAATAAAAAAGTCAAATAGACCAGACTTAAAGTTATCTTTCTTGGGCCCCCTGATTACCTCATAGTAGAGTTCTAGAACTGCTGTTAACCTTGAAAATAAATGAAACAAGAGCCATATGCTTGGAATGAGGGTCCTGGGGGTCTGAAAACTGGGGGCTCCTCCTGGAAAAGCCACAGTCTCCTTCAGAAGGGCTTCTGTCTCCACTGGAGCCAGGGAGAGGGGGCCTCGTGGATGACAGTAAGGTGGCCCCAGCTGACCTGGACCTGCCCATGGAGACCCTCAGGAATGGGAACCAGCTGGCTGGGCCAGAAACACTGGTGGCTCCAGGGAGCCCAGCCACCGAGGGCAGTGACACTCCTCATTAACCTCCAACCTCTGCAATTGTGTCCCATTCCTCAGTCACCAGGTTCTAGCCATGCAGCCTCATTCGACAGAAAATATGAGCTGCCCATAAGCCCCCCTCAAACCCCAACAGCACAGGAGGCGTGCACTGGGAGCCGGCTTGGAGACTTCATCAAGCAATGAACACCTGGTTCCTCGGGCCAATGTCTGGTCTTCAGGCTGACAATGCCATCCCCAGCCACATAGACATGGAGAGACGTTAATCACAGCGCTTGTTAAAAACAAAGTATACAGAATCTGACTGTGTTGCTGTTTTAACTAAAATCTTCTGAGCCTGCTGCTACCCTTGGGGTGAAATCTGATCTCTCTAGAAGGACCCACAGGACCCTTGGGACGTGGACCCAGTGCCACAGCTACCTCAGGGCCATATTCCTTGCTGTCACCTCCCTGGACATGAGGCACAGGGTCAGGAAATCCCCGAGCGACTCCCCAGAGTTCACTCCACCCTTCAGTTCCGGCACCGGGGCCGCTTTGCCCCACGAAGACATGGCCTCCCGCCCTGGCATCCAGCGCAAGCCTGGCCCGCTGTGGGGGGCACTCAGCGGACACCTGAGAGAAGCCAGCCGAGCCTGGGACTGTCCACTTGGGCAAAGTTCCCATGACCACGGCCCCCCTCCCTGCCTTACCTACCGCCAGCACGGAGCCAACTGCACACACACACCTTTTCTCCAGTCATGGCAAAGGGCGCGTTGAACCACTGCTCGAAGGTGCTGCAGCTCTTGAAGATCGTGGGCAGCAGGAAGTTGAGGAGCGCCCAGAGCTCGGGCAGTTTGTTCTGCAGCGGCGTGCCCGTCAGCAGCAGGCGGCGGGGGGCCACGTAGTGCGTGTTGAGGACCTGCGTCAGCTTGCAGTGGTGGTTCTTCATGCGGTGGCCTTCATCGACGATCATGTACTTCCAACGGATCTGCGGGGCCCCAGAGCAGGAGGTTGTGTGGTGGGGGGGAGGGGGGGGCACGGGAAGCAGCAGGGTCGCCCCTAGCTTAGCAAGAATGTCCCAACTCTCAGGCAAGCCTACAGCCGGAACAGCAGATTTAGGTGAAGAACATGGGCGTAACAAGTTCCCCTGACAAGCGACAGCCACATAACAGGGCCTCCGTGAAGCAGGCGGTGCAGACAGACACACAGAAGACATGCCCGTGACCCGCTGTCGGGCGAACGACGCACTTTGCAGGAAAGTACTCTGGTTTCCCCCCAGATTACATATGCTTGGACGCAGCACAGAAAAATACTACAAATAACACACCTCTTGCCGATTAGAGGGCCCTGGGCTGGGGGTGGGGGGTCTACAGGGGACGTGGCTCAGAAGTGGGTACGTTTTCCAACCACCAGGCTGTGCCTCTCAAGGCAGTACTAGTACAGGTAGTTCAGAATGGGAGCTCCGAGGGGCTGGGGCTGTGCCCAGAGCCTGCTGGTGACCATAGGACCGACAGACACTGGCTCGATGTCCAGCCTCACGGTGAGCCTGAGTCTGCAGGACACCGTGACGAGCCTCCCAACTGCTCCGTGCTTCAGCTCCGCCCTCCCGTGGACACAGTGACGCCTGAGACAGGCGATGCGTGTCAGGTGACCGGACTAAACAGGGCAGAGCTGACAGGGGCAGGGGAAAGGGAGCCGTCTCCCAGGAGGAGTCCCCGTCACTTGGCCTTGACATCCATTAATGCCGCTGCCAGGTAAGGACTTTCTCAGGCTTGGGACGGGCCAGGCTTTGCAGGCTTGGAAGGGGTGGCCTGCACCACAGGCACGAGGGGAAGAGCCTGCTCATGGACCCCAGCCCCCTCATCTGTACACCGGAGATGGGTATGGAGCACCCGAATCGTCACAGCGACGAAGTCCCTACAGGTGACCTGTGAACACCTCCATCCCTGAGTCAAAAATTCGATCACCCGACCTAACCTGTGCTGGATGGTTAGTGGTCAGAACACCTGCATCATCTTCAGCCTCCAAACCAGGAAAAGTGACCTTTTTGTAGGCAAGGGACCATGTGAGTTTTATACCCGGGTCAAGGTATGGTCTCAGTGATCCACCGATGGCCTGATTACAGCTGCCTTCACAACAGTGTCACTCAAGAGGCTTCCAGGCCTGCAAGACCCCCAGCAAACACATGCCAGCCCGAGACCGACGGAGCACGAGTCCTCAGCCCTGAATGCCAAAATCATAGCTGCTTTGTGGGCTTGGGTCCTGAGGGCCACGGTGGGGGTGGCACAGCCACCCGGGATGGAAGGCCATGGCCACCAGATCCAGGCAGAGACAAGGCTGGCCTCACCCTTACCCTGCCAGGCATAATGAGGACAGGACTGGTGACGGGTCAGGAGGTACCCTATGTGAGTAAGCTCTTTGGGCAGAAGTTCCTAGAAGCTAGTCTGCATGACACACACATGACAACCCTGGATCAGGTGCTCCCTGACATCACGTGACTGTCTGGGGCTTGGTGTGTCTTACACAAGGACATACTACCTTTGCAAGGATGTGCTTGTCTTTAATGATGTACTCGTAAGTCGTCAGCAAGACGTTGAACTTGCCACTTCGGAGCTGGGGGACGAAAGCACGCCTGGCTGCTGGAGAACCCTGCGAGGGAGAGAAGGCATGCACACCTCAGCCTCCTGAGGCCACGGCGGCTGACACCTACCTTGCCGGGGCTGCCACAGAAGGGCGCCGGGCAAGGCTGTTGGGCCTGTCCTCCAACTTGTCGCCTGCGCTACACCTGCCCCCTGCTCAGTGGCCCATCAGCTCCCTCCTCTTCCCAGGGCTCCTCTGAGGCCTCGAAGCTGGAAACCAGGGCCTCTGCCCCCCCCCCCCCCCCCCCGGGCCTCCCGTGCTCGTGCGGGCGCCGTGAGCACTCCCAGACACGTAGCTCCAGCCTTCTCCCCGGTTAGCAAACCTGCCCTGCCCCTCCCCAGCTCCAAACTCCAGACTGAGCCTGTGACCAGGGCCCCAGGATGTAGACACGGTGCTTTCTCCAGGCTCACGTTCCAGGTTGACGGAGCTTTGCTGGGTCCCAGAAGTTCTTGCCAGCAGAACGATTCTTAGCTCCTTAAACGCACCAAGTTCCCCCTGCCCACACTGTTCCTGGTGTTGGGACCCCCTCCTCCACATCATGTGGCCTAGAGCCTCCCGGCACAGGGTGAAGAGCCTGGACCTAGGAGCCTGGCAGCCAAGGACACAACCGGGCTGCCCTCTCTGCTTCAGTTTCCCCACTGACACAAAAGGCACAATGAGTGTCTTCCTCGCGGGATGAACAAGTCCCATGTCCCACAGACCACAGTACACTCATTGAGTCTTTCTACGTGAATGGGTTTTAACCAAAGCCGGGGTGACAAGAACAAAATCTTGCAGTGAATGCGCTGATGTCACCGGATGCCACATGTTGAGTCCACGGCATCACTTAAAAAGAAGCATCACTGGGGCGCCTGGGTGGTGCAGTTGGTTAAGCGTCCGACTTCAGCCAGGTCACGATCTCGCGGTCCGGGAGTTCGAGCCCCGCGTCAGGCTCTGGGCTGATGGCTCAGAGCCTGGAGCCTGTTTCCGATTCTGTGTCTCCCTCTCTCTCTGCCCCTCCCCCGTTCATGCTCTGTCTCTCTCTATCCCAAAATTAAATAAATGTTGAAAAAAAATTAAAAAAAAAATAAATAAAAATAAATAAAAAGAAGCATCACTGTGAAATAAACGATCCAAACCCCTCACGAATAGCATGGTCCCGTGTGTACAGCACAGGAAAACGTGGGCATATGCACCTGTGAGTCATGCAAGTGGACTGCCCTCCCCTGTCCTCCCCACCCCTCCCCTGCCCTCATCCACGTCCATCTCTTCAGGCTGTGACATACCTTGTAGGACACCTTCACCACGGAGGGGGCCCACTTGTCAAATTCGTATGCCCAGTTTGACAATGTGCTGATGGAAATAAGGAAGGGGCAGTCAGGTGCTAATTCTTTCATCAACAGCTCCCATCTAAGCCAATGTTCACTGGGGCATGAGGCCGACTTGGCCGTGATGCTCAAGCTGGCCAAGTAACCGACTGCGTGGGGGACGAGGGGGTGATGCCCTGGGTAGGAGGAGCCTAGAGCGGCCCCCGGCTGGAACCAGTGGCTGCAGGAGGCCAGACCCAGGAGTTGAACCTGGGAACCAGTCCTGTCACTGCTGTGGGGTCCCAGGCCCCTATGAGAACGTGCCACGCGTCATGAGCCAGCTCCCAGGAAAACCGCAGACCCACAGTGGCTCATTTCAGGCTCAGAGCCGTGCTGGAGAGTGTGTTCCAGACACCGGGGAGCAGGGGAGACACCACACGTTCTTTGTGCACCTTGAAATGAAAATGGCGGCCCCTGCAGGTTCCTGCCCAGCAGCAGACAACGGAGATGGGGAGAGTGTGCCGGCCTCGGGTGAAGGGCTGGGTGCAGGGCAGCAACACAGACTCTCGTCTGCTCCTTCATGGGAGGAGCAAGGCCAGAAGAGTGGGGAGAGAGAGGAAGCAGCCGTGAGCAGGCATGGGGGTGGCTGGCGGGTAGATGAGGAGGCACGATTCACTGGGGACTGTGAGACAGAGCCTCAGGAGGGTGACGACAATAATAAAGCCAAGTTCATAGGGGGTGGGTGGGTTCCCTGGGAAACACTGGGATATACAATTTCCGGCGAGAAAGGGAATTTACTCAAAAAGTCTAGTCTGGTTAGTTTGTAAAGATAGGACTCAGAGGCTGAGTGGCAGAGATTGCTTGTGGCTCAGCCAGCTCTCCACTGCAAGAAGCTCCACTGAGGGTGGTACCGTCTTCATCGTAAACCCCTAGCTCCCAGGCTCCTCAGCAACCAGGGCCAACAGGGAGGACCTAGTTGGGGCCAATGAGATGAAGTTCAAGATGCTGTTGGGGAAAGTACTCAAAGGAGGGGGTAGGGGGGACAATCAGCTGCCCTTTGCCCTGTCCACCACCCTGGGAACCCATATGAAATGACGGAGGCAGTGCAGCCATTTTGCAACCATGAGGTAAGAAGGCTAGAAGCAAAAGTCCTGAGCAAAAAAACTGTCAAAGCGTGGGTCCTGGCATCTTGGGGCCACTGGGCCTGCCTCAGATGGCTTGGCTCTAGGTTACCCCTTACCGAGGATCAGCAAGACTGCCCTGGTCCAGTTTCTCAAGTCTGGATTCTACTGTATGGAGCAATGGTGTACAGTCAAGGCACCAAGAAAGAAGTTGAGGGCTAAAACTTGAGGTGTGGGGAACGTGTGCAGTGGGGGTGGGGGGGGGGGGAGGGAAGAGCCAAGACAGCTGGGGGCAGGGAAGACTGAGGAGATAGGCTGGGAGACAGAGACCGAGAGGGAGGCAGGACGAGCAAACTCGTTTGTCTCAGTGGGTAGATGTGACAGCTGGACGCTCAATGTCTAAAACAGCTCCCTCGGGCAAAAGGAGCTCTTCTGGCCCAGAGGAGAGGTCATCCCAACGACCAGGCACTTGTCTGGGTGGGACGTGGGTGTAAAAAGCCTGAAGATCAACACACAGCGTCCCTTCGCTGAAGGCAACTTAAAGCACCTTGGGAAAAGTTATTTTGACAGGAAACTGTGCCACAAGACAAAAGGAACTGGATGTAAACACTGTACTCCAATCGGTAAAGCTGCTTCGCACAGATGAACTACCTGGAAACTGCTGTACGTGCACACACAGCCATCCACGTACACTGCAGATGAACAAGTAAGAAAGCCCAGAAAGAGCTCTGTGGCTGAGGCAGAGACAGCCGTTGGACGTGAGCGGACACAGAAATCACGTTAGATAAACGCGTATATTTATCGCCCAGAGCTGGGCGTTGACAGGGCCCGCTAGCAACGACACTTCGGGGGCACCAGGCACACCCAGCACCCAGCTCTTCGTCTCCAATACTGACCTCTAAGAAGAGAAACCGGGGCCTCTTAGAAAAAATGGCCGATTCTAGGCCTTAGGCCGGAAGTATACAAGTTGAGCTGGGGGCACCTTTGGGTACCAAAAACAACTAGGTGCCTCGATACCCCCCAATGATGGGGGCCTGTCAAAGGGACACAGTAGCCCCAACTGAAAGCTCCCCGCGGTCAAAGCTGGAATGATCCGAGCCACAAGATAAACTACTACTGCTGTATAGACCAAGGTCTAAACTCGGTACCCATGAGTCCACACTGACGTAAAGCGATTAAGTAGGGGCCCCTGGGTGGCTCAGTCGGTCAAGCATCTGACACCTGATCTCTGCTCAGATCATGATTTCAGTCTGTGAGATGGAGCCCCACGTTGGGCTTGGTGCTAACAGTGCAGAGCCTGCTTGGGATTTTTTCTCTCCCTCTCGCTCTCTGCCCCTCTGCCGTGCTCTCTCTCAAAATATATAAATAATGCTAAAAAAAAAAAAGTGGTTAAAATAATTAAATAAATTAAATGGGGAGAAGAAATACATCCTCTGTACATAAGAATTCTAAAGAATCTACAGAGCTATTTCTCCCTCAAAGAGGTGGAGCTTAATTCCTCGTTTATATGGGCACTGAGCTCAGTGACTATTCCAGAATACAATATGGAAGAGGGAAGAAAGTGTAACTTCACAGTGTCGACACCTGACAAATAGGACCTCAACCTGGTGATCAAGGTCAACATCACCAGTGACAAGGCACAGTGACAGTAACTGCCCCTGATATGATGTCACGACAGGGACACTTTACCCCTGTGTTCTTTAGCCCCCAAACCGAGCATCCTGTCCAAGCATGAAAAAAATCACCAGACAGACAGATTCAGGGACATCCTACAAAACACCAGGCTTGTCCTCCTTGAAACCGTCAAGATGAACAGAAACATGGAAATGTGAGAAGTGCCTGCTGGCCACAGAAGGCCAAGGCTCTGAGAAAGCTGACTGCAGTGTGGGGTCCTAGAACAGCAGCCAGATGCCAGGAGAAAAGTAGAGAGAGGGGCGTAAACACTGGAGTTAACAGTAATGTGCCAGTGCCAGCTCCCGACTTGTGACAAACGTACCAGTCACGTGAGATGTTATTCACAACAGGGTAACCGGGGGAGGGCACGCAGGGCTCTCAGTAGTACCTCTGCAACTTTTCTCGAAAGCTAAAACGATTCTCAAGCCAATACCAAGCATGACACAGTGACCGGGACATGTCGGAAGGAAACGGGAACCAACCTGAAGGGTCTCCACAGGCCAAAGCTGGAATAATCTGACCAAGAAAATAAAGTCTCCATTCTGCCAGTTTCAGCTAAGAGTTACACAAAACAGGGGCGCCTGGGTGGCTTAGTTGGTTAAGTGGCCGGCCCAGGTCACAATCTCATGGTTCGTGAATTTGGGCCCGGTATTGGGCTCTGTACTGACAGCTCAGAGCCTGGAGCCTGCTTCAGATTCTGTGTCTCCCTCTCTCTGCCCCTTCCCTGCTCACGTTCTATCTCTCAAAAATAAATAAACATTTTAGGGGCGCCTGGGTGGCGCAGTCGGTTAAGCGTCCGACTTCAGCCAGGTCACGATCTCGCGGTCCATGAGTTCGAGCCCCGCGTCAGGCTCTGGGCTGATGGCTCAGAGCCTGGAGCCTGTTTCCGATTCTGTGTCTCCCTCTCTCTCTGCCCCTCCCCCATTTATGCTCTGTCTCTCTCTGTCCCAAAAATAAATAAACGTTAAAAAAAAAAGTTTTAATAAAAAAAAAATAAACATTTTAAAAAATTTAAAAAAAAGTTATACACATCAGAAGTACATGGAGAAGGTATAGTTCTTCCTTACAGTGGATCTCCCACAGTGTGGGAGGTTCACTGGAAAGAAAACCACCATCAGCCCTTCCTGCTGGGGTAGGTGTCTCAAGCCAGACTCATCTGATGGATGCAGAAATCTCTGGGCAAAGTGTGATGAGAAATGGGACACTTCCATGGACTCTAAATGCCTCCCCACCAGGGACTTCTGAATTACAAAGGAAAACTCCTAGGATCACACGGGGAAACCAGCAGGCACCACATAACAGAGACCAAAGTTATCCTCTCCCTTGACCGGGCCTCTCAATCTCTCGTGCCTCCTGAAACATGGCCCCAGGAAGGGCACAGCATCCCTTCTCGGGGATTCTTACCAGACTTTCAGGGCCAGGCATCCAACACAAACAAAGTCTGAGGGACAGCCTACTAACGCCCGAGCAGAATTCAAGTGTCGACATCATCGAGGATGAAGACGGACTGCAGAAATGTCACAGACACGTCGCGGAGACACGACAACAAAAGTAGGAGCCTGGACCAGAAAGGGGCCGTCGGTGGGGACATTAGACAACATGTGAATGAGGTCTCTAGATTCGTGACCAGCGCTGCCTTTAGAACTGCCCTGGAGCTGCAAAGATTTGGGAAGCTGGGTGAAAGGCATACAGAAAATCTTTATTTTGATTTTACAACTATTTATAAATGAAGTAATGTTAAAATGAAAACGAAACACCCACGCTATAGGACAGCACGCGGGGGTGAACCACTCTGGTGGAGATGAGCTCACACCTTACACCTTGGGGGGAGGGGCCCAAAAAGGGGGGACTTCAGTCCCTGGTGGGCCGAGAGACGGCACATGGAGAAATGCAACAGAAAGCTGAGAAGTTGGGTCTGACCGCGGGGGAGGGGGAGGCAAGGCCGTCTGTCCTCAGCCTGGGCCCTTCTGCCGCACTGTGCGAACAGTTCTCCTTCTGTGCAGCTCTGTTCCAGCAGCGCAGCCAAATTCACACGAGTACAAGGAAGGGAAAGCAAAAGGAAGAAATAAACCTGCCCAAGCAAATGCTGGGAGAGTTCTGGGACCCCCAGCCATGGCTGCGTGGCCTCTGGCAGCCTGGCCATCTTCAAAGCGGGAGGGTATTTCCTGTGGGATCGGCGCCTGAGCGCTCAGCCCGGACAGCCGATTCGAGGATGAAGCGGTCACTGCTGAGTGCTGGCGGAAGGCAGGGGGTTTCCCTCCAGGGCCAGGCCAAGCGCGTACACAGAGGCCTGGCCACATCAGGGTGGACCGTCCCCTGGCCTGGGACTGGTTTGGTGCAGGACATGAAACCAGAGCCGGGGTCAATGAGAACCAGCCCCAGGACTTCTAGAAAAGCTCTGGGGCAGGTGAACCATGCTGTGGCAGTGCTGACCTAGGAAGACGGACGCCCAGGGCAGCTGGTGAATCTTGGCCCCACATGGCTGCCTGCCGGGAGGAGGAGGTCAGCAGTGCCAAGAGGTGGTGAGTAAGAGCCTCTTCGGGACTCGGTTGGAGGACCCAGAGCCTACCACACTAAGTGCCGGGGTTGCCAGAGCCAGGAAGGGAGGTGGACCAGAGGGCCCTGTGCCCCGGGGAGGAAGAGGTAGTGATATTTCCTCAAATGGCTCTCGTCCACTCTGCTAGCGGGAGCCTGTCTGGCTCCCACACACCTTGTGTGCAATGTGCCGGTTGGTGGACTTAAAGAGCACTCCAAGGTCATCTTGTGAGAGCTGCCCCAATAGGGATGACAGGCGGGCCCTCCATCACCCACTCTTCTCCCATCCTGCCCCTGGAAACCAGAGGAAGGATGCTGGGTGCTAAGTTGTGTGCCCCCCCACCAGGTCCCCTCAGAATGGGTCTGTATTTGGAGACGGGGTCTTTCAAGAAGCCATGAGGTGATGTGAACCCGAGCCGCGTGGCCTTCCCGCTGGACCCTCCCAGACCCCCCAGGGACGAGAGCGCTTACGAGAGAGGTACTATGATGAGAAAGGGCCCATTGATCCGCTTGTGCTCCATGAGGTACGTGATGAGGGCGATGGTCTGGATGGTCTTCCCCAGGCCCATCTCGTCAGCCAGGATGCCGTTCAGATTGTTGTTGTACAGAGACACCAGCCACTCCAGGCCTTTGATCTGCATGGAGAGAGGCAAGCGGCCGGGACTGAAGCCCGAGTCGGGTACGAGAGCATTCCCTGGACTTCAGAGACTCGGCTCGGCCAGGCACAAGTCTGTCCTGGCCACGAACCACCCGTGGTCATCGGGATTTTTGGTATTTCGCTGTCAATCAGCCCAGTCCTTTCTTACTTATCCTTATCCTCAGCAATCACTCCTGCAAAATCACAGGGTTGCCGTGCTGGTGATATGTGTCTACAAAATCTCTTTTTCTGGTCCACATCCGAACAGCTAAGTTTCTACCTGGAACGGCCAACAGAAAGCAGGGCTACCGGCTCCCGACACTGAAGCTCCCTGCCCTCACTGCCTCACTGCAGGGCTCCGGGGAACATGCACCGAGCACCCGTGCGCCCACGCCTGGGCCCGTCCTGGCTTGGCCACTCCCGAGTTGTGTGATTCTGCAGAATCACTGCACCTCTCTGTTCTTCGGTTGCCCCCCACGTCCGCCAAGTGCGGAGATGGAAGCACGCACTAAATAGGGTTGTTTAGCACTTAGAAGAGAACAGATAGCAGCCTCCTGTTCTGCCCGGCATACATTAAGCACCCAGCAGATCCAGATTTATTGCACAATTTCAACTCCTCCTGGAGGCTAGGCTAACAGATCAGGAAAACGGAGGTTCAGAGGGGAAGAGCGAATGTCCAGAGACAAAGACTGGAATGTGACTTCGGCAGCCACCCACACCCTGGAAACCCCAGGAGTGCTGTGTGGATGTGCCCCTCCGACCTTACCTGGTACTGTTTAAGGACACCATTGACCATGAGCGCCGACTGCTTATCCACTCTCTCGGTGACAGCATGGGCCACGGCGTAATAGGACTGCAGGCCCCGTGCCAGGGCCTGGGACACACCGTACTCGTCATCAACATCTTGCTTGGCATTCCTGGGAGTTAAGATGGAAACACCATGAGGACACACATTCCCACCTGTGATGACATGCTTCCTGCCCAAAGACCCACGGCCTGACAGCCACATAAGCCAAAGTGCAGCCAGACAGTCTGAGGGAGGGCCAGGCAGCAACTACTAATCCAGGGGGGCCCAAGACTGGGCTCAGGGGCCGTGGGTCCCGACCCCACATTCCCGGAACAGGAATCAAGTCACTGCCACATCACAGAAAGAGTGCATCATTCAGCCAGAGGCCCGTCCTCCAGCCCACTCTCTCTACTGAGCACTCGTGAGGCTAAAATGAAAGCGCACACTGAACGGCCTCACACAAGACCAGAATCATTTATACTGTGGCTGTTTTATGATCTAACCTGGAATTCTTTTAAAAAGTGACTTTATTTTTTGTTTAGAGAGGGCAAGAGAGTGCACGTAAGCACACGCATGTGCGGGGGAAGAGCAGATAGAGAGGGAGAGAGGGGGAGAGGGGGGGAGAGAGGGGGAGAGAGAGGGGGAGACAGTGAATCCCAATCAGGCTCCGCACGGTCAGCGCGGAGTCCACCGCGGGGCTCGAACTCACAAACCGTGAGATCATGACCTGAGCCAAAATCAAGAGTCAGACGCTTAATCGACTGAGCCACCCAGATGCTCCTAAAAAGTGACTTGAAACTATTACATTTTATGAATGTGACAGACACACGTGATCCGACTTCTGTCACGCTGTTTTATAGTGTGCTGTGGTTTCTGGTTTTCTATCTCCTTAAGAATCTGTAAGTGAGCTTAGTGGGCTTTTCCCTATTTCTCTAAGGATTTCAAAGGACTGCATGTTTGCTCTAGATGAATGTCATATTTAGAGCGTACACAACTCTCAGTTCTCAGTTTCTTTTCAAAAGCATCCATTAATTGCGTACCATAAGCAACAACTACATTGATATATTAACTGTACTTGTGCTTCTAAGGGCAAAAGATGAGAAATAACATGAATGCCCGCCACTAGGGACGGGCTAACACGTGAAGATGTAACACACAACGTCACTGACGACACTGCGTACAGACACAGCGTCACCTCCGAGAGAAAACTTTCGGTGAAAAAAGCCAGGGGCAGAAAAGTGGGCCTGGATAGATACACGTGTACCAGTAAAAAGAAACGCATGCACACATTTTGCTTGCTGCTGCACGAACTGTCTCTGAAGACACACGACGCTGGAAACAGTCTCCTCCAGGGAGGGAGTGGGGTGGGGAGGGCGGCCTGGGGAGCCAGCCTGAGGTGGCTGTTGTTGTACAACTAACTACCTCTTAAGCACAAGATGAACCATGTCAATGGATAGACTGACTATTCAATGCCTATGAAAGTGACTGAAATCCGAAGTAAATCCATTTGGTCTGTTTACAGTCCCCAATGTCTGCTGTCTGCGGGCTGGACAGCAGGGAGGGCTGTCCGTAGAGAGGCCGGAGTCCTGACAGCCCTCTGCTGCCAGCCTGAAAAGGGGGCTGGCAGAGTAGGAGGCTGGGGAGGGATGCCTTACTCAATGATGTGCCGGGCGTCTACCTCCGAGACGTCATCGCTGTCTGGATCTGGAATCTTCTTCTTCTCCTCAACAGGCAGGGTGGGAGGCTGTGCTGGCTGCGGCTGTTCCTCTTCCTCCTCCTACCAAGACACAAGCCCACGTCACCTCAGGCCACCCCACAGGGACAGGCAGAGGGCTCCCAGGGGGAGAATGTTTTTGGGAGCAGGCGCTGTTTCCATGCCCTCTTACTATCCCAGAATGTGTCATGCCTCCTCTTTGCTCTTCTCCTCAGTGCTATGATTTTTAGTTTTCCTAGCAGAATACAGACACTTCTCTTTAAGGCTACCTCAAGGGACTCTGGATTCTTGTTACTAGGAGAGTAGATTCCTCCTGCACCGTGCCTTCCCATCACAAAATGCATACTACCAAGCTTATGCCTTGCCCGACCTGATACTCAAAGCCATTTCTGATTTGCTTCTCTTGGATTTTTCTAAGTATTAAACACTCGATAGCAAATTTTCGACATTATTGCTCCTGACTTACTTTAGGCTTTATCGACATGGCTAAAACGTCTGCGCTAGGTCAAATAACGCTGTTGATGATAGGCATCCTAGTTTACCAAGCGGTTTTCTATGAACTTATAAGTTAGGTATAATAATAAATCAGTTACTCTTCATTACTGGGATTTTTCAGCCTTTACGGAGGACGTGATAAAGGGATTTTGTGTGACATATTGACAAAACACACACGAATGTACTTCCCCACGTGAAACCATTCTCGTATTCCCTGGTAAATCAGACAAAGTGCCAGTAGATAATTGTCTTTATGTACAATGGGACTGCGATAAAACTAAAAGGTATCTGTGATGAATCTACTAATTAATTCCAATCAAAATCCCGTGGGATGTCCCCTGGAGAATGCAAAATAACTTTATAAATCACTCGGAATAATGAACAGGTGATAATAGCACAAACATTTTGGGTAAAAAAAAAAAAAAATCGTAATTGGTACAGACTTTTCCTAGCTGACATACTATGTCTGGAATTAAAATAGGGGTGGGACCTCCAGCTAAGTCTGAGGGAGGAAGTCCACAAATTCACTCCTGGAAAACCATCTTCAAAGCTGAACAAAATTGGCAAGAGCAACCATTTCGGAGCTCTGGGGGCCTGAGAAGTATTAATGCTTGAGAAACCGCTGAACGTCGGGTAAGAAGAGTGGGAGACGGTAGCATTCCCACTTGGGTCCGCTTCCATCTCTCCGTCCCCCAGCTCCACGTTGAAGGTTCTGCCAGGGCGGCCAGGCCAACAGCACCGGCAGCTGAGTCTGATGGGGACGCGGTCATTTCGTAGCAGGGGGCACTGCCCCTACCAGCCGCTGGCACTACTGAAATAAAGTGGGGTTGTTTGCCAGCTTTTCTACTTTGGTCGGGAAAGCGCATCACGGGCTGAGCCCGTGACCAGGTGCACAGAAAATGCAAAAGGACCCCACAGAAAGTAAAAGCCAGGGTGGACCTGAAAATGGCCTGAACCTGGAATGTGTTCCTTTATACATTCTATCCACCTGCCAGAGACAGAAGCTGTATCACTGGCTCAAGAGGTCCGAGCACAATCACTGCCTAATCACTGGATAACTACTAAGTTACAAAGGAACATGGCCTATTCCTAGAAAGCCAGAATTAAAAATGAAAATGAACCACCACCCAGGGGTGGGAGTCAGAATACAGCGTAGCTAAAAATAGGTTTCCACTAAACATTAGAAGACAAGCGAAAGAGGAAAGGGTGATTACAGTATTCAGTGAAAAAGCAAATGAACCTGTCTCTTTCCCCAGATGTTGAACTTAGCATATAATCTGTGAAGCAATTATTATTACAAATATGTTCAAAGAACCATGGGAAACCATCTTTAAGCACAATAAGTCAACAAATACAGAATCTCAATAAAAGACAGCAAGCCCCAAATTGGATGAAAAACACGAAACTACCCAGCCAATACTCTGGTTTCTCTTCAGACTGTATAAATCTTTCGCCTTTTACTAAAGATTTCCGTGGAAACTACCCAGCCAAGAAGCTGAACAAACACTAAGGAGAATAAATATAAAGAGAGTTCACCATCAATCTGCTAAAAAAAAAAAAAGCCAAGGACAAACAATACTGAAAGCAAAAAAGAGAAAAACGAACCATCAAGTACAGAGGAGCGTCATTACAATTAGTGGTTAAATTCTCATTTGAGACAGAGACCAGAAAGTAGTGCAATGACACATGCACAAGGAAAAAGGCTGTCAACAAAGAAATCTGTGTCCAACTAAACTATCCTTCCAAAGTCAAAGCTTCAGAAATCATACTCCCAGATCTACCAAGGCTGAGGGAATTGGTTGCTAACAGACTGTAACTCAAACCCCAAGAAATAAAGAGCATTAAAAATGGTAAATACATGGATCAATATAAAAAGACTCTACAAATACTTTTTCCTTTATTTCTTCTCTACTAACTTATTCAGACCAAATCATAAGATTCCATGCAGTATGAATTAGAAGCCTGCATTGTAGGGTTTAGAGCATATGCAGGTGTAACATATGTGACAATAGAGCAGGAAGGAAGGGTAGCAAATAGAGCTACATTGGAACGTAAATTTCTCGATTTTACCAGAATGGAGATGGTATTAATCTGAAATATACTATGATAAAGTAAGATGCATATTGTAATCCCCAGGGCTACCACAAAACAAATAACTAAAAAGGGACAGTGACAACTGAAATCTACAGAAGAAATTAAACGGTACAATAAAAAATATTGAACACAAAAGGCAGCAAAAAGAGGCACAGAGGAACACAAAAAGACCTAAGACCAAGAAAAGAAATAGCCAAATGGCAAATGTAAACACAGTCATATTGATAATTACATTAAATGTGACTAGTCTAAAATTCAATCAAAAGGCAGGCACTGTCACACTAGATCTAAAAAGCAAGATCTAGCTACCTGCTCTTTCAGATTCAAATAAACAGACAGGCTTAAAGTAAAAGAGTGGAAAACCATAGACCACACAAACAAGCAGTAACCATAAGAAAGCTGGAGGGACTATACTAACATTGGACAAAACAGACTTCAAAACAAATATTACTGGGGACAAGGACAGATATTCAATAATGATAAAATATCACATATATCAGGAAGACAGAACAACTAAGTATATCTATCAACGAACATGAACATACATGAAGCAAATCTGACAGAATTTAAAGGAGAACAATTCAACAAAAACAGAGATTTTCCCATTTCATCCTCAACGACATCATAACAACTAAACAAAAGTCAGCAAGGATATATGGAACCTGAACAACACTCTCCACCAACTGAACTCTCATTTACGGAGCACTACACCCAAAAAAATGCAGAATCCTTTTTCAAGTGAACATGAAACATTCCATAGGATGCTGAGCCATAAAATGAGTCTCTGTAAATTTGAAAGAAAAGTCATACAAAGTAATCTTACACCATGAGAAAATTATTTTATTTTATTATTATGTATTTATCGGGGGGGGGGGGGGCGGCTCGTGCATGCACACAAGCAGGGGAGAGGAGCAGAGGGAGAGAGAATCCTAAGCAGCTCCACACTCAGCATGGAGTCTTACATGGGACTTGATCCCACAACCCTGGGATCATGACCCGAGCCGAAATCAAGAGTCAGACGCTCAAATGACTGAACCACCCAGGCGTGCGCTCCTACCACGAGAAAATTAAATTAGAGAACAAAAACAGAAAAACTCTTGGGGCACCTGAGTGGCTCAGTCAGTTAAGGATCCAACCTCAGCTCAGGTCACGATCTCATGGTTCATGAGTTCCAGCCCTGCATCCAGCTCTGTGCTGACAGTTCAGAGCCTGGAGCCTGCTTCGGATTCTGTGTCTCCCTCTCTCTCTGCCCCTCCCCTGCTCATGTTCTGTCTCTCTCGGTCACAAAAATAAATAAACATTAAAAAATAATTAAAAAAAAAAAAAAAAAGACCCAATGGTAAAGGAAAAAAAAAAAATCACAAGGGAAATTAGGAAATATTTTGAACTGAATAAAAACAGAAACAACGTATCAAAATTTACGGGCTGTAGTTTCAGCAGTGCCTAAAGGGAATGTAACTTTAAACAAGTATACCAGGAAAACAAGTCTCAAATGCGTAAACTACACTTTGACTACCAAAAAATGAAAGACAAATTACTGAATCACCAAAATGAGCAATGAAAAAGAGATCACTATGAAACCACAGAAATACGATAAGGACATAAATTTCTGAAGCTGAGTCAAGAAATGGAAAAATTTGGAAAAAAAAAAATCTTTAACAGCTAACTGTATGAGTAAAAAAAAATCTCACAATGAAAAGGCCAAGTCCAGATGGCTTCAGCAGTGATTCTACCAAATATGTTAAGATTAAGGATACCAAACTTTCATGAACTCTTCCAGAAAGTACAGGAGAACATTTTTCAATCCATTCTGAGGCCAATGTTAACTACAAAGTGAGACAAAAATGTCACAAGTAACTATAGACTAATATCCCATGAATATAGACCCATAAGTCCTCAACAAAATAGTAGCCACACTGCGATACACAGGAAAGATTATACAACAGGACAAAGTAGGACTTATCCTAGGAAAGCAAGGTTGGTATACTATCTAAAAATTAACTTACATAATAAATCATATTAATAGGTAAGAAACAAAAATCAGACAACCAACTTAAAAGATAAATATGAGACAAAATGGGGCACGCCTGGGTGGCTCAGTTGGTTAAGCATCCGACTTCAGTTCAGATCATGATCTCACAGTTCGTGAGTTTGAGCCCCCCATAAGGCTCTGTGCTGACAGCTCATAACCTCACAGTTCCTGGGGTTAAGCATTGCTTTGGACTCTGCTGCTCGGGATTCTCTCTCTCCCTTTCTCTCAGCCCCACCTCTGGTCACGTGCACGCCCACGGTCTCTCTCAAACTAAATAAACTTAAAAAAAAAAAAAAAAAAAAAAAAAAATCCCCTGGGTGCCCGGGTGGCTCAGTTGGTTAAACGTCTGACTCTTGGTTTCAGCTCAGGTCATGATCTCACAGCTTCATGGTTGAGCCCTGCATCAGGCTCTGCGCTGGCAGTGTGGAGCCTGCTTGGGATTCTCTCTCCCTTTCTCTCTGTTACTCCTCCACTTATGCTGTCTCTGTCTCTGTCTCTCTTATAATAAATAAACAAACTTAAAAAATCCAGGATAATTTTATTTAAAAAAAAACCAAAAAACTAGCAAGCATTTTTGTAGTAACTGACGAGCTGACCCTAAAATTTATATAGGAGCCTGAAGGATCTAGAATAGACAATCAAAGTCACAAAAGTGAAGGAATAACTTACTATAAGCTACAATTATCAAGGTAAAGTGGTAGTCACACAAAGACATGAAGATTGATAGAAAAGAAATGAGAGGCAGAAAAACCCTTGATTTATCGTCAACTGATTTCCCACAGACTAACCAAAGAAGAAAAGAGTGGTCTTTTCATCAAATGGTGCTAGATAAAATGGATATCCATACGCAAAAAAAAAAAATCTTAGACCTGTATCTCAGACCACAGGTGGCAGTCAATTCAACCATGACCTTAAATGTAAGAGCCTCAATTACAAAACTTTTAGAAGAAAACATAGAAGAAAAGTCTTTGTGACTTCAGAGAGTTCTCAGATGTAACACCAAAAGACCAATGCATGAACAAAAAAATTTGATAAACTGGATTTCATTAAAATTAAAAATTTTTACATCTGAAGAAACACTACTGGGGGTGGGGGGAGGCAAACTGGAGTGTCTGGGTGGCCCAGTCTTGGTTAAGCATTTCAATCTTGGTTTTGGCTCAGGTCATGATCTCACAGTTTGTGAGTTTGAGCCCACCCACATCAGGCTCTACGCAGACAGTAGATTCTTCCTCTCCTGTCTCTCTGCCCGTACCCTGCTCACGCTCTGTCTCTCTCAAAACAAATAAACTTAAAAAAAAAAAAAAAAAAAAAAAGGCAAACTGACTAGGGAACTGGCAGAAGATATTGTAAATTACATATTTGATAAGGAACATGTACCAAGAATATATAAAGAATTCTTGTAAAGAATTCAACTCAATGATGAGACAACAAACAACAAATTAGTAACGGGCAAGAAATGTGAATAGACGTTCAACCAAAGAAGATACATGAATGGTGCATAAACATATGAAAAAAATGCTCAACGTTATTAGTTACTAGGAAAATGCAAATTAAGGACACAGTGAGATACTGCTATACACACCCACCAGGATGGATATAATCAAAAGGACAGATAACACCAATTGTGGACGAGAATATGGAGAACCTGGAACCGGTGAAATGGTATAACCACTTCAGAAAACAGTTTGGCAGTTTCTTAGAAAGGCAAACATAAACTTACCGTATGACCCAGCAATCCCACTCCCAGGTATCTACCCAAGAGAAATGAAACCATATGTCCACACAGAGACACGTATGGAAACGTATGAAGTGTTTATAGCAACATTACTCATAACAGCAAAAAATGGAAACAACACAAATGCTCATCAGTTGGTGAGTGGATAAAGTGGGGTTCACCATACAATGGAACAGAATTCAGGAATAAATAGCAATGACCTCTTGATACACAAACAACGTGGATGAGCCTCAAAAACATTTTAGCTGAAAGAAACCAGATACAAAATGCTACATGTTACTGGACTCCATTTATATGAAATATGCAGAAAAGGCAACATCTACAGAGACAGAAAGTCAATCAGCAGTTTCCTAGAGCTGTAGGAAGTAGTGAGAACAAACTGTAAACCAGGAGGAAGGGGATTTTGTGGATTATAGGACATTCTAAGATTGGTGTGTGGTAGTGAATACACAAGTCTATAAATTTACTACAAATCACTGAATCGCAGCATTCCTCTTAAGGGCAGGGAGGGAGCGCCGTCCCAGGCCCTACACACAATAAACCCCGGATACCTCAAGCGGCAAGAAGGAGAGTAAAAACAGGACAAAACAAAAGATTATAGGTGAATACTATGCGGATTTCAGGTTGGGGGAAATATTTGAAGAGCGCTTTAAAAATCAGTAAAAAAAAAAAAACCACTCGTAACTGATTAGAAATGGGCAAACGATGCAAAACATTCACAGAAAAAATCAGAACGGTTAGTTAACTTGAACAAAATGCTCCACTGTAACAGCAAAGAAACGCCTGTGAAAAGGTGGCAAAGCTTTTTAAGGCCCTGAAAAAAGCCTTTTAAGACACTTTAAGCCACAAGTGAAGGGGGAGTGACAGAGAGCCCCCATCTGGATGCTAATGATGGAGACGCCCCCTTATGAAACCGTTCCCTGAGTTATCCTTCCCAAGGAGGCAATCTGGAACGGAGAGGAATGAGGCTCTCCGTGTACAGCTTTGTCAACCAAGGAAATATCACCTCAACATGGCATAATTAAATGACTCAGAGAATTTACACAATAAATGCAACCATTTATGTTTCCAAAGAAGGAATTATAATGGGCGATAACGTACATGATCTAATGACCACAACTTCGCATGGATCTTTCTGGAGGGCGGAGCTTCAAATGTTGAGCACTTGAAAGGCGGCTGGTACAGTTGAGGATGGGGAGTTTTAAATTCTATTTAATTTGATTAATTTAAGATTGAAAGAGTCACATGTGGCTAGGCGCTACCCTACTAGAAAGTGCAGCTCTAAAGCCCCAAATTTCAGCCAAGACTGGGGCCTCAGCTGCCCTGGGCCTGCTTCCTGCCCCATGCAGTGCCCACCCAGAGCAGGAAAGGATCACAATGCAAAGGGGTGACGGATGCCCAAGGTGTGGAAGTTACCACAACAAAGCACCGAGAGCCACGACGGCCAGGAAATGGACTCTTACCTCCTCCTCTTCTTCTGAGCCACTTTCTTCACTATCAGATCTTGGAGCTACTTCATACCTAGAAAAAACAGTCATGATTTAATATACATCTCCCTAGAACCCATAGGATTTACTTTCCTCAACAAACTGGCTTGTTTCTAAAGGAAAGCAAAACCACCCCCCAGCTGCCAGTGCCCCTGGAACGAGGCCAGCTCAGCATCTGAAAGTGAGGCCCCACTCACCCGGGGTTCATCTCAAGCCAGGCCTCTAGCTGCCCTGCTTTGGGGGCATCTGTGCCCGTGAGGATCTTCCCGCTCTCGACGTGGATAACTTTCACCGGGAGGTCACTCATTTGGCTGGTCTCATCCAGAGGCTGAAAAAGAGTCACACGTGTAACCGGAGATTCTGTGGTATCCGTACCTCAGGCTTCTGCCAACTAGGGCCAACTGGGGAAGCGCCCTCCCAACTCCATGCCCCCCAAAATGGCACCAAACATGGCCACTGGTTGTGAAAATGGATTAATGACATATTAATAATCCAGTAATAACACAGAATCACCGGATGACTGCTGCTTCCTCACGGTATTTCATTTTCAGATACATAATACATTCACGTAGTTCAAAATCCACAAGGGTACGAGGTGTGGACCCGCCCCCGCCCCCATTCTCCCCCCCAGGCCCCATCTGACAGCTCTCTGCACAGGTGCCTACCGGTGTCTGCTTCTCATGCACCCTTACAGACCGATTCCATGCAGAAGACACAACGATTCATTTCTCTCCCTTTATACACAAATGACTACATTATTCGCATTCTTCTGGCCCTTGATTCTTTCAACCGATACTACCTTTGTAGACCTCCTCAAATATCCTCATCCTTTTCTGTTAAACAGCTAACTAGAATATTTGAAAAACCAAACAACTACCTTCCTCTTACCAACAAATACGGAATTTCTCAGTTTCTCATTTTGAGATGTCAACACCGGAAGAACATTTCCCCCCTCCATTTGCTCCTTCCAATTTCCTGGAGAAAACCTCCAGGAGGAGGAGGAGGTTCTTGTTTCAACTTTTGTTTGCATCTTCCAGGAACTGATCCCCGCCCCCCTCGGCCCCTCTAAGTGTCACAGTCACCGTCAACATGGCCCACACTCTAGGTAGAGATGAGCTTTCTAGGTAGAGACTGTGACCAATCTCCCCCTCAAAGTTGCCCGCCATGGAAGGTGACAGTAACCACCTGTCACATGAATAGGCTCTGTGGACTGCCTGCATCAGTCCCGATCAGTGACTTTCACCCCCCAAATGCTCCCCAGGAGTGGCTAACAGGGCTGACGCCTGCACTTCTCCCTACCCCCAAATTCTGATTCAACTGCTCTGGGCCTTTTTAAAAAGCTCCCAGGCAATTCATATGTGCCGAGGCTGAGAACCACTGGCTGAGATCAAGCACAAGTCACGGTCACCACTGAGTGATGCTACTGTAAGCAAATAGGAGGCGCGGCCACAGGTTACCCAACAGAACTCCCTTCACTGCACTCTTCTGCCCCAGGACTTTTTCCCCTGAATGCCCCACATGGCCTTACGAAGGCTTTCTGCCGTAGTAAAATGCCAGCCCACATTCTCAAAATTTCAATATAACATTTAAGATAAAATCTCGTGAAGTAAATACGTATCTGAGTTCATTGCCAGTCACTCCCATCAGGAATCTGGCCTACAGGAAAAAGTATGCATCTGCTATGGACTGAATGGTGTCCCCCCCCCCCCCCCACCTTGCCCCCAAGAATTCGAATGCTGAAGCCCCAACTTTCCAGTGTGGCTCTACATGGAGATGTGGCCTTTGGGGGATAATGAGGGTTCACTGAGGTCACAAGGGTGGGACCTTCAGGATGGGACAGTGCCCCCGTAAGAGACAGCAAAGCTTGCTCTCTCGCCTCATATGGGGACACAGCAAGAAGGCAGCCATCTATAAGCCAGGAAGAGAGCCCCACCAGGAACCGACCTTGCTGCACTTTGATCTTGGATTTACCGCCTCTAGAACCGTGAGAACAGAAGTCTGCTATTTAAGCCAGCCAGGCCATGGTGTTTTGTAAGGGCAGGCCAAGCTGCCCAGGAGAGAGCATCAGAAGGTACCGTACAAGAAGGCTCTTCACAACAGCGTGTGCCACAGGAGTAAGGGCACATGGGAAAGAGCCACCAGTAGGGAAGGAGCAGGGGGTGATGCATCAGGACGAAGCAGTGCAGGACCTTCCAGACAGCTACGAATAGGAAGCGAACTAAACTACCAGTCTGAAAGCCGAATGAGATTCCAATACATCGAAATGACAAAATTAAAACAGAATTAATGGCCTGATATGGACAGTGGCCCAAGACACTCTGCTAAATGGAAAGAGTCTAGCTTAATGTCCAGATTGCCCCAAGTGGTCTTACAACAACCCAAAAAAGGACACAGGCATAAAGATTCCGGGAAGTGCAGGGAAGACCAACCAGGGCTCAACATGCAGGCTCGTGAGAGCAGGTGCCACAGGGGCTTCTGCTTCTCATCAAACCATTTAGATATTTTCTGCAAGAAATACTACATTTCGGCAACACCGCAAAGAATAAGGAGAGCATGTGTGAGCTAATATGGGAAGACGTCAGAGACAGAATGCAAAGCTGGAAAAAGAAAACCATCTGGTGGCTCACATACAGAAAAGGCCCCAGAGCCAACACCCCAACGCTTACTCACACTTTTCCTCTGGGAGGTGGGAGTGAGGAGGGCGTGGGGGCGGTCGGCGGGAAAGGAAACGCCTCTTATTTACGTCTGTCCCTTTTAAGCGTCTGTCCCTTTTAAACGTCCTTCTCCCAAATGAGAGTACTGAGTGAGAATGGCTGCTTTTGGGAGGCGGGTAGGAATGTGGTAGAAAAAACGGTGCGTGGGGACAGCAGCCCCTCCCTGAGTGGGCCACTTTGCACAGTTCTGACTTTTAGAAGCAGGCTAATCACGTTTCACATACGAAATAAATGATGAGTAAATAAGTAAAACCAACAAGGATGGGGGAACCCACACTAATGGGAGCACAGAGAAAAACTAATCCAAGTAACTTTCAGGGTGGGGTGGCGCAGAGCAGGAGAGAGAGGGAGAGATGAGGAGAGAGGGAGGGAGAGAATCTCAAGCAGGCTCCAAGACCAACGTGGAGCCCAACGTGGGGCTTGATCTCATGACCCTGGGATCATGACCTGAGCCGATATCGAGTTTGATGCTCAACTGACCAAGCCACTCAGACGCCCCCTCCAAGTAACTTTCAAATGCAGTATTTGAAGCACACAATTTCAGGCTGAATAGCTCCAAACACAAACTAAAGTAGCCAGGAGGCTTCCTTTGCAGAAGGGTGCAAGTTAGCAATTCTGAATTACTTCCTGTATGTTCTAAGACTGAGCAAATAAGGAAATATAGCATGGCTAATGGAAGCCAGGTTTCAGGCTGTTACGGTATGGAAAGAGAGAAGGATTACACACAGAAGTATCCATGTGAACTGAAGGCTCTGAATATATAGAACTAGTGATGCAGATATAAACTGATTTCCTAGATCTTTTTGCTAAGAGGGCCTAGAAGCAATGACAACCTATACCAATAATCACATCTAAAGAGAGATCTTGATGGCCGCCTAGCTGGCTCAGTTAGTAGAGCATGCGACTCTTGATCTCAGGATCATGAGTTCAAGCCACACTTGGGCATAGAGCTTGCCAACTTACCTTACTTACGTATATAATAAACAGAAATAGAGACAGAGAAAGAAAGAGAGATCTTGTTTTTTCACATATTCTTCTCTGGTAAAAAGAACCAAGGCACCGTGGAGAAATGACTGACTTCCAGGGTTTGGGCAGAGAAAGCAGAAGATGAACTTGGGCCATTTCAGTGTGCAAGAAATAAGGAAGCCCTCAAAAGATACGTGAGCCAATCTGAAGGGGCTCCTACTGGCCCAAATTCAAACAATTTGAACTTCAAGATAATGACCGTAGGATTAAACTAAAACAGAATCCTATGAGTTGGTACAAGGGGTTGGCAAACTGTTCCAAAGAGCCACAGAGGAAAGAAGACAAAAAGCTTTTCCTTCCTGTAGAAAGTCATCTACAAAATGCAGAAGAAATCAGGGTGGAGGGGGGGGGAGCAGGAAATCACCGTAACGTAACCATCATGGCAAAAACGGATACAGGCGGAGGTCATTAATGGATACAGAAGCTAGAAGCTAGTGGGCAGAAGTTTGAGGAGTTAAAATATGTTTAAAGAGCCTCCAGTACCTCCCCAGAAGGTACTTAATAATCACAAAATGAGAAACAGTAACTTTTCAGCAGAGATGCCCTGGCAGACACCAAGGGATCAAGGTCAATGTCACCAGTGACTGAAGAAGTCTACGCCATGCACTCTCGACGTGACGCACGGAGAAGAACACAGCGTCACTTCTGGGTCTTGTTGCCAAGAACACATAACCTGAATCTAACCAAAAGGGAAATAGCAAGTCAAACCCAAATTAAAAGCCATTATAGGAAATACTTGGCTTGTTCTCTTCAGAAATGCCAAGGTCAGAAAAGGCTAAGAAGAAGTGAGGAGCTGTTCAAGATCAAAGGAGACCAGACAGACCGTCACTGAATGAGACGCTCGGCCACGGAGTCGCAGTGAAGGACACTAAAGGGACAGCTGGCCAAACCTTAACAAGAGCTGTGGATCTGATCATAGTATTATTGCATCCATGGAAAAGACAGACCTTGTTTTTAGGAAATATAGTGGGGGGTAAAGGGCTGTCCTGTCTGCATCTCCCAAACGGTTTCGGAAAAAGTGGTGTGTGGAAACGGGGAACCCAGGTGAGGACTAGGCAGGAATCCTGTGGCCTGTAATTATGAGAGAGTGAAAACTGAAAAACAATGGTGTGTGCAAAAGAAAAAAGTCTGGAAGCAAACACACCCAGGAGTTAACCACGTACCTTCCTGGGGGTGGGACGTGGCAGGGGACAGATGTGGATTCTTACCACTGTCACATAGAGCTCTGGTGAGCTTTAAACAGCTATAAAAACGTAAAGGAGGAAATAGATCGAAGCTCCCAGGGCTGGGCTGGCATTTCCAGGAAGCCCCTGATTCCTCACCTCGCCATCAGGTCCGATTGCAGGCGTCTGTCCTTCTGCGTTTTCTGCCTTCTGGAAGTAAAGAGAGAGACACGGTCACTCCCTGCCTGGGGAGGCAGCGGCACCCGCACCAAGACGGCTGCTCGGGTCCCGTCAGGAGGGCAGGCACGGGGCGGGGTCCGAGCGCACCTTCTTTTTCTTTTTCTTCTTTTTCTCCTTGGCGACCTGGGCAGCCTTGTGCTGCCGCACCAGCTCTGTGAGGTTCGCCACGTACTCGTCCGTCTGCTGCAAGAGGTAGGCCAGGCGTTTGTCCTTTTTCTGGTCGATGAGCTTGCGGTAGCCCTCCTCATCTTCAGCCTGCAGAACGGCAAGGTTATGGCGTTTGCTTGCAAGAGACACATGCTCGTCCATTAGCGCCCACGGCAGGGAACCCGGGGTCAAGAAGGCCACTGGGGGTTGCTAGCCGGCAACCAGCCCGCACTAAGGGAGTGATGGGGCCTCCACCACGGCTGTGCTGCATACACACCCTCCACAAAGCTATCGACTCCCCCTTCAGTATTTCCTCAACCTCTACCCAGGGCGGACCCTGAGGGGGCCTGCTAAACAGACATGCTTCTGCCAGAGGTCATCTGAAAAGGCCAACAGCAAGTCTTGGCCCCTGTGTCCACAGATACACCCCAAATCCAACACTCTCTCTGGTCTGGGCCATTTTACCGTCACAGACACGTGCAGCAAGCCCCTCCTGGCTTTCTGATAATAAACCTGATCGTGTCACCCCCAGTTTATAGCCTCCTGTGGCTCCCACTCACGCTCAGAATTAAATCTAAAGCCTTCCTCATGGCCTACAAGGCCCAACAGGACTGCCCTAGGGACTCTGGCATCACTCATGCCCTCACCACGCTATTCTAAGGGCTGCCTGCTGTGCCTCACACTTGGCTTTCTGCCACTTCAGGCTCTTAACCTTGGTTCCTCTATCCCTGGGAGGCACTTCATCCAGGGAGTCATGCCCACCCTCCCAGAACACCCCATAAACCCCCACTCCCTCGTCCTGCCTCTTTCTTGTCAGCGTACTTCACACCATCCAAAATGATCTAGTTGGTTCCGCCTGGGCACCTGCCTCTCTAGGGCCAGTGGGGGCAGCCGTGAGGGTAGGGACTGCACGCTTCTTACTCCTGTGGCCATGTACCTAGAGCAGTGCCTGCCAATATCTGCCCAGCTGGAGAATCGCCTCTGAATAGCCAGACACAAAGGGTGGGACGGAGGACAGGGATCACATCGGTCACTCTCGAACCTGGAGTCGGTGCCCCCTCCCTTTTCTGGGGAGAACACAGAGCCACCAGCTAACCAGCCTAAGGTCTTCTGATCACTGGTGGAATGAAGAGGCAAAGGTCTCAGACCAGGTCTCTTGGACGCCCAAACCCAAGCCCGTTCTTTCTCTCTGTCCCAGCGCTAACTCGACCAGTCAACCGCCTCAGCAGAACACAGGGTCTTCGATCCCTGGTGTCTGTCACACCCAAAGCACACACAAAGGGACACAACGTCATGAAGGCAGGACTTTACCATGAGCCTCCGCATTCTCTCTTTCTCAATCCTTTCGTTTTCCTTCTTCTGTTCCCTCTCCGTGTTGGCGTGGTATGTGGCCACAGCCTTCGTGAGTTTCTGGATTTTGCCTGTGACCGATCTGTGATATTCTTTGAAATCCTTGGCATGCTGCAGAATGCTGTTGAGGTATTCCTGCAGGAACACACACAGAAAAGAGGACTGGCTATTCCACAGGCTCACTACAGTGTTGCCCCAGCCGAGACAAAACTTTAAAGGCAGTTGGTTTAAAACCAAGAGGACGTAACCAAAAGAGTACCAGGACACCGTCTGCCTATGCGGTTCGGTGTTCTCTGGACAAGGAAACACTCCATGCCGGTGACCGGTGGGAAGGGCCCTCCCTCGTGTACAACAGGGCAAGCCGCCTTGCTGGAGCCACCTGGCACTGAACGTAACCACTTCGAAACGCTCTGACCCTCCAACCAATTATTCCACTGCCAGGAATTTACTTTAAGGAAAACGAGCAGATATTGGCCAAAAGAATTCAAATACAAGAATGCCCAGTTTAGCGTTCTCTTTAACACTGGAAGGTTGAGAACATGCTACCTGTGCCTGAACAGGAAAATGGTTGCATAAATTACTGGATGCTGGACACACTAAGGAACACAACATACATGTTAAAAATCACGCTTCCACAATACTTAGAACAACGTGTGTACGTATTTGTTTACAGGTGGCTACTTAACTTCTGATTATTCTGTGCACACACAAGAAAGCTACCTGGAATGATATATACCAAAAACCCTTGCTAACAGTGGTTACCAGTGTTAGATAGGGAGTAAAGAGCTTTAGAAAATGTAAATGAGCAAATGGGGCGCCTGGGTGGCTCATTCGGTTAAGCATCCGACTCCTGATTTCAGCTCAGGTCATGACCTTGTGGTTTGTGGGTTCAGGCCCTGCGTTGCACTCTGCGCTGGCAGTATGGAGCCTGCTTGGGATTCTCTCTCCTTCTCTGCCCCTCCCCCACCCTCTCTCTCACTCTCTCTCAAAATAAAATTTAAAAAACTTACCAAAAAAAAAAAAAAAATGGAAATGAGCAAATAAACAGAATCATCCCCACATCCTACTCCACACAGATTTGGTCTTCTTGACTGATCTTGTGAAAGTAAAGTCAGATCACGGCCTCCTCTGCTCAGGACCCTCCATGGCTCCCCCCTCACTCAGAGCAAAGGCCCAAGTTGTGCCCTCGGCCCAGAAGCTCTGCCCGTCACCTCCCCATCCTCCCCGTCTCCCCACCCTGGGATCCCTGCTGGCCAGAGAACACAGGGCACATTCCAGCCCCAGGGCCTTTGCATCTTCCCCTGGATCTGCAAAGTTGCTTGCCCACATGTCCCTGTGGCTACCCTCCCTCAGGTCTCCACTCAGATCCACACTGTGTAAACAGCCCCTCCGTCACCCTCCACCCACCCCTGCTTTACGCCTCTTCATACTCCACCACCTCCCAACGTGGTAGGTGATTACGGCCCGTCCTCCCACCGCCGTTTGGTTTTGTCCACGGACATGCTCTCGGTGCCCAGAATACCGTTACGGCGCACAGAAAAGACAAACAGGCAGCACGCTCAGACACAATCCAAACGAGACTCCGCAGCGTGCAAGCTCAGCCGAGCCTCGCGCTGGGTGGGGACCCCGCACCTGGTGCTTCTGCCGGCGCTTGCGCTCCTGCTCGATCTTCTGCTGCTTCTCCAGCTTCTCGGTGATGCGGGCCTCGCGCAGGGACTGCCGCTTGCTGCGCTTGTAGGCCTTGGCATTGAGGGCCGTCTCGAGGGCGGTGTCCCTCCTCATGCACACCACCACCTCCTGTCGCAGCTTGAGGAAGACAAGACGCGCACAACTCCGTCAGGTCCACGAGTAACTACACATCCCAAGCTAGACAGAACGCTGCTCTGGATTTCCGGAAGGATCCTTGCTAAATGCCGTCTGGAGGGGGCCCATGGGTAGCGCAAGCACAGGTCAGGAGACAACTGCTTTTGGAGACCCAGCAGAAGGTTCTCTCACACCTTCAGAGGTCTCCAGCTTCGCCTATCGTCAATCCCACAGAAAATACTTCTTACGGGTCATTCAAAATTAAAGCACCCTCAGAAACAGGCCCATTTTTAAGTCTACTGTTTCAAAATGCGACGTGATGTCTTAGGGAAGACGCACAACTACTCATCCCAAGAACGGCCACTGTCCCACCGCTGTGCACGACACGAGAGGAGAGATGCGCAGCCAGCTAATGAGGACGCAAGGACACTGCCGCTCTCAACGTCAAGGCGCATTTAATAACTGCCTGGCAAGTAGGAGAAAAGGCCCTTTTCCTCAAGCAGCGGGCCTGCACCTGTGCCCACCTGCCTCTGGAAGTTCAGCAGCCTGAGGGCCTTGAGCTCAATGGTCGCTTTGGTTCGCAAATCCCCGGCCAGGGACCCGGGAAGGTTTTCAAGTTCCTGAATTCGGTGTGCGATTCGAGCCTGCAGCCTGGGATACAGAGACGGAAGGAAAGAGCAGTGATGAGAGATCTTGTCTATTCACGGGAGCGCCTCTGTTCCCTCTCTTTAAAGGTGGAGCTTCAGGAGAACCTACCTCTCAAGGAAGGCAGATCCCGGTGATGAGACAAGAAATAGCTCAATAAAGGACGTCAGCCACAGCGCACAACACATAAAAAGGAGGATAGGCACAGAAACCAGAACCCGACAGGGCACACCTGCCTTCTGACATCCCAGCAGTGTGAGCGGCTTATGGAGGCAGACCAGCGTCTCTACCCCAGCCCTGGGTCTCTAATTCGCCTAGGGAGAATGCGCAGAGCAACCCTACAGGCTTGGTCTTAAAGTTCAAATGCGATAATCCCCCTTCTCAGTGTTTCGCATATTTATTAAGCACCTACTGTGTGCCAGGGACTGACCCAGGTGTTAGACCTTAGCACTAAACAAGACTAACAGGAATATTTGTTATTCTCATAGAGCTCACAAGCTTATCAACAAGACAGGCCATAAAGCAGTTAAAAATGTTTACACTAATTCCAGAGAGTACCATGTACTCTGAAGGGAGCTGGAAGTGAGGGAGGTGGACAGGGCCACTTTGGGCAGGTGACCTCAGCAATTAGGCCTAAATTAGCCAAAGAATCAAGCCCAGCCTCTGTAAAGGCCCTGGAGCAGTAATGAGTCTAACTTACTCAACAGAAAGAGGAACAGGGAGAGTGGAATAGGCAAGGACAAAGCCTCAGGCAGGGGCTAAAAACAAAAAGGCGCTTCCTGGATGGGCAATGGCACACTAATGGCAGATTTGAACCTGGGGAAGAGATCTAAAGAAGTCACTTAGAAGAGACTTTACACTGCCGTGTGGCAAACAGGCTGCACCACTGAGGGTGTATAGGTGGGGCAGACCAGGTGGCTGCGTCCACAGTGTGAAGAAGGCCACCAGTTCCTGGGACGGAAGAGGAAAGCTGAGATGAGGACACGGAGGGTGAGGGAGGGCGAGCGATAGTCAAGGGGCTGCAGGGTCTGGCCCAATGAGCTGCTGCCAGGTGCATGGAACAGAGACTGGAAGGAAACGGTGGGGGGAAGGACAGGAGGACATCCGGAAAGGCCACGTTTAAGCTGTCTAAATGCAGCTGGAGGGGAGGTGCCTGGGTATAGGGGTGGGAGCTCCAGAGCACATCACAGCTGGGGAGGCATTCTGGAGACTGTTATTGGGCAAAGATTTCCTGATACATCTGGGGATTACGGCAAACGAGGCCCAGCCCTCCCTCATGGAGCTTATGTTCGTCAAGGGAGGCCAGCCCTGAATAAGTTATCAATGCGATGGAAAAAAGGGGGAGGGAGGTACACGGTGCTCAGGAGGCAAACCTGAGGTGCCCCAGCAGTATGGGATAGAGTGATTCAGACCTGGCGTGTGCCTGGCACCACAGCCAGCCCCTGGCACCCAGAAGGCCTTGGCAAAGCAGCCAACAACTAGTGATGTTTGGGAAGGGCCCATCACAAAGCTTGACCGGTTGCTTGTGGAGTGTTCGTGAGCCGAACGTCAGCAAGGAGAAACGGGCACTTCCATTCCCACACCTACTGGGACAGCCTCTGCAGAGGGCCATTTTGCAGACTCTCAGAAAATTTCCCTGCATGTGTCCCCCATACCCAAGCAATAGCAGTTTTATGGATTTATTCTGACACATGTGCATACAGTACTGTTTTAACAAAAGATTGGGGGCGGGGATTCAAAACAACCTGACATCCCTTATTACGGCTGAATAAATTATGATATAGCCCCCAGGTAGATACTATGCGTGCAAAAAAGGAAACCTCACTGGGGTACCTGGGAGGCTCAGTCGGCTAAGTGTCTGACCCTTGATTTTGGCTCAGGTCATGATCTCACAGTTCATGAGTTCAAGCCCCACATCAAGCTCTGCAATGACAGTGTGGGGCCTGCTTGGGACTCTCTCTCCCTCTCTCTCTGCCACCCACCCCCACAAAGCACACTGACTCTCTCTCAAAATAAACTTAAAAAGAGAGAAAGAAAGAAAAGCTCACTTTGTACAAACAGAATGATCTAAGCTATGCTCCCACAGAGGAACAGTGTGCACGCCATGTAGTATCTGGGACCACAGGGCTGCCCAGGCATTCACCAGATTTCTCTGGAAGGATATGTACTTATACAGAGAACCAGGCAGCTGGTGACAGCTCTCTGGTCACATACCCCACTGGCTTTCAGAACAGTGAGCCAAACTGACACGCATCAGGGCCGCCCTGAGTGAGGGGCCCCAGGCAGCCGCTCCCTCACCTGTACTCCCGCTCCTGCAGGATCTCCACAGGGTCCAGGCCCCGCGGCTTCTGGATGGGGGTGATGCGGCTCTGCTTCTGGTGCAAAGGCACCATGGGGGCAGGCTGGGCAGGCTGCCCTGGCGACTGTGTCTGGGGCGGCATCACCGGGGAGGCGGCGGGCGGGACGGCAGGGGGCGCTGGTGAGGGGCGGCCCGTGGGCTGTGGGGGGATCAGCTTCTGAGGTGTGCTCGTGGGGGCAGCAGCATTCGCCATGGGTCCTGGGGGCGGTGGGGGAAAGAGGGATCAAGCGGCGAAGACAGAGCTTTGAATTCTGGCTCGATTCCAGGGATAAATGAAGAGCCTGCCGGGCACTCCCTGCCCCGGCGACAAGCTCGTCCCCGCGGTTGACTAAGCCCTCAGCCCGTGCAGGCTGCCACGCTGCTTCCTGCTCAGGGGTCTCACTCCCTCCTGCTTCCTCTAGATCTCAGCGTATGTGCCCTTCCCGAAGGCACACCTGCTCAAGCACTGCTCACAGGTTTGGTCTTGCCGTGTATGGCCTCCTAGGACCAGAAGTTTCCGGACTGTCATCCGGTGCCAAAGGAAGCCTACTGAGGCAATTAGCTCTTCAGTGCCCGTCACTAAACCTCGTCCTTCGAGAGGACGAGGAATGAGTCCGTTTTGCCCATGCTTCATCCCAACAGATGCGCCTCTCCGATACTTAAGACCAAGTTTTACACAGAACACAGAGACTGCGCACACAAGAAATGGAACCCTGAGCCACCCTGTCACCCTGCCTGCCTCCCACAGCACTGGGGGATATTCTCAGGAGGCCAGGGGATCACACGTGGCCTCCAGGCTCGGAGGCCCAAATTCTGACGGCTGGTATTCATGGCTACAGCAATGCCGCCCCACAGCCTCGCTACAGTCATACAGTGGACTCGCTCATCAGTACCCTTCTCTTCTTGGTAAAGACAGCCCAGGATCACCATGACCCACAGGACAAGGTGGGGTGGGAATCATGCAGTGGAACCAAACTTAAACCTCTGGGAACAGACCAGGGACGGATAGACCCAAGAAGGCAGAAAGAAGCAAGGACTTGGGGCACCTGGGTGGCTCAGTGAGTTGAGTGTTTGACTTCAGCTCAGGTCATGATCTCCTGGTTTGTGAGTTTGAGCCCCACATACTGTCAGCATGGAGCTGGCTTGGGATTCTCTCTTTCTCCCTCTCTCTCTGTCCCTCCCCCACTCATGCTCACTCTCTCTCAAAATAAATAAACTATAAAAAAAATATGTATTTAAAACAAAGAAAAATAAAAAGCAAAGACTTGTCCTCAGCCCCCTCTCGGGTTCTGCATGGCGCAAGCTCGTGAAGAGCAGGGAACAGGCATGCCACCAAGACAGAGGCAACTTACCTTCAGGCCAAGGCTTGGGAGGCCCTCCGGGGGGCTGACCTGGCATCCCAGGGGGCACACCTGAGGGTCCTGGGGGGGGCATGTTGGGCCCTCCCATACCTGCACACGGGGAGAAACAAGAGAATAAAAGGCATCCTGTGTTTATGCCCGCATCCACCCCCACGGGCAGTCCTGGCTCCAGGGGACACAGCCAACAACAGCCCCTCAGTGTGGACGAGAGCTCAGGGTGGGGGGAGGAGAGCGGAGACGCGGCAGGAGGAACTTGCATCGCGCTGGCAGCCCCGCCTGCCCGAGCGCCAAGTGCTGACGCCGCGCTGTCTCTGGGGGGACGCATGCGGGCAGCACGGCCCAGGTCGGCTGACACTACTGCCCCATCCCGGTCGGTTCGCTCAGTCCCCTCCCTACCCCGAGCGCTGTGGACGGTGGGTCTTACCGTGAGGCCGGCTGTAATTTGGAGGTGCTGGTCCCGGACCTGGCCCGGGGCCGGGGCCGGGGCCGGGGCCGGGTCCCGTTGCGGACACAGAGGGTGGAGGTAGCGTTGGCATCTGCTGCTGCATCCCAGGCATCGGCCGCTTCCCCTGCACCGCCATCTGCAGGTGGTCGGGGAGGGGCTGGCCCCTGGCCAGCATCTTGTAGGCCATGATCTGGGCTCTGAGCTGATGCAGCTGGTTCTGGTTAAACGGAGTCGGGCCCCGGTTCTGCTGTCCCAAAGCCTGGGGATCGGCACCGTCCAGCGGGGCCCCTCCTGGCCCAGACGACATCTGTGGGCCTGAGGATGGGCCGCTGGCTGGAACCGGACTGGAGGCGTGCTCGGAGCCACCCAGAGGGGAGGGGTAACCTGTGGGGCCACGTGGATCCAAGTGGTCACTCGGCAACACACATGCTAGGACGTCTAAGGCAAAGACGGCAACCTTTCGGCTGCGCTGACACCAGCTCCTGTCTCGAGACGGGGGTGGCCAAGGGACTCTACTCCTGTGACTCAAATGACAAGTGCCCAGAGAGAGGACACGCGCTGGCAGCCTGACCAGCGGCCGGCACAACTGGTTTGGTGTTGGCTCAGCTTTCAGCAAGTTGCCAAGGGTCAATGCTGGGATGTTACACAGATCCAGGCCTCCCTCAGGCCCGCCCCCTGCCCGTCAGCTAGGACAGAATGCTCCTCTGACCCCCATGTAGAGCCCCTGGGCGCAATGAGCTTCCCACCGATAAGAGGAAATCATATACTCCATCAATTCTCAAGCTGCCCTGTTCAGAAAAACCACCTGGAAGGCTTGTTAAAACAGAGCCCCACCCCCACCCTAAGATTCTGTCGCAGAAGCTAAAGTGGGGCCCGGGAAGGTGTATCCTTAATATGCTCCTGGGTAGCTTGGGAGCTGCCAGCCCGAGGCGCCCACTCTGCTCAGCCCCCATCTAACCTCCAGTGCTTCACATGGATCCACCCCTTTGGCGCCCCCACTCCCGGGGCTGCTCAAAGACAGACTGGCCTGAGACGGGCACCAGCCAAGCCCAACCCCAAGCCCAACAGTCTCCCAAGGGCTGAACTGTCCTGGGTCTACCCTGTTTGTGCCTACGGGAGACCCAACTAGAAAAATGACCTCAGGGCACCCAGGGGGACAACACATATGAGGAAAGAAGAGTAATCAAACGGTACCTTGGGAGTGCTGGTCCATGGGGCTTGGCGGGGGCCCCATCCCTGCGTGGGCCCCCGACCGCATCCCCATTCCCTTCATCTGGTTGTAGCGGGGATCATCCGACATGCCCTTCTCGTGCATGGACTCCATTGGCTGAAAGAGGGGACGATGAAAAGGCAAGATCAGCAAGAGGGAACAGGAAGAGGCAGGAGGCAAAGGGCCACCCGAGAGAAGTTCACTGCTACTGAAAACGTCCACCCAAGGTCGCCATGGTATATACTGAGTCGCCAACGTGACCAAGCAGCTTAGGTCCAAGCTACGGTCCTGATACCTACACTAAGTGTCAAGTAGATGCATGAAGCAATGTCACACAGCGATGGCTGACCACCTAGGCGGCTAGAGGTCTGGAGGCGAAGGGACAGATGGATCAGGATGCCAGGAGAGTTTCAGATGGCCAAAATCCCATGAGGAAAGGACATGAGCTCCTGGTGAGGAGCTGTTTATGACTGGGACACCAAGCTCCCCATTAATTGTCACAAGGAGACCTGGTGACAAGTCCTTGGATCAGGAATCCTCTTCCTTGGGAGACTGTAAGTCAGAGGGACAAACAGAAATTTCTGCCTATAAGTATGGTTACACTACACTAGGTGTCCTCGCTGATCTGAGATCAGCCTCCAGCCTACTAGTTGGGAGGAAAGCTGTCTGTGGCATGGTTCCATCCCTCCTGAGAGGCACATCGGTCCTCTGTGGAGCGATGATGCCCATTTTCCCTCAGCACTAAGTACTTCCCCTATTGCAATAGCTGGCGAAGGGGACATCTTCCGGGACCCTTCCAGGACACTGCTAGGCCCTGACTGGCCCAAATATCCCGGTCTCCGGGAACAGTCTAATGGGTGGCCCAGCTGACTACAACTCAGTGTGTGCCATGAGAGAAGGAAGATGGGAGGAACAGAGGGTGCTTGGCTGGGACCACGAGGAGCAGCTTCATACGCAGGAAGAAGGTGCAACCCTCGGGAAGCGAACTTCTCCGCAGACGAGGAGTGTCCCGCCACCCCTGGGCCCTGGCTCCTAACACTGTGCAGGACAAATGGTAGGTGTGGGGTGTGTGCCAGTGATAAGAGAAAAAAAAACCAAAATGGGCAGAGAGGGAAAGAGGAGGCTGTGCTGGAGAAGCCAGACTAAATCAGTGAGGGGAGGGAGGGGGCTGGTTCACCAACAGCTTCCCAAGAAGTGACAAGAAAGATACTGTTGCCAGAAATGTGTGGGAGGGGCACCTGGGTGGCTCAGTAGGTTGAGTGTCCGACTTTGGCTCAGGTCATGATCTTGGGGTTCATGAGTTCGAGCCCCATGTCGGGCTCTATGCTGACATCTCAGAGCCTGGAATTGCTTCGTATTCTATGTCTCCCTCTCTCCCTGCCCCTTCCCTGCTCACACTGTCTCTTTCTCTCAAAATAAATAAACATTAAAAAAATAAAAATAAAAAACGTGTAGGAGATGGGGAAGGCAGGGAGGACCCAGAGGGACAAGATGGCTCTGCCATGGACACAGTGAGGGACCATTTCTCCGAGAGCCTACTTCCTCATCTGTAAAATGGGCACAATAACCACCTACACCTAATGGGTGGGGCAGCGGTGGGGGGGAGGGAGATTAAGTGGAATGGGGTACAAACACATGGATGGCCCTGGTAGGGAGGCTATGGGGGTCAACACAGAACCCTGACCTCCAGGCCACACAATCTGCATATTCCGCGAGGGTCTCCTGTGGTTTCTGAGACTTGAACACATCACCTTTTCCTTTAGATGCTAATACATATAAGAGGATGTTTCCTCGCTTCCCCAACCACCACCCAGGAACACAGGGAGAAAGAAAAACTATTTGTGTTGGGAGGCTTTTTTTACACCCCATTGGCAAAAAACGTCCCTGATCAGTTCAAGTAAGTCGTTATGACAGTGAGTGGCGCCCAAGCGCAGGATCGAGTAGGGATAAGGGGCACCCACTGCTCTGCTTCGTAAGTTACACAGGTGAGTGCGGGAAACCAAGTGACACAGCTACTTTTTAAGGAGCTGGGCACTTTTTATTCATTAACGAAAGACAACCCTGGAGCAGTGTTAGCGCGTTTCCCACGTGGAATGCTGGGTGTGGGAGACACACGGTGGAAAGGCTGCTGGCTGGCAGCAGAAGCCAGGATGCACGGCTGATCACACAGACCCAGCCAATCGGGCAGTGGGCCCGGGCTCCCTACCTTGTGCATCTGATGCATGTTGTCCTGAGGGTACCCTCCAGGCCCCTGGGTCGGGATGGGGTGTCCTGCTGAGGGAGGCCCCGGACTGGGCCCCATCATGCTGTGGGCAGAGCCCGGCGAGGGGCCTGGGCTAGGGCCCAACATGGCTCCAGGGGAGGGGCCCGGGCCCGGGGAAGGGCCTGGCCGAGGAGTTCCGCCCAGCGGTGGGTCTGGAGTGGACATCTTCACAGGAGCAGCAGACAGTGGTCTCCTGCTAGAAAGAAGTCTTGGTCAGTCTGGGGTCGTAGCCACCACCAGGGAGAGTCAGAGCTGGCAAGGGAGGGCCACACGTAGTATTGTAAGCAGCACCAATCTGACAGGGAGCTGTCACCTTTGACGGGCAACCCCCACCACCCAGACCTTTCTCCTCCCTTCTTCTCAGAGGAGATAATACATCGCGCATACAAAATCAGATCACGGTCTCCCCCGAGGAATGGGACTCCGGAGGTGGAGGTATACAGCCACTGCCCAACCTGGGGATTCACTTCCCTTGCTGTTATTCTGATCACAGCAAAGAGAACGTCTCAGGGTGGTGCCCATACACCCTTCACGCCTAACACCTGCCATCTTCCGATTTGACAAAAAGGGAGAGCAAGACTAAGACTCAAAGCCTTTGCTGGCGACAGTATCCACCTGGGCCTTGGGACACTCAACAGAACCAAATATTCATGGCAAGTGATGCCGGTTTCCCATTTAAGGCGGTGAGACCAAGTCCCTTTTAAATTAAATGAATACAAGTTTAATATGTAGGTTCATTTAAAGAATTACACAAATAAAGGCGCTCGATATCTCAGATACTTCCACAGTGATATTCACGTGTCTAAAGTCCAATGAAAGTTTCCATAATCTGAAAACTGATGTTCAGAACTACGACCCAGAGCCACGACGAGATCTGAACATATGCTGAGGGGGAAAAAAAAATCGAACGATGGTGGTAAGGTGATTAATTATGCTTGCTAAGACAGGGCCACGAGCTGGTAAATTTCATCCAGTTTTCTACAGTAAGGGTTCTAGGTTCAGGTAACCCTTCATCTGTTGTATAGTTACATATAGCCTTAAATACAATTCTCTTCAATTTAAGAACTTCTTTCATGACGATGGAGGAATACATCTTCAGGGCTGAAAGGTAGAAAACACAAGATCACAAGAACTTAAAATCTCCCAGCACCACACCAGACACACAGAGGTGAAGTGCTTACCAGCCCTGCAGGGAGCAATGAGCAACCAAGCCCTCCTTATCCGAGCCAGGCAGGGTGACGGGGGTGGAGGTGGGAAGAAGGGGCTGGGGGTTTCCTCCGAGACGTGGGCCACCACCAGAGCCGTAAGGATGGAGCTGAGCCGGCCAGGGCAGAGAGCTGCCCTCATATGGCTGCCGGGACTCCCACCACACTTCACTGCCTCCCTTCTAGACTGTTCCACACGCAGGCACACACATCCTCAACAGTATTACTCAGCACATGCTAGGCAAGCTTCTCTTCACAGAATTCTACCCAGGACCACCTTTAACATGTAATAGTCTTCAAAAGAGGATTTCTAGTGGATTTCTGCTGTGTTCTCTCATTCTGCCACATACCAAGTTATTTAAAAGCCCCTCTCTTGTTGGCATGTCTCAAATGTGGGCTTTGTTTCTGTACACTTTTCTGGTGTTGGGAGAGACTCTCTTTGTCCCGAAACTTTACTGGGCTCTTCTGGTTCTAAGGATAAGTTTTATCAAGAAGTCTAAGAACATTTTTAATTCTCTTGATTAAAACAAAGTGGGGCGCCTGGGTGGCGCAGTCGATTAAGCCTCCGACTTCAGCCAGGTCACGATCTCGCGGTCCGTGAGTTCGAGCCCCGCGTCGGGCTCTGGGCTAATGGCTGAGAGACTGGAGCCTGTTTCCGATTCTGTGTCTCCCTCTCTCTCTGCCCCTCCCCCATTCATGCTCTGTCTCTCTCTGTCCCAAAAATAAATAAACGTTGAAAAAAAAAATTTTTTTTTAAAAAACAAAAAAACAAAAAAAACAAAGTAAAGTTTTCATTTGAAAGATGGGCATATTTTCCTGGGTAATCGATCAAAAGCCAAAACGTCTTTGTCCCAGTTGCATGACTAAATAATCAGAGCAGAGAGAAATCAGAAACTTTGGCAAGGCATGGACCAGTGACCAGCGCACCAGCCTGACTAGGAACAGACCCAATTGCTCAAGAAAGTGCTCACAATCCCTTCCTCACAAATCCAAAATCCTGTAAGCCCAGAGACGGGGAGAATCAAACTTTTAAAAAATAGAGACAAATGTGGAGCGCCTGGGTGGCTCAGTCAGTTAAGAATCCGACTTCGGCTCAGGTCATGATCTCAAGGTCAGTGAGTTCGAGCCCCACGTTGGGCACTGTGCTGACAGCTCAGAGCCTGGAGCCTGCTTCGGATTCTGTCTCTGTCTCTCTCTGCACCTGGCCTGCTCGTGCTCTGTTCTGTCTCACAAAAATGAATAAATGTTAAGAAAAAAAAAATTTTTTTTAAATAGAGACAAATTCATTTAGAAGCAAAATCAAACCTGATTCAGACATGTGTGAACAGTCCTACCTTCTGCTACAGAACTAGGATCCTGTTACCTCCAGACGCCGCTCCAGGCTCTGCCACGTGGGTGACCTGTATCCCAATCGTTTTCTAAAATACTGATTCTCAAGTCTGAAACCTCCAGCCCAGGGTTTGTCTAGGGCAAGACGCACCTGCAGTCATACTTCACAGGTGGACAACTGAGTGACATGAACATAGCCTCGGCCGGGGTCAAGGAAGATGGCTCCTCAGGGCGCCCCCTGGACCCTTTGCGCCCACAGGGCCTCTCAGGCCCAGAGAGACCGCAGCGAGGTGACAAGAGAAACAGCGGCCCCGAAAATACTCAAAGGAGTCCCGTGGCATCTGGGAGCTCACGGATGCTTTCTCAACTGAAGGTCTCTATTCTTTTTTTTTTTTTTAATGTTTATTTATTTTTGAGACAGAGAGAGACAGAGCATGAACGGGGGAGAAGCAGAGAGAGAGAGGGAGACACAGAATCTGAAGCAGGCTCCAGGCTCTGAGCTGTCAGCACAGAGCCCGATGCGGGGCTCGAACTCATGGACCATGAGATCGTGACCTGAGCCAAAGTCAGACGCTTAACCGACTGAGCCACCCAGGGGCCCCTGAAGGTCTCTATTCTAAGTCAAGCCAACTGAAACCAATAGCAAAATAAAATCTAGGGAACGTCATCTAGGGATGATGTCATCTCCTTACCTAAAGGCAGATGTGCCAAAGAGCAAACACTGGGGAGTGTCTTTGGAATGATGGTTCTTCTAAAAGTAGTTAATACTTAGTGTCAGACCTTCTTCCCATCAAAATGCGGGGTACCTCTAGAAATTAATTACCTCCACCCACAGCAGCACTAACTTCATCAGCGGACACATGAAGTTTGCTGAAGATGCTGGAGGGCATCAGATAATAATTTTGTGCCAAAATATGGCAACATCTACCTTTGAGAAGTACAGGGTTTCAGAAGAAACTTTTTAAAAAATGTATCTGTTTTTTTAAGTTTCCATCTTTGAGAGAGAGAGAGAGAGAGAAAGCACAAGCGAGGGAGGGTCAGAGAGAGAAGGAGAGAGCGAGAATCCTAAGCAGGCTCCCCACCAAGAGTGCAGAGCCCGATGTGGGGCCAATCCCACGAACCGTGAGATCATGACCTAAGTCAAAGTTGGACACTCAACTGACCGAGCCACCCAGGTGCCCCTGTATTTTTTCATTCCTAAAAAAAAAATTTTTTTAGGGACACCTGGGTGGCTCAGTTGGTTAAGCGTCCGACTTCAGCTCAAGTCATGAACTCGCAGTTTGTGAGTTCAAGCCCTGCATCGTGCTGTGCTGACAGCTCAGAGCCTGGAGCCTGCTTCGGATTCTGTCTCCCTCTCTCTCTGTTCCTCCCCCGTTCGCACTCTGTCTCTCTGTCTCTCAAAATTAAATACAGATTAAAAAAAAAATTTTTTTTTTTTTAGTTTTTAAGTTTGTTTATTTATTTGTGGGGGGAGAGGCAGAGAGACAATCCCAAGCAGGCTCCGCGCTGTCAGCACAGAGCCCAATGCGGGACTCAAACCCACAAACCGTTAAGATTATAACCTGAGCCGAAATCAAGAGTCAGATGCTTCACCAACTGAGAAACCCAGGAGCCCCCACAACAGGCTTTTAAAAATGTCATTTGCGGGGTGCCTGGGCGGTCAGTCAACCGGTTAAGTGTCCAACTTCCGCTCAGGTCACGATCTCACGGTTACGGTTTGTGAGTCTGAGCTCCACGTCGGCTCTGTGCTGACAGCTTGGAGCCTGGAGCTTGCTTCAGATTCTGTGTCTCCCCCTCTCTCTCTGCCCCTCCCCTGCTCATACTCTCTCTTTCTCAAAAACAAATAAAACATTAAAAAAATAAAATAGGGCACCTGGGTGGCTCAATCGGTTAAGAGTCTGAGTCTTTTATTCGGCTCAGGTCATGCAGTCATGGTTTGTGAGATCAATTTCCGAGTCCAGCTCTGTCCTGACAGCGTGGAGCCTGTTTGGGATTCTCTCTTTTCTCTGCCTGTCTCCCACATGTGTGTACGCATGCACGCGCTCTCTCTCAAAATAAATGATCCTTAATAAAGTAATAAAAATAATACAAATGGCATTTGCTTCAGAAGCTGTCATCTCTGAAGTGTCAGGCTGCGATGAGGCAGGTAAGTGCACGGAGCCACCGGCAGCAAACTCATTTCTGGACTGAAAGCTCAGACACACGTGGGGAGTGACAGTAAAAGGAACCCAAAAAGTACAGACACAATGCAAAACCTTCCTGAGCAGCACAGTGGGGTGGGCCCCCCCAAACCCTGATGCGCCCCATCAGGGTGCTGGCGTCTGCACGCAGACGCATACTGGCAGGCCCCAGCATCATGATGGAGAGGACAGGAAAGTGGAACGGGAGCAGCTCTCTGGTCCCGGGTGTGAAGAGGGAGCATCGGATTCACTCGCACGGAGTGTCAGCACACCTAGGCGTACAGCTGGATGAATCCCAGATCAGACCGAACACTTCCAACATTCTTGAAGGCATCTGGGCCCCTCCCATGAAGACCACCCCCCCAGAGGGAAACACTGCTCTGCCTCTACCACTCTTCGGTTTCACCCGTTACTGAACTGCATCTGGAAAAAAAAGAAAAACCCACAGTGGTATCCTCTGGCTCTTCTGCGAGGGGCACCCACATTGCTGGGACGGTGGTCATTCGTTCTTCTTCATCTGCCCACTCTCCTATTCGCAGACCCTGTGCGGCCAGGTTTGGGCTGTCGCGACTAAAGCTGCTACCAACGTCATCTGGCAGATGCACGCGTTCATTTTCCTTGGGGACCCAGGAGTGGAACCGTTAGTCAGAGGAAGGCATACATTTGGCTCTGGTAAGCATCGCCAGCTTTCCAAATCAGGACCACAGTCCCACACACCGCAATCCCCGCAGCAGAGGGTAATGCGTTCCAGCTCCTCTCTGTCAACGCTGGCGCTCGGCACTGTCAGTCCCTGTAACTTGTGACTGTTCCAGTGAGTGTATAATCGTATCTTATAATTTTCTTTGGCATTTCCCTTGCAACCAATGGCATCAAATCCCTTTCTGTATGCTGACTGGCCACTGAGATACTCACTTCTGCAGAGGCCCTGTTCTCACTAATGCTTCACTTGGGGATATGTGGTTCCTCTCCCAGTCTGGGGCTCACCCTTGCATTCTCCTAAGGGTGTCTCGGGATGTAGAGAAGTTCTTATTTTGTTTATTTTCTGCCTTTTCCTTTTTTATTTATTTTAATATAATTTGTTGTCAAGTTGGCTAACATACAGCATATACAGTGTGTTCTTGGTTTGGGGGGTAGATTCCCAAGATTCATCACTTACATACAACACCCAGTGCCCAGAGAAGTTCTTATTTTAATGGTGTCTTATTTACCAGGTTTGTCCTTACATGGTTAATGGTTTTGGCGTCCTGTTCAAGAAAATTTTTTTCTCCCTGAGATCGTGAGAAACATGTATTTGGTCTCTGCCTTCAGTTTTTGACTAAAACCCTTGTAATTTCCTCAGGGATAGGAGGGTCTTTTATTCTAATGAAGGGACTCTTGGTGGGCTCCTGGATAGCTTCAGGATGGGGGCTGGTTGCCAGAAAGACCAAACCATGACTAGAAGCTTCAGCCCCATCCTCCAAAGAGGGGAGAGGAATTGGAAAGTGAATTAATAGACATCTACATAATAAAGCATCCATAAAAACTCTAAGAGGCTAGGAGAGCTTTATGGGTTGGTGAGCACATCCATGTGCTAGGAGGATGGTGCATTCCTACTCCATGGGGACAGAAGTTCCTGGGATCAGGATCCTTCTAGACCTCAGTTTATTTACTTCTTCATACGGCTATTCATCCCTATCCTTTACAATGTCCTTTATAATAAACTGGCAAACATAGGTAAATGTCTCCTCAAGGTTGGTGAGCTATTATATCAAATAATTAAACCTGAGAAGGGGGTCATGGGAACCCCATTTGTAACCAAGTTGGACAGAAGTGCGGGTAACCTGGGGACCTATTCCTTGTGACCAGTGCCTGCAGTGGGGGGGCAGTCTTGTGGGACTGAGCCCCTAACCTGTGAGGTCTGCACTAACTTTGGGTAATCAGTGTCAGAGTTGAAGTGTAGGACACTCAGCTGGTATCTGTAGAAACTTGCTCGGTGTGGAAAACCTGTACATTTGGTGTCAGAGTGCTGTGAGCAGAGGACATCGGTTTTCCTTTACTATCTCAAGGTCACGGAGATAGAGGAAGGAAAGGGATATTTTCAACTCCAGAGAGACTGTGACTCGCTCTGCTCCCTAGGGATTTACAACTGCTGAGGATGTTACCAGTCACAAAGAAGCCACAGGGAAGATGACCCAGCCAGAGCGGGGAGGCAGGGCTGCGGGCCCATTTGGTGGCAAGGACCCAGATGTACTCACTGAGTGCACACCGCTACACTTCCCAGAGGGACTATCAAGGGCTCGCGGACGGAGGGCTCCCTGAGGCTCAGGCCACCGTGTGACTCGCTGCGGTGCGGCACGGACTCTGAGTGTGGACTTTACCACTTGCCAACCACATGATCCTAGGTGGGTGACTTAACCTCCACCAGCCCGTTTCCTCCTCCGTAGGCTGGTGCGGAGGCCAATCCCCCCCTCAGGGGTCACAGCCAGCATCCCGCGAGTGAACGCATGTAAGGCTCGTACGGGCAGAAAGTGATGCCGCACCGCTGGCGAAATCTAGGGCCTCCACATTCACCGAGCAGTCGCTTACTGCTTGTCACTACTGACCCAGAAGCAGCGGCCTCCTCTTCTCATAAAGACATGAGTAAACCAAGCCACGGAGTAAGTAACTGCTCTGGAGAATGTGCTTCCTAAACTTAGCCTCCCCTGCAGGACAAACCTCAAAGGATGCTCCTGTCCAGAAGTGCTCAGGAACAAACCCAGGAAGTAGAGGTTGCACAAGGCAGCTTTGCGGAACCGGAGGAGGAACAGTGGCTGTCTGAAGGCCACACGGCCCCGTGCAAAGACCAGCTGTCCCAAGTGATGAGGTCCGCCCTGGCAATCGACGGGCAAGATCCGAGCTGCTGCAAATTCTCCCTTGCCCTCTCAGATCCCGCGGACACAAATGTGGTGTTGTTACCCACCATCAAGCCCCTTCTGGCCACCCAACCCTTCTTAAAGGGCAGGGGTGGGCCTGGCCCTCGCGAGAGCTGCGTATGATATGGCACAGGGCACTACTGCGATCCAGCGTAGTGCCCGCTCAGGAGGGCCTGAAAGCTCGGCCAGAAATTTCAGAAGGGAGGTGGATCTGAGGGCAAGGACCGGCCCAGCCTTCTTCCCACCCCTTCTTCCCTCATCACCAAACACCTCCACCTTTCCTATACAGTAAACTGAGGATTTGGCATTTTCAGCAAATTCCTTGGGTCCCCAAGGTTGTCCTATGGTCCTAGGGTTTCAAGTGGCTTCCATCATTCAGACAGGACTCCTGCAAGTCTCCCTGTGATGAGTCACTTGGTGTCTGGGCTGGGAAAAAGAAGGTAATTAAACACAAACACTGAAATCCATCTCAGACCAGTCAGCCACACCTAAGCAGTAGAGAAAAGTGAAGCACGAGGGAACAAACAGTACCAGTGTTTCTGGGAGCCTAAGTGTGTGGCCTGTGGGTCAAGTGCGTCTGGGGGCTCCATGAGAAGGGAACAGAACCTGGGAATCTGGGTAGGCAACCCAAAGGAATGTGATAGCAGATAAAACTACCCTGGGGCAAGAATCAAAACCCTGAAAGCTAAGACATTCGACAGGTTACAGGATGAAAAAAAATGGGTTCCCGGGGCCAACGGGTCTAGAAGTGACGCGGTCTTATCACCTTGATTTCTCTGAGCACCCCAAGTGCTGAACAATCAGAACCCCCACACTATCCACGCCCCAGAAGCAAGACGCTATCAAACATGAATGAAGTAGCTTCGTGCACACAGATGTGGAGGAAGGTCCACGATGAAGCAGAGGAAAGAAGGGGGCACCAACGTAAGGTGTGCTTAGCCCGAGCCCCACTCTGCTGAGAGGAAGAACGTACGCGAGCTCATCTGCACGTAGAGACCGGTCCCGAGAAAACGTGCCAAACTGTGGTTGGCAGCGGCCGGCAGCTCTCTCAGGAGGCGTATGATGGGGAAGTGACACTTTCCACATCACAGAGCTCTGGTGTTTTTTGTGTCGGTGTGCTGTTGTTTTTTTACAATAACCTTCTACTCCTTTTGCAATCCTATGTGTTCTTTTTAAAAAACACCAAAACCAACCAACCGACCAACCTACCTAGATCAGAAAAAGACCTGGGAAATAAATACCCAGAAGAAGATGGCCAGGGGGGTGCCTTTGTGGAAATAAAAGAGATAAAAGGATTTGAGGATTGCATTCTTTTCTACTTTCAACTTCATCAAAATCATCATTTAAAACAGAAACATCTATTGACGTTCAAATGCGGAACCAGACTGCTTGAGAAGTAGGTCTTCTTCTTTCATACCCCCCTTCGCTTTGCTCTTATAAAAAAGACCCATGGTTGCAACAACATGGATGGATCTAGAGAGTATAATGCTAAGTGAAGTCAGTCAGTCAGATAAAGACAAAGACCATAGGATTGCACTCGTATGTGAAATTTAAGACACGAAACAAATGAACAAAGAGAAAAAGAGACAAACCAAAAAACAGACTTGTTAACTATAGGGAACAAAGTGGTGGTTACCGAGGGGAGGGGGGTGGGGGGATGGGTGGGACAGGTGAAGGAGATTAATATACTTGCCCTGATGAACACTGAGTAATTTGTAATTCTTGTTTTTTTTAAGTTTATTTATTTTGAGAGAAAGACAGAGAACGCACGAGTTGGGAAGAGGCAGAGAGAGATTCTCAAGCAGGCTCTGCAATGCCAGCACAGAGCCTGATGCAGGGCTCAAACCCACAAACTGTGACAGTATGACCTGAGCCGAAGAGCCAGATGCTTAACAGAGCCACCCAGGCACCCCACTTCAACCACTATGTCATACACCTGGAACTAATATAACACTGTGTGTTAACTATACTGCAATTAAAATTGAAAAAAGAAAATTAGTAAAAAGAATGGTGGTGGCCACCCACTGCAGCAAGACAGACGGCGGCTAACAGGCGATAAGGACCCTCTAAACTCTGCTTGCTGGGATTATGGTGTGTGGGTTTTCTTCTCCCATCTTGCCTGGAAATCAGCACTGTACTTAAGTTTGGCCCCAGGAAAGCTGCTACTTTGTTTTTTGGGCACAGAGAAATGTGTTCCCTTACATGTCTCATCAGCAGACACACTGTGGTCAAGCCATGGCAGGGTTCTCAGACTGATCAAGGAGGCTGGGCAGGATGCCTTTCAGCAAAAGCAGCTTTATTTGTTACATTAAAACTACAAAATGAGGTTTCCCCCCATACTCTACTAAGAAAAGCGTCCACACCCGACCGGATGGTGTGGGGCGCACTGGTCTGTGAACCTGAAAGGACGCATGGGACGAGGCATCTGCTGTCTCAGGGAACATATGGATAGCTTATTCCTGAGACGGTGCTTACTCAACATTGGCTGTTCCACAGCTGGCTGTTGGGCGTTTTCTTTGCAATATAATTAAGTAGCAAACCCTTGCCCTACATTTAAAAAGAAATATAGTTCAGAAACAAACAAAAACCTCTGTCATGGTAATTAATTACAATGTCTTATCAGTTCTACTTAAAACGTAGACACACCAAGTCTGTATGTTACTAAGTACAGTAGTTCCTCTCCTCAAACCCCCCCATCCAGGTTTCACTTTCCAGTTTCAGTTACCCAGGGTCAACCGTGGTCTGCAAGCAGATGATCCCTGCACCCCCCCCCCCCCCCCCCCCGTCCGCCGACCCTGCTGGGCTGGGTTTTGCCAGAAAATCAATTGTAGCTTAACAGTGCATCACAACGCCTACATTACTCACCTCACTTCATCTCATCACACAGGCATTTTATCACCTTGCATGGTCACAAGAACAGTAAGTACAGTATGATAAGGTGTTTTGAGAAAGAACACATTGACACACTTTTATCACAGTACATTGTCATAATTGCTCCTTTTTATTATCGGTTGTTGTTGTTTACCTTAAAAATAAAACTGTCAGTTAACTTCCCAGCAAAAATGGGTTTATTGGGGAGTGGCAGGGAATTGCAATCCGGACAAGCAAATTATGGCAAAACCATAAGCAAGTCTAGGGAACAAAGAAGAACGCTCTTTTATGGAAGGAATGGGGGCGTCAGGAGGGCTGGTATAAACAAGAAGTAAAGGGGCAGGTAGAAGTGTAGTGGTGTTTCACTGGCTGAGTTGTGACAGTCTCTCATTGGCTGGGCTGTTGCTGGGGCAGAAGAGAAACCTTTCTTCCTCAGCTGGGGTAGTCAAGTACTGTGACCTGCAAGCTTTGACTTGCAAGGTAGGTGTGTTCCTGTTGGGTCTGCAACCAATGACAAGCGTTGGGGTTTGAGAGCTCCCCCTTCTGTCTCCCCCATTCACTTTAAATGAGGTTTCCTGTCATTAATTTTCACGTTGCTAATCACTTACAGTGCCTCAACTGTAAATTAAGCTTTACCATAAGTATACATGTATAAGAAAACACAGTACAGATAGGGTTCAGTACTATCCATGGTTTCAGGCAACCACTGGGGGCGGGGTGTCTTGGAACGTATGCCTCATGGATATGGGAATCTACTGTACTATTTTTAACACTAGGAATTATGTATCATTTTATTCATTGGAATCCACACCTCCTGCCCTTTAAAAAATTTTTCATTCAGGGGCACCTGTGTGGCTCAGTCGGTTGAGCATCTTGACTCCTGATTTTGGCTCAGGTCATGATCTCAGGGTCTTGAGACCGAGCCCCAAGTGGGGCTCTGTGCTGAGCGTGGAGCCTGCTTAGGATTCTCTCTCTGCCTCTCCCCGTACATGTACTCTCTCTCAAAAATAAATAAACATTAAAAAAACTGTTTTCATTCACTTGAAAAACCACTGAAGAGCACCTCCTCATCTAAAACACACCAGAAGAGGGGCGCCTGGGTGGCTCAGTCAGTTCAGCATCTGACTTTGGCTCCGGTCATGATCTCACGGTCCGTGAGTTCGAGCCCCGCGTCGGGCTCTGTGCTGACAACTCAGAGCCTGGAGCCTGCTTCGGAGTCTGTGTCTCCCTCTCTCTCTACCCCTCCCCTGCTCATGCTCTGTCTCTCTCTCTGTCTCAAAAATAAATAAAAACATTAAAAAAAATTTTTTTTTTAAATAAAACACACCAGAAGATGTGAAGACATGATGACAACCTGGCCGGTTCTCTGCCCTTGTGGAGTTCATGCTCTAATCCAGCAGGAAGATGCAGTGTTTCCACTGAGAGAACACAAACACTTTCCAATCTATCCACTAGATGGGCATTTGTCAAACTCTTCTGACCACGATCGTCGGTCACGACATGACCCAGCAAACACACATCAAGTAAATCCAACCCGTTTTACAAATCTGTCCTGACCATGTTCCCTGTGAAACATGGATAGACTCTCTCCTTTTTCTCTTTTTAAGGCTGATCAAGTCACACTGGGTGGATGTCATGACCTGCTGCTGGGTCTCTTGTGGTACCTGCTGTATAGTCAACACAGAGCACAACACACAACTTGCAGAGAGGGCAGGAGAGAAGTCCCCCCCAATAACAGCGGCACACAAAATGCAAGAATGGCCAGGGAGGCATGGTGGCCATACCTGTGGAGTTTCACCTGTGACAGACCCTGCCAGGCACCTCAAATATCGACTGAGAACCAACTCTGTGCTGAACAAAGTACCAGGTACTGGGCATCCAGCAGCCAACAAAATCCCTGCCTGGTTGGAACTGACGGTTCCTGGTGGAACTGACAATAGAGTGACAGAGGCGAGCACACAAATAAGTATGACACGATGTTACGGGGGGGTGGAAGTGGTATGAACTTCCACTGTGAAAACAATAAGCAGGGTTAACCATCAAGCTGGCAGGAATCACTCTTTCAATCATAGTGGCCAGGGACGGGCTCAGTGAGGGGATACATCTAAGCAGACACCTGAAGCGGAAAGGGAGCCCAACCATCCAGTGGATGGGCAAGGGACCACCAACAAGTACAAAGGCCCCGGGACGGGACTGTGCTGGATTAGAGCAGAGGAGGGATGCGGCAGGAGACGAAGTCAGAGATGAGTGGGGAGAGCAGATCGCAGGCCTTAAGGGCAGCAGTGAGGAGGTAAGAGTCTATTCTAGGTTCAAGGGAAACCCTCTGGAATGTTCTGGGCAGGGCAGTGACACGGTCTGATGATGGTTTTAGAAGATTTCTCTGGACACAGTGATGGAACAGATGTAAGGGTAAAAGAATGAAAGGAGTCAGTGGTGACCAAGGTAACCAACAGGGTCTCAGCACATATCTTTTGAAATATAAAAGGCGTCCCCCCGCCCCCCCCAACCTGCCCCTGTCTTGAGCCAGGTTTGGCAAAGCCCAGCCAGGCTGGATTTCACCTCACGTCCTTTGGTTCGGTACTGGTGACTGGAGGTGCCAACTGGGGAGGCTATGGGAGGACCGGGGGTTTTCTGCTCAGAGAGGTTAAGTCATTGGTCCAACATCACACAGGAAGTAGAGTCCTGCCTCAAGTCTGTCTGACTCCAAAGCCTGAGTAACGAATTTAGTCTAAGTATCAAAAGGCAGGACAGCCCGGAAGGGTGCAAAGTGCAGGCAAATGGAGGCACTCTGACAGGCAGGAATATCCACAGCGTGTTCCCAGGAGGTGGGCACGGGCATTCAGCACAACAGCAGACCAGGCTGTGACCAAAAGCACACCCGGCAGTCATCAGGGCCAGATGTAGCTCTCAGGGCCCAACAAGCAGACCCCTGTGCTTCATCGTCACCTTTAAGACAATGACACCACCCACCGTGCCCCTTTACTGGGACTTTTGGTGCAAATCAAGGTGGCACACGTCAAATCCCGTCCCCTCTGTAACAGGTAAGGCGGCAACTGCCATGCAGCCACCTGCTTCCTGAGCCAGTGGGGCATGACTTACCAGCGAAAGGAGAACTTAAACCATCCCAAGGAGCCATTTTAAAGCCCACTGCTACTAAAAATGGGGTCCGTCCTCCTTTATCTCACACACTGAGCAAAACCCAGACAGTAACAAGTATCCACAGGCGAAAATGAAGACATGCTTCATTTAACAAAGTAACAGTCCCCAGGCAAAGCTCTGGAGACCAGTCTAGCCGCAAAGGCATCGAAGGGGCCTGGGCTGGTTTATGCCCTGCTAACAGTTACCTCTTTTCTAAAGAAAGCCCCTTCTCTGAGGGAACTGTAAGGAAATGGATGCATCCCTTCCGTTCTTTCTGCCCCGTGCAATCCAACCGCTCAGCAAACCCAGCTGGGTACCCGGCACTACCCTCAAGGCCCATTCCCTTACATGAAGATGATTCGAGGTCAAATTTCTCATACCCATCAAATCCATGTCCTGAAAAATTGGTATCATCAGCATGCAGTTAACAAAAAACTCCAACTAAGATGCTACCAATCATATCAATGAGCCTTATACTTCTTAGGGATGATCTCCGTAAGGGTGACAGCAATGGCAACTCCATTTAGCCTCAGACCTGATTCTGATGTGCTCCCCCTCAGACATTTCCCCCCAATATTCTGGCAGCTGTTACCTCCCCTTTATTGGAGGTTTTGCACATCCCTTTGATTTGATTTGATTTTTTTTTTTTAATTTTTTTTTTCCAACGTTTATTTATTTTTTTGGGGACAGAGAGACAGAGCATGAACGGGGGAGGGGCAGAGAGAGAGGGAGACACAGAATCGGAAACAGGCTCCAGGCTCTGAGCCATCAGCCCAGAGCCTGACGCGGGGCTCGAACTCATGGACCGCGAGATCGTGACCTGGCTGAAGTTGGACGCCCAACCGACTGCGCCACCCAGGCGCCCCTTGATTTGATTTTTTTTAACTTCAATTCTCTCTTAAGTGTTCCAATCGATGTTACAAGTCATGAGGAAATATGTGAGATGGGAAACAAACACTTGATATCTTCCAAAACCAAGGCCACCGAACACACTCCTCTCTTTCCAACGCATTATGGTGAAATCACAAGCTTACAATTTTTCAATGATGGAAGACAAAACAGAAGAGTTGATTCCTCTGAATCACTTTGAAAACATACAGAACTCTCACAACAGGGTAAAAATGTATTCTGGATCTCAACCTGCCAGGGTGTTGTAGGAATCCTAACACGTGACAATAGCTACCAACTATTTAGCACTATGTGCCAGGCACTGTTCTGAGTTGTCGTTGTTTAGTCCTTGCAACAATCCTAGTAGCTGGGTACCATTACCGTCTCCCTTTGCAAATAAGGAGATAGATATGACTGAATGAGAACAGGGCCCTTGTCTGCCTGTTCCTGGCTGAATCCCCAGCCTCCGTCAGGGCCTGGCTTGTGGCAGGCTGTCAAAGCCCACTTGTTCGAATGGGGAATGTGAGGCTGGGGAACTTCTCGCACAACTCCAGGGGGCGCCATTCATGTTGTGTTCTGCCTATGGTGGGTGTGAATGGGTCCCTCTGTGCGACGGCAGCCTTAATAACTGAGGCCAAAATTGGCTGGCACATCTGAGGATTCACTAAGTGCTGGGAACTGTCACCTCCATTTCTCTGAGGCACCAAGAGGGAAAGTGGCAAAGCCAGGAGTCAAACCCACAAGGCTGACTAGAGCCCTTGGTGAAGAAATATCCCTCAATGTCAGTTGCTTCACCGGCAGAATGCTGTTCTCACCCAACACACCTCATCCCATAACAGAGAAGACAAGGGGCTGGTCTAGGGCTACCTCTCAGTGTTTTGAGGGTCCATAAGGTGTGACAAAGGTATGTGGCACAGAGAGGAGCAATTATGATCGCCATAAGTATGTATGCACCAATTTTAAAGAAACTACAATATATATATAACCAGCTCATCAAACCTGGGCTTCTTGGGATATAGAATGATTCTAAATTATGTTGCTCATTTTTTAAATAGTTAACATATATATGTCTACGTGTATATAAACACGTACACACAACAAACAACATTACCTCCAATAAAGTGAGTGTTCACTACAGTGACTGCAGTGTGTGAAGCAGCTCCCCATGTCATGTTTTCAACCCTTACAACTGTTTGAGGCAGCACTGCTGTCACACCTGTTTCACGAGTGGGGGGACCTATTGGTAAACGCCTTGCTCGAGGTCAAACTAGGATTTAGAAAGCTAGGTGTGAATCCAGGAGGTCTGATTCCAGAGCTAGCAGTCCTGACCACCACCCCACACCCTCATTCCCTGGCGACAATGGCCTGTTAAGCCAACACGAGCAACGAACACTTACTGCTTACAACCCACCCCCAGTCCTGCGCCAAGCATTTCACACATAAGTCCACTCCATCCTCCCCGGGGGCTCTCCTCATTCATTCCACAAATGTTCCCTAAGGACCTACTATGTGCCAGACCCAGGGGACACTCTGGGAGACCAAGCAGACACGATCCCTGCTCTGATGGCCCTCAGAGAAGAATGAATGTGTAATTACAAACTGGGGTAACTGCTACACAAGAAAGGATCAAGGTGATGTGCGAGTGTAGCACTGCACAGCAACGACCGGTCCAAGTGCTCAAATGCACTGGCCCTGATTCTGAGTAAAGGCCCCCTCTTCCACACAATCTCGCTGATCTCTGGCCCCCATCGCTCCCCTGTGCATCTACTGTGTTCCTCGCACAGGAAGGGTAGTGAGGATTCCATGACAGGCCACAGGGAGCTGTTCCCACCTTTACCATCTGTTCCCCTACAAGACTGGAGAGGCTCCTCAGGGCATCCAATCGCCAACCATCTAACACCCAGTAGGGACTCAACAAATATTTGCTCAACAATGAAGGAGGAGGGGGTGCCTGGGTTGGCTCGGTCTTGCTAAGCATCTCAGCTGAGGTTGAGACCAACCCCCTCTCCCCACCTTCAGGCTCTGCAGAGCCAGCTTGGGATTCTCCTTCTCTCTCCCCTTCCCCACTCACGCTTTTTCTCTCTTAAAATAAACAAACACGGAAAAAAAAAATGGAGATTGGGCCTGACAATTAACAACAGCACTTCCCACTTATCAGAAACCATTTTACAGGTTTTCATCAACTCCATTTGTGGCATTATCCCCATTTCACAAATGAGGAAACTAAAAGGTTCAGAGAGATTAAGCTATTTATCTAAGATCACACAGCTAAGTGACCGACAGCAACCATAAGCAAACTCCAATCCGGTCTGTCAATTCAAATCGAAAACTTCTTTCAAATTCCTAGGAAGTGACTTTTGCACGTATTCCCTACTTTTCCCCCCAAGGATTCACTGGGGGCAAAAAAAAAACCCAAGACTCGTGTCTTCAACACCAGCACAAAACACTCTCCGAAAGGCCCACGTTTTAAATAAAAGCCTTAATCTGGAAAATCAATTGGGAGGAAGGCGAAAGGATGCAAAACAAAAACAATGCTTTCAAGAGCGAACAGTTCTACCCGTCCTCCCTCACTTGCTCTAGACTCCCCACTTTAGGGCAAACATTTTTGAAGTCGCCGCTTGCAAGAGGTGGGGGGAGTTCTTTACTTTTCCTTGAAAAATCTAGACTACGTGATTTTCTTAAATACAATTAACCCAAAGGGGCTGCTAATGCTAATGCTCGTTTCCAGGCGACACTAGACTCATTTGGGGTTTTTCCTACTGAGCCCCGGCCGCCACCTCCCCCAAAAGACATTTGGGTCGGACCCGTTACAACGTAGCCAGAGAAGCCCCAACGCCATGCTATTGTTGCTGCCGCGACGGATACGGCGACTGGGGGCCGGGACACCGGCCCGCCGAGGAGGCGGAGAGCTTTGTCCGGCGACCCCGGCGAGAGCGCGCGCGCGGCCTCCACGCGGCCCGGGCCCCCACCCCACGGCCCGCGGATGCTGTAGCCGCCGCGGCCTCGCTACACTGTGGCCTTCTCCGCGCGCGCGGTGCCGGCCAGGCTTCTTGACCCTCGGGCGCCGCCGTACCCCAGCCCCGCTGTGGGCGCCGGCGGCCCCCTCCCCCCTCGGCGCCCCGGCTCCATTCAAACCGTCCTCCCAAGCCCCGCGCCACGCTCCCCCCGCGGCCCGCGTTCCTTACCGAGAGCCGCCGGCGCCGTCGCCTTCCCGGCGCCGCCCCCGCCCCTCCGCGCGGGGCCGGGGGCAGAGTGGGCGTCTCGCCTCTCCTCACGAAACAAAGAAGCCGCCGCCGCCACCGCCGCCGAGAGAGGGTAAGTCTCGCGCGCGCGCCCGCTCGCCTCGGCCGCCCCCCCACGCCGCCCGCGCCCCCGCTGCGCGCGCACTCGCCAGCTCCCCTCCCCCCTACGGTCGGCTTCTCTCGCTTCCGCCGCCCGCCCGGCCCCGTGCGCGCGCCCGTCCGCCCTTCCGCTCCCAGCGCGCGTGCGCGTCCGCTCGGGGCCTAGCGGAGGTAGGCGGGACCAGAGAAAGCTGGCGCTCCAGATGTTCCCCCCCGACTCAATCCGGGAAGGTCTTGCTCATGCGCACCGGCGTCTTCGTCCTCACGCTGCGTCCCCACGCTGCCGAGCATGCGCAGAGCGGGCGCCACTGCGGCGGTGGCTGCGTTGGTTCCCGCGGCTGCGGCGGGGGGTTGGGGGATGGGATGGGATGGAATGGCGGCGGGGTCTGCAGGGAAGGGTTGGCCGAGGGGCTTTGAGACCCGCAGAGGAAGACCCGAGGCCGTGCGTAAGGGCGGGAGGCGGGCAGGCTAGGCTGGGGCCAAGGGCGGGTCTGGGAGCTTTTATTTTTATTTCTGGTTGGGGGATGGCGGGGTCTGTTCAGCAAAGCCAGGTGGCCTTCGATCGTGGCCTTCTTTTTTTTTTTTTTTTTTTTTTTAGAACTTACCTAGCACTGTTGGTTTGGCAAATAATTTTTGACCTACTACTGAGTCCTAGACGCAAGTGCTGTGGCACCGCACAGACGATCTCAACCGTTGTGGAACTAGGAAGGCAAGCGAGAGGCGAGAGAAATAAGTAAAATACATTGTGTTGGGACGGAAACGTGGAGAGTCGTGGAAATTTTAAATGGAGCAGCCAGAGAAGGCGTCCCTGGGAAGATGTTGGAGTCAAAACATGAAAGAGACTTGTTCTTAGTGTGAAGGACCTGAGCCTCTAGGCCTCTTCTCTGTGTTTTGAAAGGGTCTCCAGTTGTTTTAGTTCTCCGAGTGGACAAGTGCTCCCCTAAGTCAGGGCCCACAGCCTGTCCTTGTTCCTGCCTCCCTCAAGCCTGCTCTTAATCTTCAGGTCTCATCCGACAGAATCACCTCAAGCCTCACCTCCTTTTGATCACTGCCTCCTTTTTCTTTCCTTCATGTTTGAGTGCCCTTTTATTGTCTGCCTTCTTACCCTCAATTTAAATGGCAAAGATGTGGGGCACCTGGATGGCTCAGTCAGTTAAGCGTGGGACTCTTGACTTCAGCTCAGGTCATTATCTCACGGTGTGTGGATTCGAGCCCCGCATCCGGCTCTGTGCTGACAGCTCAGAACCTGGAGCCTGCTTGCTTCACATTCTGTGTGTCTCCCTCTCTCTGCCCCTACCCCGCTTGTGCTTTGCCTGTCTGTCTGTCTCTCTCTCAAAGATAAACATTTAAAATAAAAATAAAATAAATGGTAAAGATGTTACCAATTTAGTCACTATTGAATACCTAGCATTTACATCTACATACAGATAAATCATTGTGTTCCGGCTGCCCCCTATGTGATACTTTAATTTAAAAAAAATTTTTTTTAATGTTTATTTTTGATAGAAAATAGAGCACAAGCTTGGGAGCTCAGGGGACAGCTCAGGCTCTGAGCTGTCAGCACAGAGCTCAACACAGGGCTCAAAACTCATGAGTCAGGAGATCAGGAGATCATGACCCGAGTCGAAGTCAGACATTCAACCGACTAAGCCACACGGGTGCCCCTAAATTTTTTAATTGAAAGAATAATGCAGATGGGTTGCCAATTAAGTGTGTATCATGGCTGCATTAGCTCATTGCTGCTTTTTTTTTTTTTGGTACAGTTTTCCAATTTATTTAGAAAAATAGACTCTGAATTCACGTTCGCCCCGGGGGCTACGTGGGATGACAGTAAGGAGACACCTGAAATGAGCTGAGGAACGTTAAGCACTAGTATCTGAAGGCTGGGAGCAGAAGCTAGGGACCTGGTCCTTCTAGTTCAGAGTGGGGACCCGGCTCCCCTCTCATCCTCCCCGTTCAGTTATCTTCAGCCATGGCCAGTAGGACAAGGCTGGTCCAGCCCTGGCAACGGGGGCAGCCCATACCCCACCCATCCCGGTCACCATACTGCTCCCCACGCCACTTGCAGTATTGGGTAGACCATGAGATCTCAATGCTGGAGTCAGAAAAGACCTGGACCCAAAACCTGACTCCACTGGTAGTAGCTGGGTGTCGCCAGAAACATTTACTGGACTCTTCGGCACTTTCCTTTCTTCACCTGTATGATGGAAACAATAACAACACTCCCCTCCACAGATTCCTTATGAGGAATTTGTGAAGGCAGGCCACCTGGGAGTTTTCTGAACCTTAGCTCATGATGTTGAATAATGCACATCAAATGGGCAATTGGGGTCTGAATTTCAGTCTCGTTCCCTCAGGTGGTGTTTCTTAAACGTCCTTGACATGCTAAACACTGAGCTGGTCCCTGGCCTCCAGTGGTACACTGAGCAGACAGTGTCCTGGTCGTGATGTGGACAATCTGTGAGTTCAGGTGACCGTCTCCCATATTGATCAGCTAATACATGATAGGAAAACGTTAAGTGCAACGGAAGAAAGGCCCACAGCGCAGAGATCATAACAGGGGACCCTCCTGGAGTTGAGCAGTCAAGTCAGCTAGACCTCTCGGAGAAAGACGCGCTTATGCCAAGTCGCAAAAGATGAGCAAGGGCCGGGAGGAGGAGGGCACTAGGTAGAGGGAACAAGATGTACCAGGCCCCCGAGGAGGAAGAGAGCATTGGAACAGAAGGAGGCCCGTTTGGCTGAGGAGGGCAGATCAGCGACAGCTACGCTGGGCGGGGCCTCGTAGCCTGCGGTGAGGCTCTTTAGCTTTTCCCTGACCACGTTGGGGAAGTATTCGAAAGGCTTTAATCAAGAGATTCCCAGAGTTACTCACGCTGCAGGGTGGAGTCTGGGCTGAAGGGGAAGAAGGACAGGAGGTGATGAGTCCCTTTAGGCCATTGCCACGGCCCAGGGTAGAAAGGATGGTGGCCCAAGGTAGGGTGAGGGTGGTAGACGTAGAGAGAGGTGGAGGAAATTGGAGGTAGAATGGGTAGAAGCTGAAGGAGTAGACCTGAGAGGTGAAAGTGTGAGCAGCTTTCTCTGCAGGGGAGACCGTGAGGACATGAGAATGGCGGCAAGGAGGGAGCCGGAGTCCTGCTTTAAGGGCAAGATGTCTATCGGGAACAATTTCGTAGACCAGTGCTTCGTGGCTGTACGTTGGGATCCCAGTGTAAATAAAACTGGTGCCTTTAACGCTCAGGGTCTGTGATACGTGTTCAGTTCATTTTTATGTGTGGCGTGAGGTATAATCGAAGTTCATTGTTTTCTGGAGGGATATCTAATTGTCCCAGCCCCAGTCCTGAAATGTCTGCTCCCACATTGAATTACTGTGGCACTTTTGTAAAAATCGATTCACTGTTTAAGCAGGAGTCTGATTCTGGATAACCATGTTTTGTTATTGATTGATAGGTCTACGTTATGCTGAGACCACACTGTCTTGATAAGTGTAGCTTTATAATAAGTCTTGAAATCAGGTGCTCCTCCGAATTTGCCCTTTTTAAAAATTGTTTTGGTTACTCTAGGTCCTTGCATTTCTGTGTAAATTTTAGAATCAGCCTGTCAATTTCTACCAAAAACTGCTGGGATTTGAGTGGGATCGCATTGAATCTGTAGGCCAATTTGGGGAGAAGTGTTACTTTACTATTAAATCCTCTGATCCATGAACATGGTATATCTGTTTATTTAGGTCTTCTCTAACTTCTATTAAATTTGCTCTTTTCAGGCCTTTCCTATTCCACTGGAATGACTCTTCAAGGTCACAGGCACCTGCCTGTTGCTAAATGCAGGAGTCAATTCTCATCTTCACTTTCCCTGACCTGGCAACAGTTGACACGTTACCTCCTTAGAACATTCTATTCATGGGGCGCCTGGGTGGGTGGCTTAGTCGGTTGAGCGTCTGACTTCAACTCAGACCATGATCTAGTGGTTCACGAGTTCGAGCCCCGCGTCGGGCTCTGTGCTAATAGCTCAGAACCTGGAGCCTGCTTTGGATTCTCTCTCTCTCTCAAAACTAAATAAACATTAAAAATTAAAAAAAAAAAAGACATTGTATTCACTTGGCTTCCAACGCACCACACACTTCATACACTTCTGGGTTTCTTCCCATGCCAATAGCTGCTCTTTCCCAGGCTCCCTTGTAGCTTCCTCTTCTTCCCCCTCACCTCTTGATAACGAACTACCCCAGGACTTGGTCCCCTATCTGTATTCACACCCTTAGCTTCCAGTCTTGTGACCTTAAGAAACCATCTACATCCTAGGTATCTAACCCAAAGGAATAGAAAATAGGTACTTGAACAAATACTTGAAAACAAATATTTATTGCTGTGCCACTACTCACCAAAGCTAAAAGTTGGAAACAGTCCAAGTATCTGTTAACAGATGAATGGATGGACTGTGGTGCACACATTCAATGGAATGTTCATCCACAAAAAGAAATGAAGTTCTAATACATGCTATGATGTGGGTGAACCTTGAAACCGTGCTAAATAAAAGAAATCAGACGGTCTGTTGCAAATGCCCAGAATAGGCAAATCCATACAGACAGAAAGCAGATTGCCCAGGGTCTTGGGAGAAGGGGGAGGGAATACCTGCTTGATTGGTTCAGGGTTTTATTTGGGGATGATGAAAATATTTTGGAACTAGATAGACGCGGAGCTTACACATTGTGAATGCGCTAAATACCACTGAGTTGCTCATTTTCTTTTTATTTTATTTTATTTTTTTTGTTTATTTTGAGAGAGAGAGAGAGAGAGCGAATGGAAGAAGGGCAGAGAGAGAGAGAATCCCCAGCAGGCTCCATACCACCAGTGCAGAGCCTTATGCAGGGCTCAAACTCATGAACCATGAGATCATGACCTGAGCCGAAATCAAGAGTCCGACAGTTGTCCAATTAGCCAACTGAGCTACCCAGGCGCCCCTGAATTGTTCAATTTAAAATGTCTAATTCTCTAGGGCGCCTGGGTGGCTCAGTCTGTTAAGCATCCGACTTCAGCTCAGGTCACAATCTCACGGTCCGTGAGTTCAAGCCCCACGTCGGGCTCTGGGCTGACAGCTCAGAGCCTGGAGCCTGCTTCGGATTCTGTGGCTCCCTCTCTCTCTCTGCCCCTCCCCCACTTGCACACGTGCTTGCTCGCTCTCTCTCTCAAAAACAAAAAACAATTAAAAAAAAATGAACAACCCAACTAAAAAATGGATAAGCCTGGACAGACACCTCACCAAAGATCTATAGATGGTAAATAAGCATATGAAAAGATGTTCAGGGTATTGCAAATTAAAGCAACAGTGACATACAACTGTACACTTATTAGAATAGTGTAAGTCCAACTTGGAAAACGCCAGATGCTGGTGAGGATGTGGAGCAACAGGAACTCTGTTTCACTGTTCGTATAAATGGAAAAGAGTGCAGAGACACTTGGGGAGACAGTTTGGCAGTTTCTTATAAAACTAAACATAGTCTTCCATATGACCCAGCATTTGCATACCTTGATAATTACTCCAAGGAGCTGAGAACTTAGGTCCACACGAAAACCTGCATATAAATGTTTATAGTGACTTTATTCATAGCTATCAAAATTTAGAAGCAACCGGTGGGGCGCCTGGGTGGCGCAGTCGGTTAAGCGTCCGACTTCAGCCAGGTCACGATCTCGCGGTCCGTGAGTTCGAGCCCCGCGTTGGGCTCTGGGCTGATGGCTCGGAGCCTGGAGCCTGCTTCCGATTCTGTGTCTCCCTCTCTCTCTGCCCCTTCCCCGTTCATGCTCTGTCTCTCGCTGTCCCAAAAATAAATAATCGTTGAAAAAAAGAATTAAAAAAAAAATTTAGAAGCAACTGGGACACCTGGGTGGCTCAGTCAGTTAAGTGTCCAACTTCATCTCAGGTCACGATCTCCTGGTTAGTGGGTTCGAGCCCCGCGTCGGGCTCTGGGCTGACAGCTCGGAGCCTGGAGCCTGCTTCGGATTCTGTGGCTCCCTCTCTCTCTGCCCCTCCCTCGCTCATTCATTCTCTCTCTCTCTCTCTCTCTCTCTCTCTCTCTCTCTCTTTCTCAAACATTTAAAAGTTAAAAAAACAAACAAACTTGGAAGCAACGAAGATGTCCTTTACCAGATAAATAAACTGTGGGACATCCAGACAATGGGATAATAGCATTAAAAAGAAATGTACTCAGGCTATGAAAAGACATGGAGGGACCACAAATGCATATTCTAAAATTAAAGAAGTCAATTTGAAAAGCCTACATACTGTATGATTCCAACTCTGTGACATTCTGGAAAAGGAAAAACTGGAAACAGTGAAAAGGTCATTGGATCTGAGGGATTACAGGGAAGGAGGGATGAATAGGAGGGCACAGAGGATTTTTAGGGCAGTGGAACTACTTTGTATGATACTATAGTGGTGGATAACATGTCATTATACATTTGCCCAAACCCATGAAACCTACAACACCAAAAGTTGATCTCAGGTTGTGGGTTTGAGCCTCATGTTGGGCCTAGAGATTACTTAAAAATAAAATCTTTGGGGGTGCCTGGGTGGCTCAGTCGGTTGAGCGTCCATCTTCGGCTCGGGTCATGGTTTCACAGTTCGTGAGTTCAAGCCCCACATCGGTCTCAATGCTGTCAGCCTGTCAGCACAGAGCCCTCTTTGAATCCTCTGACCCCCTCTCTCCCCCCGCCCAGTTATGCTCTCCGAAAAATAAATATTACAAAATAAAGATAAAATATTTTTTAAAATAGATTTTAGGGGCGCCTGGGTGGCACAGTCGGTTAAGCGTCCGACTTCAGCCAGGTCATGATCTCGCAGTCTGTGAGTTCGAGCCCCGCGTCGGGCTCTGGGCTGATGGCTCAGAGCCTGGAGCGTGTTTCCGATTCTGTGTCTCCCTCTCTCTCTGCCCCTCCCCTGTTCATGCTCTGTCTCTCTCTGTCCCAAAAATAAATAAACGTTGAAAAAAAATTTAAAAAAAATATATTTAAAAAAAAGAGGGGGGGCGGGGCACCAGGGTGGCTCAGTCAATTTTGCATCCGACTCTGGATCTCAGCTGAGATCTGGATCTCAGCTGAGATCTGGATCTCAGGGTCATGAACTCAAGCCCCACATTGGGCTCCGCGCTGGGCGTGAATTCTACTTAAATAAACAATAATAAAATAGAACTTAAAAAAAAAGAATGACAAAATGTTTGCAGCATCACTCCCTGTATGGCAAAAATAAAATCCCCAGTGGGTTTTAGCAACCTTGGAGTCTGCATGGTCATGTCTACATTTTTATGAATCTGTCGTTTATTAGGTGGGAGTTTTTCACATACCTCTGCAGATATGTTAGAGTTTTCCAGAGATGAGGATAGTACATATACATGTATATATGTACATGTATATTTGTTCTCTTGCTTTTGTTATGTACACAGACAGGCATACCTCATTTTATTGCACTTTGTAAATACTTCGTTTTTATAAATTGACAGTTTGTGGCAACCCTGCATTGAACAAGTCCATCAGCATAATTTTTCCCACAGCATTTGCTCACTTCCTGTCTCTATGTTATATATTTCAGTAATCACAATATTTCAGACTTTTTCGTTATTTTTATATTTGTTCTGTGGTCAGTGATTATGATTCACCGAAAGCTCAGATGATAGCATTTTCAAGCAATGAAGTTTTTATTTATTTATTTATTTATTTATTTATTTATTTATTTATTTATTTTAATGTTTATTTACTTTTGAGAGAGTGTGAGTAGGGGAGGGGCAGAGAGAGAGCGAGACACGGAATCTGAAGCAGGCTCCAGGCTCCGAGCTGTCAGCACAGAGCCTGACACGGGGCTCGAGCTCGCAAACCTCGAGATCATGACCTGAGCCGAAGTCAGACGCTTAACCAACTAAGCCACTGCAATAAAGTATTTATTAGTTAAGGTACGTACATTGTACATTGTTTTTGTTTTTTTTTTAGACATGATGCTGTTACACACTTAACAGACCACACTATAGTGTAAACATACTTTTATATGTACGAGGAGAACCCAGGATTCATGTGACTTTCTTTACTGTGATATTCACCTTATAATGGTCTGGAACTGAACCCACAACATCTCCAAGGTATGCCTGTGTGTGTGTGTGTGTGTGTGTGTGTGTGTGTGTGTGTGTGTGTGTATAAAACAGAGACAGAGAAAGGGGGTAAGAAATATTTGGAGGATTTGGTTCACATAAATGTAGGGGCTGACAAGTCAAAATCTAATCTATTGTGTATACATCACATTATCCATCTGTTGATGGGCACTTGGGTTGCTTCCACATCTTGTCTGTTGTAAGTAATACTGCTATAAACATGGGTGTGCAAATATCTTTTTAAGTCCCCAATGGTAATCTTTTTTTTTTTTAAGTTTTTTTTAAACACTTTTTTTTTTTAATGTTTATTTATTTTTGAGACAGAGAGAGACAGAGCATGAACGGGGGAGGGTCAGAGAGAGGAAGACACAGAATCTGAAACAGGCTCCAGGCTCTGAGCTGTCAGCCCAGAGCCCGACGCGGGGCTCGAACTCACGGACCACGAGATCATGACCTGAGCGAAGTCGGCCGCCCAACCGACTGAGCCACCCAGGCGCCCCCCCAATGGTAATCTTTCGCAAAATTATAGTATATGATATTATGGTAGCGTATATGTATGCATATATCTATATGCACATATACGTACATATGTGGCTAACAAGTCAAATTCAGGGAAGAGTAGATGTTGCGGTCTTGAGTCAGATTTCTATAGGGCATCACGCTAGAAATTCAAGGACGGTTTCTATACAACAGTCTCGAAGAGAATTTCTTCTTGGGGAAACCTCAATCTTTACTCTTAAGACCTTCAACTGATTGGCTGAGGCCCATCTACATTGTCTGGGGTCACAGCCACTTTACTCAAAGTTGACTGATTTAAATGTTAATTACAACCAAAATAATACCTCCACAGCAACATCTAGGCTAGTGTTTTACCAAACAACTAGAAGGCATGGCCTGCCAAGTTGATACATAAAATTAACCGTTGCCAAGAAAACTGGACCTCCCTCTTATAGGACTTGAACTACAAAGCTTACCAAAGTCCAGCATGTGAAAATGTAAAATGCATCTCCTTCAGTTGCAATTGTAAAGTGAATAATTTTTCAGTAACCTCTTCAGACCTCCCTTGGAACATGAAATAGCTTTTTTTTTTTTAGTTTTTTTAGTTTTTTCACATTTATTTTTGAGAGACAGAGATAGAGCGTGAGCTGGGGAGGAGCAGAGAGAGAGGGAGACAGGATCCAAAGTAGGCTCCAGGCTCTGAGCTGCCTGCACAGACCCCGACACAGGGCTTGAACTCACGAACAGCAAGATCATGACCTGAGCTGAAGTCGGACGCTTAACCGACTAAGCCACTCAGGCGTCCCTGAAATTGTTTATTTATTAAAGAAACATATTTATTCCTCAAGCATATCCTACTGCCCTGAAAAATAAGCCTCACAAGAAAGCAATTTCCCCAGATCAAGCAGTGAGATGTGTAGTATAGAAAACAGGAAACAGTCCTTCCAAATACAAACCCAGGGCAATAGATTTCTTTTAGCAGGCACCCCAGGTTTTTTTTTTATATGAAATTTATTGTCAAATTGGTTTCCATACAACACCCAGTGCTCATCCTAAAAGGTGCCCTCCTCAATACCCATCACCCAGGCACCCCAGGTTTCAACTGAACTTAGGAAATAACCAGCATGGCACTAACAGTGGATACCTAACTACCCACATTTGTCATAATTTTATTGTTTTTTTAAAATGTTTTATTTATTTTTGAGAGAGAAAGAGAGCACAGGTGAGGGGGGCAGAGAGAGACAGGACAGAGGATCGATGCGGGCTCTGAGCTGGCAGCAGCGAGCCTGATGTGGGGCTTGCACTCACGAACGGTGAGATCATGACCCGAGCCAAAGTCGAACCCTCAACCGACTGAGCCACCCAGGTGCCCCTATTGGTGTTTTATTCTAGCTATAGTATGTTTTATTTTAGGTTGACTTTGTTAAACTTTTTTGAATTATTGCAGTTCAGGCCTCCATCAAGAGTTTTACATATGTGTTTTACATATGAGTTTTACAGTTTTACATATGTGTACACATAGGTGTGTGTGTGTGTGTGTGTGTGTGTGTGTGTGTGTATAAAACATAAAATTTGAGCTACGCTTGAAATATTTATAGACATTTCACCCTAGAGGATATACAGATGGCAAATAAACACGTGAAATGATGTTTAGTTAATATCATTACCCCGTTAAGGAAATGTGAATTAAAACCACAGTGAGAAATCACTACCCGCTATCAGAATGGCTAAAATGAAAATTACTAACAACACCAAATGCTGGCGAGGACATGGAAAAAGTGGAATACATTCAAAAACACATGGAACATACACGTGGCTGATACGTCTTCTGCAGGCAGGCGTGTGAGATGGTGCAGCCTTTCTGGAAAACAATTTGGCAGGTTCAGAAAGAAGGACACAGACAACTATCACATGACCCGGTTAATTGCACTCCTGGCGTTTATCCTAAAGCAATGAAAACATGTTCACACAGAAACCTGTGGGTGAGAGGGTGAATGTTCATAGTAGCTTTGTATGGAACAGACAAAACCTGGAACCAGCCCAGGTGTCCTTCACACAGGTGAATGATTGACAGACCTTGATCAATCCATACTATAGAATACTACTCAGCAATAAAAGGGAGTGAGCTATTTTAATTTTTTAATTTTATTTATTTATTTGGAGAGAGAGAGGGCGCACTAGAGTGAGGGGCAGAGAGGAGAGACAGAATCCCAAGCAGCCTCCAGCCGTCAGTGCAGAGCCCGTTGTGGGGCTCGAACTCACAAACTGTGAGATCGTGACCTGAGCCGAGATTAAGAGTCAGACACTTAACCGACTGTGCCACCCAGGCACCCCTGAACTTTTTTTTTTTTTTAATTTAAGAGAGACAGAGGGAGAGAGAGAATCTTAAGCAGGTTCCACACTCAGTGTAGAGTCCAAAACAGGGCTCAATCCCATGACCCTAGGATCATGACCTGAGCCCAAACCAAGGGTCGGATGCTCAACCAACTGAACCATCCAGGCACCTTGGGAGTGAACTATCAATTCCTGCAACAACCAGAATGAATGAGTCTCTGGGAAATTATGCTGAGTACCAAAATCAAATCAAAATCAATTTCAAAAGGTTACAATATATCTGATTCTTATACAACATTTTTGAAATGGCAACATTTTTTCAAGATTGGGGGAAGACGACCAGTTGGAAGAAGGAGGGAGGGGGGTTCTAAAAGGGCAGTACTGGCGATGGTGGCGGTGTTGGAACACTTTGTATCTTGACTGTGGTGGTGGAGATGGAAACCCACACCCGTGATAAAATTGTATGGAACTTAATACGTGCATACAAACAAATGAATACAGGTAAACCCGAAGAAATCGGAGTAAAATTAATGAATTGTATCAAGGCCAATATCTTGGCCGATAGGTCTCAGGACCCTGACCGATGTTTGCACATCGATGTTCCTAGCAGCATTACTTACAACAGAGAAGATCTGAAAGCAGCCTAAGTGTCCGTCAACAGGTGACTGGAGAATGTGATGAATACATACATTATTCAGCCTTAAAACGGAAGGAAATTCTGACCCCTACTACAACACGGGTGAACCTTGAGGACATTATGCTGAGTGAAATAAACCAGGCGCAAAAGGACAAGTGTTAATATGATTCCACTTCCATGAAGTACCAAGAATAAGTAAATTAATAGAGGTAGAAAGTAGAATGGAGGTTTCTAGGGGCTAGAGGATGGGAGCTGGGAAGTTGATACTGAACGGTGACAGAGTTTCAGTTGAGGAAAATGAAAAAGTTCCGGAGATGGTTAGTGGTGACGTTTCACAACAGCACAGATACAATTAATGCTACTAAATTATACACTTAAATTTTTTTTAATGTCTATTTATTTTTGAGAGAGAGACACACACAGAATCTGAAACAGGCTCCAGGCTCTGTGCTGTCAGCACAGAGCTGGACACAGGGCTCAAACCCTCAAATTGTGAGATCATGACCTGAGCCAAAGTCAGACACTCAACAGACTGAGCCACCCGGGCACCCCAATTGTACACTTTAAAGTGGTAAATTTTAGGGGCAGCTGGATGGCGCAGTCAGTTAGTCATCTGACTCTCGATTTTGGCTCAACTCACAATCTCACAGTTTGTGGGTTCGAGCCCCACGCTGGGCTCTGCACTGACTGCCTGGAGCCTGCTTGCGACCCTCTCTCTCTCCCTCTCTTTCCCTCTCTCTCTGCCCCTCCCCTTATGCTCTCTCTCTCTCAAAATAAATAAACTTGGAAGTGATGATTTTATGTTACATGTTGGGCGTGTTCCGTCTCTCCTGCGCTTGTGAGTGAGCGTGCGTGCGTGAAATCACACTTCTTGTGTGGCCTTTCTGGGTCTTCTCCCCCGAAGACGCCGCAGAGCGGCATTGGGATCTGGCCAGCACACCCATCCTCCCAGCTTCCCCTCCCTCCCAGCCTGTCCAGGATGAGGGAACACTTGAATCTCTGGTTCTGTCACACTCCCTCAAGGTCTGGAGGAACAATGCACAGCATTCTGCGGTCTGTAGAACTCACTGCCCAGCTTTTATATCACGAGCTGTGTATAATGTCTGCTTGGTTAACCTCACCTGGCCTGTCAGTGCTTATGTGAATTGGGGCCAATGAATAGACCAGTAGGTGCATCTGCTTATCAAATGATCTCGTAAGACGTGCTGGCTCCCTTCTCAGTCATAATCCTACCCCGATTGCTAGAAGAAAATGAAAAAGGAAAGAGGTCCTCCTCTCTGGAAGCTGCAGTCACGTTGGGCAGCAAGACAATTTAAATTAGGGGTGCCTGGGTGGCTCAGTCGGTTAAGTGTCCGACTTCGACTTGGGTCATGATCTCAAAGTTCATGAGCCCACGTGGGGCTCTGCACTGACAGCTCAGAGACTGCTTGGGATCCTGTCTCCCTCTGCCCCTCCCCTGCTTGCGCTCTCTCTCTCTCTCTCTCTCTCTCTCTCTCTCTCTCTCTCTCAAAATAAATAAAAATAAACTTTAAAACAAAAAGACAATTCAACCAAAATGACTTGATTTAGTCCTATGTATTGCGCAACTCCTCTGCCCTGACGGAGGTGGTGTTCTAGAGAAATCAATAGACAACATTAGCCTGTGCATGCTTCCCACCTTCGCCAAGAAGGCACACTGGCAAAGGGGGCTTGTTCAAAACACAAGCCTGAAGAATCTCCTGGAGGCTGAGACCCTCTCAGGTGGAGCTCTGGAATTTTTTTTTTTTTTAATAAAGTACCCAAGATAGGGGTGCCTGGGTGGCTCATGATTTCAGTGCAAATACACAAACTCCCCAACTTACCCTGCAGGCTCGCCAATTCTCAGAGAAAGACAGCAGACCTCCAAGGAGGGGTTCCCAGTTAGTGTGACCACGTGATTAAAATTACCATTTTGGGGGCCGCCTGGGTAGCTCAGTCAGTTAAGCGTCCAGCTTCAGCTCAGGTCATGATCTCACGGTTCATGAGTTGAAGGCCCACGTCTGGCTCTATGCTGACAGCTCAGAGCCTGGAGCCTGTTTGGATTCTGTGTCTGCCTCTCTCTCTGCCCCTCCCCGACTCATGCTGTCTCTATCTCTCGTGAATAAATTTAAAAACAAAATTTTTTTAAAGAAGAGATGAACTTGCTAAAACTGATTCTCTCTCTGGCTCTCTCTGCCCCTACCCCACGTGCATGCACGCTCTCTCTCAAAAAAGAACATCAAAATATATATGTATACATATATATATATATATATATGTGTATATATATATATACATATATATATATATGTAAAGTCTATTCATTTAAAAACCATATGTCTGAGGGGATGTGGGTGGCTCAGTTGAGTAAGCATCTGATTCTTGGTTTCTGCTCAGGTCCTGATCTCTCGGTTTTGTGGGTCCAAGCCCCGAGTTTGGGTCTACACTGGCAGCACAGAGCCTGCTTGGGATTCTCTGTCTCCCTCTCTCTCTCTCTACCTCTCCCCCATTCACTCTGTCTCTGTCTCTCTCAAAGAAATAAATAAACTTAAAGAAATAAAAACAGGGGCACCTGGGTGGCATAATCCAACTTTGGCTCGAGGTCATGATCTCACAACTCATGGGTTCGGGCCTCACGTCAGGCTCTGTGCTGACAGCTCAGAGCCCAGAGCCTGCTTCAGATTCTGTGTCTCCCTCTCTCTCTGCCCCTCACCCCCTCTCAAAAATAAATAAACATTAAAAACATTTTTATAAAAATAAATAGAAACCATATGTCCATTGACATAACCCTCACCACACCCTATGCTCTATCTCATATTATCACCCTATGTTATAGTTGGAAGTGAGGCACAGAGAGGGTTCATAATTTACCCAAGGTCACACAGTCCTGCAGGGCTGACCTTATTTGTAGCTAGGCCGGTGGACCCCGGTGTCCGGGCCCTTAGCCACCATACTCCTCCGTCTGCTGCAAACACAGCACTCCAGATGGGGTAGGAGCCGCCTGCCTGCAGGTGGTACCTAACGCCATGGACCCAAGGTGAACCCTAGGCGACGATTTTCACCTGCTCTCAGTCATCTATGACAGGCAGTGCTGGAATTTGCTTTCCTTTTTAGAAGGTCTTGTCTCCCCTCTATTAGGGTTCCTTGGAGAAACAGAACCAGTCGGATGGGCACATAGATAGAAAGAGATTTGCTATGAACTGGATCGTGCCCACCCAACTTGATACGTCAAAGCCCTAACCCCCAATGTGACTATATTTGGAGATAGGCCTGGAAGGAGGTAATTAAGGGTAAATGAGATCATAAAGGTAGGGCCTTGATCTAACAGGAATAGTGCCCTTGGAAGACCAGACACTGGAGAACTCCATCCCTCCCTCTCAGTCAGTCTCCTTCCTTCTCTCTCTCTTCCTCTGTCCACCATGGAGCACACAGTGGGAAGACATCTGTCTGTAGGCCAGGAAGAGAGCCCTCACTAGAGGGTGAATTTTCTGGTACTTGGATTTTGGATTTCCTAGCCACCAGAACTGTGAGAACATAAATTTCTGTTGGCTAAGCCACCTAGCTTATGGGATTTTGTTATGGCAGCCCCATCGATTTTAAGGATCCGGGTTCAGGTGATTATAGAGGCTGGTGAGTCCCAAAGGCTGGAGACACAGGAAGAGTCAATGCTGTAGTGCAGGTTCCAAGGTCGCCTGCTGGCAGAACCCCCTCCTGCTGGGGGAAGGTCAGTCTTTGGTTCTGTTCAGGCCTTCAGCCTATGGGATGAGGCCCACCTGCATTATGAAGGGCAATCTGCTGGGGCGCCTGGGTGACTCATTCGGTTGAATGTCTGCCTTTGGCTCAGGTCATGATCTCACGCTTGGTGAGTTCAAGCCCCACATCGGGCTCTGTGCTGTCAGCTCGGGGCCCACTTCAGATCCTCTGTCCCCCTCTCTCTCTGCCCCTGCCCCACTCTCTCTCTCTCTCTCTCTCTCAAAAATAAACTTAAAAAAATAAATAAATAAAACGTAGCATTTCTGCCCCTTCTGTTTGGGTACAGTTTAGCAGGCTGTATATGTAAGATGATCTAAAGCAGAGGTTCTCTGCCTCAGCATCACTAATGTTTTGGATCCAGTAGTCCTCTGATTGGGGGGTCGTCCTGTGACTGTAGGGTGTCGGGCAGCAACACTGGCCTCATCCGGCACTGAGGACTGCAGCCTGGACCCTCTCCTGGGGGACACGTTGGAGCTCGGGCCTTTATCCAGCCTTTCCTGTGGAGGCCTCCCCTTGTGGCAGAGAGCGCAGTGTTCTGGGTCTCTGCTCTTCCTCTTTCGGTCCTTCACCGACACTGAGCACCACGTGGCTGACCATCCCACCGCTGGTGGCCGCTCACATGATGGCTGGCTTGGTGCATACTGGCGAAGGAGAGATAAAGTTGGGGTGTCATCCCCCTCCTCTGTGTCCTCTCTCCAACATGTCTACCCTCTAGAGCTACCCGGGTCTCTGCCACCAGGTCCTGGTCATTTATTTATTTGTTTGTTTATTAAAGTTTATTTATTTATTTCAAGGTAGGGGAGAGGGGCAGAGAGAGACGGAGAGAATCCCAAGCAGGCTCCGCACTGGCAGTGCGGAGCCCGATGTGGGGCTCGAACTCAGGAACCGTGAGATCGTGACCTGAGCCGAAACCAAGAGTAGGACGCTTAACCCACTGATCCACCCGGCCTCCCAACCCTCGGGTTTTTTTTTTTTTTAATTTATTTAAAAGGCCAACGATGAGAATAGTATTCAACCACGAAAAAGAAAGAAAGAGATGCCATTTGCCACAACAGGGGTGGACCTTGACGGCATTGTGCCAAGTGAAATAAGTCAGATAGAGAAAGACAAATACCAAATGATCTCAATTATATGTGGAATCAAAAAAAAAAAAAAAGACTAAACTAATCTAAAGCAAAACCAAGCTCATAGATACAGAGACCTGATTGGTAGTTGCCAGAGATGGGGGTGGGGGCAGGTGGACAGGGTGAAGGAGATCAAAAGATACAAATTTTCAGTTACAACGTATATGTTACAGGGATGTAATAGTCACTGTAGTTAATACTGTATCGTATATTTGAAACAGTAAACCTTAAACGTTTTTATCATAAGGAAAAAAAATGGTGGTTTTATTTCTTTTTTAATGTTTATTGGTTTTTGAGAGAGAGAGAGCACGAGCAGGGGAGGGGCAGAGAGAGAGGGAGACACAGAATCCAAAGCAGGCTCCAGGGTCTGAGCTGTCAGCACAGAGCCCGACGGGGGGCTCGAACTCACGGACCGCGAGATCACGACCTGAGCCAAAGTCGGATTGAGCCACCCAGCCGCCCCTATATCTCAATTTTTTAAAAAGGAAAATACTCCTACAGAGAAACAAAACAAATAAACAAGGATGAGAAGGGGTGGCCACAGGCTCGCTACGAGCAAGTCCCTTCAGCCTCCCTGGGGGCCAGTGTCAGGGACGACCCTTCAGAAGCATCCCCTACCCTGTCTCCCCGCTTCCCGTGGGCACAGATTCTAGGCTATGAAGCCCCTACCACTTGTGGATGTCTGTATACCGACGTCGGGGCAGAGACGGGGCCAAGTGAGGGTGGGACTCTCTCTACATATTGGACATTCAGAACCTTCAGTCCATGAGACAAACTGAGTCACCACCCTTCCATGACTAGTATCTAACCTTGATCTACAACTATAAAGTGTTCTGTATTTATGTGACTTCAGAGGCTTTTCTGCAAAAACAGACACCCTCCCTGCAGTGTCTAACATCTAACTCCAACCCCAAGGGTGGAGCAGATTTTCCTATTTCTTTGTTCTGTAGGCCTACACGTCCAGGATCCTGTTTAAGGTTTTAGAATGCCTTCAATACTTGCCAAAATAAAAATAACTCCCCCCAAGGTGCCTGAGTGGCTCAGTCGGGTAAGAGTCGGGACTCTTGATTTCAGCTCAGGTCATGATCTCACGGTCATGAGATCCAGCCCTGGGCAGGCCTCTGCTCTGGGCATAGAGCCTGCTTAGGATTCTCTCTCTCCCTCTGCCCCTCCCCAGCCCCCCCCCTCATATAATAATAATAATAATAATAATAATAATAATAATAGTTCCCATAGGGAGGCCTGGCTGGCTCCTTCAGAAGGCTGTGCGACTCTTGATCTTGGGGTTGTGAGTTCAAGCCCTATGTTGGGTGTAGAGATTACTTAAGTAAATAAAACTTAAATAATAATGGCCATGAAAAAGAAATTCCCACTGCTCTCCATCCCCAGGGTTCATACAACACAAAAATGTCTCCAAACACGGCAGGTACCCTTTGGGGGACAAAATGGTCCCCCTTGAGAAGCATTGATTTAAAGTAGCTTCTAACCATCCTTTTTCCTTTACTAGTTCCTGGAGAGCCATAGCAGGAATGACTGGTTAGCCCAGCCCTGGAGTTTGTATAGACACACACGCGTGTGGCCAGAGGACCATGCGGCAGGGGGAGGGTATGCCACAACCAGTTGCCTGTCCCACCCGGCCCCTTTCCGTCCACCTGCTCATTGCCTCTCCTGTGCATTCCCCTCCCCGTCTTTCACTGACCTCATTCTGCAGTGCAGGTCGGGCCTGGGAGTGGCATCCGTGAGATTGTGGCAGAACAGGTTGTCCAACCCTGAACTGGAGAAAGGAGAACCTGTCTCTGCCCAAGCCGGTGTTCCCAGAATATCACCTGCACATGCGCTCACAGGGTGACCTTGGGAAAGGAACAGGGGGTGGGGCCTCAGGGGCTCTGATTCTCCCAGGAGAAGGGTTCCACTGTCGTGGGCTTATCTGGCTGTTACTTCTCCTTGGGGCTGCTCACTTTTTAATCTTTCATCTAATTACTTTTTTTTTTTAAGTGTTTATTCATTTTTGTGAGAGAGAGACAGCGAGAGCCAGGGAGGGGCAGAGAGAGAGAGAGAGAGGGAGACAGAATCCGAAGCAGGCTTCAGGCCCTGAGCTGTCAGCACAGAGCCTGACGTGGGGCTCGAACTCACGAACCATGAGATCATGACCTGAGCCTAATAAAATAGACACTTAACTGACTGAGCCACCCAGGCACCTCTTATCGAATGACTTTATTAACCCAAGACAGTTCTATGAAGACAAAAGCAGCCTCTTAACACTTGAAAGTAACAACCACCCAACACCCCTTAGAATGGCTGCTATCTGGAAAACCGAAAACAGGGGCGCCTGGGCAGCTCAGTCCATTGAGCGTGTGACCCTTTTATTCGGCTCAGGTCATGCTGTCATGGTTTGTGAGATCGATTTCCGAGTCCAGCTCTGTGCTGACAGCGTGGAGCCTGTTTGGGATTCTCAATCTCTCTCTCTCTCTCTCTCTCTCTCTCTCAAAATAAATAAGTAAACATTAAAAAAATAAATAACAAGTGCTGGCGAGGATGTGGAAAAATCCGAGCCCTCTACCCTGTTGGTGGCAATGTGAAACCTGCGGTTGCTGTGGGATACAGTGTGGCAGTTCCTTGGAAAATTGGAAACCGAGTTACCATATGATGCAGCAATTCCCCTTTGGGGTGTAGAACCAAAAAAACTGACAGCAGGATCTCAGAGATGTTGGTACATCCACGTTCAAAGCACCATTATTCATCATAATAGCCGAATAGTGGAAACAACCCCGGTGCCCACCAACAGATGAATAAATACCAAATGTGGGTAATATTCAGACTTAAAAAGGAAGGACATTCTCACACATGCTACGATGTAGCTGGACCTTGAGGACATTATGTTAACATTATGTTAAGTGCAAGAAGCCAGACACAAAAGGACAAATACTGTATGATTCCTTTTAGATGAGGTCCCTGGAAGAAGCAAATGGATAGAGATGGGCAGGAAAAAGGTGGGAGCCAGGAGCTGGGGGAGGGGAATGAAGATTTAGTGTTTCATGGGGACAGAGTTTCAGTTTTGCAAGACAGAAAGTTCTGGAGATGGGTGGCGGTGATGGCCGCACGACAGTGTGAATGTGCATAATGCCACTGAAGTAGACACTTAAAAACAAAGTTTGTGGGGCACCTGGGTGGCTCAGTCGCTTGGGTGTCCGACTTTGGCTCAGGTCATGATCTCGTGGTCCGTGAGTTCGAGCCCCGCGTCGGGCTCTGTACTGACAGCCCGAAGCCTAAAGCCTGTTTCGCATCTGTGTCTCCCTCTCTCTCTGACCCTCCCCCGTTCATGCCCTGTCTGTCTCAAAAATAAATAAACACTAAAAAAAAATTTTTTTAAGTGGTAAATTGTATGGTTTGCATACTTTGCCTCAATTTGGAATAATCCTCATAAGCAGTAATAAATCCATGCCCCCCAGCTGACCTCCCCCAAGCCCGCCCGGGGTCCTCACGACCAACCCCAGGAGCTGGCTGGCAGATGGGAAGATGCTCCCAATGAGAAGCATCAGGCCTGGCTGGTCACCCCCGGGGAAAACCCGAAGGCTGCTTCCTCCGGGCAGGATCACGACAGCCGTATTTATGGAGGGGGCGTGGAGGTCCTCGTCGCGAAGCTGTCTGTCGTCCTCGGCCCTCCTGAGATCAGTCGCTCAGCCCACATGGCAGGATGGAATTAGGAGGGCCCTGAGTCAGCGTGCACAAGCAGTAGTTCCTGCCCAGAGCCTCGCTTGGCCCACAGGGGAGGAAGAGAAAAGCCACCCTCTCGGCGGCTGGATGCCTGGTGCTCCCTTGAACAAGCATCTGCTGGCCCCTTTGCTCTGGTGTTAATCAAATCTGGCAGAATGGCCTGCGTGCTACCAGACACTGCTAGATGCCTGGATTTGGATTTGTTTCCCTTCATCTTTAAAATTCCCCAAAAAAAATGGGGCGCCTGGGTGGCTCAGTCGGTTGAGCGTCCGACTTCAGCCAGGTCACGATCTCACAGTCCATGAGTTCGAGCCCCGTGTCAGGCTCTGGGCTGATGGCTCAGAGCCTGGAGCCTGTTTCCGATTCTGTGTCTCCCTCTCTCTCTGCCCCTCCCCCGTTCATGCTCTGTCTCTCTCTGTCTCAAAAATAAACGTTAAAAAAAATAAAAAATAAAAAATAAAATTTCCCCAAAAAAAAAAATAGGAGAGGCCAGGGATTATGTTTCTTTTCTTTTTTTTTTTTTAATGTTTATTTTTGAGCGCGAGAGAGAAACAGAGCATGAGCAGGGGAGGGGCAGACAAAGAGAGGGAGACACAGGATCCGAGGCTGGCTCCAGGCTCCGAGCTGTCAGCGCAGAACCGACTCGGGGCTCGAACCCACGAACTGTGGGATTATCACCTAAGCTGAAGTCAGACACTCAACCCAACGGACTAAGCTACCCGGGAGCCCCAGGCCAGGGATTGTGTTTCTAATGCAAGATGAAGATAGCATTTCTTCTGAAATCAGCCTCTAGAATCTTCTTAAGCTAGAAGGACTGGACCAGTGGCTGCACTGACCTAAGCTGAAGTCCTTACCATGCCCCCACAAGACCCCTGCCCTCACCTCTGCAAGTCCCCACTCATTGGCTCACGCCAGCCACACTGGCCTCCTCACTGTCCTAACAGCCTGCCAGGCACATTTGTGCCACAGGGCCTTTGCTCCTGCTGTCTTTCTGCCTGGAGCATTCTTTCCCCCATCCCTCCGCTCCCTCAGACTTTTACTCGAATCCCAACTTCTGTAATGACTCTGTTTTATATTACAGCGGCTCCCTCAGCACCCAGCTCTCCCAGCGCCCTTTCCACTTTTCCATTTCTCTAGGGCATGCTTTCCTTTTATCGCGGTCTCTGGTTTACTTATGTGCCATGCCGGCCATCTGTCCTCCATGGCCCTCACGTGCCTTTCCCATTAGCGTCAGAGCTCAGTGGGAATGTGGGGTCTTCTTTTTGTTCCTTAGTGTGTCCCATGTGTCTGTAATAGTGCCTGGCGTATAGTGTGTGCTCAGTAAACATAGTCAAATAAACGAATTCACTTGTGCCGCCAGTATGACACCGTGTATTAGAATTTGCACAGTATTCAGTGGCCGGGAAGGATTCCCAGACTGTGAGTGATTTGTAATTATTTTTAAGCTAGCATATACTATATTTAAAAAAAATTGTGGCAAACGTGTGCGTCGGTCAGCAGCAGCTCCGTCCCTCCAGGGGCTCGAGGCCAGTGTCTTTCACATCCAGCTTCTCTGTCAGTTTCTAATGGTTCTGTTCTGTGATGTCGTGATTTATAAGAAATATATATTTGGCTTTGTCCCATTTCTGACACAGAGCTCCTAAAACCCTTGGGATGTCACAAGCGGTAAGAGGGATAAAGGTGTTGGGACGCCTGGCTGGCTCAGTCAGAAGAGCACGCAACTCTTGGCCTCGAGGTTCTGAGTTCGAGCCCCACGTTGGGTAGAGATTGCTTAAAATCTTACCAAAAAAAATGATAAAAGTGTCTTGATATTAATCATTAGCACACCTGAATTTATATTAATGAGGTGAGTTTTGGGGCACCTGGGTGGCTGAGTGGATTAAGCTTTGGTTCAGGTCATGATCTCGCAGTCTGTGAGTTTGAGCCCTGTGTCGGGCTCTGCGCTGACAGCTCAGAGCCTGGAGCCTGCTTCCGGTTCTGTGTCTCCCTCTCTCTCTGCCCCTCCCCCGCTCACACTCTGTCTTTCTGTCTCTGTCTCTGTCTCTCTCTCTCTCTCAAAAATAAATAAAATTTTAAAAAATTGTTTTTAAATGAGGTGACTTTTGGGAAGCACGGGAGGAGGGGGGCTGGTTGTCCAGGGAACCAGTGCTGTGATTGGAGAGCTGGCACATTCAGTCCCTCCCCACACCAGCCTCCGGGGACAGTCGAGGGACTGGAGAGTGAATCTACCGCCAGCGGTCAGTGATTTCATCAAACAATGCCTATGTCATGAAGCCTCCGTAAAAACGCAGAAGGGTGGGGTTCAGAGAGCTTCCAGGTTGGTGAACCGGATGCACTTGCACGCTGAGCCCCAAACTCTGCAGGGACAGATGCTCCCGGGTCTGGGACCTCACCCTACGTATCTCTGCATCCGGCTGTTGATTTGTATCCTTTCTTATCCTTTGGTGTAAACGGCTAATCTAGGAATTACACTGATTCTCTGAGTCCTGTGATCTATCTGCTCCAGCAAACTGCTCAGACCTGGGGAGACGGTTGTGGGAACCTGTGATTTAAGGCCAGTCCATCGGAAGCACAGGTGACGAGCTGGATTTGTGACTGGTGACAAAGGGGCAAGGAGGCAGTCTTGTGGGACTGAGCCCTTAACCTGTGGGATCTGATGCCATCTGTAGGTGGCGTGTGGGGAGTAAATGGATCTCGTTCTCAGAGAACTGTGGTTGTCCGTTTTGACCTGCCTTTTGTCCCCACCCCCACCAAGGGCTTGCTTTCACATCACCTCCCTCAGAGTTGTCCCAGGGCTGGGGCAACTTCCCCGGGCGGCATCTGCCAAAAGCTGTGAAGACATCTGCTACCCTCAGCCATCTGGGGCGAGGGATGGCAGAGGGGACAATCAACAGAGAGACCGAAAAGCCTGGTGAAAGGAAATGACGATGGCCTCCAGATGGGACACGAGGAAAAAGTCAGTCGAACACAAAAGAAAGCAGTAACAGAGGACTTAGGAGCAAAACAGATCCAAGATGTACAGGAAAAAGTAGTCCTGTGTCTCTCAGCAAGCGTTTCTTCAACCTTGACCGTGGCCAGACACTGGAGATTTAACATCCAGCAGCTTTCATTGTCCCCGGGGAAGCATTTTGCTCCCAGCACATCGATGTGTGACCATATATACAGATTATTGCTGACCAGGGAAGCGCACCCAAGTTGCAGAGTTTCTCCCGGGATTTCATTAGGTAGGCATGACTGATTGGATCATTGGCCACATGGATCGATCAAAAGCACGTCCCCTCCCCTCCCTAGAGGTTGGGGTGATAGCACAGAGCTCAGCTCCCGCCATCTGATCACGCAGTTGGTCTTTCTGGCGTGGTCAGCCCCCACCCCGAGTCATCTCCTAGCGTAAATGATCCGGGGCCGACCATGAGTCATCAAGTCGGCGTAAATTACCAAGTGGCCTGAGGTTCCCACCATGAGTAACCAACAAGATCCTATCGGGGAAGTCCCGACGGTTTAGAGGTGACCTCCGGAGAGCCAGGATGGACACCAGACCTCTTTTTGGGTAATTCTTCACCATACGGTCTTATACCTCAATTTAAAATTTATCAAGATAGGGGGGCCTGGCTGGCTCAGTCAGTTAAGAGTCAGACTCTTCATTTTGGCTCAGGTCATGATCTTGGAGCTCATGGGTTCCAGCCCTTCACTGGGCTCTGTGATGACAACGCAGAGCCTGCTTGGGATTCTCTGTCTCCCTCTCTCTCTGCCCTTCCTTCACTCATGCTCTCTCTCTCTCTCTCCCTGTCTCAAAAAGAAATAAATACACATAAAAAAATAAAGTTTATCAAAATAATAACTCCACATGTAGGCCAACTGTAATAAAACGTAGTCATCAGAGAGAGAGAGAGAGGACTTTAGGATCAAACAGAATAAAAGCAACAACAATCATATTGACCACTGACATTACAAAAGCAACATGGAATTCAGAAGACAGGGAATCACATCTTTAATACACTGCTATTAAAAAACAAGAGGCAACTTAGCACCGAAAACCATTTTCAAAATACAGCGAAAGGAAGACGTTTCAGGCAAATAAAAACTAAGAGTTTGCCACCAGCAAACCCACGTCAAAAGAAGTTCTAAAGGATGTTCAAGCAGAACAGAAGAGAAGTGATCCCAAGAGGGAGAGGGCTGAGAGCCAAGAAGGAAGATTGAGCGAAAAAAGTGATAAATGGGCGTAAATCCAAATGAAGGTCGAATTTGAAATACTCATAATAACGCAATGTATTGTGAGGTTGATACATGAACAGTTTAGAACTCGCTTTCTTTTTTTTAAATTTTTTAATGTTTCTTTATTTTTGAGAGAGGCAGAGACAGGGCACGAGGGGGGGAAGGGCAGAGAGCGAGGGAGACACAGAATCCAAAGCCGGCTCCAGGCTCTGAGCTGTCAGCCTAGCTTGGGGCTCGAACCCACGAACCGTGAGATCATGACCTGAGCTGCAGTCGGACGCTTAACCGACTGAGCCACCAGGCGCCCCTAGAACTCATTTTCTTTTTATTTATTTATTTTTTTTTTTTTAATTTTTTTTTTTTTTTTTCAAAATTTTTTATTTATTTTTGGGACAAAGAGAGACCGAGCATGAACGGGGGAGGGGCAGAGAGAGAGGGAGACACAGAATCGGAAACAGGCTCCAGGCTCCGAGCCATCAGCCCAGAGCCTGACGCGGGGCTCGAACTCACGGACCGCGAGATCGTGACCTGGCTGAGGTCTGACGTTTAACCGACTGCGCCACCCAGGCGCCCCAGAACTCATTTTCTTAAAAAGCAGTATGGTGGCCAGAGTTCAGCACATGTTTCTTGAGCATAGAAGGCAGCAGCCCAGATCCCGATGTGTCCGGATGTGATGCGAGAAACATAAATGCAGTGATCACTGTACGATCTCCGAGCGGCAAGTGCCCGGGACGCAGGGTGTGGGTCGGGAAGCTAGACCCCGCAGGGCACCCGCTGCAGGAGCCCCAGAGAGGGGAAAGGCCGGCAGCCTCCCAGCACAGCTGGTTTCTGTGAAACCAGCTTCCGAGGTGTCGCCGGTCAGAAGCGATGGGGCAGCTGGCCACGTGACCTTCCCCAGCCGATGACCTCGTGAGGCTGGGTGCCCTGGGCCGGCTCTGTTTGCACACAGAGAGCCCAGCCCAGGTGTGTGGTGCTCCCATGTCCACTGCCAGTGTGTGCAGGGAAGTGTGCCTTTTTTTTTTTTTTTTTTTTTTAAGAAAAAGGCCTATTTCAGCGCAGAAGGTGGGTAAGAACCAACCTGAGTATCACTGTCACCTCGGGACACAACACGTGGCTGTCTGTTACCTAATTTTGGATGCTTCTCGCTACTCTCAAAATAATTCCTAGGTTAAAAATATTTTCTTGGGGTGCCTGGGTGGCTCAGTTGGTTGAGCGTCCGATTTCGCCTCAGGTCATGACTTCACGGTCCGTGGGTTCGAGTTCCGTGTCGGGCTCCATGCTGACAGGTCAGAGCCTGGAGCCTGCTTCGGAGTTTGTGTCTCCCTCTCTCTCTGTGCTCCTCCCCTGCTCACACTATCTCTCTCTCTCTCAAATATAAATAAACATAAACATAAATAAATAAATAAATAAATAAATAAAATATTTTCTCAGTAATGCTAATCATTAGGGAAATGCAAATCAAAGCCACAATGAGATACCCCTTCACATGCATTAGGATGTCTATTTTATAAAAACAAAACAAAGAAAATCACAAGTGTTGTGAGGTCCTAGAGAAAAGGGAGCCATCTCGGGGGCCTGAGCGGCTCAGTTTGGTTGAGCATCCGACTCTTGGTTTCGGCTCAGGTCACGATCTCACGGTTCCTGAGTTCGAGCCCCAAACTGGGCTCTGTGCTGACAATGCAGAGCCTGCTTGGGATTCGTTCTCCCTCTCTCTCTGCCCCTCCTGCACTAGAACTCTCTTTCTCTCTCTCTCTCTCTCGAAATAAAGAAATAAACGTTAAAAAAAAAAAAAAAGAAAAAGAAAAGGGAGCCATCCTGCACTGCTGATGGAAATGTGAAGTGGGGCAGCCACTGTGGAAGACAGTTGTCACACATTGTAGCAGGTGGCAGAATTTCCTTCCTTTTTAAAAAAATTTTTTTTCAATGTTTCTTTATTTTTGAGAGAGAGAACAGAGCGTGAGAGGGGGAGGGGCCGAGAGAGAGAGGGAGAGAGAGAATCCCAAGCCGGCTCCACACCCGGTGCAGAGCCTGACGCGGGACTCGATCTCACGACTGTGAGATCGTGGCTGGTGCCGAAATCAAGAGTCTGACGCTCAAGCAACTGAGCTCCCCCTCCCAGGAGCCCCCGATGCCATTGTTTTTATACCAGCCAGTGATACCTGATGGTTCTGCAAGCATTTCAACTCCACAGCAGCTTTTATAAGACTCCTGCAGGGTCGGGTTTAGGGGATTATTTCAAAAGCCGACAGCCAACCGCTAACTGTTTTCAGGAGGAAGAGAGACTTTCCAGAGAGCACCACCGGGTCAGCAAAGCCACGGATCAGCACACCAGCGGAGATAAAACAGAGCCGCAGACCCGGCACGCACCTCGACAGAGCAGTGCAGCCCCTGCAGGGAAGGATGAGGGATTCCCAGAGACGACAGTCCCCGGAGTGCAGTTTGAGCCAACCTACCGTAATTGCTTAAGCCGTAACCGGTCAGGACTTGGCCGGGCTCGAAACATGGAAGCTGTAAAGGTTCCAGAGCGGCCGGAGGAGCTAGGTTCTCAGAGCACCCGTCCCTGTTCTTGATTCAAAGGGTTATGAGAATTTCAAATATTGTTCACTTCGTGATTTGCTACGAAGGGTTAGACGCCACTAACCGTTGTGACACGGTTCCCCCAAGACTGCCCTCATTTCTTCCTTTTTTTTTTTTTTTAAGGTTATTTATTTTGAGAGAGGAGGGCGAGCAGGGGAAGGGCAGGGAGAGAGAGGGAGGGAGAGAATCGCAAGCAGGCTCTGCCCAGTCAGCGCGGAGTCTGACACCGGGCTCGAACCCCTGAACCGTGAGATCTCGACCTGAGCTGAAATCAAGAGAGGGACACCCAACCGACTGAGCACCCCAGGCGGCCCTGCCCTCACTTGCGATGTCAGCTGCAAGTTCAGGTTTTCTCAACACCACCTTTGGCTTTGACAACTCACTGGAAAGACAGAACTGACCGGAAGCTGTTACACCCACAGATACAGTCTATTACGGGGAAAGGATGCTACAGATTCAGATCAGCCAAGAGAGAGGCACCCAGGCCGCGTCTGGGACAAGTGCCAAACGTGCAGCTTCTCTTGTCCTCTCCCTGTGGGGACAGGACAGATTGACTCTCCCAGCATCGGTGTGTGATATGTCCGGAAGACTTGAGCATCACCAGCCAGGGAAGCTCACCCAAGCACAGGGGGTGAGGTCTGCTGGGAGCCCTAGTACGTGGGGACATTTGACCAATTAGTCGATTGCCCACAAGGTTGATCTCAGTCTCCAGATGCACCGAAGCCACGTGACCCCCAAGCCCCCACGCAGACCCCATTGTGGGTCTTTCTGGCCCCCACCCTAAGTCATACCATTGGACTAGCCAGTGGGACCCAAGGCCTTCCGGCAAACAAAGACCCTCCTCTCCGGCATGACATCTCAGAGATGACCTCCCAGAAGTGGGGGGACCACGTGAAACCCTACTACACAGTCTCCCGATCCGTTTCCTCCAGGAAATGGTAAAGTGTGGGAGGGCAGAGACTAGAACCATCTTTTGTCTCCAGGGACCAGGGATGTTGTCGGATGCAAAGAGTGGGGACTACTGAAAAGTACAATTCTTCCAGTATGGAAGTATTCGCGTCATCCTCGAAGGAGAGGGTGTGAATTTGCCACCGAGGAAGGTCTGAGCGCTCGGCCTCGGGGCTGCTTCTGAGCCGTTGTTCATAGAGAAGCCTCGTCCTCTCAACATGACCGTCACTGCAGTGGGATGAATGTCGATGCCCCCTGCACTCACCCCTGTGTTGAAATCCTAAGCCCCCCACCAGCGGCTGGACCGGAATCACCTTTCCCAGACCAGGGGGCACATGTCGCTGGTGGCACGGGAGACACTTAGAAGGTATCGGTGCTGTGAGGGCTCTGTGCCCTTTGGAGTTGGGGCTGCGTTCCTTATCACCTGGCCCCCTGGCTGGCGTCCCCGTCTAATGAGGTCGTGGCAGGGCTCAGGCACAGCAGCCTCAGTGGGTAACAGGGTCCAGCTAAGAGGCATCTCATTGCTGGTTTTTTAAAAAATATGTTTAGGGGCGCCTGGGTGGTGCAGTCGGTTAAGCGTCCGACTTCAGCCAGGTCACGATCTCGCGGTCCGTGAGTTCGAGCCCCGCGTCGGGCTCTGTGCTGGCAGCTCAGAGCCTGCAGCCTGTTTCTGATTCTGTGTCTCCCTCTCTCTCTGCCCCTCCCCCGTTCATGCTCTGTCTCTCTCTGTCCCAAAAATAAATAAACGTTGAAAAAAAAATTTTTTTAAATATGTTTAGTGTTTATTTTTGAGAGAGTGAGAGACAAAAAGACAGACTGTGGGGGAGGGGGGGGCAGAGAGAGAGAGGGAGACACAGAATCCGAAGCAGGCTCCAGGCTCCGAGCCGTCAACACAGAGCCCGACGTGGGGCTCGAGCCCACGGACCGTGAGATCGTGACCTAAGCTGAGGTCAGGCACTTAACCGACTGAGCCTCCCAGGCGCCCCACATTGCTGATTTTGAAAAGTAATTTTTAGAAATCATGGTTAAGGGGCGCCTGGGTGGCTCCATCGGTGGAGCGTCTGACTCTTGGTATCGCCTCAGGTCGTGATCTCAGTGTTCATGAGTTCAAGCCCCACGTCGGGCTCTGCGCTGACAGCACAGAGCCTGCTTGGGATTCTCTGTCTCCCTCTCTTCCTCTTTCTCTCTCTCTCTCTCACTCCCTCAAAAATAAACAAATAAACATTTTTTAAAAATCAAGGGCGCCTGGGTAGCTTAGTCAGTTAAGCGTCCAACTCTCGATATCGGCTCAGGTCATGCTCTCACGGTCGTGAGATCGAGCCCCACGTTGGGCTCTGTGCTGGGCACGGACTCTGCTTAAGATTCTCTCTCACGCCTCTGCCCCTCCCCCTCCTCACACAATTCACAGTTAACATAAAATTTACCATCTTACCCGTCTTTAAGTGTCCTGTTCAGTGGCATTAAGCACATTCACACTGGTGCACGGCCATGCCCACCATCCATCTCCAGAACTTTTCCGTCTTCTGAAACTGAACCTCTGTCCCCATTAAAACTAACCCTCCTTCCCCTCCCCCAGCCACCATCTACTTCCAGTTTCTATGAATGTGCCTATTCTACATACTTCATAGCAGTGGAATCACAGTATTTTTCCTTTTGTGACTGGCGTATTTCACTCAGCATAATGTCCTCAGGATTCATCCATGTTGTGTCAGAATGTCCTTTTTTTTAAGTTATTTATTAAAAAAAAACTTTTTTAGGTGTATTTATTCACTGAGCGTGCAAGTGGGGGAGGGGCAGAGAGAGAGAGAAAATCCCAAGCAGGCTCTGCACCGTCAGCACAAAGCCCAATGCGGGGCTCGAACCCACGAACTGCGAGATCATGACCTGAGCCAAAATGGATGCTCAACCGACCGACCCACCCAGGGGCCCCTTATTTACTTATTTTTGAGGCAGACAGAGAGAGAGAGAGTGAGAGCAAGCACCAACGGGGGAGGGGCAGAGACAGAGAAGGAGACACAGAATCTGAAGCAAACTCCAGGCTCTGAGCCGTCAGCACAGAGCCCGACGCGGGGCTTGAACCCACAAACTGTGAGATCGTGACCTGAACCGGGGCCAGACGCCTAACCCGCTGAGCCACCCAGGCGCCCCAGAATGTCCTTCTTTCTCAAGTCTGAACCACATTCCATTGTACGGATGGACCACATTTTGTTCATTCATTCATCCGTTGGTGGACGCTAGGGCTGCCTCCACCTTTGGGCTACGGGGGACCCCGGTGCTGTGACCACGGGTGTGTGGTTATCTCTTTGGGACCTTTCTTTTCCCTCTTCTGGGGAAGAACCCAGCAGTGGATTCTTGGGTCCTGTGGTAATTCTGTTTTGAATTCTTCCAGGAACCGCCGTACTGTTTTCCACGGTGGCCATCATCACGTCTGTTTTTACTGTCCTTTAGAACAAGTGGCCCTGGCTGCCCCGTATGATAATAGTAGAACATTTCTTTCATTAGATGAAACAGACCGCTGAAATAAATCTCAAAGTCCGCTACGATATCTGGGTGCCGAGGCCTACCCCCTACTGCTCCGACTCGGCTTCGGGCTTGTAGGCTGGATTTTCGAGGTGAGCTTTTTTTGTCCTTTGCTTGCTTGCTTGCTTTTTTTTATTTTTTTTTAATTTTTTTTTTTCAATGTTTATTTATTTTTGGGACAGAGAGAGACCGAGCATGAACGGGGGAGGGGCAGAGAGAGAGGGAGACACAGAATTGGAAACAGGCTCCAGGCTCTGAGCCATCAGCCCAGAGCCCGACGCGGGGCTCGAACTCCCGGACCGTGAGATCGTGACCTGGCTAAAGTCGGACGCTTAACCGACTGCGCCACCCAGGCGCCCCATTGCTTGCTTTTTTTCCCTTCGCTAATGGCGCCAACACCTCCCCTTTCTCCTGCTATTAGTCTGGCACGAACCTTCAACAGGGGGGCGGACTGCCAGGTTTTTCTGACGTTTCTTTCTGATGATCCTGCATTTACCATCTTCACGATGCTTCCAGGGGCTCTTTGCCCGTCCGTCCCTAAACACACAAACTGACCCGGACCCTGTAGGAGTCACGTGTCCCGGGCTGCTGGCGTATTAATTTCTTCACACCCTTTTTGCAGGGATAACGGCTAGCAAGGCTGCAGCTAATAGAGCTGGTCCCAGCTGTCTCCATGGTAACGTTGTACCGTATCAATGTCACCTTCATCCCGCCAAGAACATGGTTCATAGGACCAAGCCCAGTCATCTCCATGGTAACATTGTCCCCTATCGACATCACCTTCATCCCTCCAAGAACATGGTTGCACAGAGACCAAGGTAGAGCGGGTGTGTGTGTGTGTGTGTGTGTGTGTAAGATATTGGTGTATTTTTAATCTCCACTTAAACAATTTTCATCTGTGTACATCAAGTTAACAATGTTTTAGAGCCGGAAAGCTCATGATGGGCTTTGACTGTATAAGGCAGCATTTGAAAGCAGAGTATCACAGAGCAATGGCCTCACACTGTACGGGCAGGAGGACCTTCCCCCAACCACATGACGAAGTAGAACAGAATTCAAGTATGGTCTCAAGCATAGAGGCTATTAGAAATCATACTCTTTGAAAAAAAAAAAGTAGCATAGGGGTGTCTGGGTGGCTCAGTGGGTTAAGCATCCAACTTCAGCTCGGGCCATGGTCTCGTGATTCATGGGTTCGAGCCCCACGTGGAGCTCTGTGCTGACAGCTGGGAGCCTGGAGCCCACTTGGGGTTCTGTGTCTCCCTCTCTCCGCCCCCTCCTCCACTCACGCTCTGTCTCTCTCTCAAAAATAAATAAACATTAAAAATTAAAAAAAAAAAGTAGCGTTATGATGGCAAGAAATCTAAATATAAGCTATGGCCACCAGCATCTAATGGCTGGGGTCCAGTGAGTACCGGTCGTGACTCAGTGAACGGGCGGGACTTCGCATTTGCAGCCACCCAGGCTGTCATTTGAGGTCGCCTCAAAGCCCTCTCTACAGAACATAAGGTGCAGGATGTAAAGTCATTCATTAATTAATGACGATCGTAGCCTCCTCAGCCTGCTGTAACCAGATACCATAGACTGGACGGCTTATAAACAGCAGAGATTTCTCTGCAGGTTCTGCAGGCTGGGAAATAGAAGACTGAGACAGCGGCACATTTGATTCCCGATGAGGGTGCGTTTCCTTGCTTGCACAAGTATTATGTTGTCCTCACCTGGTGGAGAAAGAGCAAGAGAGAGCTCCCTGGGGTCAAAAATCCCGTTCATGAGGGCTCTCGCCTCGAGATCTGACCGCCTTCCAAGAGCCCGACCTCCCTGATACCGTCACCGGAGGGGTTAGGATCTCAACATGGGAATTTTGAAGGGACACAAACATCCAGCTCGTAACCTTGACTGAGTGTGTGCTACGTATCAGGCACTGGAGAAGAGGTAGTGAACAAGAGAGACAGATCCCGGCTTCTTCCGACCTCTGTTCAGCGTGGGGGATGGGCAGAGAAGAGACCAGCGAGAAGAACCTGGAAGAAAGGCAAAGTGGGGCTTGGGGCTACAGAGTGATCCCAGACAGAGTAGTCAGGGAACATTCTTTTAAACAGGTGACCCTGGGGCGCCTGGGTGGCTCAGTCGGTTGAGCGTCTGACTTCGGCTCACGTCATGACCTTGTGGTTTGTGGGTTCGAGCCACATCAGGCTCTGTGTTGACAGCTCAGAGCCTGGAGCCTGCTTCGGATTCTGTTCTCTCTCTCTCTCTCTCTCTCTCTCTCTGCCTCTCCCCGGCTCGTGCTGTCTCTCTGTCTCTCAAAGATAAATAAACTTTACAAAAATAATAAAAATAAAAATAAAAAGGTGACGCTAAGCAGAGCCCAGAATGAAGGGATGGAATCAGTCAGGTATATGGAGGGGAGGGAGCTTTCAGGAAGAAGAAACAGCAAGCGCAAAGGTCCTGAGGTATGACCGTGTTTGGTGTGCTTATGTTCAAGAAAAGCTTTGAACTCCATGACCAAGTTGGGGGACAAGCAGAAGACAATCCAAGGGGAGTTTTTAGGACACAGTGAATACCTAGGTGGCTACTGGATAATCTGTGCTTCCTTTATGAGCATCTATCTGGAAAGCATGTAGCACGTTTGAGGGCTGAAGAAAAGGTCACCTTGATTCCCTTCTCCAAGGTGTTATATGCTGAAGTTTAGTTTCCTTAAATGCTTTTGAATGTGACAGAGACAGGTTTTTGTTGTATTTTTTGTTGTTTTGTTTTGTTCTTAGGCTAAGGCGCATGGTCTCACTTAACTCGTGTTACCTAACGGTCTCTTGCCTCCTGGCCCCTGTATCCTCTTCCGTAACTAATCCAGCAGTCCCAGGGTGACCTGCTTCACAGAGGTGAACTATGTAGAAGCCATTGCCAAGGAGAATCAGTGGATAAGACCTCAGGTTGAACCAGGCTGCTTGCGCCTGAATTCAGGTCCTGCCACTTGCATGTAAGATGGGAACAAGGGAACAGGAACCGTATCTGTATGAACACAATGGAAATATTAATAAAGAGTTAGAAAACCTAGGGGCGCCTGGGTGGCTCAGTCAGTTGAGTGTCTGGCTCTTGATTTCAGCTCAAGTCGTGATCTCATGGTTACGAGTTCAAGCCCTACGTCAGGCTCAGTGCTGACAGCACAGAGCCTGCTTGGGATTCTCTCTCTCCCTCTTTCTCTGCTCCTCCCCCTCGCTCTCGTGTGTACTCTCTCTCAAAATGAATAAATACACCTTTTATTAAGGAGTTAGAAAACCTAAAAGCAAAGAAAAAAACAACAACCTCAAATGCAGATTTGAGCAGCCAGACGAAAGAATCAGCACAAACGAAGATAGGGACGATAGTATTTATTGAGTCTGAGGAACAGAAAGAAAAAAGAATGAAGAAAAGTAAACAGAGCCTTGGGGACTTGTGGGAAACCATCACGCAGACCAACATACTCCTCGTGGGAGTTCCAGAAGGAAAAGAATGAGACAAAGGGGCAGACGCGGAGCTTGAAATGATGGTTGCAGACTTCCCAAATTTGGCGGAACAAACGTGAAGCGCAATGAACTCCGACAGAGCGAACTCAAAGAGACCCACACCAGGACGGGTTCTTACCAAACTGCTGACAGCCAGCGACGATGCGAATCTTGAAAGGGGCAAGAGGGAAGCAACTCATCACACGAAGGGTCCTCCAGATCGCGAGCAGATTTCTCATCAGAAACTTTGGAGGCCAGAGGCAGTGGCCTGATATGTTCTAAGTACAAAACAAAGAGAAGCATCAAATAGCCTACATCTGGCAAAACTGTCCTTCGAAAGCGAGAGAGAGGGGCGCCTGGGTGGCTCAGTCGGTTGAGCGTCCGACTTCGGCCCAGGTCACGATCTCGTGGTTTGTGAGTTCGAGCCCCGCATTGGGCTCTGTGCCGTCAGCATAGAGCCCGATTCGGATCCTCTGTCTTCTCTCTCTGCCCTTCCCCCGCTCGTGTTCTCCCTCCCTCCCTCCCTCTCTCTCTCTCTTCCACCCGCCTTCCCTCTCTCAAAAGTAAACAATGAGAAATTTTTTTAAGTTTATTTATTTTTGAGAGGGAGCAAGAGAGAGCGTGTGGGGGAGGAGCACAGGGAGCAAGAGAATCCCAAGCAGGCTCCCCCACTGCCACCCAGGCGACCCTGTTTATGCTTTTGGACACCCGATGTATCACGACGTGATTTGGGGACCCCGACAACCGAAAGAAGTGCGAAGAAACGGCTTCTGTAAAGGAGCTTTTGTTCGTTATCGTTGTTAAGCTGGTATGAATCCAAATTAGTGTTCTAACTTCAGGATGCTGAATGTAATCCCCCGGGGAACCACAAAGAAAATGGGAATGTTTCACTACAAAAAAAAAACCATAAAAGAGATAGAAAATAAGGCACGAAACAGCAACGTGACAGAAGGAAGTCCCTCTTAGGAGTCACCCTTGAGCGGGAAGTAAATTCCAGCACCCACTACAACATGGATGGCCCTCGGGGACACTGTTCTCAGTGAAAAAAGCCAGTCACAGAGGGGCAAATACTGTACGATTACATTCATATGAGGTCCCTAGAGGAGTCAAACTCACGATGACGGAAGTAGAATGATGGAGGGCGGTGCCTGGGGTAGGGAGCCGGGGGGGGGGGGGGGGGGCAGTGTCAGTGCTCCATGGGGACAGAGTTTCAGCTTGGGAAGATGAGAAAGTTCTGGAGATGGATGGTGGGGATGGTTGCACAACAGTGTGAGTGTGGTTAATGCCACTGAACTGGACACTTAAAAACGATCACAATTATAGGGGTGCCTGGGGGGCTCAGTCGGTTGGGCGTCTGACTTCAGCTCAAGTCATGATCTCGTGGCTCGTGAGTTCAAGCCCCATGTCAGGCTCTGTGCTGACCGCTCGGAGCCTGCTTGGGATTCGGTGTCCCCGCAACCCCCCCGCTCCTCCTCCACTTGTGTTCTCTCTCTCTCTCAAAAATGATCACGAAATATTTTTTAATGATCAATAAATAAACATTTAATAAACACGCCCTTAAGAATCGATCAGGCACTCTGTTCCCTACAGAGCCTTAATCACACGGGGTGAAGACGAGGCAGGGCATCGCTCTGGTGGCCGGTCCCACCTGCATCTGAACTCACCGGGGAGCCCTGTGCACACGTGACAAAAGAGCTCTGTGGGCAGCTGGCCACAGCCCTCACCTCACTGTGGTCCCCTCGCCTCCAGTGGGTCCCTCAGACCAAAGAGAAACCACTGGGTTCCCACGCCATCCCCTCCTCTCCTCAGACCCTGCTTTCTTATGAAACCAGACACAAGTATCCTTGGGCAGAGGGACGGTGGCGTCGCGCTGGGGGGAATCGAGGCCCGCGGCCGCTTTCTCTCCCTGCTTCCGCTATGGCCAGGCTCATGTCTACAGACGGCAGGTCCGGCTGGCCCTTCCGTTCGTTAACTTCTCCGCGCGGGATTCTGGACGAAGCCCACGACTGACTCCGGCCAACTTCCAGATCAGCCCTAGCTCGAGGCAAAGATGAGATCAACTCTAGTGCAGGGAACGGTGGAGGGGGACGAATGGAAATGGTTGGCCCAGACCTGGTGGAGGAGAAAAGGGGGGATCTGTCTCCCTCTGGTGGCCAGCACGCGCCACACACTCAGACGCTGCCCCGCTCCCTTGCCGGCCGCCACCACCCGCCAGGTCGTGGGGAAGTCACCAGCATGTCCTTAAGTAGGTGCGTAAATAAAGCTGTCCCATAAATAATGGGATCTATAGCTATACATAGAATCTGTAGAGACAGTGAAAAGAGCCGGGGTTGCAGGGGAGGGACGGGTCTGATGTTCAAGGCGGTGAAACTATCTTCTGCACATGCTGGAGTGGATCCAGGACATTATGCCTTTGGCAAAACCCACAGAACGTACGACACCAAGAGGGAACCCTAATGTAAACCGTGGACTTCAGTTAATAATGTATCAAGGGGCGCCTGGGGGCCTCAGTCGGTGGAGCATCTGACTTGGGCTCACGTCATGATGTGGTTCATGAGTTCGAGCCCCCCATTGGGCTCCCTGGTGTCAGCACAGAACCCGCTTTAGGTCCTCAGCCCCCTCCTATCTTTGCCCCTCCCCCAACTTGTGCTCTCTCTCTGTGTCACTCTGAAAATACATAAACTTAAAAAGGCGGGGGGGGGGGCGCCTGGGTCGCTCAATTGGTTAAGTGTCTGACTTCATGGGGCGCCTGGGTGGCTCAGTCGGCTAAGCGGCCGACTTCGGCTAGCGGTTTGTGAGTTCGAGCCCCATGTCGGGCTCAGAGCCTGGAGCCTGCTTCGGATTCTGTGTCTCCCTCTCTCTCAGCCCCTTCCCTGCTCACTCGCTCTCTTTCTCAAAAATAAATAAACATTAAAAACAATAACATTCTGGGGCGCCTGGGTGGCTCAGTCGGTTAAGCGTCCGACTTCGGCTCAGGTCATGATCTCGCGGTCCGCGAGTTTGAGCCCCAGTCGGGCTCTGTGCTGACAGCTCAGAGCCCGGAGCCTGTTTCAGATTCTGTGTCTCCCTCTCTCTCTGACCCTCCCCCGTTCATGCTGTGTCTCTCTCTGTCTCAAAAATAAATAAACGTTAAAAATTAAAAATTAAAAAAAACTTTTTAAATAACATTTTGACTACTCTAAATTCCTCCCACATGGTATTTGCCCTTTTGTGATGGGCTTATTTCACTCTGCGCGACGTCCTCAAGGTTCGTCCATGTTGTAGCAGGTGTCAGAGGTTCCTTCCTTTGCACAGCTGAATAATAAATATTCCATTGTATGGATAGACCACAGTTTATTTATCCATTTCTCTGCAGATGGATATTGCTTCCGTCTTTGTTGTGAACAATGCTGCTGTAAACACAGGTGTACAGATCAGTCTGGGTCCCTGCTTTCAATTCTTTTTAAATTTTATTTTATTTATTTTTTTTAAAATTTTTTTTCAACGTTTATTTATTTTGGGGACAGAGAGAGACAGAGCATGAACGAGGGAGGGGCAGAGAGAGAGGGAGACACAGAATCGGAAACAGGCTCCAGGCTCCGAGCCATCAGCCCAGAGCCCGACGCGGGGCTCGAACCCATGGACCGCGAGATCGTGACCTGGCTGAAGTCGGACGCTCAACCGACTGCGCCACCCAGGCGCCCCTAAATTTTATTTTTTAATGTTTATTTATTTTTTGAGGGGGGGGGGAGACAAAGCACGGGCGGAGGAGGGGCAGAGAAAGGGAGACACAGAATCCGAAGGAGGCTCCAGGCTCCGAGCTGTCAGCACAGAACTCGACGTGCGGCTCGAACTCACAGACTGTGAGATCATAACCTGAGCCGAGGTCGGAAGCTTAACTGACTGAGCCACCCAGGCGCCCCTCCCTGTTTTCAATTCTTTCGGTTGTATACACAGAAGGGGAATTTCTGGGTCATGTGGTTGTTCTAAACTTTTTGAGGACCTACCAAATTGTTTCCACAACGGTTCCACTATTTTATGTTCCCAACAACAGCACACAGGTTCCAATTTCTCCAGCCCCTTGCTAACACTGGTTATTTTCCAGGCGTTATTATTATTATGGCCACCCTAATGGGCGTGGATCCACCATGCACACATCCTTTAAGCCAGCAGTTCAACTCTGGGGAATTTATCTCCGCCCCTTCTGAAATTTGCTTTCGCTAGTTCAGTGCACACCCTGGACATCCGTCCACGTTGGTGTCTGTGAATCTTGCTCCCTTGTTAATGACTGTGGTGTTGCATGCCAAGAATGGACCTGGGGTAAACTGCTGCCTCCACGTGTTCATTTTTACTGGTTTCAGTTTTTAGACGCAGCCACCCTGCAGCAAATATACCCTTTAAGGAGATACTCCAAGAAATACAGTCCTCAAAACGTACTTCCAAAACTCCAGCCTTCACTCCTCGGTTTGCTAAGCACCACTAAAAGGTTGGAGTTTGTGGGCTATTTGCTCTCAAACTGTGGTTCTGTGAGAGCTCTTGGGTAATAATTTGGTCTCTGAAAAGTCTCCTCCAAAAGAGTAGAGCTTCGGTGCCTGGACCCATATATCCCCTCAACACTTCTGCCAAGGGGACATTAAAAAGAAAACCACAGGCCCCAAATGGCATCACTTAGGTTCAGGCCCCAAGTCAGTAAAGCAAGAGTTGATACTTGACCTAACTGCAGTTCAGCCCTCCAGAAATGTCGCCTCCGGCCATTTTCTGGCTAGTCTAGGAAAGTTACTGAAAGACTCCTGCCATTCCTCCTTAGGAGGGTGACTTTGCCTAAAACAATGGGTTCTTTGCTGATATTTTCCTTTCTGCTGCTCCCTCTCTACCTCTAAAAACCTTTTGTTTTCGGGGCGCCTGGGTGGCTCACTTGGCTAAGTGTCTGACTCTTGATTTCGGCTCAGGCCATGATCTCATCGTTCGCGGGATCGAGCCCCGCGTCAGGCTGTGTGCTGACAGCACGGAGCCTGCTTGGGATCCTCTCCCTCCCTGCCTCTGCCCCCCCCTGGCTTGCATTCTTCCTCTCTCTCTCTCTCTCTTTGAAAATAAATAAATAAACTTAAAAAACTTCCCTTTTCCGTAAGTCCTTTGGAGCTCTGCTCCACTTGCTAGATGGGAATGCTGCGTGATTCTCGAATCGATTAATAAAGCCAGCTGAAAATTTACTCGGTTAAATTTTGTTATTTAACAGGCATAAAGGTAGTTTCCCGCTTATCTGGACATCAAACCGTGACTCCCCAGCGACCCTGAACTTGAGCAGTGTTGAGGGAGCAGCGGCTGATCTCATTCTGTGAAAAACGTAAGTCGAGCCAGGCACTCAGCCGTCCTTCCCTTAACCCTCTCCCTGGTTTTGTTTGATGTTCTACGTTTCGCTCTGCAGAATTTAAGAGATAACAAGACATATGAAGATGAATACAGCAAACAGCCACATACCCACCTCCTGGCTTTGCCAATAGAGCGAAGGTCTCCAGCATGCACCTGCCCACTTTCCTGCCTTGGACCCCACCAGAGACCGAGACCGTTCTAAGTCTGGTGTTTAACATGTCTTAGCACGCCTTTATGTCATTACAGAGAAGTGGGTTTTGCAGGCTTTTCGATTTTATTGATTTTTTTACTTTTCTTTTTAATGTTTATTTTTTTCTTTTTTTAAACATTTTGCTTTTTTTTTTAATTTTTTTTGACGTTTATTTATTTTTGAGACAGAGAGAGACAGAGCATGAAGGGGGGAGGGGCAGAGAGAGAAGGAGACACAGAATCGGAAGCAGGGTCCAGGCTCTGAGCCATCAGCCCAGAGCCCAACGCGGGGCTCGAACTCACGGACCGCAAGATCGTGACCTGAGCTGAAGTCGGACGCTTAACCGACTGTGCCACCCAGGCGCCCCTCTTTTTAATGTTTATTTATTTTTTTCTTTTTTTTAAACATTTTGCTTTTTTTAAAAATTTTTTTTTAACGTTTATTTATTTTTGAGACAGAGAGAGACAGAACATGAACGGGGGAGGGTCAGAGAGGGAGAGGGAGACACAGAATCCAAAACAGGCTCCAGGCTCTGAGCTGTCAGCACAGAGCCCGACGCGGGGCCTGAACCCACGAACCGCAAGATCGTGACCTGAGCCGAAGTTGGACGCTTAACCGACTGAGCCGCCCAGGTGCCCCAATGTTTATTTATTTTTGAGAGAGAGGCAGAGGGTTGAGTGGGGCAGGGACAGAGAGCGAGGGGGACATGCAGAATCCGAGGCAGGCCCCAGGCTCTGAGTTGTCAGCACAGAGCCCGACGCGGGGCTCGAACTCACGAACTGTGAGATCGTGAGCTGAGCCGGGGTTGGACGCTTAACTGACTGAGCCACGCAGGCGCCCCACCGGATGTCCAATCTTTGAATGAGTGAGCCAACAAAATATTCTAGATCCGTACAGCGGAATATTATTCATCCAGAAAAATGAATAAAATCCTACACTTGCTACCACCTGAATGAACCTTGAAGACATTAGGCAAGAAAAGAGGTCAGACGCCAAAAGTCACATCTTGTGTGATTCCCTTTATATGAAATATCCAGAATCAGTAAATCCATAGAGACAGAAAGCAGACGGGGGGGGGGGGGGGGGGGCGGCCAGGGGCTAGAGGGAGGCGGGGAGTAGAGAGTGACTGCCTAATGGGTACCGAGCCTTATTTTGGGGTGATAAAAATGCTTTAGAAATAGGTCGAGGTGGTGGTTGATGAGGCTTGGGGTGACAGTGGGGTTCGTGGGGTCAGGAGCCGATGGCCAAGAAAGAATTCTGGAAGATGTCTTTGGCGCAGAAAGGTGATTTTATTAAAACACGGGCACGATGGGGCTGCCTCCGCGCAGGTGCAAGGGTGTCCTGTGTGCACGCACACACACGCGTCAACGTGGAGATGGGGTACGCTGCTCCCCGCTTCAGCCCCAGCCCCAGTTTTCCTATCCATGCAGTTAGGGACTTAATTTAAAATCCCTATTTTGGGGGCGCCTGGGTGGCGCAGTCGGTTAAGTGTCCGACTTCAGCCAGGTCACGATCTCCCGGTCCGTGAGTTCAAGCCCCGCGTCAGGCTCTGGGCTGATGGCTCGGAGCCTGGAGCCTGTTTCCGATTCTGTGTCTCCCTCTCTCTCTGCCCCTCCCCCGTTCATGCTCTGTCTCTCTCTGTCCCAAAAATAAATAAAAAACGTTGAAAAAAATTAAAAAAAAAATCCCTATTTTGTAGGTTCGCCGCCTTCAAAACACACCGCTACAACATTCTAATAAAGGCTCCTTTAACCCCCTCAAAAAACAAAACCAAAACCAAAAATAAACACGGGCACAGGACCAGCGGGCAGGAAGAGCTGCCCCAGGGACCATGGAGAGACACTGGTTACACACTTGGGAGCTGGGGGAGGTGAAGCCAAGGGGGAGTTTCCAGTGGGATTTCCACAGACTAAAGCAGACTCCCGGGGTACTGGAGGCCTCGCGGTCGTCAAGCCAAGGTTGTTTTTCCCTCTGGCAAAGCGTTACTACTAAGTAGGGAGTCCCGGGAGAAACGTCATCTGCCTCCATTTCCCACACCACTGGGCCTACAACCATGTGAATGTTCTAAATCCCACTGTATGGTACACCTCGAACGGGTCGACTTGATGTTATGTGGGTTTCACCTCCGTCAAAAAAATAAATAAATGGACAGCTTAAAAGCCTGGAGCCTTACCCGTGCCAACTACCCTAGCAATTTTTCCCTTAATTCAAAGCGGGTCGAGTAAGAGAGAGGGGCGGGGTGGGGGTGGGGGCCGGAAGTCCTGGGACATCGCTGACGAGGGCAGCGGCTCCAAGGAACCGGTTTCGGCGGGCCCTCCGGGGCCGCCGAGGGTGTTCGCAGCGCGCTTGGGAGCTCCTGGGTCCAGCCGAGTCCACGACGGTCCCTGGCGGTGCCTGTTCTGGTCTCAGCTGGCCCAGGGATGGCCATCGTCACAGGTGTTGTCCGTAACAATGAGCGGCTATTCGAAACAGCTGCCGGGTGGGGAAGAGGCCATCGTGGCCTTGCAGCGGCCCTCAGGGAAATGCTTAAAGGGCAAGCCCAGGACTTGTCATAGGGGAGGGCAGCGAGTTCTCCAGAAGCTCCATCTGGTAGGTCACGGTGACTCGATGGCAGTTTACATGGGATGCTGGAGTCTCATGAGCCCCAGATATGGTGACAAGAACAAAAGTATTGGGGCGCCTGGGTGGCCCAGTCGGTTAAGTGTCAGACTTCGGATCAGGTTCAGGATCTTGTGGTTCGTGAGTTCACGCCCCATGTCAGGCTCTGTGCTGACAGCTCAGAGCCTGGAGCCTGCCTCGGGTTCTGTGACCCCCGTCTGTCTCTCTCTCTCTCCCCCACTCCCCCACTAACACTCTGTCTTTCTCAAAAATAAACATTTAAATACGTTTTTTAAGTTAAAAAATAAAAAAATCCTTAGATGAAAGGCAAAGAGGACACCTCACCCTGGAGGGCCCTGTCCGAGACAGCCAGTCATGGCATGCCTCCCAACACGTGACGCGGGACTAAGCCAAAGTACCCACTGGGAAGGGGCGTGCTAGAACCTCCCGACAGTGGTTCCAGGCTTGGTCGTTTATTGACATCACCTGGGAAGATTTAAAATTGTGGTTGCGGGCACCCGGGTGGCTCAGTCGGTTAAGCATCCAACTCTGGATTTCAGCTCAGGTCATAATCTTACAGTTTGTGAGTTTGAGCCCCGTGTTGGGCTCTGTGCTGATGGTGCAGAGCCTGCTCGGGAGTCACTCCCTCTCTCTAAATAAATAAATGAACTTTAAAAAAAAAAAATCCATCTATAAATAAATAAATAAATAAATAAATAAATAAATAAATAAATAAATAAAAATTGTGGTTGCCTGGAACCCAGCCGACAACAAGCTGACCAATCCCTCACGTGGGCTACATCTCAAGATGGTTAAACTCACTTTTGCAACAGGTCAAAGCTGTAGGGGGGGAGACTTCTCTAGATTAAACAGGAGTTAAAACAACCAAATAGAGGGACACCTGGGTGGCCTAGTTGGTTGAGCATCTGACTTTGGCTCAGGTCATGATCTCACTGCGAGTTCAAGCCCCGAGTGGGGCTCTGTGCTGACCGCTCAGAGCCTAAAGTCAGCTTCAGATTCTGTTTCTCTGCCCCTCCCTCGCTCCCGCTCTCTCTCGAATATAAATAAATATTAAAAAAAAAAAGAATATGTGCATTTTGTTTGGTTCTAGATTCAAACAGATCAAAGTTTGAGAACACGTGTTAAGACTATCCGAGAAAAATGATCACGGACTGGCCTCAGATGATTCCAGAGAATTACTCTAGATTTTGTTTGGTGTGACAATCACGTTGTCACTGTGTAAAAAAGTGCACGCGGAAACTATAGGGGTTTGTTGCTGCGATGTCTGCGATTTGCTTTAAAATACTCTAGCGGGGCGCCTGGGTGGCTCAGTCGGTTGAGCGTCCGACTTGATGTCGTGGTTTGTGAATTCAAGCCCCGCGTCGGGCTCTGTGCTGTCCATGCAGAGCCCACGGCAGATCTTCTGTCTCCCTCTCTGTCTGCCCCTTCCCCACTTGTGCTCTCTCTCTCTCAAAACTAAAAATAAAACATTACTAAGCTACTCTGTCAAAGGAAACCTTAAGAAGGGACACCTGATACAAACGTGGCTCACAGTCTTCGCTGTTGAGTTGGGTGACGAGTACGTGTGGAGGTTCAGACATAGTTGTGTGTTTGGAATTTTTCAGACAAAAGAGTTTTAGAGCTTTGTTGGCCGTTCCCAAGCCTTAACGTCCTATTGGCTCTCTCCTCTTTCAGGTGTCTCCCAAATAGGTACCTCTGCTGTAACTAAATTCGGACGAGGGTGATTGGCTGAGAGCTCTTAAAAAGTCACGTGCTTCCACCTGTGGCTGTGAGCGCGGACCTAAGAAAAGCTTGTGGCCTCAGGGAGGAGCGAGTCTGGAAAGCACGCTCTGGTGATCCCTGCCGAGCTTGCTGTGAGGTCTAGACTCCAGCCGAGTGAGGCCCCTCCGTCGCAGAACTTAAGGAGGCGTTGCCTCCCAGGGGCCGCCCCTGCACTGTTGCCCCCGGGGAGGGAGCTCCTTAAAGCCTCTGCCCTAGGCACCCCGCTTGCCTTCCGCTACCCCAGGTCCTACTGCGTTGGATGCCTCAATACAACTTCCAGAACACCAGGGGACTGGAAGGGCTCCCAAGGCAAACCAGGCGACCCTGCCAGTCTGTCCGTCCGTGCACTCCAGGAAGTCTCAAGGGGGAGCATCAGGCCTCCAGCTAACAAGGTAGGTGCAGATTCGAGGGATGGGTGCGGCCCCTCCCTGCAGCCCTGACCTTGGCCACCATCTACCAACGTCTCTAAAGACCAGCGTGTGCTCTAAAGGAGGGGTGTGTGCCCACCGCACTACCTCCTCGGCTGCTTCTCAGAACAAAAGCTAGTGGGGGGCTAGCCGTTCCCACTGGGGAGGAGCCAGCCAGCTTCTCTGAGCCCCGTCTCCGGTGCCCTCTGCTGGCCTCTCTGATTACAACAGCCTGCTTCAAGCGCCTGGAGCCAACCCCGGACTGGCTGGGAAGGCCGAAATCATTAAAGCTTGTTAAGAATAAATCTGAGGGGCACCTGGGTGGCTCAATGGGCTAAGTGGCCGGCTTCGGTTCAGGTCATGACCTCCCAGTTTGTGAGTTTGAGCCCCGCGTCGGGCTCCGTGCTGATGGCTCAGAGCCTGGAGCTTGCCTCGGATTCTGTCTCCGTGTCTCTCTCTCTCTCCCTCTTTTTCTCTCTCTGCCCCCACCCCCCAGCTTGTGCTCTCTCTCTCTCTCAAAAGTATTTAAAAAAATAAATTTTAAGAAAAAGCGAGAACTGGCCTCAAGAAAATGAGCCTATTGTATCCAGGTGTCTTTGGGCTCTGAGGGACAAGTCCCAGGCCCTGTCCATCCTCTGTTTACTGAGCCCTCCCCGTGGGCAGCCCTGGGCGGGCTCCATCCCTGCAGGCTGGGCTGTCTGCAAGGCTCGGGGGCAGCAGCCCTTCCAGGTAACAGGTAATTGTGGGGCACAGATTCAGAGCCACGGTCTCACCCATGAGATCCGCGGACACAACCTGCAATGCAGATGCGTGCCGGGTACCAAGTGCTTTCTGGTGGTTTTTGATTTTTCCTAACAACCCTGGGCAGAGTCCTTTCCCATTTACAGATAAGGAGCTCCACCTGTCCTAGGTCAGTCACAAAGCTAGGCAGTGTGGAAGGTGAGATTCAAACCCTGCTTTTAAAAATATATATTATTAAAAAAAGTGGTTTTTTTTTTAATTCTCTTTTAGAGAGTGAGAGGGAGCATGAGCTGGGCAGAGGGAGAGAAAGGGAGGATCTTTAAAAAAAAAATTTTTTTTTTTTTACATTTATTTATTTTTGAGAGCGCACAAGTGGGGAGGGGCAGAGAGAGGAGACAGAACCCGAAGCAGGCTCCAGGCTCTGAGCTGTCAGCACAGAGCCCTATGAGGGACCTGTGAGATCATGACCTGAGCTGAAGTCGGATGCTTAACTGACTGAGCCACCCAGGCACCCCCAAAATATGCCATATTAACCATGGTCACTATACAATATATTATATGCCCATGACTTATTTTACGACTTGAAGTTTGTACCTTTTGGCCCCTTTACTCATTTTTGCCTCCATTCTCTGGCAATCACCAGTCTCTTCTCTGTATCCGTGAGCCCAGTTTTATTTTTTCTTCTTTTTGTTTTTTAGATTCCACACATAAGTGAGTTCCCCTGGCATTTGTCTTTGGTTCACGTATTTGGCATAACGTTCTCGAGGTCCATTCACGTTGTTGCAAATGGCAAAGTTTCCTACTTTTTATGGCTCAGTAATATTCTATCCTACATCCATCACATCGTCCTTATCTGATCATTCACTGGTGTTTCCATATATTGGCTATCGTAAATAATGCTGCAGTGAACATAGGGGAACATGGATCTTTTTGAGTTAGTTTTTTTTCTTTTTTAACATTTAATATTTATTTATGAGGGAGAAAGAGTATGAGCAGGGGAAGGGCAGAGAGAGAGGGAGACCCCGAATCCAAAGCAGGCTCCAGGCTCCGAGCTGTCAGCACAGAGCCCGACACGGGGCTCGAACTCACAAACTGTGAGATGACCTGAGCCGAAGTCGGACGCTTAACCGACTGTGCCACTCAGGCGCTTCTCCCCCCCCCCCCCCCCCCCCGCCTTTTCTTAATAAATGTTTATTTTTGAGAGTGCCATGCAGAAGCTTTTTAGTTTGCCTTGGTTCCACTTTTGTTTTTGTTGCCTGCACTCTTGGTGTCAAATCCAAAAATTCGTCACCAAGACCGATGTCAAGGAGCTTCCTGCGTATGTTCTCTTCTAGTTTTATGGTTTCAGGTCTCCTGTTCTTTAATCCATTTTGAATTACTTTTGGTATGTGGTGTAAGATAGTGGCCCTGTTTCGTTTTTTTTTGAATGTGGTTGTCTGGTTTTCCTAACACCATTTACTGAAGAGACTGCTCTCTACCCACTGTGTGTTCTTGGCTCCTTTGTTATAAATCAATTGACCATATATTCGTAGGTTTATTTCTGGGCTCTCTGGTTCCATTGAGCTGTGTCTGTATGATACTGATACCATGCCGTTTTGAATACTATACCTTGGCAACATACTTCATCAGGAAGCATGACGCCTCCAGCTTTGTTCCTCCCTGAGATTACTTTGGCTATTTGGGGTTCCCTATAAATTTTAGGATTTTTTTTTTCCTGTGAAATGCCATTGGAGTTTTGGTAGGGTTGCAGATTGTTTTGGGGAATATGGATTTTTTTTTATGTTTATTTCTTTAGAAAGAGAATCAGTGGGAGAGGGGGGACAGAGGATCCCAAGCAGGCTCTGCATTGACCACAGCGAGCCCGATATGGGGCTCAAACTCACAAACCTGAGCCGAAGTCAGACACTCAACCAACTGAGCCACCCAGGTGCCCGGGAATATGGACATTTTAACAATATTCTTCCCATCCATGAGCACCGTATATCTTCACATTTATCTGTGTCTTCAGATTTTTCATAAATGTCTTAAAGTTTTCACTTCCTTGGTTAAGGAAGGTCTTTCACCTTCTTGGTTAAATTTATTCCTAGGTGGTTTTTTTTGTTTTTGTTTTTGTTTTTAACGTTTATTTATTTTTGAGACCGAGAGACAGAGCATGAACGGGGGAGGGTCAGAGAGAGGGAGACACAGAATCTGAAACAGGCTCCAGGCTCCGAGCGGTCAGCCCAGAGCCCGACGCGGGGCTCGAACTCACGGACCGCGAGATCGTGACCTGAGCCGAAGTCGGCCGCTTAACCGACTGAGCCGCCCAGGCGCCCCCTAGGTGTTGTTTTTGATCCACTTGTAAATTAGATCGTTTTCTTAATTTGTTCATTATTAATGTATGGAAATACAACAGACTTCTTGCATTTTGTATCTTTCAACATCAGTGAATTCATTTATTCTATCCGTTTTTTCATGGGGTCTTTAGAGATTTCTGTAAATAATACATTATCTGCAAACAGTATCAGTTTTACTTCCTTTACAGTTTGTTCGCCTTTTTTCTTATGAAACTGTTCTAGCCCCGGTCAGTTACAAAACCAGTATGAAAGCTGAGACTTAAACATTAAAACCCTATTTCTTATTTCAATTTTTTTTTTTTTTTTTTTTTTTTTGAGCGAGAGAGCACGAGCAGGGAAGGGGCAGAGAAAGAGGGAGACACAGAATCTAAAATAGGCTCCAGGCTCTGAGCTGTCAGCACAGAGCCCAATGCGGGACTCAAACTCAAGAACCGTTAGATCATGACCTGAGCCCGAGTCAGATGCTTAACCGACTGAACCACTCAGGTGCCCCAGAAGTGGCATTTAATAACCACCTCAAGCAATGAAGCTGTGCAGTTCTCTTCCAGAACTTCTGATCATACTAAGGAACACATCTCACTTGGATGCCAGTGTGTCTTAGAACTTTCCCTGAAGTTGGCCGATATCTCTTTAACGAAGACATCAGGATTTAGGCCCAGAAATTTCTGCAGGTAATCATATAGGATTATAACTTAGTATCCTTTGTCTTTTGTGCTTATTGCATTTTTTTATATTCACTTAAAATTTATCCCGTATGCAGAATTTCTATTCGTGTATTTATCTATGGCTAGTGAGAGCAACATTTAATAATTTCTAGCAGGATGCTGTTAGGATGAAAAAATAGCATCCCGAGTTCGAGGATTAAGGCACAGGGTTGGGAGTTGCAGTTTGAATCCTGGCTCTGCCACAGTCTTGGAAAAAAAATCACTTTTAAAATTTTTTTTTTTTTAATTTTTTAACCTTTATTGATTTTTGAGACAGCATGAACGGGGGAGGTTCAGAGAGGGATGGAGACACAGAATCTGAAACAGGCTCCAGGCTCTGAGCTGTCAGCACAGAGCCCAACGTGGGGCTCGAACTCACGGACTGTGAGATCATGACCTGAGCCGAAGTCGGACGCTCAACTGACTGAGCCACCCAGGCGCCCCTTTAAAAATTTTTTAATGTCTGTTTATTTTTGAGAGAAAGCGTGAGCACGATAGGGGCAGAGAGAGGGAGACACAGAATCTGAAGCAGGCGCCAGGCTTTGAGCTGGCAGCACAGAGCCTGACGCAGGGCTGGAACCCGTGAACCATGAGATCATGACCTGAGTCGGACACCTGACTGACTGAGCCACCCAAGTGCTCAGAAAAAAATGGACTTTTTGAACCTCACTTTTTCTGCTGTAAAGTGAAGATGCTGACGTACAAGATGCTCCACTGTCCCAAAAATAAGGACATAAAAATTACTGTGTGTCCGGCACCCGGAGCATGAATGGAAGGTCTAGAAGTACCAAAACTAAATGGCCGAACGCAGTAACACAAACATCCCAACAAAGACAGTTGTTTCATCTCAAGGTTTTATCAAGCAGCCACAAACCACGCGGGTGACAGAGGTAGTCTCATTCCTGTATCTGTAAAGGAGGGTCATCCTAACCTTTGTACACTAACACATCCCATTCCACAGGATTCTGGGTTTTCAGGGTTTCTGAAATATAAACAGAATCTATGATTCCGTAGATAATTCCAAATTAAATAATGTTTTCCCCTTCTGCGTCATTTTGACATCACTGTCCTAGGTGGTAAAAAGTTTGGTGTTGGTTTTTGCAAAATGCTGTCCTGTGAAGTCTGCAGTCCTCCCACTGCAGTCTCCGGGTGGGGTGTGGCTTCCTGTCAAACATTACCATTTGGGGTACCCTGGGGGAAGGGGGCGTAGGATGCCTGTGGTATTTTCCCACTTTCCTCTGAGACTAGTAATTTTTTAACTTTATTTTCAAATAGAGACACTTAGGACAACGAAAAGAACGTTGCCAAGCTTAAAATAAAAATCTGAATAGTCTTAGGAGAGCGCCGGAGTCACTCGACACTAGGATCCCTCGGGCGAGGGGCTGTGAGACTCCACGAAAAGTTCATTTACACAAAGGGCTCACACCGAACGCTCGCAGCGCAGCGATCAACTCCACCGTCTTACCGCTGGGCCCTCCCTGACCCAGAGGGCTCCGCAACCGCTTCAGCTAACAAGGAACAAGGGGAGGGGGAGAGGGAGGGCGGCCTTCTAGAAAGGTGGCGAAAACGCAGGGAGAGCGCTCTCTGCACAGCATTTGCTTCCCCGGCTCGCAGCGGCCGTGCGCTCCGGGCCACACAAGCCGCCGGGGCTCGGAGCCCGGACCCGACCCAGGCCCGGGGTTTCATCTGGGCCCCTCGGGCCGCACCAGGGAGTCGGCCTGGCTGAGGGCGAGTCGGTCCTTCTTCTCCTTCTGCAAGACCTGCTCCTCCCACAGCGCCTGGTCCACCTGGTCGTCGGTGAGCACCACGGGCTCGTACTTCTCGTCGAAGAGCCGCTCGTTGGTCTCGGAGCGCAGCTGATGGGGCCCGACGACGCGCAGGTGGGCCGGCAGGTGGAGGAACTCGTCGTCGTTAACGTCGCAGTCGCGCATGCGGCCGGCCAGCACCCACCAGCGGCCCACGAAGCCCACGTCCAGGATCCGGTCCGGGAAGTCGGCCCAGCGGGGCTGCAGGTAGCGGCAGCGGGCCTGGTAGAGGCTGGCCTGGGCGTCGACGGGCGCCTCGTACACGAGCGAGCACAGGCCCAGGCTCACGTGGCGGAGGCGGCCGCGGCCCCGAAGCCAGAGCAGCCGCTGCACGTGGCCCTCGGAGACGCGGTTGCGGGTGGCCGGGGCCAGCAGCAAGAGGGTCCCCGACGCGTCGAGCAGCGCCTCCTCGAAGGCCGCCTCGCCGGGCGCCAGCGCGCAGCAGGCCGCCGCGCCGCCCAGCAGCCCCACGTACGCGGCCGCCCGCCCGGGCCGGGCCCGCGCCGCCGCCGCCGCGTCCCCGCAGGCCTCCGCGTAGTCTCGGAGCAGTACGCGGGCCCAGGAGCCTGGGGGGAGGGAAGCGGGATAGACGCGGTGACGGCGGGCCGCTGCGGCCACCCACCCCGCCGCCTCCCGCCGCTACTCACCCAACCGCGCCCACACGCCGGGCTTCGCGGCCGCTGGGCCCCCAGGGTCTTCACGGTTTCGGGACCAAAATCTTTTCAGAGCGGCCGCCGCCATCCTCTTCCGGCTTGGCGTCCCTGTTCCGACGAGAAACGCCGGGAATGAGAAGGAAAAGGCCCCGGGCGGGGGTGAAGGGGGGTGTCTCTCCTGCGGAAGCGTCAAGCGCGCCGGAAGTGGCTTCCCGTCGGAAGAGGATAGAAGACGGACACGGTGCCGGATGTTGCTGTCTGGTTTGAGCGGGGCCGGCTGCGGCGGGTAGGCGGGCCGCGCAGGCGCAGAGAGTCTGGGCCACGCCGCCCGAGGGAGCCTCAGGTGAGGGGGGCGGGGTGCACCTGTGGGGCGGGGGCGGCGAGTTCAACCCCCCCCCCCCCCGAGGCTCGGTGCCCTTAGCTGCCAGGCTGGGCTCGGTGCTGAGGGATAGACATCGGTGGGGTGAGGGAGGGCACCGCATTAATTGGGTTGGGGGCGGGCGTCATTGGCTTCTGTCCTCAGAGCGGGATGCGGTGACGCCCCTGGGTGACCATGGCAGCGGCCGACGAGCTGGCCTTCCACGGTAAGTGCGGCCGCGACCTGGCCCGAGCTCCTACTCCCTCCGCCGGCCGGAACCTCCCACCCAAGATCTGATTGCCGTGTAATCTGAATCCCCAGTCAGCTGTGAACCCTGACCCCGACCTGACACCCATTCCTGACTCGAACCCCGCTCCAACCCTGAACTCAGATCTCAAAGCAAAGCTTCTCTCCCAGACCTGACCCCATCCCAGCACCAGGCTTAAGTTGTAGGCGTGCGAGACCACACCTTCTAACTCCCGCCAAATTTAGGAAGCTGGGACCGTAGTTGGAGGGAAGGGTTAGGTGGCCCCGGTTGGGAGTCTTGGCCCCCAGATGAGCAATGGGCCAAACCAGACTCTCCTGACACCTAAAACCTGCCTGTGGCTCGTATTCCTTCTCGACAGAGTTCGAGGAAGCCTCTAATCTGCTGGCCGAGACCCCAGATGCGGTCACTACCAGCGGAAGTGGTCAGCTGACCCCACAGGGGCACGTGGCTGTGGCTGTGGACTCAGGTGGTAGCTATGGAGCCGAGGAAGAGGTCGAAGAGAGCGACAAGACAGCGGTGAGTCACAAAAGTGCCCGTGCCCTGCCTCCGCCCCGCCCCCACCCTCTGCCCAGGCTGTAAGGGCAGCCACTGAAAGCCTGTGCCGCGCAGCTCCTGCAGGAGAAGCAGCAGCCTGGATTCTGGACCTTTGGCTACTATCAGAGTTTCTTTGACGTGGACACGTACCAGGTCAGGCCCTGGAAGCTGGCGGGATGGGGCTTGGAGTCATAATGGGGTCCAGTCACTGTTCACTGAGCCCTCCCTGTGCAGCCGAGTGCCGGTAGTGCCCGGGTGGGAGGTCACGAGTTCCCCCCCCAGGCTGGTAGATGTCACTGTGGTGTGGTGTAAGGATTATGGGGTGATTGGGGCTCCTGTGAACACACGCTCTGACGGGCTAGAGTAGGGCCCCTTGGAGGAAGTGAGGGATGGGCTTAAGGCCTCGAGGAGAAGGAAGACTGAACTGGGTAGAGTGATGGGAAGCCTGTGTCCTAGGCACAGGGAGCGGCAGATACAGAGGACCCAAGGTGAGGGAAGGCACGAACTGCCACAGGAGCTGTCACTTGATCTGGCTGGAGAGGGTGAGATGGGGACAGGCAGGCAGAAGCCAGATCACAAAGGGCTCGTGTGCTGTGCTGAATTCGGGTCTTATCCTGAGGGTGCTGGGAAGTCGAGGAAAGGTTTAGAGCAAGAGAGGAATGGGCAGAATCAGCAGACCTGGTGCAAAGAAGATGGGTCAGAGGTGCCAGGGAGGGAGATGATAAGTCTGGGGTGCAGGGCAGGTCACAGAGTGGAGAGAGATGTAGGCAGGAGGAGGCCAAGAACTTGAGTGTCCCCGGGCTGGGAGGGGAGGCAGTGAGACAGGCAGTTGAGGGCAGCCAAGCTGAGAGGAGGGAGCAGCGGAGAGAAGGACGGCAGGCCCGGAAGGGTCCTTCAGAGTGGCAGCACGCAGTGGGTATGGAGGCTGGCCAGGGGAAGGGGCTCCAGCCCATCCAACCCCGGGGGAACATCTGAGCCCTTTCAGGCAGAGGGATGGGGAGTCGGCAAGGAAGGAGCCTCCAAGGGCTGGGCAGGAGCTTGGGGGGTAAGGGCCCCATGCAGGCTTCCATTCTGCACCTCACCTTGTCCCTAGGTCCTGGACCGAATCAAAGGCTCGCTGCTGCCCCGGCCTGGCCACAACTTTGTACGGCACCGTCTACGGAATCGGCCGGACCTGTACGGTGAGTGGTGGTGTGCATTCAGCTTGATCATTCCTTCAGCGTGGCTGGACTGAGTACCAGTCTCTGGAACGCAGCCGAGGGGAAGGCAGAGGTGCTCCCGGAGAGCGGGAAACACACATTCTGTGTGGGGAGACAGACCTGCAAAAGGCTCCCCAGGGCGGTGGGGCTCGGAAGAACAGTGGATGCTTTAGAGCACGAACGTTGCTGTCTTGCGTGGGTTGGTCAGGGAAGGAAGGCCCCTGAGGAGGAGAGAATGGGCCTTGTTCGGGTTGGGGAGACCTAGGGGAAGAAGATTCCAGAAGGGAGCGTAGGCCTGTGGTGGGAACATGCCTGAACTGCAGGGCAGTGTTGTCCGCGGAGCAGAGTGAGCTGCGCGAGGTCTCGGAGGTGACAGGCTTCAGAGGCCGCGGGGAGAAGGAGTCTCGGTTAAGGGCTCGTAGGCTTCCTCTGGCCGCGGCGGGGGGGCAAGGGCAGGTGCCAGGAGGCCAGGGAGGTGGTGAGTGCCGTGGCCCAAGTGTGGGATGGTGGGGCCGGGCCCCCGGTGGAGGGCAGTGGTTGGACTGTGGAACGTGTCTCAAAGGTGGAGCCGACAAGATTTGCTGGCGCACCAGATGCGGGGTGGGAGGAGACACGCGACGATGGCGCCTAGATTTTCGCCGGAACCACTAGAGGGATGGAACTGTCAGTCGGTGACTGGAAACGCTGGGCGGGTTTGAGGGGAGAGCCCAAGCGTGCCAGGCTGGAGTTGGGAGATGCCTAGATGTGCAGCACGTGGAAATGTTGACGATAAGCCTATAGTTCAGGGCACAGACCCGGATTTGAAGCCAGCTGGGGAGTCGTTAGCCTAGAGGTGACATAAGGCCCTGAGGGGGCACAAGATCACGCAAGGGGTGAACACAGATGGAGACGAATGGCTAAGGACCGGGCCCTAGCCGGGTCCCAGCCGGGTCCCTGTCATTAAAGGGATCGGGGGCTACAGAGGTTGAGGAATTGCCGGGGAGGTGACGCGGAAGCCAGGAGCATGGAGTCCTGCCTAGAAAGCACACGTGGAGTGTTTCCAGAAGGGAGAGAGCAGCTACGGCAAAGGCTGCCGGAAAGTCAAGAGGAGGGACCGAGCCAGCACCCGATGCAGCCACCCCAGGTCATCGCTGGTGGCCTGTGGACGAGTCCGGTTGATGGAGTGGGGGTGGGCCGGGGCGGGTAGCTCAGAGCTTGGCAAGAAGCTTGGGTCCTAGCACAGTCGACACGGGACAAGTCACCTGTCCCGGAAGAGCTGGGCCCTTCACCGTGCCCTGCCCGCAGGCCCCTTCTGGATCTGTGCCACACTGGCTTTCGTCCTGGCCATCACTGGCAACCTGACGCTGGTGCTGGCCCAGAGGAGGGACCCCTCCATCCACTACAGCCCCCAGTTCCACAAGGGTAAGTGGAAAGGGCAAGGCCTAGCCCCGGGCAGGGCTGGGAGTGCCGCGGGGCCCGGAGCTGGGGGGGAGGGGGCGGTGGTGACTGCCTGCCCTGCCCTGTGCCCCGTAGTGACCGTGGCCGGCGTCACCATCTACTGCTACGTCTGGCTGGTGCCGCTGGCGCTGTGGGGCTTCCTGCGGTGGCGGAAGCGTGTCCGGGAGCGCGTGGGGCCTTACACCTTCCTGGAGACCGTGTGCGTCTATGGCTACTCCCTCTTCGTCTTCATCCCCACTGTGGTAAGTGTGGCCCGGGGATGGGGGCGGCGGGCGCCATGGGGACGGCCCGGTAGCCAGCTGCCCGTGTCACCCCCAGGTCCTGTGGCTCATCCCTGTCCCGTGGCTGCAGTGGCTGTTTGGGGCGCTGGCCCTGGCCCTGTCAGCCGCTAGCCTGGTGTTCACTCTCTGGCCTGTTGTCCGAGAGGACACCCGGTTGGTGGCCGCCGTGCTGCTCTCCACGGTCGTGCTGCTCCACGCCCTTCTGGCCACAGGCTGTAAGGTATGGGGGTGGGCGGGCGGGAGGCGGGGCCTGGGGTCGGGGCGTCACCGGCCCCCACCGGCGCTGACCCTGGGGGGCTTCGGTTCAGCTTTACTTCTTCCAGCCGCTGCCCCTGGAGCCCCTGGTGCCTCCACCCCAGGCCACGTCTCTGCCCCTAAACCTGCTGCCGCCGCCCACCCCAAGGTCCCAGGTGACCTAGGAGGGCCCGAGCCGCAGGTAAGGACCAGTTTCCGGCCGTGACTGAGGGGTCTTCCCGCCTCTCCTCCTCGAAGGAGGCCTCACCGGGCTGGCTGCTCTTAGGAGTCTCTCTCTTTCAGGCTCCACACGAGGGGACGCCTCCGCCTGCCCTGCCCCTCACACGAGGACTGAAGGCCCCCTCGACACCTCGAGATCGCTCTGCTACTTTCCAGACTTTTCTTACAAAGCAAACACTTTTATTTTCTATGCAAAGGTGATTTCAGAGAATTTATATAAAGGTGGGAAAGGGGCAGCCAAGCAGGGAGCTTCCGGTGTGGCCATCGCCCCCACGGGCTGCCCGCTAGGCCTCTGCTTTCCCTGGGGGGACGGTCGGGAGAGCAAAGGGGGCCACCCCCACCTCAGCTGTGCCTGCCCTTCCCGGGGTGCCCGGTCAGCAGGTCCTGGGGCCTCCTCACCTGAGCTCCACCACGGCCAAGTTTGGAGGGGTTAGAAACGGGGCGGGGGAGCAGAAGTAGAAGAAAATGGCCTGTGCTGAAACATACATTTCCTTGTTTATTTTTTTTGTTTTTTGGGGGGTGGGGGGGTGGGGAGAGGTCCCTGCAAGGCCCCTTCCCAGGCTAGGGAGGGACCACAATGCCATCATAGTAAGAGGGACTGGAGCATCTACAAATGTGGGGGGAAACACACAGGCCTAATGTGAGCTACAAGGGAAAAGGACGCCTTCCACGACCGAGCCTCGAGGTCTCTCAGGTCCGCCCCGAGCGGCTGACGGTGGCCCTTTCCTCCAGGCCTGGGGCCCACGGGGCCACCTGCTCTAGCTCTCGGCAGGGGTGGGGGAGGGGCCCTGCAGGGGCTCGGGGACAGGACAGCAGCAAGAGGCAGGGGCCGAGGACGGAGGGCCTTCCCGACAGCCGGGGTGGGTTGTACATTCAAGTGTGAGGTGAACCCTTTGGTGGGAGGGGGCCTCGGGTCTCCAGAGGCCTGGCCCCACCCCTGTCCCGAAGACTCGGCAGGGCTGCCCCTCACCACTGAGCCTCTGAGTGGGGGAGAGGGGCTGCTGGCTCGGCCCGGCCGGCCTGGTTTCTCAGAGGGTCTGTGGATTGACACTGGTTCTTCTCGTAAAAAAATAAAATTAAAAAAAGCAGCATGTCACGCCCATTGTGACCAAGGCCTGGTAGAAGGGGAGGCCCCGCCCAGTCAGGACCGCCTTCCCCCTGGAGACAGGCGGGGGGGGGCCGGCGCCGAGGGACCCGTTAGGGGGTGGGGGGTGCGCAGCTGCTCCCCCGACCTCCCCGCCAGGCCTGCAGCTGTCAGGCCCGGACACGCCTGTTACGGAGGATGTCAAACCCAGGTCAGGGTGGAGGGCAGGAGGGGGAAACGGGGCTCCCACGACATGATCTCGTGTAAAATACGGCAGCGACACACGCTCGGGGCCAAGATGTGGGTGGGCGGTGGAGTGGGGGCGGCGGCGGCGATGTCGTGTAAAAAAGTGTCCGAGTTCCCATAGCAAAGAGGGCCGTGACCGGGTGTTTGGGCTTCTCCGGTACAGGGGTGAAAGCCGCCCAGGCAGGGGGGTGGGTGGGCAGGGTCTTCATTTGGTTTCCTGGTGCTGTCAGTCTGTTCCACGCCGGAGGGGCCTAGCTCCCGTAGTGCATGGTGTTGGTCGGGATGGACATGGGCGAGGCCATCGAGATGGCGGGGCCGCCCATGGTGAACTGGCTGTTGACCGCGTAGTGGGCACTGGAGCCGCCGCCGCCGCTGCCCTGGGCGCCGGAGGACCCTGTGGGGCGGGCGCGGGCACTGAGAGGCCAGCTCCGCCCCCTCGCCCGCCCAGACCCGCAGCAGAGGCAGAGAGAGAGAGAGCAGGCGAGAGGGCAGGCGGGTGGCCCGGGGGGTCCGCACACTCACACCCGCGGGACCCCGCTCCCGCCGCCCGCCGTTACCTTGGACAATCCCCGTGCTCATTATGGAGCCCATCCGGGAGTGGGTGTGATTGACAATCCCCGTGTTGGCTGCGCGGCAAGAGGGAGGGAGGAAGGAAGGGAGACGGCGTCACCGCCCCCGGCCCGGCCCACACTCTCGTCACTGGGGTGTGGGCAGGGTGGGCACAGCGGCTGCAGAGCGAGGCAGAGAGGAACGGAACAGAGGGCCTCCGCCAGGAGCCCCAGGAAGAGGAAAAGGTGACGTCCAGACACCGCGGCGCAGAAAGCCCGAGCGCGCAGACGTTCCTGGACGCCGCCCCTCGTTGCCTCCGGACCCCGGGGGACACTCACCTAAAGGAATCAGGTTGTTGTGGCCCACGCTGGAGCCGCCGGCAATAACACTGCTCAGGTCGTAGGCGGTCGGCATCCCTGCGCGCAGAGAGGGAGAGGTCAGGGCCTGGGCGACAGGGTCTCTGCCCCCGGGGGTCCCCACCGCCGGCCTCTCCCACGCGGGGCTGCTCACCGGCCACGGCCATCCCGCTGCTGAGGTTGTAGGTGCTGCCCGTGTTCCACATGTTCTCCGAGGGGGACGTGTAGTGGGAGCCGGGTGGGGGCGAGGGCGTCGTGCCTGTGTATCTGCAGCAGACAGACCCGGGCGTGGGGGTGAGAGGCTGCGGGCCAGGAGGGGCGCCCCGCATTCAGGCCGAGGGCTGATCCTACCTGAAGAAGGGGTTTTTCAGATCCAGGAGGTTACTGGATTTGGAGCCCGTCTGGTCTACCTGGGCCACAATACTGATGTCATAGCTCTGTCTGCAGAGAGGGCAGGGGAGGGACAGCCATGAGCTGGCTGGGTAGAGGAACCCCTGCCTCCCCCAGCCCCAGGTGGCAGCTCACACCTTTTGTTGGCAATAAGCAGACATGTCCCTGAGAGCGTGTCCCCGGCCTTGGCGAACAGTGGTGACTGGAACAGGCACCGGACCTGGTACCAGTGGGTCAGGGGCTCCGTCGGGGCCGTGGACAGCCACACTGTCATTCTGTCAAGCAAGGACAGGCGTACGCTTGACCAGGCTGGAGCCACTACCCTGTGCACCTTGAGCTCTACACGGGCACCTCTGATGGGTGCCCCGGGGGCCTGGAGCCAAGACAGGCTGGCTGTCCAGGCGTCCCAGGCACAGGCCCGCGCATACATACAGATCCACAGGGGGTCCGCTCACCCTGATGTCTGCGCCGAGAGACAGAGACCAGGTTCCGTGAAGGACAGCCACCGAGTGCAGGGTAGACACTCCCTCCCACAACACTCTCCGGCTCAAAGGTGAGACCTCACTGCCTTTCAGAGGGGCCACGGAACCTAGTCCCCTAGGCCTAGTCCTTCCTCCTAGTCCCCAGGCAGCCTTCCGAGGCAGCCAGGCCTGGGGGTCACTGCAGGAAGTCCTGGGGCCGGGACAGCGGGGAGAGCGCGGCCTGCTCCGGTTGTACTCACATGGAGCCGATGAAGGCGACATCGAACCAGAAAGCCAGACCGTGAACTAGCCCGGAATGCAGCATGTGGAATTTGAATGGGATTTCTATCCTGGAAGGCAAAGGGCAATGATTACGGGGGAAGTCAAACAGGCTGCCGACAGAGGGGGGTGGCTGGGGGCGGTGTCCTGGGGCCCCTGCGTGCCCACCGCCCTGGGGCAGGATGCCTGAGGGCGTCTGTGGTGGCCCTAGACTCCAGCAGGAACCGGGCTCAGGAGGAGGGGCACGGGTGCCGGTACCTGTGCAAATCTCCTTCTTTGGCTTCTAAGAAGTTCACCGTGTACTTGACAGACTTGGCCATCAGGATCCGGATGTCAAACGTATCCTGGGAGAGACCACAGCGGGACTTGGCTTCAGGCACGGAGGCCAGGCGGGAAGGGGAGAGCTGTGCCCCCCTCCCTGTCTGGCCACGGCCTCGAGGCCGTTCGGCTAAGCCCACTTCGCCCTCCCTTCTTAGACGTTTTGGGGGAGGACGAAGCGGTACGCCACCGTGGAGGGCAGCGAGGCGACAGCCCTCAAAATCACCACCTTTCACGGGCATTAAAGACTCGTTCTGGGAATTTAACCTACGGATCCACGTGCACGTTTGCAAGCTCACACGCGTAATTAGGTTGTCTAGAGTAGAGACACATTCGGGAAACCATCTCGTTACACCACCAACGTGCCATCCATAAAAGACTGTATGAGAACTAACGAAAGAACGAAGAAAGAACAGACAGGGAAAGATCTCCGAGATAAACCGCTAGTTAAAAAGGAAGCTGGAGAACTATGTGCTCACGTCCGCACCCAGCTATGACGAAGGCTTTTCATCAGACTAACACTCTGGAGAAGAACTGTGTGAGCTGAATAAAATATACAGGAAAACTACAGCCTGGTTTGAAAGCACTGAAGAGTACCGAGAGCAGCCACGGCTTTGGGAGCCCACATCCTAGAGAGAAGGGAGATGTGTTTTGGCCTGTGCCTTTCCCCTTGGGGCAGGACCTTTCGGCAGCCTCCCTGGGTGGGGAAAGCAAAACGGAGGCTCAGGGTTACCAAGGCAGCTAGGATTCAAGAGGTCAAGATACGAAACAAAAGGGAAATGTAGACACAGGTGGATGTTCTACATACAGTTTCACTTTGTGGCATTTGCCAATTCCTGAGCTGTGTGGAGGGCGGGGCTCAGAGACAAAGAACCAAAGCAGAAAGCCACTTATAAGACACTGAAAAAGTAAGAAAAGGCTCAGGTGCATACTGGTGCTGAGAGGGTGGGACGAGGGACCCCCCCCCCCCATGGGGCACCCACCGTGGTTACATGGAGACCACTGCAGGCGAGGCCCTAAAGCAGCAGTTCTCCAAATGTAGTCTCTTCCAGAGCACTCCCAAGGTCAAAGCTATTTTCATAATACTAAGATGTTTTCTGCCTTTTTCTTGGGTTCACTCACCTGTGATAAACACAACCGATTGAACACAGAAGCAGAATCCAACTGTCTTCTATGAAGCCAGACATTAAAGAGACTTGCAAACTAAAAAATCCCAACTGTTCTCGCTGAAAACTTTTGGAAAATAGTTTTTTTTTCCCTTAAAAATGCTATTTATGGTAACCTGTAATGAGCTTATTGTTATTTTTTTTTATTAAAAAAAATTTTTTTTTTTTTACTTTTATTTATTTTTGAGACAGAGAGAGACAGAGCATGAACAGGGGAGGGTCAGAGAGAGGGAGACACAGAATCTGAAACAGGCTCCAGGCTCTGAGCTGTCAGCACAGAGCCCGATGCGGGGCTCGAACTCATGGACTGCGAGATCATGACCTGAGCCAAAGTCAGACGCCCAACCGACTGAGCCACCCAGGCGCCCCGAGGTTATTGTTATTTTTAAATAAATATATATTTTTTAATTTCTTGGGCTTAATTTTTAATACCAAGAGATATTGACAGTATATCAATAGCTAAAACACTAACAAAAGCTCTTTGGGATCCTCCATTTTTGAGAATGTAAACAGGCTTAAAAAATGTAAAACAGGTCACTGAGACCAAAATGCTTGAAAACCACTGCCTGTCTTACAGGGAAAGCTAGAAGTAGACCAGCAAAGTCAAGTCTGAAAAGCAGCCTCTAAATATATCAAGTGCCTTATAGGACCAAGGTGATCTATCTATATATGGCTAATTGCCTGAAGAAAAACAAATACTTGGAAGGAAAGACATCATCCAGAGCCTCTATAATTTTTCATTCTGGTATCCAATGACCAGGCATACCAAGAAACAGAACAAGAGAATGAGGACCAAAAACTAAGAGAATATAAACAAAAAACAAATACACTGAACACCCAGATAGTGAAAGTGACCAAAGATTTACAGTATGTACAAGAAAAAAGGTAGAAAAAAATGTATTTCAGAGAACTAAAATAAAAAAAATAAGCAAAATGAGATCCTAGTACTGAAATTAAGAATTAGAAAATCAGCTTAAATGGCAAAGAGAAGATTAGAACTGGAAGATGGATCAGTAGGAAATGTGAAAATGAAGCAGAGAAAAAAGGATGGAAGGAGAAAGAGAATGGGGCAGAGGTAGTGCTTAAAAAGACAGTGCCCAAGAGTCTCCAAAAACTAGTGAAAGACATCAAGTGCGGGGAAATAATGTAACCTTATTAATGCAAAAAATAACAAAACAATTTAAAAGAACATTCAGGATAAAGGGAAAAAGATGACAAATTTAGACCCACAGAGATCAGTAATTACATTAAATGTAAAATGGTCTCAATGTTGTAATTGAAAGACAAAAATAAAAGGTCAATCTGACTAAAAAACAAATGCAAAATACATGCTGCTTACATGAGGCAAACGTTAAGTAATAAGGACACAAAAAGGTTGAAGGTAGAAAGAAAAAAACATACTGTACAAAGATTAACCAAAAGAAGGCAAGAGTAGCTAAACTACTATCAGGAAAAAGAAAAAAAAAAAATATTTTAGGCCAACCTGTACTACTTGAGGAAAAAAAAGGAACCCTTTTTATATAGTAATAAAAGGATCAATGCAACAGGAAGATACAACAGTCCTAAATCTGTATGCACCTAATAACACAACGCCAAAAAACATAAAGCCAAAACTCAGAAATGGAAAAAGAAATCTACAATCAGTGATAGGAAAAGCAGATCCCAACCTCCCCCCCACCCTGCCCCATTTCAGTAGAGGTAGGCAAGATTTGACCAATATGATTAACTAACATGACCTAATTCTTAATACAACATTCTTCTCAACTGATAAACATTTTTTTCAAGTACAGAGAGAACATTAACCAAAAGAGATCACATAGTGGGCATGAAGCAACTGTCAACAAATTTCAAAGGACTGAAATCATACAGTGTATGTTCTCTGAACACAGAAATAAACTAGTTTGCTGATTATGCTATATTTTGAGAGAAAAAAAAAAAAGACTATATATATGTGTGTGTGTGTGTATTTGTATATGCACATTTAGATATAAAACTTCTGAAAATATATCTAAGAAATACTGTTTGCCTGTAGGCTTTCAGTTTATACTTTTATGATTTTTGAACCATGGGTCTATATATCAGTTCAAAAATCTCAATTAACATCAATCAAAATCAGTTCACCAAGAATCAATTCATCTAACAGCAGTTTGCATGTATTGCACGCTTACTGTGTGTTAAAGCACTCTACACGCATTGCCACTTTATTCCCAACTACCCCTGTGTGAGAGCTCTGTGTAGCAGCAAAAGCAAGAGCTCAGAGAGGGGCGGCGGCTTTCCTAGGGCTGCAGAGCTTGCACAAGACCTAACAGGAAAGCCCACGCCCGCCTCTTGTCACCCCAGAGGAAGGCCATGCCTAGTGCCAACTGTGATAGTGCCTTGAATGCCCCACTTACCACCACAGGCTGCCGGAAATACTCGTCCACTGCAGCGCCTCGGAGGGCTGACAGGTCCACTCCATGGAAGGATGGCTGGTACCTGCAGAGAGCCCCCATTCCCACAGCAAGGTTACCAGTAGCAGGAGAGACAGGTGGGGCAGGCTGCCTTCTCTCCCAGCTGGCCCTCAACCAGCCCAAGTCTTTCGGGTCCTACTGAGGATGCGGAAAAAAAGAGAAGCGGGGCCATCCCTGAGAAGGCAGGACACCCAGGTCACACTCACCAGAAGTTGGCCTTGGTGAACTGCTCCATGTAGAGCTGTTCATCCGTGAAGGGTGCCAGATGGACGTCACCAATGGTGGGGAACATGTTTCCTGGGAGTGGGGGGCAGGGAGGGGTGCTGACGTCAGGGTGGAACATCCCAAAGCGCCTGGCAGAGCTTCCAAATGGCCCCTGGATCCCCAAGCCTGGGACTTCCCAGCCTCTCATTCATTCATTTGTGCATTCGTGCGACACAAAGATATGGAGCACCGTCTCTGCCACTGGCCAAGATGAGCACTTGACGTGCACGGTCTCGTGAAACTTGGCCGGCCAGCCAGGGAAGCACGAAGGCCTGTCCTTGTGTTCCATTACCAGGGCCGGGAGGTGGGAAGGCACCTGCCAAAGCCTCGGGGGGTAAGCAAGTGGTGCCTGGGGTGCAGCCAGGCCTCCGGGTCCCTGCTCAGCCAGCCAGGTGGTGCCTCTCGAGTGCTGCTGTCCATGGACAGGTGCGCAGCCAGGGAAAGCGAAGCAAAGCGCTCCGGACAGGGCGAAGGCAAGCCCTAGAATATGCCGTCAGCGCCTCGGATGAGGCTAGAGGCTAGGTGGGGGGGTTCAGCTGAATCTCGGCCTCTGGCAAACAGGTGAGCCACTTGGCCACCCTGGTCTGGCACGTGGGCTGACACGGGAAGGGGGGTTGGCCACGGTCCTCCCTCCGTGTGACTCCACAAACAGACGGAGGAGTCCCAGTCAGTGGCAGAGAGAGCCAGGGCTTGGGAGGCCCCACCCCCCTGGGGTAGTCTAGGGCCCCAGGTCACCTGGCCTCCAGATGCGGGCCTCCCTCCCTCCTTCCATGCAGGAGAGGGGGGCCCTGAGGCACTGGCAGGAATCTGCCTCCTCTTCCCGCTAGAAGGCTCAGCTACAGCCACCGGGATGGGGCGGGGGAGATGCCTGACTTTGGCTCGGAGGCCACACTCCAGGCCACGTGGCCAGGAGGAGACCGCCAGCCCCCAAGGGCGTTACGGGAAAGTGCCCCTGCTCCGGAGGCACCTAAACGTATGTGGCTGGAGAGAGGATTCCCTTCAATCCACTGAAGAGCATGTTGGGATGGATGAAGACACGCAGGCTGGGGGCAGGAGGGCAGTGCGGCCGGCCCGGCCCGCAGCCTCGTCACGGGCGGGCTGCCCGCCGGAGCCTGACGCCCCTCTGTGCTCGTGCCCCATGAGGAGGAGCCCATTCCGCTGAGGCACCACCCCCCGCTAGCTCAGTCTATCCTACAGGACGGGAAGGGAGGAGAGGGGGTCCAGGTCACCAGCACCTCCCCCCCCCCCCCCCCCCGCCCCCGCAGGCAGCCTGGCTTCCCACACGCGCACCCGTAACACAGCCCCCAGCGGCGGGAGTACAGCCTGAGGCCAGTCCCTGCAGCCCAGACCCAGGGAGGCCAGAGGACCAAAAGCAGGTGTTTCCCCCACAGAACCACCCATCCCCTGGCCCCCACGAGGCCTGCCAGTCCACCAGCTTCCCGTGTTCTGTCCCACGGCTGCTGCCCTGGCCAGGGTCCCCCTGTGCCACACACACCCACACGTGCACACAACCCCTTGCTTGCACAGAGATACTCAAAACACACACACAAACCATGAACGGAAACAGAAATACCAGTAGACGTTCCAGGCCGTGCACATAAACCCCAGGGACATGCGTAAGTATGAACAGCCTGCGACCCAGGTGTGCGGACAGGCAGGCACAGCGACACAGACAGGAGGCCACAGAAGGGCAGGCCAGACAGCGGCTCTCTGACGCTCGAGAACCCCCAGCCCACTCTCTCACACACACGAACTCCCTCCTTCGTCTCCCTGGCTCGGCGGAGCTCAGGGGCCTGTCACGCCAGGATGAGGTCTGTGGCGCCAGGAACGAAGACGGAAGGCTGGCTCCTCGGGAAGGTGCCCAGCACAGAGTACCTTCTGCACCTGCCACAACCCCCACTCCCAGCTAGATACTGTCCCCGCGACACAGGACCTAAGACAGCAGAGGCGGCCGGGAGGCTGTCCGGGGGCAGGGCAGGCGGAGGTCTGGCCGGGGGGGGTGGGCAAGGGACTGGGGGTAAAGGCCCGGATGCCCCCGGCACCCCAGGCTGCCAAGGCAAGCAGGCAGGGCACAGAATCACAATGGTACCAACTGAGCAGCAGCCAGGGGCCCTGCGGCGGGACCCCCTGTGGCAGCCACCTGCGCCGGCAAGGACACTCACCCCCCGGCCTCAGGTATTTCTTGGCGTGGAGGTAGCTCTCGAGCATGCGCTCGTTGAAGAGCATGTAGCCCATGGGCTCCGAGATGATGATGTCCACCTGCTCGGGGAGCGAGACTTCCTCCACCTTCCCGGGGATGACCACGATGCGCTCAGTGAGGTTGTTACTCTTCACCAAGACCTGCGGGCGCGTGGGGGGGCGGGGGGCCCAGAGGCGTCATGGGGGTCCCCGCACCCAGCCACACCATGAGTCGTCACCAGACCCTTCCTCTCGGGGGCAGGCTTCCACCCACGCACGGCCACCAAACCCCCGCCTCTCTCGTCAGCATTCCAGCCACAGCCACTGCCAGCCACGGCCCACGAGTAGCTCACGGCAACCTCAGCCCTCTCTCGGGGCCTTTCCTGCCGCGGCTCCCTGGTCCCCCGATGTCACCTCCACCCTTCGAGGACAACAGCTGATGGGAGTAGGCAGGACGAGGAGGCTTTGCTACAGCCACCAAAGCTAAACTCGGACACACCCTCCAACCCGGGGACTCCAGTGCTAAGAACGTGTCCTACACACGTCACCGCACACGAGAGGGGACAGAGCGTGGGGGGTTCAGCAGAGCACGTGTTTGCGCTGCAAAGACCGAAGCGGCCCAAAGGTCGATGACAGCCCAGCTGCATCTAAACGGACAACGGTCCCCGGGGCGAAGGGATGCCTGGCAGCCACTCGAGAGGGTGAGGGAGCTCTTTACGTGGGGACACGGACAGTCCCAGGCACGCGGCACGGGGGGCCGGAGCACGGCAACGTGGCAGCGTGCGGTCAGAGGACGCAGGCCGGCTTTCGGAGCCCCGGGGCGGCCCTGAGAGCCCCCCCCCTGCCACAGGTCTCCCTCGTTCCAGAGTGGGGGGCCAGGCAGTTGGGAGGCGGGGTGGGGGAGGGAGGTAGCCTCGCAGTTAACCCTTCGCAGCGTTTCGGTCCTGAGCCTCGTGAACGAAGGTTTCAACGCACGGAAAACGAAACGAGGAAACGACAGCATAAACGAAAGGAAAGCTTGCTGTTACCCACACTCCACAGAGGCGGGGAGTGGGGCTCGGGGCGGGGCCGCGATCCCACCCTGGTCCGTGTGACCGCACAAGCTGCCCCTCGGGGGCAAGGGGCCGTCCCCCCTCTGAAGAGCTCCGAGCTGGCTCCGACCCCGTCACGGAGGGCACACACCACCTCCCGTCCGGCAAGCCCGTTGACCCGTGGTTCCGGGAGACAAGAGACCAGAACAGAGAAGCGCTGCGCCCGGGCTCCCCGGATGTGGGGGTCAGGTCTCCCAGCGGGGCCAGCTTCCCCAGGCCGGAACAGAGCTCGAGGACAAGCTGGGGTCCCCGTGGGCCGCTCACCTCTGCGTGCTGGGCCATGGTGCTGGCCTCCACCGCGTAGATCTTCCTCGCCCCGGCCTGGGCGGCGAAAAACGAGAGGATGCCAGAGCCACAGCCCACGTCCAGAACGATCTGGAGGAGGAAGGGGGCGGTGAGAAGCGGACGCTAGTGAAGCGAGGGTGATCCTAACGGACGTGCACGTCCCCCGGCGCTCGCTCCCCGCAGGACCCTCCCGGCCGAGTGTGCTCCGTGCCCTTCGGCCCGCATCCCAGCAACACAGGCCGGCCGCCCCCGGGGCTGGAGCACGTGGGCGCCCCTAGCTGGAGTCCGAAGGCGGCAGAGCAGGATTTCTGAAGACTGCTAGGATGTTAAGACCATTACACGCCCTCAGGACGGATTCAGAAAGGACCGGTTTGGGCAACGATCAGGGTTTGGGCAACGATCAGTCTACGCAGGCAGCGTGGACGACTCCAGGCACGCCTATAGCTTCTCTGGGGATGAGCACTCCCTAAGTGCAGCCAGGAGCCCCTCTTTCTTTTTAGTCACGAGTCTATGCTACTACGTAACAGTAAAAAGATTTTAAAAGCGACTAAGAAAATAACCAGACAAGTGACAGTACATCCGCGTGACTTACTGGCCTGTCCCAAGACCTCTCGTTATGGGGGGGAAAGGTTTTCTGCAGGAGGAGTACACAGAATGAGATCCTATTTTGTAAACCCGTTAGTTAATCAATTCTAGATTATATACGCCGATGCACGCATAGGGGGAAATCTGGAAAAAACCCTTACTGTTGGCTCTGGAGGTGAATGACAGAGGCTTTTTTTTTGCGCCTACTGGGTTTTCACAAAAAGTAGACTCTGCTCTTGTAATCCGAAAAAATTAAAGATGAAATCAACGAGCAAAGAAAAACACAACTGGAGACAACCGACAGAGCGCGGGGGACCTGGGGCCTGGGCGGAGGGGCCCAGGGGAGGGGGGAGGAAAGCAGCCGCTCCCCCGGCCAGGCCCGCTCACCTTGTCCTTGAAGTCCGTGTGGTTCTGCAGGATGGCGCGCTGGTAGGTGCCTGTCCGCACGTAGTCCTGCATCATGTTCTGCTGCTGGGACAGGTAGCCGTAAAACTGGAACAGAGACACGCCAATGGCACAGGGCACGCGGCGGCACAGACGACCGTGGCCCTGGCTGGCCCTGCGACACAGGAGGGCCCACCGTGGGCGCAAACCTCCCTTGGGAGGCTGCACCCCCTCTACCGACCCAGACCCCGCTGGCAGCTGCCGGCCGCTCCGGGAAAGGGAGTGGGAAGCCTCAGGCAGCCCCCAGGAGGGTCACCGCCACCATCACCGTGGCCAACGTGTGCAGCCGGGTGCTGCCCGGACCTGGGAGCCACCCAGGAGAAGTCAAGATTTGCCACAGGAGGGGTTCTGGGATTGGGGGCCACCTGCCCCATCTTAGGGTCCCCAACGAAGCAGAGGCGTAGAACAGACAGAACCCTAGAACTCAGAGCGCCAGGCGGGTGAGGTGCTGCGGGGTCTCTCTGTAAGACAACGGGCGATCGGGAGGCAGCGTGGCACCTGGGCAGGGGCACAGGCTTTGGCATCAGGCAGACCTGGCTTCCCATCTTGGCTCTGTTGCATAATAGCTGTGTGACTTGGAGCAAGTCACTTAACCTCTCTGAGCCTCAGTTTTCTCATCTGTAAAATGGGGACAATAATAGTACTTACCTCCTAGGGTTGTTGGGAGGCTCAATGCATCTGCAGGTGTAAAAGCGCTCAGACCAATGCCTGTTCGGTCCGTGATAACTGTGCTACTGTTACTCAAAACGCCTGTGAACCTGAGCTTCACCTGCACTCAATTCCTCCAGCAACCCTCCTAGGCAGACCCTGGCATCTCCGTTTCACAGATGAGGAAACTGAGGCCCAGCAGGCGAAGGAAACCTGCCCGAGGCTACGTGGCTAGTAAGGGGCAGAGCCAGGACGAGCACCCAGGTGGGCCTGCCCTTTGCTGCCCACCCGGTGGCGGCAGCCTGGTCGGGGGTGACGCGTACCCACCTGGAAATACTGCACGGCGGAGGACTCCTCTGTGCGCTCGCTGAACACCGACCGCTCCAGGGTGTGGCCCCGACAGGTTTTCAGGATGTTATAGAAGGAACAGAAGTCTGGAAGGGGGAGGCCAGGTCATCGGTGGGCATCTCGGGGGTGGGGTTCCATCTACGTGCACACCCCGACTCTCCTAGTTTGAGCATGCGTGCTTGGTGATCTCTTTGTCCCCAAACCAGTGCTGAAATTCACGAAGAAGGGCAGCCAAACCCTGCCTCTTGGTGGCCGGCATGAGGCCGGGATTTTGCAGTCGGGGGCGGGGAGCGTGTGTGTGTGCTCCGCGCGGCCGGTGGGGCCGACGAGCCTGGCCGAAGCCTCGGGAGGACACGTGCCCGCTGAGCCAGGGTCAAACCTCACAGACTGGCCCGAGCCCAGGAACCGCAAGCACCCCTACAGGGTCTGTGTGGGGCCGACTGGGAGGGTGTGGGCGGCTACCCAGCAGTAAATGTATTTAACAACCTGAACTATACACGTAAAAATGGTTAAGAGGGTAAATTTTGTCATGCGTATTTTAACCCAGTGCCTTAAAAGTAGAGATTTCTAAGGCAAGCTCTTAAAAAATTAAAATCTGCAGTTTGGGAAGCTGAAAAAGTCCTGGAGGCGGATGGGGGCGACAACGGTGGGAGCTCGCGCGGTGCCCCCGGGCTCTACGCCCAGAAAGGGTTAAGACGTTAAATGTCTGTTATGTGTACTTTACCTCCATTTAAAAAACTGGTGGAATTTAAAGGGAAAAAAGCCAACTATAAATATTCATGGAGTCGGAAAAGACTAGATTGACACCAGCTCCCACTGCTCACCCCTGGGGTGGTGTTTTAAACACCAACTTCGGGTGAGGGTGATTTACGTAAGTAAAGAAAGAAATGGGGCGTAAGACTGCCTCCTGCGGTGGAGGGGGTCAGTCACCTGGCTCCTTCCACCCCATCCGGCTTCCTCTTCCACCCGGGGCACCGGGACTGCTGCGGGGGTGGGGTGGGGTGGGGGGCTGGCGGCAGAGGGCGGGCAGCTTCTCCACCTCGACTCTCCCAGCCCGGCCACCAGGATCACCGACATCACCTGCGGTGACCAGGCCTGGCTGCTGCACCAGTAAGCGGTCTCCAGCCCCAGGCGCCCCACCACCTCGGCTGCTGACCTCCACCTGAGCCACCAGCAGTCGCCTGGGGCTCTAAAAACCCTCCTCGGGAACCGGAAACCGCCTGCATCCACTTGGATCCCGGAGCAGGGTCCGCACAGAACCCTCCCGTGGCTTCTCTACGCGCTCGGAACAGAGCTCTGGCTGCCTCAGCTTCCGTCTCGCTCCCATCCTCCGCTGCCCCCAGACTCGCCCCCAGGCTCCACTAGGAGACCTGGGGTGCACCCAGGCCAGGTGGTCAGGACAGGCCTCTTGCAGGAAGGGAGGTAAGAGCTGAGCCCAGGAGGACCCAAATGATTCGGCAAGGGAAGGTCTGGGGAGGAGCGTTCCAGGCAGAGAGAATGTCCTCTTCCCACGAACGTATCTCCGCATGGGAATAATTAATTTCTGCTGGCTCCCTGGGACAGACGGATGGGCCGTGACCGAACAGGGCTCCAGGTCCCCCGCCAGCCACGGCTGACGGATCACCGGCCGTGTGCCGCCAGGACGGAAGGGACACGTACCATTGGGAGTGGCGAACTGGATGAGGACGCTGTTGCAGCCCAGGGTGATTATGAAGGACTGCTTGCCCACGCGGCTGCACTCTGTCTCTCGGGACACCGAGCACTTAAACACACACACATCTTCGTCTGCAAGAGGACAGAAGGGAGCATGAGCCAAAGGGTCCCGGAGCCGGCCGAGCAAGGCTCCCCGTGGGCTAAGTTTGTTCGAGTCATGTCCCCGCCACCGCCACCCCGCTCCTCACAGCCCCCAGGTTCTTCTGAGGCTCCATAAAACCCGCCCCGGGCCCACTGCCGTGTGTGCCCCGTCTGCCCAGCCCACACTGAGGAAGAGGGGACGGCCGATCGGGCAGCAGTGACACAGGACAAAGCATGTCGAGGGGAGAGGACAGCTGTCCACAGAGCGACCGAGGCCGAGGGTGGGGGTGGGGGGTGGCCAGGCGCCGTGGGGCCGAGCAAGACACCGGGGCCCGGGGGCACCTCTGCCAGGACCTTCCCTCACAGAGCGCCTCCTGGTGCCCAGGCCCCCGCTCACCCAATGGGCGCTGAGGTGGGAAGAGGGCCGAGAGCAGGGCCACTCTGGCAGGGTCGGGGGGGCTACGGGAACCCAGCTGAGCGAGTCTGGCATTGATTCACCAATGCCCCCGTCACACGGGGAGATCACCGGTTCTCCCAGCTGGCAGGGGCGGGTGGGAGCCAAGCCAGAATGCCCGGGGGCGCCTCTGCTTGAGCCTGAGCCCTTCCCTCTTGGATTCGGGCGGCGCAGTGAGTCTAAGCGGGGTCCCGGGAGCCGGACGGCCCGGGTTCGTGTCCCACACGCACCACTCGGTGTGTGATTCGTGCAGGTCACTTAGCCTCTCTGAGCCTCGGTCTTCTCATCTGCCAAATGGGGCTGACGGTGGGGCAGGCACAGGGCCCGGCACACGGCGAGCACGGCATCCACGAGCCGCCACTAATTACTGTTACCGCTCGTTCCTTCGCCCTCAAACGGTGAAACTTTGCGTCACCAGAAACAGGCCGAACCGACACGCCCGGGAGGCCCTGGTGTGGTGCGGCGGGACAGACACGGCATCTGTGTCGCATTCTTGGCACAAGTGTCCACCCTGGTCCTCTTGCGACGGCTCCAGACCGTGGGGTAGTCGGCGAGACAGCACGCCTGCTCTCCTCCTCAAAGCGGCAATGCCAGGAAAGAGGCGAATTTTGGGGAGCCTTTCCAGAGCGAGGGTCACCAAAAACATGTGACCCCAATGCCACCAGTGCCCCAACTGGAGACTAACGAAACCTTTTCACAAGCTGTTAGGGACCATTGGGAAACTGAGTGTAGACCGCGGGTGTGACAAGGTTAGATGACAAACGTGTGACGACAGCATGTGGGTCCGCAGAATAATGCCCTCATTCTTCTAAGAAACGGAAGTACTAAGTGAATTCTTGTCACGTCTGCAACTTGCCTTAGAGTAGCTCATCAAATAGACAACTACAAACCACACGTACAGAGAGCAGCCCGAGTACCAATGTGGCCAAATGTCCCCGTCACCCCAGAAAGCCAAAACCATCTTGAAAAAGAGCAAAGTGGAAAGACTCACCCTCCCCAATCTCACACCTACTTTGAAGGTACCGTGATCAACATGGAATAGTACTGGCAAAGGAGAGACCAACGCAATAGAATCGGAGTCAAATTAAAACCTTATGTTTATAATCAACTGACTTCTTTCATTTTTCTTAGCAATCTCTATACCCAACGTGGGGCTCAAACTCATGACCCCGTGTTTAAGAGTCACATGCTCTTCCGACTGAGAGAGCCAGGCATCCCCGTCTTTCAACAAGGGTGCAAAGAGCACTCAATGGGGGGGAAGATGGTCTCCTCAGCAAATGGTACAGGGACAGGTGGATGTTCATGCGCAACAGAATGAAGCTGGATCCCTACCTCACACCACATATGAAGCCTGACTTGACTGAGTACAAGAGCTAAAAACTGTAAAACTCCTGGAAGGAAACAGAGGGGTAAATTCTTCCTGAACTTGGATTTGGCAAAAAGATTCCTCAAGGTGACATCAAAAGCAAGAGTATCAAGAGGAAAACTAGATACACTGAACTTCATGAGAATTGAAAACTTTTGTGCATCATAGGACACTATCAAGAAAGTGAAGGGGCGTCCGGGTGGCTGTCAGTTAAGCGTCTGACTTGGGCTTGGGTCGTGATCTCACAGTCTGTGAGTTCATGCCCTGCGTCGGGCTCTGGGCTGACAGCTCGCAGCCTGGAGCCTGCCTCGGATTCTGTGTCTCCCTCTCTTTCTGCGCAACCCCCCCCCCCCCCCCACCGCCCCATCGCTCGCACTCTCTCTCTCTCTCAAAAATAAATAAGCATGAAGAGAAATTAAAAAAGTGAAGATGACCTGGAGAACGGGAGAAACGATGCACAAATCATATACCTGAGAAGAACTCAGTGTCCAGAACATATAAAGAATTCATTCAGCGAAAAGGTAAACAACCCAATTCAAAAATGGGCAAAGAACCTGAACAGACCTTTCTCCGAAGAAGATATAGGACTGGCTAACAAGCGCATGCAAATCAAACCACAGGGAGACACCGCTTCACACCCACTAGGACGGCTAGAACTTTAAACAGATAGGGGAAAATTACAAGTGTTGGCAAGGATGTGGAAAAATTGGAACCCTCACACCCTGGGAGGTATGTGGGGGCATGAAACTATGAAACAACTCAGCTGCCAGGGAACGGGGTCTGGTGGTTCTTCTTTCAAATGTTAAACATCAAATTACCATTTGACTCAGCAACCCCACTCTTGGGGATGTACGCAAAAGAACTGAAAGAAGCAGTCAGATAAATACCTGCATGCAAATATTCAAAGTGGGACGATTTGCAAGAACCCGAAAGTAGAAGCAATTCAGATGTCCGTCCACTGACAGAGGGACACACAAAACGTGGCAGGTCCACGGGATGAACTGTTATTCTTCCATAAAAAGGAATGAAGTCCTGGGGCGCCTGGCTGGCTCAGTCAGGAGAGCAACTCTTGATCTGGGGGTCGTGGGTTCGAGCCCCACGTTGAGTGTAGAGAGTACTAAAAATAATAAATAGGGGCGCCTGGGTGGCTCAGTTGGTTGAGCGACCGACTTCGGCTCAGGTCATGATCTCGCGGTTTGTGAGTTCGAGCCCCGCATCGGGCTCTGTGCTGACATCTCGGAGCCTGGAGCCTGCCTCGGACTCTGTGTCTCCCCCTCTCTCTACCCCTCCCCTGCTCACGCTCTGTGTCTCTCTGTCTCTCAATAATAAACGTTAAAAATAATAAACTTAAAAAAATGAAGTCCTGACACGCACTACAACGTGGATGAACTTGAGAAACGTTATGCCGAGTGAAAGAAGCCAGACACAAAAGGTCACACACAAGTGATTCCGTGTACATGAAACATTCAGAATCAGTTAATCCACCGAGGCAGAAAGCAGACTGGTGGCTGTCAGGGGCTCGGGGGAGGGAGCCTGGGGAGTGACCACTTAATAGATTCAAGGTTTCCTTTTGGGGTGATGAAATGTTTTGGAACCAGACAGAGGTGGTAGTCACACAATTACGAATGTACCAAATGCCCCTGAATTGTACACTTTTTTTTTTTTTTTTTTTTTTTTTTTACTTATTTTGAGAGAGAGAGAGAGCGTGCACATGCACGAGTGGCGGGGAGGGCAGAGAAAGAGAGGGAGAGAGAGAATCCCAAGCAGGCTCCACGCTGTTAGCACAGAGCCTGATGTGGGGCTTGAACTCATGAACCCTGAGACCACGACCTGAGCCAAAACCAAGAGTCGGACCCGGACCCTTAACTGACTGAGCCACCCAGGCATCCCTAAAGTGGTTTGTTTTATATCATGTGAACTTTATCTCCGTAGAAAAAGAAAAACCTTTTCAACGCGTGGACGCAGATAGGAAGGGCCTATGGGTGTTCACCAGCTCTCTTGTTCTCACCCTGTGTACTCTGAGCGTGGACCCAGGTCCTGGAGGCCTCCTGGGGCCACAGCCCGGGTTCTGCCAGACGGCCTCACACCTCCAGAGCCGGGGGCCAGCCTCCTGACCACAGGCGGGAAAGAAGATCGTACTGTCAGGCGCCGCCCCAGACAGGGGGCTCCCAGGTCTGGCTGCAAGTGGGTCCCAGGAAGGGACCCTGGCACGGTGCCGTCACCCATGTCCCTCCTGGGGCGGGAGATAAGGCCAATCTGCCAGCCGCACCAGGGTAACAGCAAGCATACCAAGGAGGGCCTCTGTTTACCGAGCAGCCTGGCAACCCGACCAGCTGCCCCGGGCACCCCTGCAACCTGGCGCCCGGCAGGCAACCACGAGGACCTGTGGCCAAGGGAGCCCAGGCTGAGGGCGGCCCGACCTGTCCCATCACGGCAGAGGCAACCACAGCCCGTGGAGCCAGTCTTTTCTGACAGCCCGTCCCACAGGCCAGTCCCTGGCACACAGGAGGGAGGTGTTCAGTAAATATTTGACAAATCAAAAAAAAAAAAAAAAAAAAAAAAAAAAAAAGCTGGATCATATTCTTCCGTGTATTTAAAAGACTCAGAAACCCCAGCTCTTGGGAGGCCCTGCAGGACCCGTACCCCTCATTCACCAGTGGACCAGCTCCTGGCCTTTGCGCGCCCCTTTCCCCCTTTGCCCACTCTCCCCTCCTCTCACTAGGCTGATGGGCCCCCAGGACATGGGTGGGGTGGCGCTCAGCGGGCCGCCCACGTGGGGCTCTGGCTTCCTCACTGCCCAGGGTCGCACGTGCCCAGATGGAGCTGAGAACGCACACCGTGCCTCCTGGCCGGCTCCACGGTAGTAGGGGGTGGCCCTGGAAGAAAGCTTCTCCCCCCCTCCCTCCCCACCCCCACCCCACCCCCCCCACCCCCGGCCAAAGGAAAGAGGTCCAGGGCCTGGACCCAGCAGTGGCGATTAGGTGTCCCCGCCCCGCCGACACACACAAGGAGTGGCTGCGTCCACCAGGAAACCGCCTGCTAGGCTTGTCTCTCTCTTTCCTCTCAAGTCACCCCTTGATCCAGCCATCACCGGGTGAGCCATGGCAGAGACAGGAGCGACTCTGCGCGGTGCCTCCAGAAAGCAACCCAGAGTGCCAATCTGCCCTCGTCACGTCGGCCAGCGGATTCAGGGGCTGTGTGCACACGGCCAAGAGAGGTGGGGGACAGGAAGCGGGATGGGGGCTTAGCAGGCTGCCGTGATAATTTAAGTGGCGGTGACCACGGAGAGGGCTGCTGGCCGGGAGGCTGTGCTGGGTTCCCGCCGATCGAGGTCAGCAGAGCCGGGGTTTCGTCCCTGCAGTAATATGATCAGGTGGCAGAGCTGGGAACAGGCCCCCTCACTGGGCCGTCTTCTCCAGAAAAGCTTTCTCAAGGCAGAGTCTACACGCGGGAGTGTGCAGGAAAGCAAGCCGGACTCGGGAGCGTCAATCGTGCCACGAACGTGTCTGCCCTGCTCCTGGACCCGGCCTAGCGCCGAGGACTGACCTCCTACCTGCTACAGGATGTCCCGCCGAGGCTCTGGAGCCAGGGGCCGAGGGGCCAGAATACCCAGGGACAAGCACAGGGCAAGCGTGCTCAGGGTGTGCCGGAGGGAGCCCCGGGGTAGGAAGCCTGCTCCCTACCCCCATCTTGCTCCCCAGGAAGGAAGGCCCCCGTAAATCCAGGTCACAAATTCCGAGTTCCCACGGGGAGCCAGGCCCGGCGCCTGCCTTGCTGAGACTGGGATAGGGCTGGGATGTCACCGGCACCAACACTTTCCGGGTGCCACGCTCTGCATTTTACACGGACCCCTCAGGGCTATCTACCGTTCCACTCAGATGAAGAAGCAAGGCTCAGACAGGTTAAGCATCTCGCTCAAGGCCACACAGCAAGCGAGTGGCAGAGTAGACTGGCGCCAGGGTCTGGGCTCCTAACCGATGTGCCATCCCTGTGCTTCCTGGAGTAGGCACGGCCAACCTTCTGTGTGAAGGAGCAGGGAGTAAATGTTTTTGGCTTTGCAGGCCGTGTGGTCTCTGCTGCTACGACTCCTCTCTGCTGCAGACCTGGTGTGAGCGAGTGAGTGCGGCTGCGTGCCAATAAAACTTGACGACGAATCCAGCATTTGTGCCTGGGACTACGGGTCAGAGAGGCTGGGCGCCGAGCCCCCTTCCCACCCACTTCCTCATCTGCTCACCGGACATCGAGAAGTGGAGATGCCCTCCCCGTCCCAAAGGGGGTGAGAACAGAGTGAGGACATTCCCCAGGTAATGGGCACTGATGCCAGGGGAACAGAGGCACGACGGGAGCCTACAGACGGCACCTGCCCCAGGCCGGGAAAGAGACTGGGAACCAATTCTCCAGCAAGAAGAAAAAAGGCACGTGGGACGGCAGAGAGCAGAGGGGGCTGCGTGTGATACTGTGATTTACAGTAAACAGCTATCTGGCAGGGGCACCCGGGTGGCTCAGTCGGTTAAGCGTCCCACTTCAGCTCGTCATGATCTCACGGTTCATGAGTTCAAGCCCCGCGTGGGGCTCTCTGCTCTCAGCGCAGAGCCCACTTCGGTTCCTCTGTCTCCCTCCGTCTCTGCCCCTCCCCAGCTCGTGCAGGCTCTCTCTCAAAATAATCAAAAATAAACTAAAACAAAGCAAAACAAAACCAAACCAAAAACCAACTATCTGGCACAAAGCTCCTAAAACTCTGGGAATGCCCTAAGTGATGAGAACAATACAAGGCGTCTTCCATGATTTCGTTCAAAGCCCCTTTCATCCACTCGAGTTTATGTCGATGAGGTCACTTTTCAAGCCCCTAAGGATGCAGCCCTGTTGCCAGGGGGACCAACCAAGTAATTAGACAGTTGGAACTTTCAGTCTCCCTCCTAAGCCTCCAAACAGCCAATGACTTAATCAATCGTGCCTGCGTAATGAAGTCTCCATAAAAATAAAACCCACCCGAAGGACGGGCTTCGGAGAGCTTCCCGGCTGGTAAACACATGCAGGAGTCGGGAGAGGGGCGCCTGGAGACGGCATGGAAGCCCCGGCCCTTCCCCACACTGCCCTGCGCATCCCTTCCGTGGGGCTCTTCCTGGGTTGTATCCCCCACACCGGCCACCGATCCAGTGAGCGATCTGTTTTCCCCTGAGCTCTTCGAGCTGCTCTGGCAAACTAATCGAACCTGAAGAGGGGGTCGTGGGAACCTCACTCAGATCTACAGCCAGGGGGCGAGACGCACAGGTGACAACCCGGACTTGTGACTGGCAGTGGGGGCGGAGGACGACGGTCTGGTGGGACTGAGCCCCCATCCTGTGGGATGTGACAGTCTCCCCAGGCAGACAGTGTCAGAACGGAGCTGATCGTGAGCCCCACAGCTGGAGTGTGGAGGCATCCATGGCAAGTCTTCAGTATCAGGGTTAAGCGTCTTACTCTTGATTTCGGCTCAGGTCATGATCTCACAGTTTGTGAGTTTGAACCCTGCATCGGGCTCTGTGCTGACAGTGCAGCCTGCCTGAGGTCCTCGGTCTCTCCTTCTCCCCCTCTCTCTGCCCCTCACCCACACGCTCTCTCTCTCTCTCTCTCTCTCTCTCTCTCTCTCAAAATAAATAAACCTTAAAAGAAAAAAAAAAAGAAGCGTTCGGTAGCAGCACTGAGGGTAGGGCAGACACGCTTCTCCTCAGAGGATCCCGGCTGGGAGAATGAGGGGACAAAGACAGTGCAGCTGTGGCCAGGGAGGGCGCTGAGACAGACTCCAGACTGGACAGGCAGATTTGGGTCTCGAGAGGCTCAGCGGCGCAGCTGCTCCCACAGCCACGGGCAGCACCTGGAGGGACTGAGCGCTGAGCTGAGGGACAGACATAGGGCTAGAGGAGCTGTGGGCCAAGCAGGAGGTGAGGAAGGCTGGGAAGCCAGTGGCTCTCGAGACGAGGAGCCAATCGGCTGTGGTCGTTCTCCCGTTTGGGCCTCTCCATGGCTTCCCAGAGCCTTCTAGAACAAGTACAAACTCCTTACGGGGCTCTCAAGCCCCTGTCAATGTCTGTAACCTCGTCCACAACCCCAATCGAGCCATGTGGGCCTTCGCTACCCCTAGACCATGGGCCAGACTTCTCTCTGGCCTCCATGCCTCCTGAGATCCAGAACACCCTTCCCCCCCCCTCGTCCTGTGTCCCCGTCACCTCCTCCTGGCGGTCCTCCAGCAATTCTTGGACGAGCCCCCATCACATGGCAACTCCTTATTTAACGCCCCTGTGCTCCCCAACACACAGTGACGCACGGGCCCTGGGCTCTGCACGTGGCTGGCACACCCAGACCCAGGGGGCACTCAAGGGGTGCTGACTTGCAGGGTGGCCCAGAGGCATGGGGTCCAGAAGGCCAGGCTCCTTTCCTAAGGGCAGGAAGCAGATGGCGTGACAGTCCAGGTGTCCAGGCCCCGACGGCACATGTGGCCTCCGGAAGGTCACTTCCTGAGACGCCGGGCACTGGGTAACCGCCCAGTGACCTTCCTGCTCTCCTCCCCCTTCCCCCTGGAGCAAGCAGTAATGGAAGACGCAGAGGGTCACTGGGTCCTTCAGGCTGGCCAGACCTGGGTCAGAGGGACCCAGGGGAACAAGGACGAATGTCTGGAGTTACACTCCGCCCCCGTGGAAACGTCCAGCTTCACGCGAGGGGAGGGGGGCTGCCACCTGGAGAGCAGAGAGGTGCGGGACAAGGCAGGAAAGCAGCCACCCGCTCGGGGGGAAAAGGGGCCACGTTCCAAGTCCTTGCCTCTCTAGCAGGGAAACCATCATAGCCACCAAATGAGGACTAATTAAAGCTATTTATCTTGGCAGACTTGGGGCGTAGGGGGGCGGGGGGGTAGAATCGCTCGTCCAAATGTGAGGTCTTCCTCCTGCCGCCAAACAAAACACAGGCTGTACACCTTCCAGAGAAAAATATTCCACAGTCAAGGAAGGTAGGTGGGTGGGAAGGAGGGGACGGCGCGGAAAAGGCAAGGCGGTTTCCTCAGCCCACCGGGCAGCAACCCTCCGCTCGGGGCTCCCGTCCCCCCCACGGGGCCTGGTGACAGTTTACCGAGTTTCCAAGGGGGGGGGGGGGGGCGGGTGGAAGCTTCCCCCTGCTCCTGCGTGGCGTGCACCCCTGTGGCCAGGACAGGAAAACGGTCGCTCTCGGTCCCTCCAGGTGGGCAGTGGTTAAAGTGATGAGCGCCAAGGAAGACCAGGGTTCAGGGCCAAACGTGCCGTTCTCCAGCCGTGTGACCTCATCCGTCGTGTCCTCATCCATCAAAGTGATAATGACACAGCCCTCGGGATGAGAGGACATGACCCGCGTGGAAGGCCTGACAGACGGCCGCACCACCTGCCTGCACCCCCGACCTCGGGAGCCTGATCTTGGAAATGGTGATAAAAAGAAGGTAACCCACCCCCCCCCCCGCCCCATCCCCGCACACTTGCCATGAAGATCCCGTGAGAAAACGTGGACAGTAGTAAGTGTACGAAGTGCTCAGTCACCAGAGTGGCCACTTCACCCTCCATCAGATCAGTGCCAGAAAAAAATCCAACCCTGGGAAGCCTCACCCGGCCTGGCCTCCCTCTCAGCCAAGTAACCTAAGCCCTCTCCTCCAGTGTTGTCCCGGGAGACGCCCCACGCAGCTGCCCAGCCCCGGGGTGTCTGAGGACCACGAGGTCACCCTGGGTTCCTCTGGCCCAGCCCAGCCCTGGGGGGGAATCCCAGCCCTCCCCGCAGGCACCTGAGGCGGCCCTAGCCCCAATCTCTTCCCAAGACAATCTGTCAGAAACACCCCGCCAGCCCTTTGGGGAGCCTTATCCTATAATCCCACTTGCCAATGTCTGCGAAGGCAACCCCAGACCCAGGGCCGTCCACAGCAGCTGTAAAGCAAAATCCCCACTGAATGAGTGACTGAAGACGTAGCCAGTAACAGGCCACGGACGCTGGCTTGTCAGGCTGGCCGGACCACTGTCGGGGACCGAGCTGTAAAATCTATGAGCCACAGGTAGAAAATTGAGGGCGGAGGGAGGGAGGGAGCAAGAGTGCTGTCTGCCGGGGGCTTTTCTGGAAAGAAACACTGATAACGTGACCTCAGTGGCCGCCTCTGGAAGGGAGGCACCGGCACCCCCTCTCCTGGACAGTGGGCTCCAGGGAGACGCTTGGGCACGCGTGCCTGTATGTGCCTGAAAATGCACGTGGGAAGGTCACACCGGAAGATGACGGGTGATGTGGGGGACAGGCCAGGACCAGGCAGGAAGAAGACAAGGCCTTTCCACATCTCATCCTCCTGCACGGTTTGAATTTCTACCCTGTACACAAAAGATAACCAGACAAAAGGCGATCGGGACAGCAGGGGAGGCCTGGCGGCCACTCAAATCATCCGGGTCCTCCCCAGAGGGAACCGGCATCACAGCGACGCCCCTCAGCCTGCTGGAGGGGGAGGGTGGTGGGAACGGGGCCTGTGACCGAAGGGTCCTTCTAAGGTAGGAATGGAGGCATCGGCCCCCCGAGGGACTCTGCCGGAGCAGGCCCTCGCTCACACCCCAGTTAGGGAGGCAGGAGGGGCAGTGGCCCTGCAGACTCGGGGTTTAAGCCAGGGGCTGCCCGGCCTGCATTCCAGCAGCTGCCGGCGGGGGAAGCCCTTCTCCCGGCACCAGGAAGGCCGCGAGGTGAAGTACCTTTCCCAGAACCGCGGCGCACATCACACCTGCCATCTCTGGCGCCTGGAGCCTCACACCCCCCAGCCCTAAGCCTCCGCTTTCGTGTCTAGGAAGCTAAATCGCTGCAGGGCTCAGGACTGTCATAAGGACTACCGCCCCCTTTGTGTCCAGCCCAAGACCCATGTGTACACAGGGTCACTGGCGCGAAACACCCACCGTGGCCGCCGTGTCCCCAAGGCATTCTGGCTGGAGGCAAAGAGCGGAGAGGAGTCCCGGAGAGAATTCTGGCCTTCTGGCCACCGGACCAGCTCGACTGGGTGCTCCTGGGGGACACAGGAGCAGCCATCTGGCCGAGGCGGAGAGAGTGACGAGGGGCACATGGTGCTGGGAACTGTCTTCGCTTCAGGCCGCACAAGCTCCAGGGGGGGTCCTTGGGCTGCTCACAGGGACCCTTCTACGGGAGCACCGGATGGGTGGGGCACCCCTCCCTCCAGGTTACGTCCCCGGGAGGAGCCGAAACCGGGGAGCTACTAACGGGGGACGGTTTATTTCTTGAGGCAGCTTTACTGCATCATCCTTCGTTCCGCTGACAACATTCACAGTAACTCAACAGCACGCCGCCTCTGTGGGCAAGAAAAGGCTCACACTGGTGGCAGGTTGGCGATTTACGGGGCAGCTTGAAGAATCCAAAAGGTGAGTCTACTTCAGGAGGGGCCCTGAGGAGGAAACTTCCGGAACCACCCAGCAACAGGGTGACGGGACGCTGGGGAGGAGCATGGGGAGGGCTGAGAATGGAAGAGACTCCTGGTCTGAGAGGCAACCATGGGTGGGGGGGAGGGCAGGGACTCCCCCCGGGTTTCCTGTTGCCCCACGGGGAAGCCAGGCCCCCTCGGGCCACAAGCCTCCCTGCAGCCGCTGGGTCTGAACCAGGAGCACCGGAGCGCCGCTCTGCACCCCGGGGAAGCACCCAGCCGTCCCCCCACAGCCCTGCACTAGTGACAGCCAAACCTCCCGGATCAGCCAGTGACAGCTCCGTGCGGGCCGAGGGGACAAGGGGACTCCTCTCAGAGGGTCTGCCCGTGGCTGGGTCCTCCAGGCCCTACAGGACTGGTCTAGGGGAGCCTGAAGAGGAGTCTAATTGTGGGGTGTACAGAAGGGCAACCCCAAGAAAAGAAGGAGCAGACAAAGAAAGGGCGGCGCTTTTCTGAGAAAAGTGCTAGGGGCACCAGTCAGCAGGGCTATTACATGCAAATGTCTCCCTCAGCCACCGACTGGCTGGCCGGCTGGCTGGCTGGCGACGGGCGGGAGCATCAGCACTTGTCTCCCCCAGCCATGCTAATCAGCTGCGCAGCCCGGGGCTTTGTGAGCTACAAAAGGGACAGCAGATGTGCGCCAGGGTTCCCCGGCCCCTAAAAGCACAGGGGCTTAGCGGGTAATTGGGAGGTGGGGGCTCAAAGCATCCGAGCCCACAGCCCTCTGCTCCACACCCTGGGCCACTGGCCTCCTCCTCCTGGCCCTTCTCCGGCCCTGACTCCGAAGCGGTGACCTACCCGGTACTGGGCAAGCAAGCGCCTAACGCCTTCGGGTGCCCCGGTTACTGCTCCCAACCACCTTCCTTTCAAGAGAGGAAACCGAGGCACATGTTCGGGGAGGCTTGGCCTGGGGACTCAGCATCTTGTGAAAGAGCCAACCCCCACCCCAGCATCCACGGGCAAGGACGTGGACTCTGGGCCCTGGCAGAACTGGGCCTGTCTAGCTGACGACAGGTGCCACCCCCCGCCGAGCCTCCACTATGGGGAGGCGATGGAGCTTGTCCCCCAGGGCTGTGAGGGTCGCTACGGGGCTCCACCACCCACGAGAGCAGCAGCTGGGCGGGCAGTGCTCTCTGGGGACCGAGGTGGGCAGCGGAGGCCCTTACACAGGGGACACATAGGGAGGCCTGGAAAGTAGGGCTGGAACAAGGTGCGTCAAGGGGCAGCAGGAGGACCCCGGGCTGTGCGGGAGCCCGACCCCTAAGTGGTGAGTGCATCGCACACTGTGGCCCCGGCACAGGAAGCGGAGCCAGTCACAGCTGAGGAATGCGAATATGGTTTCTGGGGGTTCTGCCCTGGGGCCAGCTGAGGGGCCTCAACCAGCAGACTGGGGTGGCTCCAGAAAGGCCAAACAGGAAGAGGCAGGAGGACGGGGCAGGGGCAACCTCAGTAGAAAATGACAGAGGAAACTGCAGCCCAGGGGCTGAATAACTTGGGGTCCATCTCAGGCCCAGCTTGGAAGGGAAGCCTGACCACTGGCCCAGAGGTGAAGCAGGGCTCGCCACTGCTTGGAGGGTGTCCGCCAGGCCCCCGGGACTCAGGGAACCCCTCTGGCCCACTGCCAGGCGCACAGAGTACAGGATGAGAATCTGGAGGACCCTGCATGCCCCCCCTTGCCCTCAGGCTGCCTCACCAGATGTGACTCCAGATGTGCACAGGCGAAGGGGGACAGAGGCTGCCTCACCCCATAACGGACTCAGCAATGACGCGGGCTCCAGAAGAGCCCTCCGGGGCCACTTCTCTGACACAGGACAAGGACAAAGGGGCAGAGGGGCACCTCCTCCACACGGCGTTAAATCTCCTTCACGGACTTGTCACCAGCGCCTGAAAGGTGACACGGCTAAGTGGAGGCGCCAGAGCCAAACGTGGGTTGGTGTCCCGGCCGCTACCTGCCATCGAATGCCTCAGTTTCCTCGTTTATAAACCAGAGGAAGGGGCTGTGGCTTCTGTGGCTCCCTGCAGAGCATGCGTGGCTCGGGGAGCAGAGCATGGGCTGGTTTCACCCCTACTCACGCCTCCACCCAGCACCCTTGTGCCAAGTGGCCACAGCGGCCGGCCGGCCCTTCGGGGCTGTTCTGATGGTTGGGACAATCAATGAACGTAAAGTGCCTGGCTCGGTGCCCACCTGGCACATGTTCGTGCTGGCGCTCAGCAGACAAGATAAGCAGCGCATGGGGGCAGAGGAGGTAGGGGGAGACAGAGCCAGGCATCCTGTCCATGTCTGCCCCCTGGGGGGCCCAGCTAACACTGGGGATTCCAACCTCTGGTCACACAGACGGCTCAGGGCAGAGCCGGGCTCCAGGCTCCGTGGAGAGGCCTCCAGGGCACATGGCACAGGTCTGGAAACCAGCTGGCCGCTGCCTTCCCCTCAGGCTCAAGGGAAAATGTGGCCAATTTTCTGGAATGTCCCTCTTGGGTCTATAAGAGACCCTCCCCCGCTCAGTGTGTCTTTGATTACTTACTCACGTGCCCCCTGGAGGGGATCACGAGAGCACCCCTTTCTCATCAGAGCACCCATCTGCCCAGGCCCCCTCCGCTGTCCTCGCCTGGAACCTCACCCCTGCCCGTGTGGTCAGGCAGGTTTCCACCCCTGAAACCATTCCGCTCCGACATGTATAACATACCCAGCGAACATGAACCCCAGCCACACGAACACAATTAGCGGGGAGGCAAATCCGCCAACAATCTTAAAGAAAAACAGCCCAGACCCGTTCTTGCCAAAGCTGCGGGTGATGAATCGCTTGAAAGACACAAAAAGAGGGAATAAAAGGGGGTTCCCTCTCTCGGTGCAAGGAGTGGGGGTGGGGAGGAGGCAGAGCCCCCTCCCCCAAACCAGCCTGGACTTGTTTCCAAGAATGCCCCGCCTGACGGAACAAAAAGCACCCAGAGGCTGGGGGACAAGTTCTAGGTCTGGCTTTGGGTGGCAGTTTCCTGGGTGGACACAACTGTCAAATGCACCGGACAGGACTGAAAGCCCGGGCATCTGGGGGTGTTGACTGAACAACAATTAAAATAAATAAGTCATCTAAAGAAAAACACGAGGGCACAGTCTCCCCATCCAACCCCTGCAGGCCTGGGGGAAGCCTGGTCTCAATTTCCTTCATAGAACTGGTTTTCGGGAAACAAAGGGAGTGGGGGCAGGGAAAGTCGGGAACTCCAGATTCTTCAACCAAAAGTCAGAGCTGTGTACTCTGTACAAGCGCGGGGACAGGTGGCGTGGTTTCTCCGGGCGAGTGTGGCGGGTGCCAACGGCCCCACCCAGCACCCTGCCTGCGACCCTGAGTCCCGAATCCTCCGGAGCTAGTCCCCGAAGGGAGAAAGCGGGAGGGTGAACGCACCGAGGGGCAGGGGCTCCCTCCTGAGTCATGAGGCACCGGGAGGGGCCGGGCAGGATCTCAAGGCCGCCGAGTGCCCCTCCCAGCCCCACCTGTCTCAGGGCTTTATGATCGCGAGCACCTGGCTGCCCACACCTGGGGTACATCATCCCTTCCCGACAACACAGCAGGTTTAGACCAATGACCTATAACCCTGTGTGTTATTCACCTGCCAGGTGCGCTGGGCTGACACCAACCCTCTCACTGCCCTGCATCTTCCAGGAGGAGATGGAAGCGAAACAGAGATCACCTGGGACAGAGTCACAAGGTCAAATCAAGGTAAGGCTACACAGCCTATGCTAATCATGGCCTCCAGCAACTTCCGACCCAGAGAGGGCTGCCTCGTCTGGGAGGGAGGTGGGAGAACGTGCATTCCAACCAGGGAATGCAGAGTCAGGGACCCAGGAGAGCAGCAGGGCTGGCCCAGAGATGCCGCAGACCCCACCCCAGCAGAGTCACTGCCCCCCGCCCCCAGGAGTTCCTCCTCGCCACCGCCACCCTGTCAGACCAGGGGCCTCCTGCCCCCACGCTTAGCTCCTCGGCTGCCACTCTCTTCAGGCGACTCCTGGGCCACGTCTCCCGCAGCTGGGAGACGGGGTTTTGCTACTTTCGGCTCCCCGAGACTGGGAGTACGCCAGGGTGGGGATCATGTCTGGCTTGAGCAGGGCCGTGCCTACTGTCCGGGCACAGACGGCCACCTCCACTAGGCCACCTGCCACCAGCTACACCCTTCAGTGAAGCCTCCCCACCGACAAGGAAGCTGAGATTCAGGCGACTGAGTCATCCGCCAGGCATCACCCTGCTAGGAAAGGGCAGGGGACAGACCGGGCTTGAGCCCAGACACAACCACAGGTGTCACCTCCCTCCCCCAACACTCTTGGCATAAACGCCACAGATCCCCCTTGTGAGGCCTCCCCTCCCCCCTGCACATCCCACTCCAGCCACACTGGGGGCTGGCTGCCCTTGGCCATACCAGGCCCACAGCTCACTCAACTCCCGCCTGCCGGGCAGCAGACATGATTGTAAACACTTGTATTAGCTCCCAGTTCCCAACAACCCTCCGAGGTAGGTGCCATCAGGATCCCCATTTTCCAGGCGAGGAAACAGAGGCACAGAGAGGTCATGCCCGCCGAGGCGGGCAGCCAGGACTAGGTCCCACCATGCCCTCCTTCCGTCTCACCTGTTCTTGTCCCAGGAGCTCTAGCGTCCCGAGCAGGAGCCGGGCTGGGCCCTGATGACCCCGCCTCCCCCCTCCCCCTCCCCAGCATTTTGAGACCTCTGCTCTGTTCACTTCCTTCGGCAGGACCCTGACCACTAAGCACGACAGGTCTAGGCAACGGCTGGCTCAGAGCCTGTCACACAACCCCCCGGTCGGCAAATGTGGGACTGCGTGCTTATCTTGGGCGTCACTGTATCCCCAGCTCCTAAAACAGTAACTGGCACAGAGCAGACGCTCAGAAAAGTTTTGCTAGCTGTTTAAAGGTAGACAGACAAAAGGTAACCACCGCAATAAAAAGACACCAAGTCCCCCGCAGTACGTTTGTGGTTGGAGGATGGAAAGTCAGGTCTCTCCATCTTCAAAGAACTGTTGGTAGGCCCGGAGGGCCTGGGTGAGGTCAGCCCTCCCACCCTCCCCTCTCCTGGAGACTCCACCATCCAGCCCCCACCACCTGCCATCTGGCTGGGTCCCCTCCCCCAGCTTCAAGGGGGCTGCCCCTCCTGACCAGAAATCCAGTGACTCCGACAGACATCGCTGACCTCTTATTCCTGCCGGATGAGAGCAGGGCGCCTGCCTCTCTCCCACTGGCCACCCCCATTCCTCAGAAGCCAGAGACATCCATTCACTCCCCAATCTGCCGCTGTCCTCCGGCGATGGTCAGCCTTTCCTGTGTCACAGATCCCTCGCAGGGGGCATCGAAAGCGGGGAGCCTTTCCCCAGAAAGACACACAGAAAACCAACGGCAATGCCACGGCCACAGTTTACTGGGTACACACACAACAAGGAACTTTACATGCGTTCCCTCAAGAGACATGCCGCTGTCACCCTTTTTCCTTTTTCTCAAGGAGGCTCATTCAAGGTCACAGCTAGTGACTCTTGTCCCTCTACCCTTATGCAAAACCGCATACAATTTCAGGACATCATAGGACCCCCGAGGGCCATCGAGGACTCCAGATGAAAAGACCCCTCTCGGAGCCACCTGAGGAAGCCCCTCCCAGCCTCCACTCTCCACCGGGAGCAGCAAGTCTGTCCCAGGTCTGAAACCTCCATTCCTCCTCCTCTGGGGTGGGTGTATCTTTCCCCATTTGTCCTGGCAAATTCACCACCTCCCCAGTTGGGGAGCAGATCCCCAAACACAGAGCGAGCTCCCCAGGAAAGGAACACAGCACATGCCACGAAGGTCCCCAAGCCTCTCCCACTCTGCTAAATCCGACCCGGTCCGAGGCTTGGCACCTCAGATGACCCGTGAGTTCTCGCCATGCTCCCGTCCAAAGGTCCCGCACGCCCACCTTGGCCAGGCCCCCGCGGGCGGCCTCGGCGGTCGCTTGCCAGGTGCCACTCACGGCGCGGGCCATTCTGCACCTGGGACCTCCGATCGTGACGGGCCCCAACCACCCCGAAAGGCATGAAAAGTCAGAGTAAATCGGATGAGCAGATTAGAAAAGGCCCACGTGGCAACTCAGGTGGGATTCTGCCAACGTGAAGGGTTCGGGCCAGGGTGGTTTTGCTGTCAACGGAGCGGCAAGCTGGCTTTCGGAACTCCTGGGTTTCCAAACTGCCAATGCAGCGCTTTGGGCCTGCACGGGTGCGGGTAGAGAAGGCGAAGGGGGGCAGCAAGGGGGGTGGGATCTAGGACCTGAGGCCAGATCAGCTTAGGACCGGAGGTAACAGCCCCACCTCCGTGGGGCTCAAACTCAGGTGCCCAGAGGGAGAGGCCAGGAGCCGAAAGAGGGTGCCGGCTGAGGGGAAGGGACGTCTTCCCACACCCAATGGCAACCCGGGTTCAGAGAAATGCCTATTTTAAGACACGACCCGCTGCAAGTGGCAGGACCACGAAGCTTCTGTGCCGGGGCGGTGACGAGCCAGGAGCAGACTTCTGGCAAGTTCCAGAGGGGGCATTGCTACCCAGCTCGGCCTCGGGGCTTGTAAGCCCAGGGCTGCCAGCCCTTCTAGGTTTTCAGAAGTAAAAAGTCAGACTGTGATGCACAATCGCACAATTAATGCGATACCCAGAGTCTACTTTTATTTTAACCACGTGGTGAAGCAAACCTGAGGGCAGGTCGGTCACAACGCCCTGGCGACGGGTCATGGCCTTTGCCCTGGGCAGAGTTCACCTTTTGTTCCAGAACACAACTTCTGGACCTCTGACACACTCCTGGGGCAGGTTAAGGTGAAACTATTCGGTTACATTCCTGTTGCATTCTCTAGTCTGGAAGCTTCCACGGGCCCCTCACTCCCTGCTCCCATCTACACTGTAACCCGCTGCTTCAGAAATAACATCTTATCGTGTGGGCCTGTGTGGAAAATGGGCGGCTCCTGATCACAGGAAAAGGTCCTGTCGTTTGTAAGACGTGACTTGGGCCTGACCTCACCTTGTTACCCTCCCTTTAGCTCCTGCAGAGACCCCTCTGCCCCACACCAGGCTGCTGCCCCCACCCCCCACCTTGAGGACTCCACAAGCCAGGAATATCCTTCCCAACATTGGCTACGTCCACATCCTACCTACTGTGGCCAAGGTGACTGCCTGACCGTCTCCCAGTCTCTGTTCTGTCCTTCCTTTCTTCTCCAGAAAGAGACACCCTGAAATTCGCTGAGCTGATGGCTCAAAGACTACATTTCCCAGCCTCCCTTGCAGCTAGTGGTGCCTCTGCAACTGCCTTCCAGCCAACAATGAAAACAGAAGCGTCACAGCCAGCTTGTGGAAACTGTCCTTAACGGACACCTGGCCCACCTTTGTCCCTTCCTTTATCCCGCTGTCTGGAAACCGGGGTAGCAGCTGGACTCCAGCTGCCATGTTGATCCACGACGGCAGGACCTCACCCCAGGGATGGTGGAGGGGGGGTCAGCTGGAAGGGCCTGGGTCCAAGGCCTTCCTGAAGCAAAGCCTCCACGCCAGCCCTGGCCGCCCACCCTCCAGACTTTAGGGTGAAGCACAATAAGTAAAATGCCACGTTGTTTGAGCCGCTGCCACCCTGGATCTCTGTTATGCCTGAACACATCTGAATCCTGACCCCCTTTTCTCACTGAACCACTCTGCCGGAAAACAGCAGGTGCAACAGAGGTGAATTTGGAAGCCAGCTCTCCTGCCCTCCAGCCATGTCACCTCTCACCTCTGTTTTTCCACCAATAAGATGGGAACGGTGTCCCTGACCTCCCAGGACTATTCTAAGTGGTAACACACGGCCAGGGCCACACCTGTCAGGTTACCTGGCCCACACGGTCCAGAAAATGTCCTCTATCCGGCCTGAGCAATCAGGATACTTCACGGTCACAATAAACAGACGCACACAAAGAAAGGCTTTTTGGTTTCTCTTAAAAGCTGTGGCAGATCTGGCAGCCCTGGCTGGGGCCGAGTTCCCCCAGCACCCCCTCCCCCCTCCCACTCCCTTCACTTATCCCCGGGGTCCACAGGCTTCCAAATAAGTATTTTAGTTTTTGCAAGACACACGAGCATCAGTTAAATATTCTTACTTCAGCTGTTGGGTTTTTCTAATTAAACTTTCAAAGATGTACAAGGCTCCCTTTAGCTGTTTGAAAAAAGGCGACAGGCCCTATCTGGCTCACAGACCCTAATGCGTATTATTATCCTTTCCCCAGTTGCTCTCAAGGTCAAACATTTTATGCAGAGCCTGGTACACAGTAAATGCTCAATAAAAATGACACCGGCCAGCAGCAACTTATGGGCACCACCGCAATGTGAATGCCCTTCCGGTGTTACTAACCTTCTGGGTTGTCGCCCCAGCTTGGCTTTGAATGCCCTAAAGCCTGGGCGCGTGACAAACTCTTCTGTACCCTCTGCCCCTCCCCCAGCCGCCAGGGGGCTCCCAGAACCGTGACCGGAGGAAATCAGAAGAGCTCCTGATTCTGCGGCAGCTGGCCGTTCTTCACCTTGCTTCTACAAAGGGTTTTTCTCTGGGGTTTCCGCACCCTGGCGTGCCCCCCCCCCCCAAACTGAAGTTTAGCCCCTGTCAGACCCAGGGGGCGGGGAGAGTCCACAGAACCGGGCAAAGTGACTCGCGCTGACCAAGAAAGAAAAGTGACACAGTCATCTCCAGAAAGGACACCGTGGGCCCGAGGAACCGAGAATCTGTTCCGCTCCCCACCTTGGCTGCCCCACCACGGGCTTCCCGAGAGGCTGCCTCCTTTCAAAGGGAGGGCTCCCTGCGTCCAAGAACTCCAGAGGCCGTGCCAAAGCTTCCTCAAGGCCCGGGAAGTCTGCACCTCTGCCCAGGGAAGACGGCCTGGTTTTGGTAGCTGCCATTTGGTAGCCAATGCCATGGATACGGGCCAGGGTGACTTCGGATGGCAAGAAGCGGTGGGAGGGTGGTCGTTCACGGCAGGGCGACTGGGGCAGGGCCTTCTGCGGCTGCCATCTTTCTCCCCGGGGAGGGCGCAGACGTCAAGGGACAGGGCTGTGTGTCCGCTACCCACACCCATCTCCCAGCCCCACTGCCTGGGGCAGAAGTCGCGGCCCAAGGGTCCCTCCCCCACCTGCTGGCGGTGCGAGACAGCCGGACAGCCCTGCAGCGTAAGGGGCTCCCTCCTAGAAAACCCAGATCTTCATGCCTCCGTGCCGGTAACAACACCATCAACAATATCTACAGAAATATTGGGGCACCTGGGTGGCTCTGTTGGTTAAGCGTTTGACTTCAGCCCAGGTCGTGATCTCACGGTTCGTGAGTTCGAGCCCCACAATGGGCTCTGTGCCAACAGCTTGGAGCTTGGAGCCTGCTTCAGATTCTGTGTCTCCCTCTCTCTCTCTGCCCCTCCCCTGCCTGTGTGCTCGTGCTCGCTCGCTCTCTCTCAAAAATAAACGTTAAAAAACTTTAAAATAACATCTACTGAAACATTTAGTTCCACATCCCCATGGCCCACTTCACCCCCATTTCCAGGCCCCAAGTGGTATTATTCCCATTGCAGGAGAGGAAACTGAGGCTGTGTCCAGGTAAGTGCTGCTAGAGGTGAGGCAACAAGCTCAGAGGAGGTGAAATGGCTTAAGGCCGCACAGCTGCTGACCCACACGAGTGAGACTCCACGTTCAGAACCCCCGCCAGCACCCAAGCACACCTCTGGCTCGCCTCCCACGGGACACACGGGGAGATTCGGGTCTTGGCCGACCTCCCTGTCTGTACCCACACACAGATTTGAATCCCGGAGCGGGGACGGCTGGGGGGGGGGGGGTGGGAGTCTGGAATCACACACAGCTGGCAGGACCCTGCCTCATGAAGGACAGGTGAGCAGAACAGGGCTCCGGATACCTTCTCAACTGGCCAAAGCAATCAGGTCCCAGAAGGGCCCAGATTGGAAAACGCTGAGGCCAGGAAAGCAAGTTCAACCCAAGAAAAGGCCTAAAGGTCCTAGTGGGCCCCAGGTCCCCGGAGCCGCCACATCCCCGCGCATGCAGCGGCTGGACCATCTCTGACTTTCTCCAGGACTCTGGCGGCTGGGCTCCACCCGGCAGGCCGGGCCGGCTCTCAGATCCAGAGGCGGAGCGCAGCCCCCACACCTCAGCCTGGTACTCTGCACCCGGCCGGCACACTCCAGGGCAATCCCTCCCCGTGGACGTGGACCCCGCTCTCCACGCCTGCTCGGGAACCAGTGCTGCCTCACCCAGAGCAGTAACCCAGCCAACTCTGAGGTCATCGCTGGCCCCAGCCTGTGATGGGAGCAGGTGCTACCACCACAGAAGTGCTAGTTTACGGAGCAAACACACTATGTGCCACAAAGGCCCGCCACTGCCCCCATCCTACCGATAAGGAAACCGAGGCACAGAGACTCACCCACACCGGCAGGGCACCAATCTAGTCCTCGTAGTAGACCCTAAAATAATATGTCCAAGCCCTAACTCCCTGACCTGAGAATGTGGCGTATCTGGGAGAAAGGGTCTTTGCAGATGTAATTAAAGTAAAATCATTCTGGGTATAGGGTGAGCCTTAAATCCAATGACAGGTGTCCTTATAGGAAAAGACGCAGAGACACAGGGGTGAGGCCATGTGAAGACAGACGCAGAGCCTGGAGTTCTATTGACACAAGCCAAGCAAGGCCTGGCCCCAGAGGAAGCTGTTAGGGGTAAGAAGAAATCCTCCTCCAGGGCCTCTGGCCGTGAACTGTACAAGAACACGTTCCTTTTGTTTTAAGCCACCAAGTTGGTCACGGCAGGGGCACCGGGGTGGCTCAGTTAGTTAAGCGTCTGACTTCGGCTCGGGTCATGATTCGAGGTTCGTGGGCTAGAGCCCTGCATCGGGCTCCACGCTGACTCTGCTTGGGATTCTCTCTGTCCCTCCCCCACTTATGCATGTGCTCTCTCTCTCAAAATAAATAAATAAACTTAGGGGAAAAAAAGAAAGTTGGTCATGGCAGCCCTGAGGAATTAACACGACCCGGTTCGGCTGACTCCAGAATCCATGTTCTCAGCCCCACATCAATGTGACTTAAACATAATGAGGAAAAAGTTCTCTCAGACCCCGCGAGACTGGATCGTCCCCGACTGAGGATCTCAATCTGAGAAACGTGGACTTTCTCCTCTTTACAATGCTTCCGTTAGGAATTACCCCTAAAAGAGGATGTTATCTTTACAACTAGTAACAACGTCAAGATCACCCACACAACAAAAACATAAAATGTAAAAACCCTGCTGGAGGAAGGTGCTGAGCTTAGGAGACACCACGTGTGGAGTATACGAGGACCCTCTGTAGTATGTTCCCAATAATTCTATAAATCAAAAGCTGTTCAAAAATGAAAAGACATTATTTACAAAAGAAAAACCCAACTTGCCTGGAACTGCTTGAAGAGTAGCCTTAGGATCCTAGTTTGAGAAATGCTGCTCATCTTTATTCTTTTTTTTTTCCCATTTGTTAAAAAATGTTTTATTTATTTTTGGGAGAGGGGGACAAGGCGCATGAGAGGAGGAGGGGCAGAGAGAGGGGGAGACAGAGGATGCGAAGCAGGCTCCCGGCCAATAGCAGCGAGCCCTGTGCGGGGCTCGAACCCACGAACCGTGAGATCATGACCTGAGCTGAAGTCAGACGCTTAACCGACGGAGCCACCCAGGTACCTCTGCTCATCTTTATTCTTTATTAATACCCGCCAAATGAACGATCATGCTCATGATCTGGGGGATCCTGCTGAGTTTAAGGTGGAGAGCATAAGCACCTGTCCTGAGCTCTGATGCCCACCGGGGATACCTTTCTCCCCTCTCCTCTCAGCTGGTCCCAGAAAACCCAGCTCTGCCCCAGCAAAAAGAGGTGTGACACTTGGGAGGTAGGCATAAGTTTGGGTTTTCCGGGCAGAGGTGCAGGAAGAACCCTGTGTGAACCACCTGCTCTATGCGCTTTCCTCTGGAGGATCACCCCCTTCCCAAAGTGGCAAAAAATTCACACAGGCCAAAAGCCAGGAGAGGCCTCCTAAGTGGCTCCCCGAGCATCAGCACGAGAAAACCTGAGACAAAGCTGAATGAAACAGAATAGCAAAATGTGAACAAGCAATCAGGAATCAAAGAGAACAGATAAAAAAGAGTAACAGAAAGAAAAAGGATGAACCACAAAGACTCAGGGGCCTTGGCAAACACATTTGTGATTTTTTTTTTCCACTGAAATGTCAGTTTTTGAAACTAGCTTCTGAAAATGTTACCAGCTTCTCACATCCCCAAAAAGAAAGACCCGAGGACCGCGACGAGGGAGGAGGCTGTGTTACCTCTTACTTCGGAGCCGGACATCAAGAAGGGGCCCTACCCTTCCACGTTTCCACCAAGAGCACATCCAGCGGCTCGCACCACCCCGGCATGGGCCCTCTCCCCAGGTCTAGAAGTTTCCCACACGGGGGTCCAGAACGCCAAAAGGCTCCCGATGGGTGGAACCGGGTCCTCCAGGCCGCCCCAGGCCGGGCACCGCTTTCCAACTGTCCTTAGCAGTCCAGGGAGTCCCGAGAGATGGCCAAAGGCTGCCCACACCCCTCCCTCCTTCCCCTAGGGCGGCCACACCCGCCCCCGGGGACTCCCACCTCTCCCACACCCCAGGCCCCCTTTCCTCCCACCCAGCCCCCACACCCCCAGCATGCTACGAATTCACCTTCCCCGCTCGGCCCCCCCGCTTCCTGCGCACCCCCTCCCAATCTCAGGGCCCTCACTCCCCCATTTCCCGCTTCCCACCGTACTCCGGGCACCTCACCTCTGGCCACCACGCACGCCCTCTTTTCTCTCTGCCCCTTGACATCGTTCCTCCTCTCGCCTGACTCGGGGGCCCCCACTCCCATCTCCCTCGGCCCGGCGCCACGGACCTCACACCAGGCCCCCACGGTTCAGGGCTCCTCACCCCCGGGGCCCCGGGCCCCTCGCCGCGTCCCTCCCGCCCCGGTCCCCCGCCCGGCCGGCCTCGTGGGCAGCCCCGGCGCGCGGCCCAGCCCCGGGGCCCCGCACTCACGGCTGTAGAGGGCGATGCCCGCCGCGTCCGGGCCGGCGCGCACCTCGAGGCGCAGCGCCTGCTGCTCCGCGTGCCGCTGGATCTCGCCGTTCGCGTCGCCGATGGTGAGGAGGCGGGCGCCGGGGAACACGGACACGGCCGCGCAGGGCCCCGCGCCGCTGGGGACCGCCGTCCCCGCGCCGCCCGCGCCCGGCCCCGCCGCCGCCGCCGCCGCTGCCATCTTAGATCCGGCTCCAGGCCCCGCCGCCGCCGCCGCCGCCGCCGCCGCCGCGCCCGGGCCCAGGCCGCCGCCGCCGCCGCCGCCGCCGCCGCCGCCGCCGCCGCCGCCGCGCAGGCCGAGGCCGAGGCCGAGCCGGGCAGCGCCGCCTGCCGGCCACGCTCCGCCTCGTCGCCACTGCCGCCGTGGCCCGGCCCCGTGGCGCAGCGCCCCCTGCTGGGCCGCCTGGGACACGGGGTGGGGGAGGAAGAGGGCGCCGGGGGGCGGGGCCGCCCCGCCCCGCGCGTAAGGTCGCGGCTTTGTGAGGTGGCTCCGCGGACCAGGAACGGCGGGGGCGGAGCCTGAGCCGGGGGGCGGTGCTCGGCCTCGCGGACGTGCCCCTAGGACTTGGCCACGCCCCCGGCCCGACGCGGCTCGAAAGGCCGAGCTTTGTAGGGCGGGGCCGGAGCGGAGACTCGGGGCGGGGCGGGGACAGCGGCGCGCCCCGGGGGGGGCGGTGTTCGGCCATGTGGACACGCCCTTGGCCCCGCCCCGCGCAAACGGCCGTGCTTTGTGAGGCGGCTCCCCAGCGGCGAACGGTGGAGGAGGGTCTGACGCCCTTCCGCTACGACACGCCTCTGCGGCCGAGCTCCGCCCCCTGGCCCTGCCCGGCTTTGTGAGGAGGCACGCGGGGGGCGGGGTGCCGGTACGACGAGGCCCCTCCCCTATACCGGCCCTGTTTCCCCCCCCCCCCCCCGGATGTGGCTTTGTGAGGCTCTCCCCTCACAAGGAGGGCCGGAGCAGGGGCGGGGCCAGGCTCCTGGACACGCCCCCAGCCTGTGGCCCCCACCCCCCTACCCCGCTTTCCAGAAGGGAAAATCAGTTTGAGGTGGGACTCAGCTTCCGCCCTCATCCTGCATCTGCGGAAAGGTCCCTTCTCCCAGCAGTCAACTGCTCCTGTCTCTTCCCCATCGTCTCCGCCCGCTTCCCCTAGCACCCTCCTCCTCCATCCTTGGCCATCTCTTCCCCCACAAAAAATTCTTGAATCCCTCCTTCTGGGTCCCTCCCTTAAGCCCCTCCCTTCCCCCCAGCGCTGACTAGCCAACGAATCCAGCAAAGCAGGATCAAGTGCCCCTTTTCACAGGGACACGCACAACACAAACGCACACACACACACACATCTATCTTCCAAGACCCCCTTGCTCCAGGGCTCCATTCTCTTCCGGAGGGTCCCAAAAGGCTTGTGGTGGCTTCCCACCTTCTGCAGCTCCCACAGTTCTCTGGACCTCCTCATCAATGCCCCCATCATTCCACTCCTTGTACTCACCAACGCAAGGACTTTAGCAAAGACCCCGCATGACACTGGCCCCTTCCTGTACCCCCAGGGGCCTCACCATATACCTTGACAGCCTGATGCATTTGGGTACTGCTCCCCTCCCGCTAGGCATCCAGTGATTAGACCCAGAGATCCTGGGCTTGAAGGATTACACTCCACAGAGACTTTCGGAACAGCTCAACACGTGTTATAATTAATAACTTAGGCATGCCAGTAGGACAGACATACAGAACATACCCCCAGGTACCCTATGCTCCAAAAACCCAGTTGGGCTGGTCGAGTCAGACGCCGCAGGAGGAGGAGGAAACTGGAAGGGTGTGCAGAGAATTCAGACCTCTTATGGCCCAGCTGAGAGCCACAGGGATCCTAACATCTCCTCCCTGGGTAGAATCCAAAGAGTGCTCCCACTTTCTGTCCAGCTTCCAGGACAATGTGGGCGACCCCTCTGCCACTCCTGCTCCTCTGTCGAGGAAGGTCCCAAGGCCAAGGATTCTCTTGGTCTCCTCTATTCAATTCCCTGAGAAAGCAGCAGCCAGAAACCCCAAAGTAGCTAGAGCAACCTCAGGCCCTCAAGACAGGGGGCTGAATGGAGAGTGCACAGACACAGAGGGGCCCCCGATCCTCAGCCTCACTGGCAGGCCCGGAAAGTGCTGAATTCGGGGGGCTCGGGCGAGGAAGATGTGGAAGTGGGCCTTTTCCGGGGCCCGGAGTTGCCAGGTGTCTCGACGGAGCCCGAGCAAGCATCCAGCGTGGCTGGATCTTCTGGATTCATTTTCTTTGTCCATGGAGGAAAAACAGAGAAGAGTGTGATTTGGGGTTTCTGGATCTCGGGTCTGCCTCCATTCTGAGACTGAGACTCCCCCAGTTCCTCAGGTCCCATTTCACAACCCCCCACCCTCGCACACACCCACAGCTTTAGGACCCAGATCCTGCCTTCTGTCCTCCTGACTTCCTGTATGCTGGGTAGGGAATCTGACAGCCTGGGTTCAAACCCCAGCTCCGCCCTGGCCTAGAAGTCTGACGTCAGTGGAGTAACCTGAACCCTCTGTGCCTCACTATTTCCTTCTACGCAATGGGAAGAACGCTCATACACCCCTCCTAGAGTTGCTACAAAACATAAAGGGATTAAAGAGACAGAGTGCCTGACACGTGGCAAGTACCAACTGTTAAGTGAACAAAACTGTTACCATCATCTCCTCCCCTCCTGCCTGGGCTCCCACAAAACCTTCCTCAGAAGTCTATCCTTTCCTCCGCCTTGGAGGCTCCTGCCCCAAATGCCAGCCAAGAAGAGATGAACTGGGGCTGACTCTTGGCTTCGGCTCAGGTCATGATCTCACGGTTCATGGGTTTGAGCCCCGCATTGGGCTCTGTGCTGGCAGTGCAGAACCTGTTTGGGATTCTCTCCCTCTCTCGCTGCCTCTCCCCTACTCATGCTGTCTCTGTCTCTCTCTAAATAAATAAATAAACATACAAATTAAAAAAAAAAAAAAAGAATAGATGAACTTACTAAAACCAAAGCTTGGTAGGTGAGAGCTGGCTGGGGTTCCATCCCAGTCCTGCACCTGCCTAGCTGGATGACCCCATTAAGGCCCATAATTAGCTTCAATGTTCTTGTCTATTAAAAAAAAAAAAAGTCAGGGGCGCCTGGGTGGCTCAGTCAGTTGAGCGTCTGACTTCGGCTCAAGTCATGATCTTGTGGTTTGTGGGTTTGAGCCCCACGTCTGTCTGCACTGACAGCTCAGAGCCTGGAGCCTGCTTCTGATTCTGTATCTCCCTCTCTCTATGTCCCTCCCCGGCTTGTGCTCACTCTCTCTCTCTCTCTCACTCTCACTCTCTCTCTCTCTCTCTCTCTCTCTCTCTGTCAATAAATAAATAAATAAACATTTTTTTTTTTTTTTAAATGTCAACTCCTGGGACACCTGGGTGGCTTAGTCAGTTAAGCGTTCGAATTTGGCTCAGATCATAATCGCATGGTTTGTGAGTTCCAGCCCTGCCTTGGGCTCTCTGCTGTCAGTGCAGAGCCTGCTTTGGATCCTCTGTCTCCCCCTCTCTCTGCCCCTCCCCCACCTTCTCTCTCTCTCTCTCTCTCTCTCTCTCTCTCTCTCTCTCAAAAATCAACATTTGGGAAAAAAACGTGAACTCCACTTCATAGGGTATTATAAAGTGAACATTAACCCTTCAGTATGGTAACCCAATACAAGCTAGCCAGAGAACTGTTAGCTGCTTTATTTTTATTGCGGCCAACAGCACAGCTTCTCATGCTTCGGGAAGAAACTAGAATTGAAATCAGGGACTCAAACATTTGCACACCCATGTTCATAGCAGCACAATTCACAGTAGCCAAAAGGTGGAAACAACCCAAGTGTCCCTCAACAGACGAACAAAGAAACAAAATGTGCTACATACATGCAATGGAATATTACTCAGCCTTTAACAAGAATACAATTCTGACACATGTTACAACATGAATGAAACTTGAAGGCATATTGTGCTCAATGAAATAAGCCAGACACAACAGGATGAACACTATATGGCATCATTTCTACATAAAGTGTCCAGAATACGGAAACCCACAGAGACAGAAAGCAGAATGGTGGCTGCTGGGGGCTGGGATTTGTTAAGAATGACAAATTAGTGTACAGTGGGGGGGGGGGGGGGGGCGTTTCACTTTTGCAAGACAAAGTCCTGGAGATGGACAGTGGGGAGGGCTGCACACGATGAATGTACTTAATGCCACTGAACTGGACACTTAAAAAATGGTTAACACAGTACGGGGTGCCTGAGTTGCTCAGTCTGTCAAGCTTCCAACCTCAGTTCAGGTCATGATCTCACAGTTCACGGGTTCAAGCCCTGCATCGGGCTCTCTGCTGTCAGCTCAGAGCCTGCTCCGGATCTTCTGTCTCCCTCTCCCTCTGCCCCTCCCCCTTTCTCTCCCTCTCTCTCAAAATAAATAAACATTTAAAAATGGTTAAAATCGGGGCACCTGGGTGGCTCAGGCGGTTAGGTGTCCGACTTCGGCTCAGGGCGTGATCTCACAGTTCATGGGTTCGAGTCCCGCATCGGGCTCTGTGCTGATGGCTCAGAGCCTGGAGCCTGCTTCGGATTCTGTGTCTCCCTCTCTCTCTCTCTCTCTCTCTCTCTGCCCCTCCCCTGCTCATACTCTCTCTCTCTGTCCCAAAATAAATAAACTTAAAAAAAAAGAAAAGAAAAGAAAGAGAAAGGGTGAGGATGTAGATGGCCTATTTTCACCTTTCCTTACATGTACACGAAGAAGCTACTAATGGTGGTTACCTGTGTGTGTGGAGGAGACCAGTGTGTGGGCAGGGGTTAGTGACAGAAGGATACTTTACTATATATATAATTTTGACATATGGATGTATTTCATGATTTAAAAATATGTATTTTTAAAGTAGGCTCCATGCCCAATGTGGGGCTTGAACTCACCACCGTGAGATTAAGAATCACATGCTGTGCTGACTGAGCCAGGCAGGTGCACGCCCCAATTTTTTTCTAATGTGTTTTTTTTTTTTTTACATTTATTTATTTTTGAGAGACAGAGAGAGACAGAGCACGAGTGAGGGAGGGGCAGAGAGAGAGGGAGACACAGAATCTGAAACAGGCTCAAGGCTCCGAGCTGTCAACACAGAGCCCGACAAGGGGCTCGAACTCACAAGCTGTGAGATCATGACCTGAGCCGAAGGTGGAACCCTAACCGACTGAGCCAAGCCCCCCATTTTTTAAGATTATTTGTTTTGCAAGAGAGAGAATCCCAAACAGGCTCCACACCACCATCCTGGAGCCCAACTCGGGGCTCAAACTCACGAACCGTGAGATCATGACCTGAGCTGCAATCGAATCAGACACTTAACTGATTGAGCCACCCAGTCACCGCCCCCCCCAATTTTAATTAAAAAAAAAAAAAAAACCTATAGAGTCACAAGAACTAAAATACTTTTTCTTTTCTTTTTATTTTTTTTTAAGTAGGCTGCACACCCCATGTGGGGCTTGAATTCACAGCCCCGAAATCAAGAGTCACATGCACTACTGAGCCAGCCAGTCTAAGATACTAATTATTTATTTTTGAAACATTTTTATGTTTTTAGTGTTTAGTTAGTTTTGAGAGGGGGGAGGGGCAGAACGAGGGAGAGGGAGGATCTGAAGCCGGTCCTGGAAGGACAGCAGAGAGCCCCAAGCGCGGCTGGAACTCGTGAGCAGTTGACATCATGAAATCAGACGCTTGGCCCACTCCACTGAGCCAGCCAGGCGCCCCAGGACTAAGATACTTTTTAAACTTTTCTCCTTGTCTTCATCTGTTTCCACTTGTTTCATTGTAAATGTCTTTTTTAATTTAATTTGTTTATTATTTTTGAGAAAGAGAGACAGAGCACAAGCAGGGGAGGGGCACAGAGAGAGGGAGGCACAGAATCTGAAGCGGGCTCCAGGGCTCCAAGCTGTTCAGCACAGAGCCCGACGCTGGGCTCGAACCCGTGACCCGTGAGATCATGACCTGAGCTGCAAGTCGGACGCTTAACTGGCTGAGCCACCCAGGCTCCCTGTAAATGTCTTTTTTTTTTTTTTTTTTTTTTTTTTTAATAAAAGGAAAAAGGAAAAATCACCAGGATGGTGCCTTGAGCCGCGTGGCTTCTCCCAGAAAGTTTTAGAACTTCCCTGGCTGCCGGGTGTTTCTTAACAGCACAGGAGCTGCTCCGGGAGCTGAGACCGGGCTGAACTGGCCCTTCCCTTTCCTTGTCACATTCGAACACCAGGGACTGCCGCCTGTGACTGGGGGGGGCCAGTTGAAATGTCCACGCTCCTCTCTCCGGAACTCCAGAGTCTCGTCTCCACCTGCCCTTGGGCATCGCCCGGTGGGCTAGCCTGTCTCTTGTCCCTCCAAACCTACTGAGGCTCAGGACTCCCCCACGCCTCCCTCCTCCTGCTCCCTGCGCCCACCATCCCATCCGAAGTCAGCACCGTGTTTCCTGCCCCCTGAATTCCTGTCCCCTGAATCTGTGCGCTTCTCCCACCTCTGCTGCCAGCACGCGGGACCAAGCCACCTACCACTTAGCTTGTCTGGACCAGCACAGTCGCCTCTCTCTGGTCCCCGCCCCCCACACGCATCCCCCGCACCCCTCCGCGTTCCGGCGCGTCCACACCCCCTAAGTCTGTCCTCCCTGCAGCCGCCAGAAGGCGCCTGTGAGCACCTGTCTCGGTCACCTCCCTCTGCTCTGAACCCTCCATGGCTCCCACCTCACTTTGGGGCAAAAAGTCAAAGTTCTCCGCGGGGCGCCCCTCGACTCCTCACTTGGCTCCACTCCAGTTATCCTGGACCGTGCCAACAACGTGTCCGGAGCCTGAAGCAATCTTCCATAGCTACCCCCTGCTTGTCGCCAGTCTCTGAGGCTTCCTGGGGCTCCTATCTAAGTGAGAAGTGAGCTTCCCTCTCACTCTTACCCCGCGTGGCATCGTCTATCTCCGCCCATAGAAATTAGGAAGCGCTGAAGAATTGGAAGCCTTGTGCGGTTCTTGTCCCAGTGCTCCAGCCCGGGGGGAATCCTGCCCTTTGTCCCACAAGGCCTGGACGTGGCTGCCTGCAATCCCCTGGGATTTATCAGAGCCAACTCTTGGCTCACAAACAAAACCCTGCTCAGTGATTCTAGGCTTTTCCCAGGACCCCTGAAGCTCCGAGACATCTAGTCGACCCAGCCTGGCGGAGGCCTTCCTAAGGTTAGGACGGTCAGCAGAAAACCAGAACCAAGAAATGAAATGACTTACCGTAGAGATGGCAAACAGGGAATTGTCAAAGGTCATATCTAAAATAGAAAGAGAAAGGAAAACCAGGGGCCAGTTTAAAATCCCTGCTCACCGCCCTCCGGGGGCCCTCCCCCTAAGAACACAGGCCTCAAGTCCACCGAGATGAAGGGCTTGGGATCCGCCTCCCAGCATGCTTTGGTCCCTTCCAGCCCATTCCGCAGGGTGAACCATTCCCAGCCGCAAACTGAACGGTGTCCTTTTTCCGCTTGGAGCCCTCCCCCAGGGGCCCCTCGCTGCCCTCTGATAAATGGGTTTCTCCTCTCGACTCCCACTTTACAGAGCACCTCTCAGCTCCTCCCCCGCCCCGGGGGCTCCTCCAATCGCCTGCCCTTCACCCAGCTACTCTGAACCTGCCGGTCTCTGCTTACAACTCATTTCCCCGCGCCCGGGACCACCCTCCTCACCCCAGACAGGGTCCCACATGCCATCGACTGTTTTCCCACTGGAGTATGGGCTTGTGGGCAAAGATCGCCTGTCTTGGTCATTGAGGGACGCCTCCCCCTCAGTGGTGCTACTAGGTTAGCACCTAGTAGGGGCTCAATAAATGTGCTGGAGAGTGAAAGAAGTAGCGGATGGAATTTCTCCGCGAGGGAGCCCTTCCTGAGCCTCGCAGAGCACAAACTGGCTGCCTCTCGCCCCCTGGTGGAAGCCTTCGGAATGACACGTTCTGGGTCACAAGGGGGGCTCCATTTAAGGGCAGTGCCAGGCATGGTCAAAGCGCCCAGCATGCCCCGGTGGACAGACGCCGTCCGTCCCCCGTGGAACTGAGCGTCCAGAGGTGGAGGCGAGTATTACATACACAGCAGGCAGTGATTACCTGTGTTTCTCCTGAGGGGTAAGAAGAATCATAGGGTGCTGGAGGCAATGTAAGTAGACAGCCCAGACCCTGTCTAGGAGTCAGGGAGGGCTTCCCGGAGAAGGTGGCCTTTAAGACCGGAGGGAGGAAGTATGTTGTAGGCAGAGGTCAGGACAATCACAGAATGAGGACGAGGCAAAGAGAGAAGGTGAGAGTTGGAAGGGGGGGGGGGGGCGGGGGCGGGCAGGGGAGGGGAGGGTGTGTTCTTGACCCTAAGGGAAGTGAGCGGCCGCCGAAGAGGTTCAGGAGCAAGTGATGAGGTCTGATAGAGCTTTGAAGGGGTGACCCTGGCCAAGCAGGAGATCGGAGTAAGAAGGTACAGACCTGTGGTGGCGAAGTTGATCTGGGCCCAGCAGGATTCTCGCTCTCTGCAAAGGGATTTGGGAGGGAGTGAGGCTTGTTCCCGGAAGCCCCTGGCTCCACACTTGGCCTTTGCTCCACACCTTCCTTTGCATCCTAAGTCCCCTCAGATGGAAATTCTCTTGTAGGAGCCCCACCGCCAGGTGAAGTCGGGATTCGATCCCTGGGGCTGCCGCTAGCTCTATGCCACTAGGCAGCCGGGGCGGGGGGGGGGGGAGCACCCCTCTCGCAGAGAGGAGAAACTGAGGCTGGGGCCAGTTGGGACATCACAAAAGCCCAGGAACTAGGGCCACTGCCTACAGGCTGCAAGTTGGGCACAGCAGAGCCCCAGGGGGGTGCTACTCCCCTCCCCCCAGCACTGGTTAAGGGATGTGAGGAAGTCTCGGCCACTTGCTCCCTGTGTGACCCAGTACTGAGCCTCAGTCTCCTTGTCTATAAAATGGGGCTATTTAGGGGCACCTGGCTGGCTCAGTCCGTTGAGCAACCACCTCAGCTCAGGTCATGATCTCATGGTTCATGAGTTCGGGCCCTATGTCGGGCTGTGCACTGACAGTGCGGAGCCTGCCTGGGATTCTCTCTCTCCCTCTCCTTCTGCCCCTCCCCAGCTCACATGTGCTCGTGTGCGCGCTCTCTCAAAATTAATAAATAAACTTAAAAAAAAAAAGCCAGCTTCCTCTGCAGCTGGGAGCTATTGCGGGCTCTAGCTGCGGAGGGTCCTATCGAGGGCCCTGCATACCCCACGTACTTTGTAAGTGGCGCCCGTTCCTATTAAGCGGCCCTCCCACCAGAGGGCGCTGTGTGGAATGGGGAGCCTACCCAGCCAGGGAAATCCTGTCCCCAGAACCCAGCCATGCCTCAGAGTCCTTAACACCCAACAGGAATTTCTGCACTATACCCCCCCCCCTCAACCCTTTGGTATGCATTTCCCCCAAACCACCCTCTGAAGGTCTCCAGAGATGATGGCCTCACCTTTTCTTCTGCATTTTTTTTACTTTCACTGGGGACAAAAAAACACACAAGCATTTATTAGATTTTGGTCATGGTTGCATCCTGCTTGCAAACACACACACACACACACACACACACACACACACACACAAGAATCCCAAGGCCCCCTCATACGTTTGTGACCCAAACTTGCCTTCTCCTCTGTCAACGTGCCCCTCAACAGGAGAGTTACAGCAACCCCCCGCCCCTGACATAAGTAATGTGTGCGGGTAAAAACTTCAAACAAGCGTGTAAAATTGTTGTTGTTGTTGTTGTTGTTGTTGTTGTGTTAAATGTCAATCTCAGGGCTTGACAGGAGCTAAGGGAGGAGGAAAGGAGAGTTAGTGTTTAAAGGGAACGACAGAGTTTCAGTTTGGGCAGATGACGACGTTCCGGAGTTGGACCTTGGTGATGGTCTCATAACAGAGTGAGTGTCCTTGATGTTGCTGCCAGTGCACACTTATAAAGGGTTAAGATGTTAAACTTTATGTTATATGTATTTTATAATTGAAATATATCTATCGGGACCCCTGGGTGGCTCGGTCCGTTAAGAGACCAGCTCTTGATTTCAGCTCAGGTCGTGATCTCACCATTTGCGAGATTGGGCCTCGCATCGGGCTCTGCGCTGACAGCATGGAGCCTGCTGGGGATTCTCTCTCTCCCCTTTTCTCTGCCCCTCCTTGCCACCCACTCCCACTCTTTCTCTCTCTCAAAATAAATAAGAAAACTTTAATATGTGTGTGTGTGTGTGTGTGTGTGTGCATTGTGTGTGTCAATTTCCCCTGCCCCCCCCCCCCCCAACATTGCATTGCATTCTGGAGGATTCTTCATGGCTAAGTTTTGGAGTGAGACCTCCCCGGCCGTGTGCCTCCACACTTCTAAGAAACGGGAACATTTACATGTTCAGGGGTTGCACGCTGGCAGCTGGTGGGCCATGCTTTCTCTGCCTGCTCTTACCTCTCCTGACCACCACAGCAATGGTCACCAGCCCAGCAAGGAGAAGGAGAGCTCCAGCCAGACTCAAGGAGAGTGCCAGTATCCAAGTGGGCACTAGAGGAACACGAGAAAAAGAGAGAGGGGGCAGGTTACGGGGTCGCGAGGGTGAAGGTGGGACACCTGTCATTTCTCCAGATTACATGTGGGGATCCAGCCTTCCCCCCACCATCCTGCCCAACCATTTGACGCTGGTGTAGCTGGACTGGGGATCTAGCAAACCTCCGTGCTGGTGAATTAGCATATTCCCCCACCCCCAGCCATGGTGATTAGTTCGGGGATGGGCATGCGGCCAAAGCTGAGCTAATGAGAGCTAATTCTGAGACTTTGGCTAGGCTACTGGGAAGAGAGGGTTACTCTTTTGGCCAGAATTACAAAGCTGGTAGGATATACATCTGGATCCTCTAGGCACATTTTGACACCATGAAGGAGAGGTCCTGCCTGAGAATAAGATATAGGAGAAAGCTGAACGGAGAGGTGGCACTTGATTCCTGACTTCTTTATGAGCACCTGGATCCAGCCATGCCTGAAGCCAAAACTGCATACTGACTTCAGCTCGCCAAACCAGCACATTCTCTTTTGTTTCTGAAACCGGTTTGAGTCAAGTTTCCAGTGACTTGCAGCCTGAGGGTCCTGCTGGCTTCAGCTGGGTACCAGGGGGTCAGATGACATCCACCCCCAGCCCCATGGTGGACCCTGGGGTCCATGCAGAAATCAGCCACAAAAGCATGAAGGCCCAGCTTCAGAGTTTACTTCTCTGAAAGGGAGTTGGCTGCCCCTCCCTGGAGAGAGGAGATCTCTCAGGGGAGACAGGAGGAGATGACCTGATCCCCATGGAGATCAGGAGCTAAGCCAGGAAGGGGAAGGAGAGACACATGCTTGGTATTCTCACACTGTTAGTCCTTGTTCATTCATTCATTTGGGGCAGGAGGGATGTTGTCACCTCCCCACTCTGAGACCACAGGCTCAAGGTGAGAGAAGGGGGCCTTTGATAGTGGAGCTCAAAGGCCCAGACTGTTCTGTCACCTCAATGACTAGGCCTTCTGGAGGCAACAAAGTTCTCTTTAAGTGGGGGCCTCTGCTAGCAACAAAGTTCTCTTTGCAGCTGCAATGTTCTGATTGATGGTGATGCAGAGGCTTTACCTGGAGGCTCCTCCCTCCCTCCTGCTCCTTCCTTGATCCGGAGCCCACACCCAGCCCCCTGTCCTGAAAAGACCACAGAAAAATATCAGCCTTCCCAGGGTTTCTGTCTCACTGAGACGAAAAGCCAAAGTCCTTAATGCAGCCAAAGGTGTACCACGATCCTCCTCGCCACCTCCCTGTTCTCTTGTCCCCCAACTTTCCTCTTCGCCCGCCATGCTTCAGCCCTACCGAGGGCCTCTGTGTTCCTCAATCACACCAGGCGTGTTCCGGCCTCAGGGCCTTTGCACAGTCTGCTCCCACTGGCTGGGACCCTTTTGCCTCAGCTACCCACATGGCTGACCCCTCATTCAGGTCCTCAGAGAGGCTTTCCTTGGCCGCTGTCTGTATTTAAAATGACACCCTTGGGGCACCTGGGTGGCTCCTTTGGTTGAGCGACCATCTCTTGATTTCCACTCAGATCATGATCCCAGGGTCGTGGGTTCGAGCCCTGCATCAAGCTCTGTGCTGAACGTGGAGCCTGCCTGGGATTCTCTCATTCTCTCTCTCTCTCTCTCTCTCTCTCTCCCCCTCTCTCTGCCCCTCCCCTACTCATGCATACACACACACTCTCTCTCTCAAGTAAAAATAAAATAAAGTAAAATAAAATGACACCCCTTACCAGGCTGTATTTCATCCCTGCCCCTTTGTCTCCTGCTGGCACACTGACTATATATTGGACTCCTTGGTTATCGTCTGTCTGCATCCCCTCGGGATGTCAGCTGTGAGAGGGTAGGGACTTTGTTTCGCCAGCGCCTGGTGCTCTGAAGGTGCTCAAAAATGTTACGTGGCCAGGAGGGGAGGGTGAAGCAGAGTGTGGAGGTGTTAACGCCTAGATATCGGAGCCAACGGAACCCCAGCTCCGCTGCCCGCTAGCCGTGTGACTTGGGTGAGCCCCCCCATCTCTGATGCCTCAGTTTCCCCATCGGCAACATGGGGAGAATGGCAGGACGCATCGCGTGGGATGACTGAGGACTGACCAAGGAAAGGTGGGTGAGCGCTGGCAAGCCGGAGGCCTGGCTTGTCCCACGAGGCAGAGGGAACAGCATAAGCAAAGGCTCAGCGGTGAGAGAATGGAGCCCCAGGCAGTGAGGGGCCCGCTGGAGGGCCTTACCTGGGAAGGAGACACTCACAGTGTCACTGAGGTCGGACAGCTGCGGCTGTTCACCTAGAACCTCGTACTGGCAGTGAAATGTGCCCCCCGGAGCCTCCCTGCCTCCTCCGGTCAAGTTGAAGGTGACGCTCAGCTGGTCCGCGGGGGCCTGCAGGAGCTGTACCACCTGCCTGCCACGGTACAGCGTGAAATTTGCCCCTGGGAAGCCCCCGGGGGCTACACAGGCGATGTGGATGGGGTCCTCTTGGCTGCTGGGGTGTGGGGGCACCAGCAGGATGGATGGTGCTGGGATGGCCAAGGAGCCTGGAATGCAGAAAAAAGGGACGCAGGGTGAGCGCTGAGAGCAGAGGCCCATCTGGCTCCGTGGCCTTGGGCAAGTGGCTGACCCCCTCTGGGCCTTGGTTTGTATTTACTACCCGAGGCTAGTCATCCCACTCCGCTGCTGTGTTCAGGGGCTTGGGTGCTAGCACCTGGTTGGGGGGGACGGTCACTGTTGCTGAGTCATTTTATTATGACAGCAGTGGTTCCCGCATAGCAATGCAATTATACCCTTGCCGCTTCGATCGACAGCACTCACTGTATGCCAGGCCCTGTTTCAGGGGCCGGGGACAGAGCGGCGAAAGCGAACGACAGACAGCTGGACATGCCTGCCTCCGGGGGGGCTGATGTTCTCAAAGATGCAAGAAGCACTGTGAGCACCCCAGACAGGATAATGGGAAGGCTGCCTTGGTTGGAGCAGCCATGGAGGGCTTCCTTGAAGAGGTGACACAGGAAGAGCTGGGGGAGAGCATTCCAGGCTGAGGGAGGAACACAGGCACATGCTGGGACAATGGAAAGGGTGTGGGGTTCTCTGAGAAGCCAGGGTGGCTGGAGGGGATGAACCAGGGAAAGAACAGGAGGAACGGAAGGCAGAGGGTTTCTCCTGTTTCCCAGGCTGTGGTGAGGAATCGGGGTTTTCGGGGTACAGTTTCCTGTAGGAGGGACAAGTGTCTCCCCAGCTGCCCCCAGGTTCCTGAGCAGAGTGTCTAGCTCAAGTGAGATCTACATTGTCCAGTCTCCGGACCTTTGCCCAGCTACTCCCCCACCCCCCAGCGGATCCTCTTGGTGCCCCAGCCATGGAGGTAGCAGCCTGTAGAAACCAAGTGGGGCTGAGTCATGGGGCGTGGGCACTGCTGTCCTCGGTGGGGTGGGATTTCTGATATCCTTGATGGGGGAGGGGGGTTGATGAGGAGCCCGTTAAGAGAAAGCCATGCTCCTGGGGCGTTTCCAAAGCCCTGGGGCAGATCTGTCAGGGCTCTGCCTCCTCCGGCACCTGGAGAAGGCAGCCCTGTGCTGCTTCCTGCCCCCAGAGCAGAGTCAGGTGGGCAAGGGTGGCGGGAGCGGGGCGGGGGTGGCGCAGGGGACATCAGGCTCACCGGCTGCAAAGAGCAGGACAGTCCAGGGCATCTCTCCTCCTGAGCTTGGCCAGGAAGTCTGGCTGAGGCCAGTGCAGCCCACAGCTCACTGCCAACTCCTCCTGTGAGGCCAGACCAGGGAAAGGAGAACCAGGGCTGATTTGAACGAATGTTTCCTCACTGGCAGGAAGTTGCACACACATAGTTGGCTACTGAAAGGGACTCTCTCCTCTCCCCGCCCCTTCCACGGATGCACATCAGATCCTGGCACTGCTCTGCACCTTGGTGGCCACTGTTCTGTAGAGATGGGAGGAGGGACAAATGGCTAAGATGGTCATGTGTGTGTGTGTGTGTGTGTGTGTGTGTGTGTACATGTGTGCACGTGTGCGTGTTTTCTCCTCCTGAAGAGGAAGGGCAAGGACCATGGGCTATTTGGGAAACCTATGCCCAAAACACAAACCTCAGCCCAACCAGTTCCAAAGTTGAAATGTATATTTGGGGGAAGTTGGTAAAGCACAGTGGTTAGTGTTTGGCCTCTGTGACCTCAGGCAAGATGTGGTCCTTCTTTGAGGCCTCAGTTCACTGCTCTGGAGAATGGGGCTAAGAGTAGCAGGTATTAGATCCAAGGAACTCATGGTATGAAGTGCAATGCCTAGAGATGTGAGTGCTCCCAGTTTGAGGCCACAGGCTCGTCACCAGCCAGGTGAGAGGGAACTCTGGCTCCAAAATGAGGAAATGTTACAGTTTACAGAATAAATTGCCTCCTGTTTACAGCCCAGAAACTTCCAAATGTCTGTCTTACCAACAAGTTTGCCTTGGTCTCTCTAAACAGTTCTGTTCAGGTCAAGAGGGTCTACCTGGAGGTTTACCCCAGGGAAGGATGTAAGCATATGTTCACTAAACAACAAAAAGGGTCATTACTGTGGACTTTTCTATTTGGATACACAAAACTCATTCCAATGTCAGGACCTATGTACATGCTGTCTCTCCTTCCTGGGACACAATTCTATTAACTTGGTAAAATTCTGGGGCACCTGGGTGGCTCAGTCGGTTAAGTGTCTGACTTTGGCTCAGATCATGATCTCGTGGTTCGTGGGTTCGGGTCCCGCTTCAGGCTCTGTGCTGACAACTCAGAGCCTGGAGCCTGCTTTGGATTCTGTATCTCCCTCTCTCTCTGCCCTTCCCCCTCTCACAGTCTCTCTCTCTCTCTCTCTCTCAAGAATAAATAAACTTAAAAAAATTAATAAATTGTCTGGGGGGAGGTGGGAAACCCGGTAAAATTCCACTTCTGTTTCAGGTCTCAGCTTAAATATCGCTTCTGAGAAATCTTTCCAGATCTCTCTGGACTTAGAAAAATTTCCTTGCTGAATTATACTACAGTGCATTGTGATGTTCTTTTATTAAACTTTGCATGTTATATTTTCAAGGAATTTGTCTATTTCATCTAAGTTGTAGAACTTATCCGTATAAGACTGTTTGTATTCCCTTATTACACTTTTAATGTCTGTAGGGTCTGTAGTGATGTTCCTTCTTCCAATGGTAATGTGTTGTTTCTCTTTTTTTCTTGATTAGTCTTGCTAGGGGTTAATCAGTTTTATTAATCTTTTCAAAGTATTAGCTTTGGGCTTCGTTGTTTTTCTCTATTTTCTGTTTTTGATTTCATTGCTTTTTGTCTTTTTATTTTTCTTTCTTCTATTTACCTTGTGTTTCATTGGCTCTTCACAGGTTCTTAAGATGGAAGTTTAGAACATTGATTTTAAAACTTTATCTTCGTGTATAAGCATTTGAAGCTATATATTTCCCTCTGTGTACTGCTTTAACTGCATCCCAAACACTCTGACATATTGTGCTTAAGTAGAAATATTTTCTTATTTCACTTGTGAATTTTTTCTATGGCCCACACATTATTTAGAAATGTGTCAACTTTCAAACATTTGAGATAGCTTACTGTTAGTGATTTTTAATTTAATTCCTTTGTGGTCAGAGGACACACTCCATATAATTTCAGTCCCTTGATATTTATTGATTCTTTGTGTAATGACCCAGCATATCTCAATCCACATTCTATACGCACTTGAAGTGAAAGTACATTCTGCAGGGTTTTGGTATAATATTCTGTAAATATCCATTAAATTAGGTTATGGTGGTTTACAAAACATGCTTGAATTTATTGAATTCATCCAGCTCTCTTCCTTCCTCTCTTCCTTCCATGGTGCAGGGATGGGTCTGTGGTGCCTCTTGTACTTTCACAATGCTTACCCCAGTGCTTGGCACACAGTAAACCACAACTCACTTTCTCTTTTTCTTTCTTTCTCTTTCTTTCTTTCTTTCTTTCTTTCTTTCTTTCTTTCTCTCTCTCTTTCTTTCTTTCTTCTTTCTTTCTTTTCTTTCTCTCCTTCTTTCTCTTTCTTTCTTTTTCTTTCTCCTTTCTTTTTTTCTTTCTTTCTCCTCCTTTTTTTCTTTCTTTGTTTCTTTCTTTGAATGTTTATTTTGGAGAGAGAGACAGAGAGACAGAGAGACAGAGAGACACAGTGTGAGTGGGGGAGGGGCAGAGAGCGAGGGAGACACAGAATATGAAGCAGCTTCCAGGCTCTGAGCTGTCAGCGCAGAGCCCTATGTGGGGCTTGAACTCATGAACTGTGAGATCATGACCTAAGCCAAAGTTGGACACTTAACTGACTGAGCCACCCAGGTACCCCTGAACCACAATTATTTCTTGATTGTCTGACCTGAAAGCCAAAAAATATTCATTTAGTCTATTTTTATTGCTCTATCCTGGGTGTGTAGGAAACAGAGTTAAGAGATTCCTGTCTTATCTATTCTACCAGTTGTTTAGTGTTTCATCAAGGGCTCAGAACTTTGCTAAGTTCCAGGGACACCATGAGGAATAAAAAAATCTCCTGCCCTCAGGATGCTCAGAGTTTGGTTAGAGAGTCAGACAAGCAGACAATGAGAGTCCAGTTGAGGAAGTGCTATAATGGAGGCAATCACCAAGGGGGCGCTCCTAACCTGGCTTCAGCAGGTTCAGGGAGGGCTTCTGGGAGGAGGTGTTATCTGACTGCAAAAGCCTGAGAAGGAGACAAGGGAAGGACACTCTAGGTGAAGGGAATAATATATGTTAAAGTCCTTGGATGGATGTTAAGGACTCCATCCTGGGAGCATTTAACGTGGTGCAGGAATCTATAACCTAGAATTCTGAATTCAGAAAAACAGACACACTTACCTGTATTAGTCACAGATAGCAGCCATGAGAGGTACAACTGAGGAGTCATGGGCAGAGTGAAGGGAAATCAGCAAGGGATGCTGACTCCCCAGGGTCAGGAAGCTGTTACCAGCTCAGGCCTGAAGTTGCTAGGGAGGAAGGTAGTTGTGGAACTTGGAGAGGGCTGGAGTCGTGGGCTTTGGTAGAAGCATGCAGACCAACAGGGTGGGAGCCAGAATATATACACCTACACCTTCCTCTCTGGCCCTCAGATCTCCTGCCAGAGCCAACCCCAACTGGATGTGAGAGGGAAAGGCAGCTAAGTTGACCCGGTGTGTAGAGATCAGCCTCCAGAGCAGGCCAGGAAAAGGTGGAGAATGGCCCTGGGGTGGGGGTGGGGGACACAAAGACTGCCCAGCACACGCTCTCAGAATCTTTTGGTTATAATTTCGGGGGATCCGTGGCCTCCAGAAGCTAGTTTGCAAACTCCCCATGGTTGTAAGAGCCCCAGGCTGACTACGGGGCCAGTGCTACAAGGGAAGAGGGACCCTATACATGTGGCCTGCACAGCTGCTCCCATCACTTTTCTGACCACTCCCCTCCCTCCACTCCACTTCCTCGCTGCCCCTTGAGCTGCCCCTTGAGCCCTCGGAGTACCTTCCCACCTCAGGGCACTGTTCTTGTTCTCTCCACTTGCCTCCTCTCCCTTCGACTTCAAGTCTGAGATTCAATGCCACCTCCTCTGAGAAGCCTTCCCTGACTCCACCCAGGTGAAATGAGCCATCCATCTACCACCTAGCATTTACTCTTTAACGCCTGTAACTACCTGAAGGCGTCTGAGTGCTGAGCTTGTTTGAGCTGGCTCCTACATTGGGATGGCAGCTTCATGAGGACATGGACAGAGTCTGTTTTATTCACAGTGTAGACACTCAGCAAATATTTGTTAAGTACTTGGACAGGGGAGAGTTTTTGCTCAGTCGAAGGACACAAGGGTCACCCATTCAGGCCCCAGGTGTCGGCAGAAGTTGCGGAGTTGGTAGCTCCGAGGGCCCGTCCCTGTGCAGAAGCTTTGACAAACTGAGCAAACACAGTCACAATCAACTTTATCTGAACTTTGGAAAACAGCCAAAGGTTTATGCCAACCAAGTGAACACTGAATCAAAATGAAAAGGAACCTTGAACGTGGGAGGAAAGCTCCGTGGTGTTTTCCCCACCCTGCCCTCAGCTCCTTCCCAGCATGGTGGAGGTCTTGAGGACAGCAGCCCATGTTGGGGCATACTGGGACAGCACCCCAGTATGGGGCTCCAGTACCTGGGTCTCTGAGGTTGGCAGTATTGTGTTTGTCCGTTCTAACATGTCTGAGGGCTAGCTGTGGGACAGACTCAAGGCGCTTTGTCTATTGAACTCAGAATGCATTCCTGGAAAATAGTGTAAGGCAAAGGAGAAAACCCACAGCCACCTGGGGCAAAATGTTGTCACTGGGGACATTAACCAACGGTTTTACTAGCAAAAATGGGTTTATTCAGGAAAAGCACAGAGTTGCAACTAAGGACAAGCAAGCTGAAGCAAAAGCATGGGCAGGTCTGGAGAACGAAAAGAGGAACACTCTTTTATAGAGGAAAGGGGGGAGTCAGGAAGGCTGTTATGAACAAGAGGTCCATTGGATTAAACTGGGAGTTGGAAGTGTAGCGATGTTTCATTGGTTGAGTGGTGACAGTGTCTCATTGGCTGGGCTGTTACCAGGGGAAGGGACAACCTTTTCTCCTCCTGCTCAGGTAGTAAAATCAGGTAGGAAACTATCAATTTGCAAGGTAGATCTCTTCCTGTCAGGTCTGCAGTGAACAATGAGTGGTAGTGTGTGAGCATTAGCCCTTCTGTCCTGATTCCATCTAAAAAGTTTTTTTTTCTGTTTCTTTTTGAGAGAGAGAGGGCCTGAGTGGCGGCGGAGCAGAGAGGGAGACAGAGGATCTAAAGTGGGTTCCGAGCTGTCAGTGCAGACAGAGCCCAATGCGGGGCTTGAACCCACGAACAGTGGGATCATCACCTGAGCCTAAGTTGGGCGCTTAACCAACTGAGCCACCCAGGCTCCCCTCCTGAGTCCATTTTAAAGGAGGTTTCCTTTTATTGGATTTTCACAACAGGCGTGCCACAAGCTAGGCGGAAAAGCCGGGGTGAGCATTTCTCTGGGTAGTTCGGACATTCAGAAGCACCCATATATCCTGGGGGATTTAGAAAGCAATGTGGATGCCCAGGGCAGAAGCGCTCAGAAAAGACTGGAGAAGACTCTAAGCTTCCTGGCTCATCTCTAGGCTCAGCACAAACAGGAAGTGAAGGCCAAGGCAGAGTTGTAAATGCCTGAAAAAGCATTGAGAGAGTGCCCCAAAATAAATCCGGGGAAATTTTTGTTTTTCTTTCTTCTGCTTGCTCTCCATAATATATAAATAACTCTTGTAACTCAACTACAAAAAGACAACGCAATTTTAAAACTGGCAAAGGACTTGAACAGACATTTCCCCAAGAGATACAAATGGCCAAGAAGCACCTGAAAAGATGCCCAACATCAAGGAAATGCAAACCAGAACCACCATGAGATTCCACTTCACACCCATTAGGATGGCAAATAAGCAAATAAGATAGGAAATAGCAAGTGTTGATGAGGATGTGGAGAAATTGGAACCCTCATACGTGGTTGGTGGGAACACAAAATGGGGCAGCCACTGTGGAAAAGAGTCTGGGAGTTCCTCAAAAAGTTCAACATAGAGTGGCGCCTGGGTGGCTCAGTTGATTAAATGACCGACTTCGGTTATGATCTTGTGGTTCGTGGGTTCGAGCCCTGCATCAGGCTCTGTGCTGACAGCTTAGACCCTGGAGCCTGCTTCAGATTCTGTGTCTCCCTCTCTCTGCCACTCCCCCACTCCTGCTCTCTCTCAAATAAATAAACATTAAAAGAAATTAAAGCATGTGTGCCTGAATCCTTGTCTCAGGCTCTGCTTAAAAAAAAAAAAAAAAAAAAAGTTATATATGACCCAGCAATTCCATTCCTAGGTGTATACCGTAAAGAATTAAAAACAGATTCTCAAAATACTCATAGCAGCACTATTCACAATGTCCAAAAGATGGGAGCAACCCCAATGCCCATCAATGGTTGAATGGATAAATGTGGAATATCCATACAATGGACTATTATTCAGCCATTAAAATGAATTAAATATTCATGCTAGGAGGAGGAACCTCCATTATGCTAAGTGAAAGAAGCCAGACACAAATGGTCACATATTTCATTTACATGAAGCATCCAGAATGGGCAAATTCATAGAGGCAGGTTGGTAGTTGCCAGAGCTGATGGGGGGGGGGGGGGGGCGGGGAGCGGATGACGTACAGGCTTAACGGGTACAGGGTTTATTTTCTGGCTGATGAAAATGTTTTGAAAGTAGATAAAAGTGGCAGTTGCACAACACTGTGAATGTAATAAATGCCACTGAATTACTCACTTTAAAATCATTAATTTTAGGGGTGCCTGGGTGGCTCAGTCAGCTGAGCATCTGACTCTTGATTTTGGCTCAGGTGGGATTGAGCCCCCCATTGGGCTCTGTGGTGACAGCACAGAGCCTGCTCGGGATTCTCTCTCTCCCTCTCTTTGCCCCGCCCCCCCTGCTCGCATTCTCTCTCTCAAAATAAGTAAATAAACTTAAAAAAAAAAAAAAATCACCCATTCTCCACAACTACTTCAAAACGTCCAAGCAGCGAGTCTGAATGACAGACAATTGGGGAAGTGAAAAGAAATAACTAACATTGACTGTCCATGATCTTTGACGTAACCAAGTGGTGTTACTTCCCCAAGTTCTCCAAAAGCAGGAGAGGACAGCCATCAGCTGTCACCAAATGCCAACCACTCCAAGGCCTGTCTTTAAAGACTCAACATTTCCGTCTGAACTTTTTTTTTTTTTTTAATGCTAGACAGAATCATCAATCAGAGTCCGTTTCTACAGCGACTCTGCTTATCTGTCGGCTTCCCAGAGGGAGGTCGCCTCCAAACACTCTAAGCCAAACAGGGTGAAGAGGTGGGCAATAAGCCTGGAAGGTAACAGATAATATTTACCGAGGGCCTATACCGTGCTAAGCGCTAAACAAGCACTCTCTCATTTAATCTTCGACAACAGCCCAGTGAGATAGGACGAGTATCACCCCCATCTTATGGATGAGGATACACAGGCCCCGCACGGTGATGTCTTCAAGCCAAGGGTCGGGGGTGGTTGGAACTAGCCTTCGTGGCTCCCAGGCCCACACCCTCTTCTAACTTGCAAGCAATCTGGCTGTCGTTTTTCTTACCCTGAGCCACTTCAGTTACTCTATTTACCTGCTGGTCCCCCAGAGTTTGAGATCGTTGGTGTGTAGGGAGGGAGGGCTAGGCCCCTGTACTGGCTCTACGCCAGGAAGAATGAGTGCTAGCCCAAGGGTTCCATCTCAACTCTCACAGCCGCCCTATGGGGTGGTCGTTCCATCACTCCAACTACAGACGAGGAAACTGACAAAGCGACAGGTCTAAGGAATAAAGGGCGAGACTCTACAGACAACACAGAGCCCACATCAACACTAAAAGGTCTTCCTGGCCCAGGGGGATCATTTTATACTTGAGCCCTACGGATCGCGTACAGGTCCATTCCACCTAGACAGGTTCGCTCATCGGTGGTAGCGCGCAGCTTACTCTGGGAAAACTTCAGGGAGGGGCTTTAGAAGGTCCCGGCCCGCCTCCGACTTAGTTGTCTTAACTTTTGCCTGAGAAAGATGCACCATCATAGTACTTATTTTTGTCATTTTTTCCCCCCCATCATCGGTTGAGACTACAGCCGGAGGCCACTCAGGAGAAAAAAAAACCTCCAGATGATCGAGCGTTGTTAGGCACATCGGGCACTCATTCGGGCAGCTAAGCGCTCAAGGGGCCCTTCATTTTTCTCTTTGCTGGTTTCACGGAGCGGCTGCCAATGAGCTCCGCCGAGTAGCAGAAGGGGCAGGGCTAGCCCTTAAAGGAACCACGACCTCTTAGCAGACCGGAGGGTGACCCGGATGATGGCGGCCGGAGCGGCCCTAGCCTTGGCACTGTGGCTACTACTGCCGCCGGTGGGGGTGGGAGGGGCAGGGCCACCGCCGATCCAGGACGGCGAGTTCACGTTCCTGCTGCCTGCGGGGAGGAAACAGTGTTTCTACCAGTCAGCGCCTGCCAACGCAAGCCTCGAGACTGAGTACCAGGTAGAGGGTCCCAGGTTGGGAAGCCAGCAAACAAGCGGAGCCTGGGCGAGGGGGCGTGGCCAGGCAGCTGAAGCGAGGCATGCATTAGAGGGAAGGGGGAGGAGCCCGTGCGTAAGAGCGCGGGGGCGGAACTAGGGAGCGCGAGCCGGAGCTGGTGGAGACGGCGTGTAGAGCGGAGGGGGTGGGAATAATGGCAGGAGGCGGGGCTAGAGTGAGACACCCAGAAGGGGCGGGGCCATAGGTTGTAACGGGGAGCCTTTCACGGGGCGGGAACCTCCCGAGTGGGCGTGGCCAAGAGTTGCGCGACGGCCGGAGTCGGTGGGTGTGACCAAGACGCGCCACAAGAAAGGGCGTGGTCAGCAAGAGGATTTCTCAGGGGTTGGGTTAAGGAAAGCTGGGCCCTGTCCCCTCATTTGGTGTGTGGCCAGGTAAACGTCGGTCAAGGATTTACGACGCGGGCGTGACCAGATGAAAGAGCCAAACCCAAAGCGGTCATATCAATGAAGACAGAGCCAAGGCTAAGGTCTACCTGGGACAGGTCGGGCAGCACCAGGTCGCAGGTGTAGATGTCAGGGCTTAGGTAGCCTTCTGGTGATCTGTATGGGTCTGGCTTTCCCTAGCAGTTGCTCTTGGCCTACCCCTAGCCCTCCACCCTCTCTTACCTGCCCTCCCAGGTGATCGGAGGTGCTGGACTGGACGTGGATTTCACGCTGGAGAGCCCTCAGGGCGTGCTGCTGGTCAGCGAGTCCCGCAAGGCAGATGGGGTGCACACGTGAGTTCAGTCCCACTGTCTGCCTGGGTTCGGTTTCAGCCCTGCCCCTCCCCAGTGGCCTCAGGTTACCACCTTCCCTGCCTCTCAAGGTCCAGCTGGTGGGCCACTCAGGGTCACGTGTATCTGTGTGTCTTTCTTCCAGAGTGGAGCCCACGGAGGCCGGGGACTACAAGCTGTGCTTTGACAACTCCTTCAGCACAATCTCAGAGAAGCTGGTGTTCTTTGAACTCATTTTTGACAGCCTGCAGGACGACGAGGAGGTTGAAGGCTGGGCAGAGGCTGTGGAGCCCGAGGAGATGCTGGATGTCAAGATGGGAGACATCAAGGTGCGCTCAGACTGAACTGGGGCCACTCATCCCACATTTCCGGCTTTTGGGCAGCCGCGCTCCCGTTCTTCCACAGAGGCTGGGGTCCGCATTCGCCTGACCCAGCCTCCCTGGTGCCCCCACCTTAATTATGTTAATAGCAGCTCACAGTTAAATACATTTCTAGGTGTAGGAGGGCTTAAATATCTCATGAAATCTCCGCATGAAGTAGGTAGTGTGTTCTCAATGCCCCATTCTAACTGAGGCACAGGATGGCTAAGGCCACGCAGCTAGCAACTGGCAAAGCGACGATTTGAACCCCGGGCAGTCTGGCTTTAGCAACTGTGCTGTTGACTACTACTAAGTACATTAATTTACACTTATTTAGGCATGTAACTCTCACAGCAATTCGGAGGGAACAGAGGCCCAGAGAGGTCAATTAGCTTGCTCAAGGTCACATAGCCACTCCGTACAGAGAGCAGATTTAAGACTCACGGCAGCCTGGCCACAGAGTCTGTGATCTTAGCTCACCCCATTCCCCCTGGTTTTATTGGTCTCTGCTCCCTGAGAGGCGGAGGCCTGACCCTGCCCCTCTCTCTGCCCCACAGGAATCCATCGAGACCATGAAGACCCGGTTGGAGCGTAGCATCCAGATGCTGACGCTACTGCGGGCCTTTGAGGCACGTGACCGCAACCTGCAGGAAGGCAACCTGGAGCGGGTCAACTTCTGGTCTGCTGTGAACGTGGCCGTGCTGCTGCTGGTGGCCGTGCTACAGGTCTGCACGCTCAAGCGCTTGTTCCAGGACAAGCGCCCTGTGCCTACGTAGCCCCGGAAGGAAGAACGGGGAAAAGGGCAGCAGGGTACACGTGTGTGAGACGTGGGGGTCCCTTCCCCAGGTGTGGCCCTCAAGTGTCCTCTCCCTTGGAGGGGCCAGGCAAGAAACACTTGTTGGCTTGGCTGACGGACCTGGGCCCTCCGGGAGGGGCAGCTCAGTGGCTGTACCTGCTCTCCTGGAAAGGGTGCACGGACGGGGGCACCGCAGCATTTGAATGCAACCCTTGGGTATTGTGGCTCGTCTCCGCGTCCCCTGCTGTAAATGTGTGTGCCTTAGCCTGAGTCTTCCAGCACTGCACTGGCACTAGGTGTGGGATGGGGCCCGGGAAGCAAACTCTCCCTTCCCTTCCCTACTGGCCTTCTGAACCAGGTTGTGGTGGGAGGGGGCTTGCTGTTTGTGGGGCCCCGTGCCTTCTTTGGTCTCCCCGTCACCCCACCAGAGGCCTGTTCCTGCTGCTGCTGGGGGTGGCTCCGGGCTGGGGGCGACCCGCTGACACCAGGGGCTGGGAAGGAGACAACAGTGCTCTTGCCGGGATAGTCACTTTATTGAGAGAAGGAGCCCAGCCCCTCAGCCCAGTGCAGGGGGGAGGCTCACTGTGAGGTCTGGTAACAGAACTCGAGGAGTGGAGACTGCGAGACCACCCGCCCCTGCTGCTCTCTCTGCGGGGGGCCCGGGCAGAGCTGAGGGGTGGCCGAGCCAAACCTTGCACAGGAGCCTCACGGAACAAAGGGTGGTCTGGCCTGGACACTGAAGTCAATAAATTATGGTCAGAAAATCACAGAGCCTGGTGATTGGGGCTCAGGGACACCAGCCGGGACAGACCTGGCCCCAAGGGGGCAAACCAGACAGGCGGGAGGGGTCTCCCACGAAGTTCAGAAGAAAGGTCGGGCGGGAGCCGATGGAGGTGGTCGCCTGGGCACAAGAGAAAAATCAGAAAGCAAAGTTTAACTGTGACCGGGGCTGGGCCAGGAGGCCTGGGACCTGAGGGGGAGTCCTTAGGACTACAGCAGTGGGGAGGGGTCCTGACCACTGCGGTTCGGGGTGGAATCCTCTCTCCCCTTAGTGATTCTGATGCCCACCCTAGGCCTGCATCCGGGTCTCCACACCAGTGCGTTAGGGGCCGCAGCCAGGCCCGTGTTAGTATGTGTGGAAGGGGAGCGGGGAACATCTGCCCCCACTCCTGAGGTGTTAAGGAAAGAAAGGATCTTCCCTTGAGAGCATGGTTGTCTCCGGAAGAAGTGAACCCTCTCGGAAGAAGTGAACCCTCTCGCCAAGAGCAGAGCCCCGTGAGTGAGGTGTGAGAGCCGGGGGTGGGAGGGAGGCCTGCTGGGGAGGGGGGGGGGATGGTGAGCAAGTCCACATCCTCAGCCTGACAACACAAAAGGCCCACACAGCAGCCACTAGAAGCTTCTTCCCTTTATTTTAGTTTATTAATAGGATACAGAGTGCAGGCACTTACAGTGGTCAAACCGAGCGAGGAGCGAGCGAGGTCTGCTCAGTGATGGGCCACCTGGGGCCCACCCCGTGGGGGAGGCCTGGGTAGGAGCCAGGAGCCCCTCAAAGCCTCCCCACTCACTCAGCCCTGAGCCCAAGCCACCCCGGAGACCTGGGGGAGGGGGGGACCCAGGGAGGAGAGAGCGAGGCCGGCAGGGCTGAGGCTTCCGGACCTGGCAAAGGCACCTCCGGCAGCCGAGGCCGAGGAAGGAATATTTACAACTCAGGCAGGGCGGGCAGCGCTGGGCCTGCTGGGCCTGCTGGGCCTGGCTTGCTGCTGGGAGCTCCCGCTGCTGAGAAGCGGAGATGCTCCTTGGGCCCCAGGAAGGCCTGGGGGATCCAGGCACTCCGGGTGCCTCTATTCTCAGCCTTTCCTGGCCAGAGAAGCCCTGGGCCAGTCCCCCACCCCGGCCCGAGTCCTCATTCGAGATGGCGCCCAGAGTGCGTTCCCTCCTCTGCTACTCCGAGGCTCCATCCCCCAAAGTGCACCACCCCAGCTCCCCACCTCCCTGCCCGGGGGCTCCAGGGCCCCTTCGGTCAGTGCTGTGTGCAGCAGACGGGGATGGGGGCCAAGGTTAGGGAAGAGTCAGGGGCTGCCCGCAGGGAGCCTGGTCCTGGCACGCGGACGACGGGGCCAGGGGCAGCGGAGGGGCCCAGACGGAAGCTCCTGCACCGCGGGTGTGCGAGGACCCCCTGAGAACACGCCCCCCCTGCAGCCGCAGCCTAGTCGAGCAGGGATGGCTCGGCTGGGCGGATAATGGTGGGCCGGCTGGGCGCAGCAGGGGGTCTTCTGCTGCAAAGAGAATAAAGACAGACGGGGAGGGGGAGGGGGGAGATGGCAGTGAGGCCATAAGTAGGATGAGGGAGAGGAGCCCGCCCCCCGCCACCCCCCCCCCCCCCCCAACGGCGCTGCCCAATGCCGGATGCTCTCAAGGATCTAGAGAGCCAGGGAGGAGCTGGCAGTGTGACTATGTGAGTCCCCCGGACCTGGCGCCTCCCGCCACCACAACCCCCCCCCTCCCCCGCCCCGGTTCTTCATGGGAGAAGTGAGGACAGAGCCTGGCCTGCAGGGCGGGGAAAGGCAGGGCAGAGGTGTGAAACGGCTCACAGCGCGTGCCCTCAAGTAAGAAAATGGTCAAAACCAGGAGAAGGGGCCCCGCGTGAGGAGTCCCATCCTGCATCGCGGGCCAGGCCTGGGAGCCCTGGAGTCACCTTGACTCTCCACCACCACTCAGTGACTTTGGGGAAAGCGACTTGGTCTCTCTGGGCCTTAGTTTTCACACCAGCCAAATGGGGATGATGACTCCATTCCCCACAGGGCGCGAGCTTAGGGCAGGGTGTCAGATTCGAGGAGAGGCCCCAGGGTACAGGCCGGGGGCTCTAGTGGCAGGCAGTGAGGGGGGTCCAGCCTTACCTGGGCACTCCAGGGGGGATGCCGGGTGGAATCCGAGCCGGCCGAGACGGGATCTGAGGCGGGGCCGAGAAGGGGTCATTGTTGGCAAACACGCTCTGGGGTCCAGGCCTGGACGGGATGGGGGGTGCGGCAAAGGAGGCTGCCGGCATGGGAATCAGGGGGGGGCCCGGGGTCGGGCCTCTCACTGCCGGGGGCCGGCCTGGGGGATGCACGCTGGATATGGGTCGGCGCTGTGGAGTGGGGCTGCGGAGAAAGGAGAGGGTGTGAGCTGGGGGTGGGGGTGGGGCGCGCCAGCCTGGCCAGTGTGGCCGTAGAGGGCTGAGGGGGAGGGAGTGGCACAGGCAGGCACCAGCTCCCGCCCAGGGACATGCAGGGGGGCAAGGACCTGTTCCCTCCATCCACCCGCCACCACCTGCTTGGCAATGGCTGTGCCCCCACCTAAAACTTGAGCCAGGGCCCACCTGCATCCCTCCTCAGCCGCCAGGGCCTCCCGCTTCCCTCTGACCTCACTCCCACGGCCCTCTGCCCCCCACCGGCCCTGCTCGGGCCTCCCGCCTGCTTCACCTCCTCCAATCCACCCTCCTTAGCCACAGATCCCTCCAGAGCCCAGCCCTGACTGCAAGTCCAAATGCCTCCAGAGGCTGCAGGGCCTACAGGCCCCTGCCCTGGGCGCCCCACAGGCTGCCCCGTTCCCCAGATTGGGTGCCCTCTCCCTAAGTAACCCATGGCTCCCTGAAGTCTCAGTAGGGCTGGCACCTTCTAGATTTCCCTGACCGACCCTCTCCTCCTGCCACCTGCCCCCGTCACCGGTCAGGTATCCCTGTCTGATGGTCTGCATTGCCCATACCAGGGTCTCATCTCCATCCAACAGCTCTGGGGCGGCTGAGGGGGAAGGGGACGTGCCAGCTAAGGTTCCCAGCGGCTCCCGCAGATCGCCACTCTCGTCTGTGCTCCAGGAGGATGGCCCCGTGGCCACCACGGCCCGGGCCTCTTGCCCTCTCTGGCTTCCACTTGGGCTCACCGTGTGGGAAGCACCAGGAGACACGAGGGCCTTTAACCCAACCCTTCTCTTCGTCGCTTCAGGCCCACGCAGGGTAGCCGCTCCCACCGTGGCCAGCCCTGGGGGCCCCTCCACCCTGCCCACCCCGTGGGCTATGCCCCGACGGGACACACGGGAGGAACTGGGAGCCCGCAGGCAGCATCCTCCGCCGACTGCGGGTGACCGGGCCTTACGGACCTGTGGCTGCTGGAGCTCTGGATCCAGGTGTCATCGACGGGCGGGGGCACGGGCGTGGACACGGTGCTGGTGCTGATGTCCCCGATGATGTTGAGGGCCTCCTTGAGCGCATGGTACATGCGCAGCATGTCGTCCCGCCTCTGGGCCTGGTCGGCCGACTCCTCCATGAGGCTGCTCTGGTCCGCCGAGGAGTACAGGTAGGCCAGCAGCTCGTGGTGGATGAAGGCCTTCGTCTGGGGACAAGGGGTGGAGAGGTCAGGGCTTCCACCACGCCCGCCTGCGCCTGCGCTGCTGGCTGGGAGGGCGGCCGCCACACCCCGCAGGCTTTCCTGTCTTTAACTTTACTGCTGGACGAGCCAGAGGTTTACAACCCGGGGCGGGGGGGGGGGGGGGGGGGTTCTACCCAAGTGTCTGCCGCGTCTCTCGGGGCCACCTTCCAGTGTTCTTCCAGCCCGTCTCACCAGACGCTGATGATCAAACCTACCCCGAGGACCCTGCCTCTCGCATCGCCATCTCTCCTCCCATCCGTTATCTGCCAACTGGCGTCTGTTAAAAAACTGCTAGCTCCCTCTCTTAAAAAAAGAAATGTTTAAAAGGGGCATCTGGGTGGCTCAGTTGGTTGAGTGTCCGACTCTTGATTTCGGCCCCGGTCATGAGGCCAGGGTCCCCGAGTCAGGCTTGTCTTGCCGAGCATGCAGGCTGCTTAAGATTCGCTCCCTCCCCCCCACCCCCCTCCCCGTCTGCCTCTGCCCCTCCCCCACTAGCACACGCTGGCTCTAAAATTTAAAAAAAAAATAAACAAACAACAACAACAACAACAGTACTAGTTTCTGTTCATTGTATACTTTGTTCCTTCCAAAACCTCCTACAGGATACAGGAGTTTCTCAGTTACTTTTACTGCATTTCTAGGTACGTGTGTTCACGTGTACATGAGCTTCTACAAACAGGGACAGGTTTCCCTCTTCCTTTTCAGTGTTCACACCTCTACGCGATTTTTCTAATCTGACTACACTGGTTAATGACTCTACAAAAAAGTTTTAAACACAAGTGGAGATAGCCAACTTGTTCTTGACTTTCGAGGGAATGCCTCCTGAGCTCCCCCATTAAGGTCAAGAGTGGCTTTAGGGCGCCTGAGTGGCCAGTGGGTTGAGCGTCTGACTTCAGCTCAGGTCGTGATCCCACAATTTGTGACTTCGAGCCCCGCGTCGGGCTCTGTGCTGACAGCTCAGAGCCTGGAGCCTGCTTTGGATTCTGTGCCTCCCTCTCTCTGTCCCTCCCCCTCTCAAAAATAAACATTAAAAAAAAAAAAAAAAAAAGTGACTTTGAGACTGAAACACAGATTCCTAACAGAAGACTCCTACAGTTGTCTTTTTCAGAATGGATGTTGAATTTTCCCAAATGGACTTTCAGCATCTCCAAAAATGACCAGGCTTGACAGTTTCTTTCCGCTCCCCTTTTATACACATGGAGCCTTCCTGTATATTCTGTTATGCTCCACAGTTCTTTTTCTACATTATAAATGAGTTATTATCAACCTGGACATCCTCTTCTCTCTTTATTTTTGCTTTAGACCCTGTTACGTTTCGAGCTTTCACAGGCACAACATAAACCCAAAGCTGGCCTACGTAGCTTCTTGGGTGCCCAGCTGAGCGGGAGGCCTGATATATGAACCCCCTGCACCCTCCCAGCAACCGAGAGCGGGAGACATTAGTACAAGTGCATCTCACCAGAGAGAGGCCCAGAGCCCTGTGAGTCTCGGGAGCCCGGGGGTAGGCAGAGCCCTCCAGTGAAGGTGGGCTGGGCCACAGGCCATCAGGAGGCCACAGCTGGGGACAGACTCAGTCTGGGCTTTAATCCCACCTCCCACTCTTCCGAGTGACTCAGGGCAGCTTCCTTGACCTTGCTGGGGCCTCCTTTTCCTGTCTAGAAAATGGGAGATGATCACAGTTCTTCTCCTAGGGTTCGTACAAGATTGAAACACTTCAGAGAAAGTATACACGTGTGGCATTTGTTTCAATTACCCAAGGAAAAGGGAGTGAGCTCCACGTGGCTTGTACCTTCTAATCTCCCGAGAGAGGCTGGGAACCCTGATTCTGACGTTTAGAAGGTCGTGACTCACTCTAATGTTAAATGTCATACAAAGGGTGTCCGGGCCCAATCCGGCCGTGGCTGCCCTGGCCTCCTCCCCGGCGGCGGGCGGGCCCTGGCGGGGCCGGGCACTCACGTTGTTGATCATGAGGTGCATGATGGTCTTTGGCATGAGGTCACGGATGGACTTGTTGATGATGGCCACGTAGGAGTCCACCAGGTTGCGAATGGTCTCCACCTGGCGCTCCAGCTGCGGGTCCATGGAGAAGGTGTTCTCCTGGACCCCGTCCTCATTCTCTGCCTGTGCGGGGAGAGGGCAGGCGGTGAGGGGGGACTGTGGCCTGAGGCGAGCGTGGGGAGCCCCCCTTCTCTGTGAATGGCTTGCCTTGTCCTGCCCACAACCGGCTTTCTGGGGATGTCCCCTGATGGCCGTGTTGGCTTCAAGTGGCCCTGCCTGCCCCTGGCCTGAGCTGCCTGGACCTGGGGTGACCATGCCCCAAGGTGGTGGGACCCCTCACCTGGGGACTGGAACATGTTAATTTGGGGGCCGAGGGCAGCCACGTTCACTCTTCCTCAAGGACAGGAGGAGGAGAGGGAACAAAACAGATGGGGTCCCAGGCCATGTATATCCCTGTCCTTGTCTTTACTTGGAGAGCCTCCTGGACCCTGACCACAAAACCCTCTCCCCTTTTCTCCTTTGCTTGCTCACGACAGTATGGGCTATGATCCTAGAAATGACCCATCCAGGGAGACGCCAGACCCCTTCCTCTCCCAGGGTCAGCACAGCCCGACGTGTGCCGGCCGGGCAGGGCGGTTCCTCACCTGGTCCTTCTCGGGGTAGACCCCAGCTCGGAGGAACGAGGCCTTCCAGCTGTCCACGTCCTCCTGGGAGTCACAGGCCAGCTCGATCTGCCGCAGGTCCTTGTAGACGTTCCTGCAGCAAGAGGGAGGAAGAAGAGGCATGTGGTTCGAGCCTGCCCGTGGGGCTAACAGGTGCAGGGAGCTGTAGCGTGGGCTCTGGGGTCCGAATGACGGGGATTCACACTTGACCCGGGCACTCACAACTGGAGCCCCAGGATGGCAGTGGCACCTGCAACCGGTCAGGCTGAGAGGAGCCCCCAGTTAGTGCCTACAGCATCTAAAACCCTGCCAAGTGCAGCGCACATGCTCGGTGATGTCTGCATCTAGTGGCATCCGTGGCATTTGTTTTTGTGGGTTCGGGTGACTCCTCTCCTCTCCCCTCTTCCATGCCCTCCTGTGGGGGCCAAAGGCTGCCCAAGACACTCTCAGAAGTGGGCAGGTGTCCCCTAACACCCCTGCCTGGGGAAGCTCCCATCAAGGTTTCTCAGGGAGGCTACAGCAAAGTTGTTCAAAAGAACATTCCGCGATGGCAGAACCTGTGTCGTCAGGTGCGGTAGCAAGGAGCCGCAGGTGGGTTCTTTGTGAGCACCGGGAACGGGGCCAGGGTGACTAAGGAAGCGAATTTCAACTTCATTTTATTTCAGTCAGTTAACATTTAAATAGCTAAATTTGGGCCAGTGGCTACTGCACTGGATACTGAAGGTCTAGAATGTGCCCCGATTCCTGGGGGGGCTGGGCTGGTGGGGGGAGGGATGTGGAGGGTTGGGGCTCCCAGCTGAGCATGTGCAAAGCAGGACAACTGTGGGTCTGTGAGCAGAGGCGGCAAGAGCCACAAGGCTGGAGGAGAGACGGATGGACAGTGTTCTGCAGGCTGGGATCTGAGCCACACACGTGCTCTCCTGTCCCACAGGGCAGCGGTGGCCGAGACGGCCAAGCTGGCCCACCGCTTCGGCGTGAGATCCGAGTCTGAGGTTACTCATGGCCCGTGACGGAGCTACGGCCAACTAGCAGTCAGCGCATGGCTGCCCTGAGACTTCTGGAAGGAGTCTCAGAGAGTGGGAGGCGGGCCTTCGTTGGGAAGGCTCTTCCTCTTCTGTTGCACTGCCTGGAATATCACGGTGGCTGGACCTCGGGCAGCCATCTTGGAAGAGGAGGAGGAAGGCTCAGGAATAAGGATGGACCTGGATGCCTTTGGAGCCACCCCACCTGCCCCAGATGGGAACGTCATAAGAAACAAGAGCAACTTCTATCTTGTCTCCGTGACTATTATTCTGGGGTTCCTGGGCTCACTCGTAAATGATACATTAGGTACCATCTTCACAGGGGATCACGGGCCCAGGGAGGCAGGCCAGCTGCCCACTGTGCAGCAAGGAAGAGCTTCCTGGCAGGCCTGCCCCACAACAAAGCCCAGGTTCAGCCACGCCAAAGCGGGTCCCAGAGCTTCAGGCCATTCTGTGACAAAGCAGGTAGAGCTACTCCTACACAGAACGTGACGCTGGCTCCAACCCATGGGAGCGATGGGCAGTGAGGGAGGTGGTCCCGGGGAAGCGGGGAGGATGTCGATGTCTGTTGGTCCATCGTGAAGAACCTCCAGGCCTTGGCTGAAAGCCGCTGCGACTTAGGTGCCCCCTGGCTCCTGGATGAGGACGCACCAGAGTCCCGCGTCCACACTCTGCCCTTCCCCCTGCTCTCGGATCCCCTGCCAGCTGGACCTCTTCCCAAGCTGAGAAAAACATCTTTATTTTTGCTGAAGTCTCCCCCCAGTGCGCGGCGGGGTGGGTTTTCCGAGGACCTCCTGGGCCTTTCTCTTCTGTCTACACTCACTTGAGGGTCTCACCCCCATCTATGACTTTGAACGTGGCCATGCATTAACAACTCCCCAATTCACACCCCGCCTGGAGCTCATTCCCCAACACCAGACTCTTGAATGGGCACGGCTGCCTCCCTGATTCCCCACGTGGTGTCTCAGAGGCCTCTCTCCCTCAGCGTGGCCCCAACCCAGCCCCTGATGGTCCCCAAGCCTACCCTGACTCTGCCTTCCCCAGCTGATGGCAGCTCGGTCCCTGCGTGAGTTCAGGGTCACCAGAAAATGCCTTCCTCTCTTGCACCCACATCCACCAGGGCTTTGGTCAGCTCTGACTCTCGGCATCAGCATCGGCTGCCTCCCCCTCTACGTCCTCAGCCCCACCCCAGCCCAGCCCCCACAGCCTCCCACCTGGACCAGTGCTATGCAACCCATCCTAGTTTCCCCACTCCTGCCCTACCCCGCCACAGCCACCAGGGGGCGCCTGTGAGCACCTGAGCAGGGGCCAGTCCCTCCTCCGCTCAGAACCTCGGCCATCACTTCATCAGGTCTCTGCCCAGACAGGACTTTCCTGACCACACACTGGAAGCACCCACGGCGGTTTTCTGTTTCTCACTTGATTCCCTTTCTAAATTTTTTTTTTTTTAATGTTTAATTTTGAGACAGAGAGAGACAGAGTGCTAGTGGGGGGGAGGAGCGGGGTGGGGGGGGAGGGAACACAGAATCCGAAGGAGGCTCCAGGCTCCGAGCTGTCAGCACAGAGCCCGACGCGGGGCTTGAACCCACGAACCGTGAGATCATGACCTGAGGTGAAGTCGGACGCTTAACTGACTGAACCACCCAGGCGCCCCTCACTTGATTCCCTTTCTGGAACATGAGACCCCAGGGCAGGGACTTTACACAGAAGACGCTCAGTGGGTACTGCTGACTGGATGGGGACGGCCACCCTCCCCCCGTGGGCCCTCACCTCTGCTCTGTGTTGAAGATGGCGAAGACGTGCTTGTTGGACATGAAGCCTTTCTCCACGTCGCGGATTTTCAGGTTGTCCAGAGGCAGCATGTACTTCTTCTCCTTCTCCTGAGGGTGGAAAGGGGAGGGGTCACCCCAGACTGGACCCCACCTCGAGGGCCACCTGCCACAGCCTCTCATGCTGGTGGCTTTATTTGGATTAACTCACCTGCCTCGGCCCCCGCCTCTCCCTTGTCCACTTTGCCCCAGCCATGCTGGCCCCCTCGACGCTCCCTCAAGGTGCCAGGTGGGCTCGTGTCACCCCAGGGCCTTTGCTGGAATGTTCCTCCTCCCAATGCCCGCGTGGCTCCCTCCTTGCCTCCTTCAGGTTTTTGTGCGGAGGGGACCCTCTCGGAGAGGCCTGCCCCGACCCCACCCCACACGTTCGCAGGCACTGTCTCCCTTGCCTTCTCCGTCCTCCTTCTCCCCTTGGTACTTCCTCTCGCGTAACACAACACCTTATCCTGCTCACTGACCTAGGCTATTCTCTGTCACCCACCTATTCCTCAGTTCCTCAAGGCCAGGGACTCCTGTCTGGTTCACTACCACGCCTACGACCACTCTATCTTCACAATGAGCCTGTAACTGAATTACTGCTATGATCCCATCTTACAGAGAGGGAGACTGAGGCAAAGAGGGGGCAGGCAACGATTCAGGGGTAGGGCTGGGATTTAAAACTAGTCAGCTTCAGATGATCCTGGAGCTGGAAAGTGAGCCCCCTTGAGGTGATGCCTGAGCTCCAAAGCCACGGAAGTGTCACTCGCTTCCCAAGGGCAGCCCTGATCAGGAAGTGCCCCACGGAGTACAGGCACAGCAGTCCTGGCGGCTGCTGGGGAAGCAGCTGAGAGGATGTGGCCCTCAGCCAGGGGCACAGGCCTGGCGAGTCACGGAAGCCAACATTCACCCACCGATGGAGGCTAAGGACCTACTGTACCCCCAGCCTGGGGCTGGGCCCCTGTGGGTGCATCATCTTAGACCTCCCTGCGGCCCAGGCCTTAGCAGTTCAGATGGGCTCTGCCCCTCCCCGGCCACGGACCCTTGGGCAAAGCACTCCCTCTCTATGCCTCAGTTTCCTCATCTGTCAAAGGCAGACAGGAGTCCTGCCCTCCCTGTGCAAGGTGAGGATTAAGTCGAGCCCAGGAAACACTAGGGTTTTCTTCTGTGTGTTTGTCCCTCAGTCTTATGGCTCTAGGGTCAGGTCCCAGGACTCTGGCAAAGGAGGAAGCCAGGCAGAGTGCTCCTTCCGGCCGAGCTGCAGTGAGGAGCAGAAGAGGGGCCTGGCGGCCACCGAGGTGCGGACCCCCCGTTCATGCTGCAGAGGGGGGTCTGAGGAAGGAGACGGCACAGAAAGGCTCCGGCTAAGTCCCAGGGCCCTCCAACCTTCCGGAGAAGAGTCTCGGGGGCTTTAGAAGGGGCCGGGATGGGGGTTCCCTGCTCAGAAGACTGTGGAAGGGCCTCTGTTGCCCCCGCCCTGTCGTGTCAGGAGGCAGGAAGCTTCCAGTCGGCTGGCCAGGCCAAGTAACTGAGTCACAGTCCTTCTGGGCCCCGAGCGAGACGCCACATCTGGAACTGTTTATAGTGTGATTCCGCCCAGAGCGCGGCAGCTGCCTTCCTGATGCTGTTGACACGCACGCACAGAACACAAACACACAGAGACGTAGAGGCGTGTGCGCACCCCGCCCCCACCCGCCCCCCAAAGAGCCCTCTGCCTGCACACAGAGGCCGCGGACCCAAACCCTCCCTCCCGCCCACGCCCACCCGCTCCCCAGCCCCCTCCTTAGGATTTCCTGCAAACCCACAACTTTCTCCAGATGCGAGCCGGCCCCAGCCGTGCCACGTCAGACGAGAGAAGCGCATCGGCGCAGGCACCGGCCTCCCCGCCCGCTCCAAGGGGCCGGGGCGCAGTGGCCCTCTTTGTCCCCCCTCCCCCCCGCCAGGGGGCCTGCAGGACGGACAGCCGGCCCCGCCCACCCAGTGTTCAGACTACCTGTTCAGGGGGTTCTGAATGTGTACAGTAGTCTGCACATTGGTTAGGCTGGGCTCGGGCAAGCGGCGCGTCGGGACGGGCACCCCCGAACTTCCGCCCCCTCCGCAGCGAGGCGGACCCGGAGGTGAGTGTCATCGCCCACCGCCCTGCTCTCCACCGGGATGGAGAGACGTGCACCGAAGCCTGGGGAGTCAAGAAGGGCCTGGGTGGGAGACAAGGTGCCAGGGAAAAGCAGAGGGAGCCGCCGCCAGCCGCGGGGGTAGGGGCTCTGGCTGAACGGTCCCCCTAGTCCCACCCCACTCTGTAACTGCTTCCTCTTGGGTTATTTTTTTTAAATAAAGAAATACGGTTCGCCTCTCTGAGAAGGACCCTGAGCTGGGGGGGGGGGGGGGGGAGGGGACGGGGGGGGGGGGGCGGCTGCCACGTGTGGGGTTCCGGGGGTCCCGCCCCTCCCGACCTCAGACTGCTTTGTGTCTGCGGCGCACACAGGGCCCCTTTCACGGGCCTGACGGTTCTCGTTACCGCTGGCGGGCGATCCACCCTCCTCCCGTCCCGAAGCCTCCCCTGCCCTGGGTCTGGGCCCACAGGAGGGTCCGGGGCTGCTGCTTTCAACCCCCACATGAGGGGAAAACGAGGGACCCCTTCTCCACTAAAGAAAAGGAACTCTTAAAACCGGACTTGCAGTGAACGGCCAGGAGGGGGTTCGGGCCCCAAGTCCCCCTACCACTGCCCAAGGCCGTCACAAAGCCTGGCACTCCCACCCTGGGCGGAGATGCCCGGGCCCAAGGTGGAGACCGGCCCTCAGCTGGCCTGGTGAAAGCCTCAGCAGACCGGCTTTCAGACTGTGGGGGCAGAAGGAGGGAGAAAATGCAAAAGCGTCATCCCCACCCCCTCACCCCGGCCATTTTGAGAAGCTGATCTGACCACAAGGGTTCCTTAAGAAACGCCTGACCTCACCCTCCCTCCACATCCCAACCCGGAGAGGCTCTGTGGTCGTGGCCACGCCCTTTCCCGGCTTAGAAACAGCCACCAGACAGGGTCCTTCAGGGGGCGCGGGGTTCCCGATGCTCTTGGAAGGTTCCAGAATGAGTGGGAACAATGACATTTCACCCCTAGACACCCTCCCTCGGAGGAACCGTGTCCAGCCCGGGCCACAAGAGAGTGGTCCAGGCCAGGGCTGAGGTGTCTCTCAGGACAGGGAGCACACGCCCTATACCCCCAACACAGGGACCCTTCCCCACTCTGTGACACAGGGCGAGTCACTGCTTGGAGCCCGATTCCTTAAGAACAAATGGAGCATAAGGATTTTCGGAGGAAATTGTGGCCACGGTGGGCTCCCCAAGCCAGTGAGCCTGGCACAGGGCAGGGACTTGACAAACAAGAGCTGTGCCATCCCAGGTGACTAGGACACGCGGTGGCCATGTGACCGGATGGTCAGGGGCACGAGCAGAGCAATGCAGGTACCTTCCTCCGCAGGCCCTTCTTCCCTTCTTCAGGCTGCTACAGACCATACTGGGATGGGCAGGGGGGATATGGGACCACGGCAGCGGAGTCACAGGTTAAGGTGGCAAAATGGGGAAGGTGGAGCTCGGGCTCCGGACAGCCTCCCGGCACAGGCCTGCCAAGCTCCCCAGGACACGGGCAAGAAACAGACTGCCGTCTCCGTAAGTGCCTTCGTTTGGGCCTCTGTCACAGACGCCTAACGCCGCCCTGGCCAACAGGGAGGGCTGGTGGGCCTTTCATGGGGCAACCCAGGAAAATGAAAGCAACACAGTGTCCCCCACTGGTGACCCTCAGAAGCCGATCCCGCCCACGACAGAGCAGCAACAGGCAGTCACACTGGAGCAGCGCCATTCCCGGGCCACTAGGCCGTAGCCACGTTGTTAAGAGAACTAAGCAAAGACGTGGGCCGCTCGGGCCGGGAGGACAGGCCAGTGCCGAGGCGGAGAAGGGACCCAGACAGCAGTGCTGCCCGAGAGGCGGCCCACTGGGCTGGGGGCGCAATCGCTCAAGGGCTTGCCTGCGGGTTCCCGGAGACCACGGTACAAGGCAGCACACAGCCCTGGGGTTTGCGTTCCTGGTGCCATTCCCAGAGGCCTCCCCAGGCCCTTTGGATCAGGACAAGTACATAGGGAATGTTCTAGACAGACGCTATAGCTAAGCACGTCACAGGGGCCATTCTACCCCACTTCATAGACAGGGAAACGAGGCACCTGGCTGAGCCCCTTGTAGACGTTGGACCCCCAGCACCTCAGCAACCTGGCCGGGAGCCTGAGTCCCTGACCTCAGACCGTGCCCCCTCTGAGAGCCAGGGATGCCTCCCTGTGACTCTGGAGGCTGGGGTCGGTTTGTAGCCTGCCAAGGGCTCCCCTCTCCATCTCCCTTTCCTCCTGAAGTGGAGCTGCTATCAGGCTGGACCCCTAGAGGGTCACGTGGGGCTGGGATATGCAACCTGGTGCCTAGTATGCACCCCCCCCTTCCAGCCCCGCCCCAGTCCTGGCCATTACCATCCTCAGGGAGGAGCTTGGGGAGCCTTCCTCGAATGAACGAGCAAGCACCCGCCCACTCTAGTCCCGCCGCCCCCCCCCCCCCCCCCCCCAGCCACTCACCTCCTCATCCTTGTACCAGGACAGAGACTCGGCCGTCAGCACAAACCAGTACTCCTTGGAGCCGCCCTTCATCAGACTGATGTTGTTGATGGTCAACCAGCCCCTGCGGATCACCTGGGGGGGAAGGTGCTGCTCAGAGGGGGACAACGCCTGCCGCCCGGCCCAGCCCACCCCCGTGCAGGGCCCGGGGCCCTCGTCCCCAGTAAGGAAGACGGACCACACGGCAGAGATGCCTCCAGCCCTAGGCCAGGCAACCCAACTCCACCTTGCCCCCAAGCATTTCCCACCGCAAACCAACACGGGATGCCCAGGCAGACAGACACGGGGCACGCACACTCACTCACAAGGCTCGGGGGTGGGGGTGGAGGGGGGCAGGGAACCGGGCCCCCCGGGAGACCCCCTGCACGCGGGGTCGAGTCAGCACAGGCAAGAAAAGGTGTGCCCGGCTACAAGGGGCCCGGGACAGTTCCCGGGCTTGTATGGGAGTGTGTCACATGGGACGTGACATCGGAGGAATCACACTTGCGGGACCAAGTGCCAGGGACACCCTCACACCCTCTGGAAGATGGCTGTTGGCGGAACGCTGGGGGAATTGCCACGAAATGGGAGTGGTTCTTTCTCTCTCTCCTTTTGCGGCTGACCGGCAGAAGCTTAACCCACAGTGTTGACTCTGCTGCCCGCGCCGTTGGTCACCTGCCCAGCTTACTATGGTGGACACTTGGTGTCCTGCTCTGGACGGGGACTGCGGCCAGCCTCTGTCCTGGGGCTCCCTTCCCCACAGGCTCTTTCCAGAGTACAGGAAGAAGGGATGCTTCCGCCCAGAGGGCTGGGGCCAAAGGTTTGAGCTTGGGGCACCCGCCGGGGATCATGCCCCTCGCTGGCCTCAAACCCGGAAGTCCTACTCTTCTCTGATGCGCTGAGGCTCTGGCCTGGAAGATCCCCTGGCCGGGGCTCGTCTGCCTGCAGCTGTCATCTGAGTAGGAGGCAGAGTCCGGCCAGGTCTTCACAGAGGACTCATCTGACAGCTACGTGTAGGCAGTCTGAGGGGCCATGGTCCTGTGTTCCCTGGGTCATGGAGGCATGTGTGGGCCAGAGCTACCCATCCCTCTGGTCTGGGGACCCCCGGGCAGCGGGAAGCACATGGAGGCACAGGCAGGGCTGCCTGGGGCCCAGGCAGCAACAGACCGGGCCAAGCTATGCGGAGATGCGGCCAAAGACAGCTGGGATGGGCTGGTGTTGAGTCCCCACCTCCCTACCCGCCTCGGGGCGGGGCGGGTGGGGGGGTCGGGGGCAGGATGGGGCTTGGGGGATGACTCTGGGGCTCGCGTGTCTTCCTAAGGGGTAGGTCTCAGGAGGGGCTTTCTCCTCCCACTCTGACCTGCCCCCAGGCCTGTCAAATCTTAACAGGGCCACCTGCTTCCTATGGCTGGAATTAGGCTCTGGGCCATGAAGGTGGAGGCGGCCAGAGCACACCCAGGGACCTCTGCACTACACAGAAGCCCTTGCCCAGGCTGGAGACAGCATGGGATGCCACCTGGTGGCCCTTGTTAGGGCTTCCTGGTGATGACGAGACAGCACCTGGAGACCTGTGGCCACCAGGGAGTGAGCAGAGACTGCTGGCACCCGCCCAACCATGGCTGCCTGGTGGGCAAGGGGGCAGAGACCGCTGGCCCCAGTAAGGTCATGGTATCCTCCCAGGGTGCCCTGGTTTAGCACTGAAAACCTGGAGTCCTGGGAATGCCCCCAGTCCCAGGCAAAGTGGGAGGTCTGGTCACGCTGGGGCAAGGCTGGTCTTCAGACTCCGGCTCAAGGCCACCCAGCAGATGGCCCAGGAAGGAGTCCCTGGCTCCAGCAACCACACCCCCTGTCCCAGAGCTGTGTGGGTCTCTGTTCATACCTGCTCCTTCCTTCCCCAGCCCAGGGGCCAGGGTAGAGCCTGCCTCGTCCTAGCCCAGGCCAGGCAGAGTAGGCATTTCTACACTTCAGTCACCGACAACCAGGGGAAGAGAAGCAGGAAGGAGGTGGAGAACGTAGGCGGTCAGTGCTCCCCAGAAGACAGGTCTTCATGTGGCGAGGCCTCTCCACCCCGGGGCCCAGCCCAGTTCCCAAGGGGGCAGATATGCCCCCCACCTACCCCCTCCTTGGCCTGGCTCACCTGCCTGCACCCTCAGTTAGTAGCAGTCAGAGCTGGCAAACGGGGCCCTGGCCATGCTGTGGGGCATGTGGCCACGGGGCAGATGCCGTGCCGGGAATGGCCCATCTGAGTAGGCCTGGAGAAGCCTCCAAGGTCCCCTTCCCCTCGAGCTGCCCAGAGAGCTGTCCGCGTGGGAGCCATGTAGGGTCAGAGATGAAATCCCACCCTGGGGAGGCACAAGCTGTGGGCGGTAGACACATGTGCTGAGTCTACAGGAGAAGGAGTGGCTGGCCTTCCTCATCCAGAAGCCAAATTTGTGCCCCAGGGGCCTGGCTTAGAAGGAGGGGGGTGGAGGGACAGAAGAGGCAGGCAGGCTCCCACGCTCCGGGGTGCACAGGGACAGGCACGCACACACGCCAGGGGTGGGAGGAAGGGCCGCCGGGGGCAGCACGGGCAGCAGCAGGAAGCAGCAAGCTGGGGCCCGCCGGCAGGGTGGGTCAGCCTCCTCCTGGGTCAGGGTTCTCGGCCTGAGTCACCTGGGGCAGGAATGGGAACCGTGGCCGGGAGACCCAGGGGCCCGCAGCCGGGGCGCGGCTGGCCTTTGGTGCTGGGGATGTGGAATCTGGCAGGAAGAGAACAACTAAACCTCTTGGGGTGTGAGGAGAAGCGGGCCCCTGGACTGTGTGGAGGGGGAGATGGTGAGTATTCAAAGTGAGAATCCTGGGCGTGGCGGGAAAGGAGTGATGCCTGCCGCAGGCAAACGCTAAGGGAAGGGAGCAAGTGGCATGGAACAGTCTAACCAATCATCGTATCTGCCACGGGCAGGGAACAATAGTGGCAGCATCCAGGAGAGAGTTCCCTGATCAGCCAGTCACGCCTCTCGTGGGTGTCGAGGAGTGTCACGTGCAAAGCTATCACATGGGGGAAAAAATTCTTTGACCAGTCAAATCACATCTGCCACAGGAAGGGGAGTGGTGGCCTGCTCAGGAGAGTACGCCAGGATCGATTAGCCATGCCTGCACACGGCCAGGGAGGGGCACAAAGGAAAGCGCGCCGGATCGATTAGTAATGTCTGCCCGGAGTGCAGGAAGAGAACATTTCGGCATGATGAGGCCAGTGGCGGCAGGGGCAAGAACCAGTTCCAGCGGGGCTTAAGCAAAATCTCCCCCGGCCAGGGATGTGAGGCGAGGGAAGCATGGGGTGTTAGTTGAGTATCTGCCATCCCTGACCTATAGGAAACTAGCTACATGTGTCAGAAATGGGCTGGCGGGCGGGCTGGGCCTCCCACAAGGGTGGTGGTCAGGTTAGTGTCCGTGTGAGTCAGCTTATGCCCAGGGCAACACGGAGTCCAGCGGGTGTTGGCCACGGCAGGGGGTTTTTAGGTTAGCTCGATTTTTAGTTGTTCTGTTATTTGGGGGGGAATCGCTTCTCGGCCTTTTGGCTAAGATCAAGTGTTATTTGGGGGGAAAGGGACATTTACGGGGCGGCGGGGTCTCCACCACTCTTAGGTTCTCTAATGTTTGCTACCACACTAAGTGGGTACTTACCAAGATCTCCCCCTTTGAAAATGCAAAGTTAGGATTGTGGGTAAATCAAAGAAGAGCCGGCAGAGGGAAAGAAAACGTAAGGGACATGAGGGGACAGAGAAAAAGCAGGAAAAGCACAAAAATGGGAGGAGAGAAGAGCAAGGGAAAAAACAGCAAAAGAAAAAAAATTACATGCTATTAATTATATTCATGGTGTTAATATTTAATTCATTATCATCTCCCGAAACAAAAAAGCAACAACATATGTATTACCTATGGCAAGCGCAAAAAAATCATGCAGTGGTTACATCCTTCTTTTCCAGAGGGCTCTATAATCGTGCAAGATAGCAGAGCCCCCACCCCCGTCCCCGCTCCCACCCCTGTCTACTATGGAGAAGTGGGGTGAGCTCTGCAGGGATGATGTGTTTTTCTTAAAGAAAAAAAAAAAAAAAAAAAAAAGGAGGCATCTAACACTGGCATATATGAAGCTGTTCATATTTCACAAGGCCTCTGGCTGGGGCATGACATCAAGGTAGAGAACGCTTCATGTGGCTCTGGGTTTCTCCAGGAATGGGGCTCACAGGACCCTCAGGCTCCCCAGAACCGCTGACCACCACGCGGCCTCCCGCCCCCCCCCCCCCCCCCCCCCCCACAGATTCCGAGTCTCCTGGGGCTAGGGCTGGGAACCCAATTCGGCTGCAGACACCCATGCCCCTCTCTTGGGGGTCAAGTTCTAACCGTGGCCTTGGATGTCAGACAGGGCCTTCTGGGTGTGCAAATGTGCCCCCACAGCCTGGGCCAGAGCTTTAGTTCAAAGACAGGTTTCCTGAAACACCCAAACCTTCACAGACTCAAGAGGCTGGGAGTGGGGGTAAGGGGTCTGGCGGGACGTGTCACGAGCCAGGTACCGTCACTGGGCTCGCCGGTCCCTAAGTCCCATCCGCCCCCAAGGCTAGAGCTGTGGGCTGTGGAGGGGCGGGCTACCTGGTTGGGGATGGCTCTCTTCTTGTTCAGCTGTGTACTCCTCTGCTGGGCGCTGAAAACGAAGCAGAGAGAGGAGTCGTGTGGCGACACGCTGGGAAGGATGAGGTGAGGTTCTCTCCCTTGTGGGGGCCAAGCGGGAGCTCAGGGCAGAGGCAGAGAGAAGCGCCTTCCACACAAAGGGTTACCCAAGGGAAAGAGCTCGGGCTCATGCAACGAGAAGATGTATTCAGTCAAACTGAGGCTTCGAGGTCCTGACCTCAGCCACTTCCAAGGGCACCAGCTATTTCCAGGGGTCAGTGGCCCCAGAGCCTCCAAGGCGGGGCGGGGCCCGAGAAGCTGGACTCCCGGGTGGCTGGGAGGCAGCCATGGTGGCTGCAGAGTAACCTGAGAACCAGGCTGTTTGGGGCGCAAACTCCGGCTCCTTCCCACTCTCTCTGCCCATCCCCGACCCCGGCACCAAGTCTTCGGTGGCTCCGACCACAGAGCCGGCCACCCTGGGAGATCAGGACAGGGGACGGCTGCTCACCGTGAAAACGTTCTGGATGGCTTCCGACCCAAATGCAGAGGAGAGGTAAGGTCACCAGAGGGTTTCTATAAAGTCCTTCATTTGCCTCCCTGATCTTTTTCCTTCTTCAGCTACCCTGTTTCCTGGCTAGTTTGTGCCACGCAGATGAAGGCCACGCGTTTTGCACGTGGGCACCCCCTCAGCTCCCTTGTTCTTCCTATTTTCCACTGAGACAATCACAGCACCACCCATCTGCAAACAACTGATACCTCCTATTCCTCAGACATCCTACTTTCTTTTCTTATCGTATGGCTTGAGGAACCAGACATTCCTTTAGGAATACGCATTGTTTTAGGAACTTTCAGAATATGACAAGGCTAACCATCTTGTTACACTCCTTTACTGGCTGCCTCTGGGGCTGTACCTGAAAGTTCAAGCTGGCTGTTGGATAAAAGAGAGAGAGAGAGTAAGAGAGAGAGTTAAGGAAATAGGCTTCCGTTCCTAGACAGGCAAAGGTTGGAAGAGTAAGAATGGAGAAAGAACCGGGGCACCTGGCTGGCTCAGTCAGTTGAGCGTCCAACTCTCGGTTTTGGCTCAGGTCACGATCTCACGGTTTCATGGGTTCGGGCCCCACACTGGGCTCTGTGCTGACAGTGCGGAGCCTGCTTGGGGTTCTCTCTCTCTCCCTGTCTCTGCCTCTCCCCCACTCACACTGTCTCTGTCCCTCTCAGAATAAATGAATAATAAAAAAAAAAAAGAATGGAGGAAAAATTTATCCAACAATTTTCCTAGCATTCAATGAGTTTATTACAGAGCTTTTTCTCTGGGCCTGGGTTTCATCTTTAGAGGGCAGCGAGAAAGCAGCCGACAACATCTAGTCCAGGAAGGAGTTCGGTCAACAGTGTCTGCGGGAGACAGGACCGATTAAGCCCCGCACAGTGATGGCTGGGTGCCAGCGAGGCCCCAGATGTGCTGCTTGGGGCTTCCTGGCTCCCACCCTCACCCGGAAGCCCCTGTAGGTGCCCCTTTCCCTTGCCGGCTCCCAATCAGACATTTCTTGCTTTCAGGTGGATGAGGGGAGCAGGGGGAGGAGTCCAAAGTCCTCCCCTCAGCCTGCAGGGCTCCTCCTGGCAATGGGGCCTGGCCTCTCACCTCCACCCTGCCTTGCTCTCCCGTGCTCCTGTGTCTTGGGTCTCCCTTCCCTCCCTTCCCTGTCCCGACACCGTCTAGGTCTTCTGCCTGTCTGCCACCTGGCTGTCGTGACTTCCTCGGGAAGGTCTCTCCAGGCCACTTCCCTCGCTCCTCCTTCCTACAGCCCCTCACCTACTCTCCTTTCCAACCCTGGTCTTCCACGCGACAACGTGCTTGGTAAAAACACATGTCCAGCCTGTGGGCTGTGAAAGGGCGAGGCCCAAGTCCGGCTCGTTCACCCTCTTACTCCAAGGGCCCTGCCCTGGGCCCAGCTCTGAGACAGTGCTCCACGGCTGTCCAGCGGGCCCCCTCGACGTCCACCCTCCAAGGCTGGGGCCCTGGGCCCCGCCCCCAGCCAGGGCGACCCCATTCACACAGCAGGAAAAAGGCACACAGCAGGCAATACCCACCCGGTCACCAGCTGCTCAGTATAATAACAGCTGGGGGAAGTGGGAAGGCCCAGGAGTCCAGAGGAAAGAGTGGAGTGGTCAAAGGAAAAACAGGAGAGATTGTGAGAAGGAACTGTGGATGAAGTGTGAGAAGCAGAGACATCAAGGTGAGGCACAAACAGCAGCAAACCAAAGAGGGGGACCAGCGTTTTCCGCCCACATACACCTGGCTGCTGGGGGAAGAGGCGCAGGAGGTCAGGGCCCCTCAGTCCTCCCATAGCAGGGGCAGCCCAAGTAGGGCCCTTGGCTCGTCTGGGTGTCGAGGACAGCTTCTGATCGATCCTTCCTTCCTTCCTTCCTTCCTTCCTTCCTTCCTTCCTTCCACTCACCTACCATGTGCCCAGCAAAGAACAGCTGACCGACTCTGTTGAGTGCAATGATAGATGTCCTACCCACAAGTGCTGGGTCCAGCACAGAGACCCCTGAGATAAAGATCCTCTTGCACAGCCTGCTAGCCCAAGACTGGGTTCTAACGGGCCCTGCTCCACAAGGAAGCCTCCCTGCGACCCCAAGGCCAGGCCGGAAGGCTGCCCCTTGGACTCAACACAAGCCTCACGCAGCCCTGACCCCAGCAGTGATTACCCTGGGTCTTAAGGGGTTGGCTGCGTGTCTGTCTCTGGCACGGGACCTTCGTTTGAGGGTGGGGACCTGGTTCTGTGCTTGGCACAGAGAACGCACACCAGGAATACTTGCTAAGTGAATGCCAGGAAGCTGGCTACCGATTCTTCGGTTGGGCTCAGGCAAGAAGACCTTCAGGAGGCCATCAGAGCAATCCATGTGACGCCCAAGTTCGCTGAGGGTGGACCCAGGGGCTGACGGAGTCAGCGCACGATGCCCGAGGCCCCCAGCATTTACATCTAAGCCCTGCCGAAATCAGAGACCCCTGCTCTGGCACCTTCCTTATCCACGTGCCATGGAAGGGTTTGATTTTGAATCCATGGTGTACGGATGGGAGCCACGGAGAGCCTAGACGGGACAGCACGCTTCCCAACGAGCAGCCCCCGGAGCCTGTGAGATGTTCTGCGAGAGGGCCAAGTGCAGATGGGGGAGTCTGGAGAAAGCTGCACAGTTTATGAAGGTTCTGAGAAGTCACGTAGGAAGGAGAGCACTGAATGCCGCCAGCCTCACCCTTTCCCGAAGCGGCTGACCACAGGTCTGCCCCATAGGAGGCATGTTGAGGACGATGAGGATGGACGCTGCTATTAGCCCAGGAAAGCTTCCAGATACCCTCAGATGGCTCTACGCTTCACCCCCCAGACCCTGACAGAGAGACCCTCTTGCCCCAGTCTGCTGAGGGAAGCCAACTCAACCACCTCCCTCGGGGCCTGGCTCTGAGGGCAGGCATCGGTGCCACCCACCAGCTGCTGTCCTGAAAAGTACATACTTGGCAAATCCGATAAAGTCCTCGTGGTTCGTGTTGATGTAGGACTGCTCGATGTCGATCAGAAGAAGAATCTGGAAGAAGGAGGGGAACTGTGAGTACAGAGCGGAGGTTGGCGGGGACGGCAGTGGCCAGAGCACTTCCCCAACCCGCCAGCAGGGGGAGCTGGAACCCTATGGCTTCCCAGGCCGAAGCAGGCGTATCCTTCCAACACAAACAAACCTTGGGGTAAATCTGTAGGGGGATGAGGGGCACGGGTAACTGAAACTTCAGGGCCTCACAAGGAAGAAAGACGGGGCCAACAGAGCAGAGGGAGGCAGCTCGTTGTGCAGCGGTGGCTGCAGGCGCGGCCTAGGCTGACCACCTGGGCCGCAGTCTTGCCAGGCCACTGCCTGACTTTGTGACCCTTGGCCTCACGTTACGGGATGGTGGAAGGTGGAAAGGAACAAGAGGTCCAGCTGTGTAGGGTTAAATAATTCCCAATACATGAAGTGTTTAGAGTAGGGCCTGGAGTGTTGTAAGTGCTGCATTCAAACAGCGAAGATGATGTGGCCAGGCAAGGGCGCTAGAATGGAACCCACAAACACAGGCCTGCAGGAGCCAGTCAGGGTGTGATCTCAGATAAGGGACAGGCCTTCACATAACACCCTGCCCTTTCCTGGCGTTTCACTGTGCCTCTGAGCCCTCCAACATCAAACATGCCAGGCACTTGGACTTTGTGGGGGTGCTGGAAAACGCTGGGGTGCTCTGTCCACGGGAGCCATTGCTGCTGGTTTTATAAGGCCTGTGCCCCATCGGCCAGAGCCCTGGGATGGAGCCCAGAAGTGCTGGCCGTGGGGCAACCAGGCGCCATGGCGTGTATGAAAAGGACAGCAACGTTCTTGAAAACAACAACAAAATTAAAGGGAATCTTTGAAGCTTTTGATACAACTTCAGGGCTACGAAAGCCGCACGGGAGCCAGCTTCTGCTCCACTGACGCGCGAAACAAATACAATGCGGAGGCTTGTGCTGGTTCTGGTTTGAACAAACACCTGCCCAGAGACCCCAGTGGACACCTGGGGGGAAGGGACCGGACTGGATGCAGCCACGTGCAGCCGGCTTTGGGCTCACTCGGCACACGGCAGGTGCGGGGACCTGTCCCACTCTCTGTCCTCGTGTGCGCTCGGTCTTCACGAGGAAACGTTGGAACATAAAAAGCACCCACGCATCATCGGGAGCGCGAGTGGATAAAACAAGTTGTGGTCCACACGCACGAGGGAACCCTATGCGGTGACCATCGGCAACAAACTGCAAAACACCACAAATGACAGGGATGAATCCTGAACGTGCTAGGCGGAGTGAAGGGAGGCGGACTCAAGGGGCTACATACGACGGGAGTCCACTCAAGTGACATTCTGGAAAAGGCAAAACTTGGGGAACAGGGAGCAGACGGGTGGTTGCCGGGACCTGCGGGCTGCGGAGGGGTAAAGGCGGGGAACTCTGAGGGCCACAGAATGGTCCTGCATCTTGCTGAGGGGGCGGTGGGGGAGGGGGGGGGGTTACCTTCTTTTATGCATTTGTCATTACTCAAAGAAATGTATGCTCAAGATTTAAGCACATAAACTTTTTTTAATTAAAAAAAAAAAAGATTTATGCAAATAAATGACACCTGAAAGGTAAAACATAAAGCCAATACCTGGTCCTTGGTTCTCCCCTCCCGTTCCCGGATGTACGTGGTGACGATTCGCTCCGTCTCTTCTCGCAAGCGGGGGTAGGAGCTGAGCTGGGGGGCGGGGGAGCAGAGTGGTGGCATTGGCTGTGTCCTCGTGGCCCAGGAAGCGACACGACCACACAGAGAACGTGGGGGAGGGGAAGTGACAAGGGGCGGGCCCACCGAGTCCCCACCCCACTCCTGTCTCATAGCTGCTCCAGCTGGGAGACAAGAAAGGGACGGTGGGGGAACGGTGTGCCAGAGAGAGTGACAGGGTGCCCACGCACGAGCAGAGGTGCTTTTTGAGAATGGATTCCAAGATGGAAAGTGGCGGAGAAAGTGGGCTCTGTGTGTGTCTGCTGCCCTGCAGCGATGGTGGCCCCCTCCGCCCAGCACTGAGGGCGAGGACCCGGAGCATAGTAATTAAGGCCACCAGGCCAGTGAGGCGGGACCTCTCGCCCAGCTCGTGAGTGAGTAGCGCCTGTTCCAGGTTGATGGGGGCGCCATCTGGGCCATCTACCTCAGAGGGACCCCCTTGCCGAAAACCATTCCCCGATCATAACCAAACCAAAGGCACAGAGAAGCCCACCTTCTGGGGTTTGGGTGAAGTCCACATGGTGGGGAAAACTGAGCGGATGCTCAAAATCACTAGTGGAAAGCCTCTCAAACGCCCTGTGACTTGACGAACACGCAGGTCTGCGCGCTGATAGCATTTTACCTGCGGCGACAGTTTGGAGACCTGCCGGCCCCCCCCCCCCCCCCTTCTCTACGGGTTCCAGGAACAGGCACTCCTGCCGGTCCCCACCGCCTGCACCTGGCTACACCACGGGCCTCCCATCCCCGTCCGAGCCCAAACTGGGAGTGTGGACCAGGCGTGCGTTCCCAACTCCCTCCCGTTCGTCCGCCACGCAAAGTGGAGGCGTCGCGGGGCGACAAGGGGCCCACAGAAGGGGGTTCCTGCTGAGGTAGAGTTTCCAGATGCGTGGGTGAAGACTAACATGGGTAGGGGGAGAAGATGCGGGACGAATGCGCAGGTGATAACAACGAAACCTTCGGTTACCTTCTCGGCACACTTTTTAATGACCGTGGCCAGTTCTGAGACCACGAGATCAACACACTTCAAACTCGGCTCTTTGAGTTTTACAATCTGTTTTTTCACAATGGCTTCAAAGGCCATGTCGGGGGTGAAGAGCCCCGTCCTGGGTCATGCGGAGGGTGGGACGAGGTAGAAAGACACCCAGGGACAGTGCAGGCCACACACGCGGGATGGGAGACAGAGAAAGAGAAGAGAGGAGAGTCAGCTGGTTAGTAACATGCAAGTAGGAGGCTGTGCCCGCATTTGCCCCGGAAGCTGCTTCGGATCAAGGAGGAGTCCTGGGTCGGAGGAGAGGCTGGGGCTTGCTCTGGGCTTTCATTACGGAAGCGCTAGGGGTCAGTGTCACGGTTCAGACAGCCGAGGGAATGTGGAGGCCTTGAATTTCCACACCTGTGACAATGCGATCTTGGATGATCATCTCTACCCAGTCTAGGTTTTTCTCTCTCTCTCTCCCTTTTCTAATCGAAGAAGCTTAAGAAGCAAATGTGGGCTTTTCCAGACCGAGACAGAAGGCTCAAGCAGAGTTTCCCTGCCTTGGATGACCGACCCAGAGCTCTACGGCCACCGTGGACGTGCAAGCACGAACCGCCCACTGGGAAGCACTTCAGCTGCCTGGCCAAAGCGTGCTGCCCTGGGAACCAGGCCTGCGGGGGAGCCCAGCGCGTCCTGCCAGGTGGAGACAGCGGCCCGTGAACACTGGCACACGGTGCCTGTGACCTAGTGGCTCAGAGGACATGCTGCCTGGGGGGGCAGCTCTGTTCATGGAGGAAGCCAGGGGGACTTGGTGGAGGCAGTTAGGAGCCAAGCTGGGCACCCGAGTGTTCGTTACGCTGTTAGCATTCGGGCCTTTCTTGGTGCCTTGGGGACAGAGAAGTGGCTGGCTCCAGGAAAGCCCGAGGGTGCCAGGCGTTTGTCAAGAAAGGGTGACAGCCAGGGAGGTTCGTTCAGGGAGCCTGGCCTCCAACAGCTGACACGGGGTCCCTCTCTGCTTCCCAGAAGGCAGCAAAGCGACAGCCCAATGAAACCCCCAATTCCATCAGACACATGCTAGGCTTGATATCAGGGTCCCAGGGAGCCCTGCCCACCAGTCTGGCCAGTTCTGGAGGCCTGGCGCACCCCGGCCCCCCCCCCCAACACACACTGCGCCCAGGCCAACACGCCCCCGCCCCAGCCCCTGAGAAGAGGCCACATTCTTGGAAACGAAGGCAATCTGGGGGGAAAGGGCACCAGCGGGGCAAAGGCTGGAGCAGCACTGGGAGCCTGATACCAAACCCCCATACCCCCGCGTCCACAAGGCCAGGAGTCACCCTGCCGAGGGCCCGATACCTTACTGGTACACTGCCTAACTGTATTGATTAGCTCCTGGATAACCAGGTCGACACATTTCAGACAGGGCTCTTTCAGCTTGACGACCTGCTTTTTCACAATGGCTTCGAATGCCAAGTCCGGGGTGAAGAGCCCGGTCCTAAAACCATCCGTACCCGGGGGCAGGGGAGATAAGTCAGAGAGAAACAAAGCACGGTCAGCAATTTCATAGGCATGGGCCAGGTCCCCGAGAATGAGCCAAGGTCACAGCAAGTCTGGGGGCTGGACGCCTGCATCCACTGCCTGGAAACCCACAGGGAGTCCTGAGGACGCCATGGTGATGTAAGACTGGACAACCAGAGTGCCTACTTTTGTCGGATAATCGAGGGGACCTAGGAGTCTCACGGGAGCCCTGTGATGGGGACACATGCTGGGTTCCTGTAATCGTGAGTCAGGTCCGGCTCCCCCAACCCCCGGGGGCAAATCTACAGTGAGCTTTCATAGCTGGGCTCATGCCAACTGACTGGGCAGCTGAACCTACGTGTAGCAGAACCTATGGGCAGCAGATGGCCCCGTGGCCTACAATAGATCCACACAAGACAGCACACCTGCCCTCGAGTGCCCTTGGGGACCCACGGGGAGAGACTTCTAAAGCTATTGACAAACCACCCAGGACCCCACTCAAGCCCTCACAGTCAGGGCACCCAGAGGGATGGGGGACCAACTGGCTGGAGGACGGCGCCGCAGAGGTGAAGGGAACGTGGCAGCTATCCCCTCGGCACTTGCCTGACTCCGTGGATGTTCTTAATGGCGTAGCTGATCTCGCGCCGTAAATCCTTCTCGTCGAACTCCATCTGAGAGCAGACAAATCACTCACATGCAAGGAAGTGCCTGCGGCACCCCCATAACAGGTGCGTATTTGGGGAACATTACGTGTCCTGTGTGTGTGTGTTTTCACACGGCGGCCTATCGCACTAGACTAAAATTCTTCAAAACATTAAAACCCAATTTCAGCGAGGATGGCTTGAAATGAACACTCTCGCCCTCTCCCAGAGGTAACGTGAATTCACATGAACTTTCTTATGGGATACTTTGCAATACCAGTCAGGACCTCCAAACACATAGCTACTTTCACGCAGTTTTAAGCGTTGTAGAAATCTACCTCGAGGAATTAGTAAGAATTAGTGACGTTTGTAGAACTATTCGTAACTGCTGAAGAATGTGAAAACCACCTAAATGTCCACTGATGAGAGACTGGCTCAACGTCCAGTGGGACATCCGTAAGATAAGATAAGATACTACTGTGTCATTAACAACACATGAAATATACATAACTGCTTTGGAAAGATGGCCACCGCATGAAAAAACAACGTACAAAGCCATATTCGTTTGTTTTTTAAGTATGGATGAGTATACGTGCTGTGTTTGTATATGCTGGGCACTTACCCCCTCGCACAGAAATAATCGGGAAAGGACGGACACCCAGGTGCTAACAGATGTTGTCTACGGGTACCGGGATTATGGGTGTTTACCCCCCTGTAGCTTTTGTTTTCATTGAAAAGAACTTCGCTGTTTTTTACAAAAATGGTATGTGCTCGTGGTGAAAAGTGTACAACTTCAAGCTAATTAACAACAACAACAAAAAAAATCTCAAATCCCAGGGCCCAGAGCTGACATTTTTTTTGTGCATCTTTGTAGACGTGTCTACATAAAGACACACATCCAGACGCGCCCCTTCACGTGGAAGGGTGCTGTAAATATTATCTACATGCCTTGCTGCACATGCTGGCTCCCTGGCCGGCTTATTTTTCCCATCGACACGATGAGGCCATTTTCCTACGAGAATTTACCTCTGTGCTCTACGTATTTTGCAAAGGACGTGTGCTGGTTTTTGTCAGAGAGAGAAAATGGAGCTTTCATTCGGGTCTGCTGGATACCTCTAAGCTGCCTGCTCAGGAAAGGAGGGCCTGAAGGGGACACCCTGCTCCCCTCCACCACCTCTGCTCCCAGCAGGCTACGCCTGGAGGCAGGAGGGAGGAGGCCCGGCCAGAAGCTGTGCAGAAGGGGGCCTGACCTCGGTCAGGAGGGCCCCGCCCAGCGGTGCTACCTTCACCAGCTCAAAGGGAAACCGCTCGTGGAAGATGCGATTGATTCGGGCACCCCCGGAGAGTTCTAGCGTGTCCACTTGGTCTCCAGAGCCTTCGATCCTCTTTTCGAAGTCCACCCCAAACTGCTGGACCATCCTGGGGGGGAAAAAGGAAACCTGAACGTCAGAGGGGAGGTTCTGACCCAGAATTATGTTCTGGGTCAAGCTGTGGCTTACACACTCCTTTTCACTTTTTAGCACCAAGATGCATACAAAACGAGGAAGATACAGGGCTGCCGATGGCAAGCAATCACCATGTGCCAGGCCCATTAGGATTATTCATTCACTGAATTGGAGGGGGTTGGGTAGCATTATTACTCCCATTTGCATACAGCAAGAGTGAGGACGGGGGAGGGGAGGGTCACAGCTTAGCAACTTCTGCCTTGATCAGGCAGAACTGTGAGTGAAAAAGCAGCCCCTCCACACAACTCAGGTGGATTCTCCCAACGACTGCCGTGATTCCTTGGACAAGTGGCTTTGCCCCTCCGAGCCTCAGTTTCCTCATCTGCATGGTAATAAGTCTCTGCATAGGGTCATTGTGAGGATTCAAGGAGTTTCGATTTTTTTTTTTAATTTTTTTTTTCAACGTTTTTATTTATTTTGGGGACAGAGAGAGACAGAGCATGAACGTGGGAGGGGCAGAGAGAGAGGGAGACACAGAATCGGAAACAGGCTCCAGGCTCTGAGCCATCAGCCCAGAGCCGACGCGGGGCTCAAACTCACAGAGGGCGAGATCGTGACCTGGCTGAAGTCGGACGCTCAACCGACTGCGCCACCCAGGCGCCCCGAGTTTCGATTTTTTATCCACTCCAAGGAATCACCAATCCTAAGCAGCACTATTCATTGGTACCCCCACAAAAAAGAAAGAATGCAGCCAATTAGTGGTAATTCACCTAAAGCTTCTGAGTTCAGAAAAGTTAAAATGTTTTAATTTTTTTTACATATTTATTTATTTTTGAAAGAGAGAGAGACAGAGCGTGAGGCAAGGAGGGGCAGAGAGAGAGGGAGACACAGAATCCGAAGCAGGCTTCAGGCTCCGAGCTGTCAGCACAAGAGCCTGACACGGGGCTTGAACCCACAAACTGCAAGATCATGACTTGAGCCGAAGTTAGAGGCTCAACCAAGCCACCCAGGCACCCCTGTTTTGTTTTGTTTTGTTTTGTTTTTAAAGTGCTCCCATAAGGGGCACCTGGGTGGCTCAGTAGGTTAAGCATCCGATTTTGGCTCAGGTCATGATCTCATGGTTTGTGGGTTCAAGCCCGCATCGGGCTCTGTGCTGACAGCTAGGAGAGCGTAGAGCCTGCTTCGGATTCTCTGCCCCCCCTTCTCTCTGTCCCTCCCCAGCTTATGCTCTCTCTCATACAAAGAAATAAACATTAAAAAAGAAAGTAGTAATAAAAATAAAGCACTGACGTGGTTGATGAAATATGTTAATACCACACATGGGCCCTGGGAACCCGGCCCAACCCTTACAAAAGTCTCTGAGTGTTGCCAATGAGCCCTGTGATCGCGTGTGCAGCAGGGAAGTCAAGTATTTATTAGTGTTTGGTTTTCCTTAGCATTTCTAGTTGCTTTCCCAGCCTCTTGCACCATCTGTCTTAATCATTCCCGCCCCCCAAACTCTTGATCTCCAGTACTGCGCACAGTCTGCCCTGAACAGGAGCTACTGTGGTCAAGGGACCGACCTCTACTGGCCTCTACTGGCCCAAGCCCAGCTTGCTGGCGAAGAGATGTCCAGTTCTCGTGGGCAAGTCCGGCTGGTGCCGGTGAGAGGCCGGGCCTGGCCGCTGATGAATGGGTTCTCCCCGAACACCTGGCAGGGGGGCAGGCGCAGGGTGTCTCAGATCCCAAGAAGCTTTTGTCCCCAAGAGATGAACAGTGTTAAGTCTGAGCATCAAAGCATTCTCACCCCCGAACCCACCATGCAGTGCCGCGTGGCAGAGGATGGGGGGACATCAGGGTTAGGATGTGGCCACTATGGGTGGTGTTCCTCTGGTGTGTCCATGGGAGGAGTCATACGTGTGGGACCCTCTGCCTCATGAGCTGCCAGGGAGTTTCTGGATCCCACTCTAACTAAGCGCCCAGGGTTCCTTGCAGGCCAGAAACCGGGAGTACGGAGGCAGGAGAAGCCTCGAGAGAGAACCTGGTATTGTGGGGCCCACCAACCCTCGCCCCACCTCACAGATGGGTGGCTTCAAAGAGTCCCCATCAGCTCTGAGCTGGGCCAGTGGGCATCCGCTCGGGGTCAGGGTGAGAATTCCAAGAGACAGAGCATAAAAAGCTGGCACAGGGCCAGGCTCCCAACCCTGTTCCCCCATGTCTGTCCTCCCCACAGCCACCAGAGGGCGCCTGTCAACACCTGAATCAGGCCGTCCCTCCTATGCTCAGAACCCTCCCTGGCTCCCACCTGACAGCAAAAGTCTGATTCCTCCCTGTGGCCCACAAAGACCTGAATGCTCTCTGCTCTGTCCCTTCCCTGCTCTCCCCTCCTCCACTCTACCCCTCCTTCACATTCTCCTCTCACTCGTTCTGTTCTGCCACATAGCTTCCTCCAACACTGCAGGGTGCTGTCCTGCCTCAGGACCTTTGCACCTCCGGGCCCCACCCCTGACCTCTTCAGGTCTTTGCCTGACTCTCACTGTCTCAGGGCGGCCCTCTAGACCATTCTATTTTTTTTTAAAAATTTTTTTTAATGTTTTATTTATTTTTGAGACAGAGAGAGAGACAGAGCATGAGCAGGGGAGGGGCAGAGAGAGAGGGAGACGCAGAATCCGAAGCAAGCTCCAGGCTCCGAGCTGTCAGCACAGAGCCCGATGTGGGGCTCGAACTCACGAACTGCGAGATCATGACCCTAGCCGAAGTCGGACGCTCAACCGACTGAGCCACCCAGGCGCCCCCTAGACCACTCTATTTTAAATGGCAACCCCACGCCCATCCTGGCACCCCAGCCTCTTCCCGACAATAATATTTCATCATTTAACACAGTATTCGTTTTCTTATTTACTCATTTTCGGTCCCATCCCTTCCCTCCCTGCTTTCTGAGCACATGGGGGCAGGGCTGGCTGGCTACCCACCCACTGTGGCAGCTCCAGTGCTCAGGACAGGGCCTGGCACACAGGAGGTTCCCCAAGGATGTCTGCTAAGTGAATGGATGGGTGGACGGATGGATGAGGATCGGCACCCGGTCCAGACCCAGGACCCCGCGGCCGGCCAGAGGCCCCGGCGAGCCAGGCAGAGGGTGGGAGACACGTACTGCAGCAAGGCTTTGGTTTTGCGAGTGGGGTCATCGGGCCGGAAGTTCTTGTACTCCTCCACCTCCTTCTCCAGGGACAGCAGCTGGCTCTGCAGCTTGCTCCGCAGGGCTGGCAGGGACTCCCGGATGTGATTGGTCAGTTGCTGTGGGACAGAGAGAGGCCAGAGGTCAGCACAGGCAGGATGCTGGGATGGGGCAGGCCTGTCGCACTGGCAGGGGGCTGAGGACGAGATGGCCCCCTGCACCCGGCGCACCCCCGGCCTCGAGAGGAAGCAACAGGAGTCACACCCGCGCACGGGACCAGGAGAGGGGACACGTGCCGCCCCCAGCAGCGGGACGCCGTGAGCAGCCCCCCTGGGCCTGCGCCGGGCAGATAACCAGCGTTTCTGGGCCACAGGGTACACATGGCACACCGTGTGCTGACCCAGAACAGCCTCCCACGGGTGCTCCAGGGAGAGGCCCAGGCAGGCCCCACAACCTAAGGCAGAAACAGCTCCCCAGGGAAGGCACAGAACGGACGCAGGATGTGTGCTCCCTTCTGTGAAAGACAGGGAGAAAGTAAGAACATATTTTTAGTCGCGTGGACAGAGAGAAGGAAGCATCACAGGAAACAAATGTGGAAGAAAGGCCGGAGTGGGGCAGGCGGGTGGGAAGGGGACACCTCTGCGGCCCCTTCTCTCCTGTTCTGCTTCCGAATCACGTGGATTTAAGCAGTCACAAATTGTAAAAGGAAGCGGCACGGCAGATGAGGTTAGAGAACGAGCCTCAGGATGGGTGGGGAGAGAAAAAGTAAGGGAGAATGGTACACGGCACACAAATACAAGGTTGTTCAGGTGTCAAAAGAAACAAAGGGAAGGGAAGGCAAAGAAGGGGGGAGGGGGAGGGGAGGGAAAGGGGGACAGGGAGGAGCAGGGAGGTGGGAGGAGGGAGAGGAGGGAGCTGGAGAAGGACAGGGAGGAAGGGGAGGGAGGAGGGAGGAGGGACAGGAAGGAGGAGGGGGAGTGGGGAGGGAGGGGAGGAAGACACAGACACAGTGGCCTCTCCAGGCCCTGAATGTCTCTAGAAGGAAGCCCACTTAGTGGTGACACTGGCCGACTCCCAGGAAGGGACCCACCACCAGATGGGAAGAAATGAGATATTCACTATATTTGGGCTGTGGGACTTTTTTTTTTTCTTTTAACTATAATAAAAGAGAGAAAAGAGAGACAGAGAGGGAGGGAACAAAACAAAAAAACCATAAAAGCAGCTAGTACGCTAAAAGCGGAAAGAAGCATTTTGCTGTCATCTGTCCCACACCAGACAAGAATTTAGAGTATCCCTCAAGCCTGAAAAAAGGTGTGAGGGAGCCTCAGGCTCCAGCTCAGCACACTCCGTGGCAGGATTCTGACAGTCCCTCTGACACCCTCTGTGGCCAGGGGCACTGTCCCAGACCCCCTGTGGGGCCTGCATGCCTTCTGGGGTGGGGATCTGAGCCACACACCCTGCAGACCTTCCATCTAGTGTCCGGTCGCGTCTTAGAGCACGAGAGCGGCCCCGTTTCGTTTACAGGGAAAACGGGGCTGGGGGGCCACAGCTCCCAAGAAGTGCCCCGACGCAGAGCCGCATCCCAGGAGGTCAGCCGGGCCCCGTGCCGGCTCCCACAGGAGGCCCCTGCCACCTGCAAGGGGGTTTTACTTCCTTTCCTCTCCCACAGCCCTCTGCCCAGGCCTACTGCTTCCTTTCCTGGAGGGCCCCTCCCACAGGACACTTTCCTCTTTGCCCCTGAGCTGCCTTCTCTGCCTTCCTGTCCTGCACCAGCTTTTCATGGCCCGGCTGCTACCTAACACCTGATTATGCATTCATCTGGTGACTTGTTCCAAATCTGTTCCCCGTCCCCCCCCCCCCCCCCATTAGAAAAATGTCTTCCCCGAGGACAGAGCCCTGCTCTTGTGTCACCCCTGTGTCCCCACTGCATACGCGAAGAAACGACTCACTATTGCTCTGATGCCTTCCCACCTTCCAGGAAGCTGCCACAAAGTCTCAAAGGGGAAGGTCTTGCCACCCTGGATGGGCAAACCAGGACAGACCCTGAGGACAGGCAGCGTCTGTGACAGTGAGACTCTGCAATCCCCCATCAGGGACTTTCCTCTCCAGAGAAATCGACAGGGGCATAAGATGAGGTCATTATCATGTTACTAGCGGCGGCCTCTATGCACCAGGAAGACGAGAAGATGGAGTCAGTCTCCAAAAAGAGACGGCTGAACAGACTGCATTCAGAGACCAGTATGCAGCCGCGAAAAGGAGTGAGGAAGGGTTCTTTTCTGCACACCCAGCACTCCAGGAGATACTGCTGCGCAAAAAATCCTCAAAAGCAAGGGGTGGGGAGGGCGCATGGCGTCATTTACAGTAAGAAAGGGAGAGCAGGGATTCTCGGAAGTCCTTTTCGCTTCTATGGACAGAAAGAAACGCAGGCAGTACCAACTGTGGGGCCCCGGGGGTGGAAGGAAGGGGCAGAAGGGGGCACCTCGCCGCACGTGTATCGATACCTGCGTTGTTCATAAACCCTATGAATGCATTCCGTGTAGAAAAACAAGAGAGCGGTAGAAAATGCAATACAGGAGAGGCCAGCACCTGGTACCTGCTGTGTTTCACGCGACGCACGCACTGAGCACTTAGCGGACGCCGCAGCCCTGGGCGGGGGGGCAGGGACGGTGATGGTTCCCAACTGATGAACGGAGGACAGAGGCTCAGAGAGGCTGGGCCACCCAGTCAGAGACTGGGGTGGGCTTCGGACCCAAGAAGGTCAGGCTCTACAGCGCTCCTGATGAGGTCCGTCCAGCACTCCTGGCCACCCTGCCTCAGTGCCGGCCAGGCGTCTGTAACGTACGCAAACTTCTGGGTACGTGACTAGATCATTACAACGGCAATTAAAATAACAGGAACAGTAACCGTGACAGGAACAGTGCCACGACCCGCTTACTGAATACCCACTCTCCACCGGGCCCCGGATCAGATGTGGACTGAACTCATTTTGCTAAAACGCGCGCTGGCTCTAGACCGAGGCCAGCATCACTGTGGACTGCACCCGCACAAAATCCCGGCTGTACCTGGTTCAGGGTCTTCTGCAGGTGTGGGGTGCCCATGCGGTCAGCCATGTGCCGGTAGGCTGGGTGGGAGAGGAAGAACTTCCTCTCGGCCGCCAGTGCTGTGCGGATGTCCTTCTTGCCCTCAATGTCCTTCTGGCTGCGGTTCACCACACCGATGTAGCCTGCGGGAGGAGAGGGGCAGGGGCCGTGCCAGGTGAGCCGAGGTGCCCGGAATGCCCACCGTGGACCAGGAACGGGGCTGGGCCAGGTGCAGGCACAGACAGGGACCCTGTCCCACAGGTCACTCGCGGACTGGGCCACAAGCCCCACTCGTTACTCAGAAATTGGGAGAACACAAACGCAGAGTGCGGTCCCGGAAAGCAACAGAAGTGTCTGCAGGAGAGGGGTGACGCCCGGCCTAATGTGAGGCGGGGGACGGAGAAAAGCTTTGGAGAAGACGAAACCCACAACCTGTGCTTTAAAGACAAGTGAGAAGGGGCACCTGGGTGGCTCAGTCAGTTAAGCATCCGATTTCGGCTCAGGTCATGATCTCGCGGTTGGTGAGTTTGAGCCCCGCGCCGGGCTCTGTGCTGACAGCTCAGAGCCTAGAGCCTGCTTCGGATTCTGTGTCTCCTCGTCTCTCTGCCCCTCCCCTGCTCACGCTCTCTCTCTCTCTCTCTCTCAAAAGTAAATTAACACTAAGACAAGTAAGAAAACCACTTCAAAAAGAAGGCTGAGTTAGGAATACCTCATCTTGCCTGGTATTAAAACCTGTTACATTTGAAAAGGTTGGGTACATCGGGGCATGTACGTCTGGAGAGATGAATGGAACAGAAAAGAAAAAAGTCCAAAACCACATGAAGGGCAGGTGGGAACTAATGGCTAATTCCTCAGAGCCAACGGGAGGAAGGTGGATCACTCAACGGCCACGGCCAGCAAAGGAACAAAGTTAGTTGTGGGGGCGCCTGGGTGACTCAATCGGTTAAGCGTCCAACTTCTGATTTTGGCTCAGGTCACAGTTTGCGGGTATGAGCCCCGTGCTGGGCTCTACGCTGACAGCACGGAGCCTCCTTGGGATTCTCTCTCTCTTCCTCCCCAGCTCGTGCACACGGGTGTGCTTTTTCTCAAAACAAAACAAAACAAAACAAAACAAAACAAAACAAAAAACACCACATTAAAAAAAGACACGCAAAAACCCAAGCTGGGTGCCTACCGAACCTAATCCTCGAGGGATCACAGATCTATGCACACACCGTGAAACTGGAAGAGAACACGGGTGGTTTTCAGAGATGACTATATTTGGGTTAAAAATTTTCTGAGCCAAGACACAAAGAAAATGGTAACCGTGGCCACGTGAGAAATGGGACATGCAGGAAGGGCTGGGAGACCTTCTCCTTCCCAGGCGGCTTCCAGTACCATTTCGGAATTCTTCGCACATGGGAAACACGCGTGGGAAACAATATGTAAGATAAAGATGTTAGCATGAAGAGAAGATGTGCCATATTCGGGCATGAAGACAAAGGGGACGGTGCTCAAAAAGCCAGAACAGTCTCGGGTCCCCGCGTGGGGACGCGAGGCACTCAGCACACCAGCAGGGGGGGTGAGTGGATGTCACGGGACACTAAGAACTCAGCCTCGTGGCTGACCCATGGTAGGTGCTCAACAAAGCAGACGCGGGGACCGTCATTCACGACTGCTGACATGATCAGAGTTGGAGAGGTGGACTGGGGACAGGTGCACACATACGTACACCCCCCCCACCCCCCCACCCCCACCCCCCCCCCCCCCCCCGCTTAGCAGCAGGCGTTGACGGTCTCCCTTGGGGGGAGGGGAGTGGTGCCTGCCTGCCTGCCCTTATTCGCGCCCAGTCTTGTGCAGGCCTGATTACTTTTCATCCTCTCCGCATATGTCACTATGTCCATTTTACAGATGAGGGGAAGTGACCAAGGGGAGGTCACGGAGAGGGGCAGCCGGAGAATCAAGAGGGTGAGCCCAGACCTGTGGGAAGCCCAAGCTCACTATCATCCACACGACCGCAAACATGCCAACCGCACGGAGCAGAGACAGTGGTCTGGCTTGGATTTTGGTTCCCGAAGGTGCGAGAGTTCTGAGTCTTTGGGAAGCCAAGGAGAAGGCTGCAGCTCGAGAGACTCGAAAGGCCACGGGGCAAGAGGGGAACACCGAGGGAGGGAGGCTGCGGGTACAAGTCGGGAGCAGGCAGACAGGGCCGGGAGAGGAAGGGCTCGCCTTCTTGGACACAGACAGGAAGGCAGAGGGCAGATGCAGACAGCAGTGAGTGGGGAGGAAGGAAGCTGAGGAGGTCTGTGTCACCTGGCCCCCCAGCGGCAATGCTGAGCCCAGGCAGCATCCTTCGGGGACCAAGATTTAGGCCTAGTGTGTGCAGAATGAGCACGCGGTCAGGGGGCTGGGGGAGGGATGGCAGAGGGTGTGAGGACATGTGGGGTCCTCTTCGGGCTTCAGCACCAATCCTTCCTTCCTAAGCCTCCGACAGTGACTCACTCTTCAGCTCGGGATCCTGGCAGCTAAATGGGTGTTTGGGTTCTGCCCTGACCACGTTCCAGCCTCCCCTGGGGGCCCCTCTCATTGCTCAATGTCTCAGCAGGGCTGGGGGCAGGTGGAAACCAGGTTTTCCCCATGCCTATCCCAGACGTGGAAGAGGGAATGCCTAGGGGCAAAAGAAAAGATCTACATGGTCCTGGCAACACCAACATGCCCCTAGGTGCCCACAGCTGACAGCAGGTCCCGGGGGGAAGGAACGGGGCACAAGACGGAAGCAATTAAGAAAACAAAGGCTTGGGGCGCCTGGGTGGCGCAGTCGGTTAAGCGTCCGACTTCAGCCAGGTCACGATCTCGCGGTCCGGGAGTTCGAGCCCCGCGTCAGGCTCTGGGCTGATGGCTCGGAGCCTGGAGCCTGTTTCCGATTCTGTGTCTCCCTCTCTCTCTGCCCCTCCCCCGTTCATGCTCTGTCTCTCTCTGTCCCAAAAAAAAAAAAAAAAAAAAGTTGAAGAAAAAAAAAGAAAACAACGGCTTAGCGGCACCTGGGTGGCTCAGTTGTTAAGTGTCCGACTCCAGTTCAGGTCATGATTTCACGGTTCATAGGTTCAAGCCCCGCATCGGGCTCTCTGCTGTCAGCACGAAGCCTGTTTCAGATCCTCTGTCCCGTTCTCTTTCTGCCCCTCCCCCTCTAGTGCACGCACTGTCTCTCTCTCTCTGTCAAAAATAAATAAATATTGGGGCACCTGGGTGGCTCAGTCCGTTAAGCATCCGACTTCGGCTCAGGTCACGATCTCACGGTGTGTGAGTTCAAACCCCGTGTCGGGCTCTGTGCTGACAGCTCAGAGCCTGGAGCCTGCTTCGGATTCTGTGTCCCCCTCTCTCTCTGTCCCTCCCCGGCTCATGCTCTCTCCCAAAAACACATAAACATTAAAAAAATATATATATATGACCAAACACCACCACCAACTAAAAGCCTAGACGGACACTCAACAACATGCCGCAGTGAAAAACAGGAATAACCTAACAAACAGGGATTGAGTAACAGCCCACACATCCTCCTAGAATGGATTCCACTGGACCCTCGGAAGTTGCCTTGAAGAAGGACCCTTGACGGTCGCCTGTCACAGGGAAATGCCCTGCTCTTCTGCTAAGTGAAATGGAAAAGTAGGTCGCAAAGTGGCATGACACTGGAGAGCTGGCATTAAAGAGCAGCTCTGTCACTTCCTAGTTTTTGTGAGCGGGAGCAAGGGATTTAGCTTCTCTGTGCCTCAGTTTATTCATCTATAAAATGGGGGTAGGAACAGAGCCACCTTGTTGGACTGTTACCAGGATTCAATGGGCTGGTGTACATGAAGAGCACTGGGTACATAAGAGACACTTAATAAGTTTGTTTGTTTGAAAGAGAGAGAGAGAGAGAGAGAGAGAGAGAGAGAGCTCACAAGCATACCTGAGCGGGGGAGGGGCGGAGAGAGGGAGGGTGAGGATCCCAAGCAGGCTCTTCGGTGTCAGTGCAGAGCCGGAGGCAGGGTTCCACCTCGCAAACCATATAATCATGACCCGAGACAAAATCAAGAGTCAAATGCTTAACTGACTGAGCCAGCCAGGTAACCTGGCTATTCTCATTTTTTGAAAATCAAAATATTTAGGCTACTCCTGTCAGAAGATCTGAACTTGATCGTAAACCCCAACCTTATCAGGCCTCCATCTCGATTTAATTACCAGTTTATAGGGAACTACAAGTGGCCCAATCCCAAGTGTGGGACATGATCTGGTTTCTTCCATCCACAAAAGAACAAAACAGAAACAGAAACCAAAACAAAAGACGGCATAGGAGACACAAAGGGGCTGGCGGGGGAGCTGTTTGTGACCAGAACTCAGGTATTTATGTGTCAAATGATAGGGTGCCAAGGATTTGCTTCATGATCCTCCCAGGAAGCAACTCAGGGGACATTCAGCGATCGAAATTGGCCGTGTTGGTGACTGCCGAGGCTGGGCCCATGGGGGCGCCTCGTACTTCTCTCCCTACTTTCGAGAAGGTTTTTCACAATGTTCATAATAAGGGCGCCTGGGTGGCTCAGTCGGTGAAACATCTGACTTCGGCTCAGGTCATGATCTCCTGGTTCGTGAGTTTGAGCCCTGCATCGGGCTCTGTGCTGTCGGCACAGAGCCGTCTTTGGATCGCCTGTCTCCCTCTCTCTCTGCCCCTCCCCTGCTCATGCGTACTCTTTCAAAACTAAACAAACATCATAACAAAAGTGTTCATAATAGAAGGGCGCGTAGGTGGCTCCGTCAGTTGAGCGTCTGGCTCTTGATTTTGGCTCAGGTCATGATCTCAGGGTCTTGGGATAAAGTCCACCCTGAGTGTGGAGCTTGCTTGAGATTCTCTCTCTCTTCCTCTCTGCCCTCCTCCCCCGTTCATATTCTTTCTAAAAAATAATAATAAGGGGCGCCTGGGTGGCTCAGTCGGTTAAGAGTCCGACTTCGGTTTGGGTCATGATCTCACAGTCTGTGAGTTTGAGCGCCGCGTCGGGCTCTGTGCTGACAGCTCGGAGACTGGAGCCTGCTTCGGATTCTGTGTCTCCCTCTCTCTCTGCCCCTCCTCCGTTCTCTCTCTCTCTTTCTCAAAAATAAACATTAAAAAAAAAAAAAGGTTAAAAAAGTGCTCAGAAAGCAAGCATGAAAATTAATAGAAATTATGAATCCTGAGGAACTTTTTGGGAGGAGAGCCACAAAGTAAAAACTAGTGGGAGAGGCCGGGCTGTGGATGACTTTGGTTTTCTTTTCCTGTAGGCTTGTTTATGTCCCCCAAGTGAGCAGGTGTTAAAAGTGAACGTATACACGTCAGACGAAAAAGATATGTACACGGAGGCGTGAAGACAGAAGGGTTTGTACTGAAATGGAAAAGCAGTTACTCTGGGCGCTGGGGAAGCAGGCAATGCTCAGTGTTTATCTGTGCGTACTTCCTGGCATCTGCCCAGGTTTCGGTAACGATAAGGACAAAAGCAAATATCACCGGAACATACATCCAGCCGCTCCGCCCCTTGGCCCCCGGCTCCCTGCCCAGCCGCACCTCTTCTCAAGGGGAGCAACTTGTTTTCCAGGACGTCCCTGGCATCAGTGCCTTCATCCATCAGGTCGAGCTTGGTGATGACGCCAATGGTCCGCAGGCCTGAAAGAGCCCAGAGGTCAGAGGTCGCCGTGAGAAAGGAGTCTGGGCTGGCAGCCTGGGGGTCCCCACTTCTAGGCTGTGAGACCTGGGACGAGCCATAACGTCCCCTGCCTGGACCCCAGTTTCCCTCATGTCAAGAGAAGACAACAGCCACACCGATCCCAGTGGGGTGTCCATGAAGATCAACGTGGCTTGTGACAAATGTTCTATCAGTAAATACTGGCCACCGTCACGGTCATTCCCATGATCCGCGACAGCATCTTGCTGCTGTAGTGCCGGGGAAACCTCACGGAAACCCAAATCCCAGGTCAGTCTCCGTGCTGTGCCGAGTCACCTGCCAAGTCCCAACGTGATACGCAAACCCACGGCGACTGTTTCTAGGGTTACCTTTCACCCGAATGGCCAAAATTCCACTCTGGGAACCACCCCCATCGAATTCCTCCTGTCTCCGGGTCACCTAGACAAGGGAACCCTCCTAGCAAAGGTACACGCCTACAGATCAGTGCCCCTGCTGGCGCGGAAGGATCCTCTCCGTGCTAGTGCGTGTGTGGACGTGGACGTGTACATGTGTGACGCGTGGGAGGCCCAGAGAGACCTCCAGAGGGTGCCGAGGGGGGCAGCGAGCACAGCCGTGCGCTCCCTGGGGCCCCTGCCCGTTCACATTCGGCAGTGTGAACCTCTGAGCCTCTGAGCCGGCATCACCTTTCTGGAGGGCAAAGCAGCCACAGCCGTGAATACCCACAAGGCTTGCCAGGGAGGGAGGGGGGAGGCAGACAGAGTGCAGCAGAGGGATGTGACTGGGGCTCCCACTGACTCTATTGGAAATGTCGGATTTCACCGGAGGATTGTTTATGAAAGACCAGAAATGACCCAAGTGCTCAAGAACAAAGAATGGGCAAGAGTGGCCCATTCGGTGGCTGCCACGTAGACGTGTCCCTATGAGACCAGAGAAACATGCACACACGTTACGGAAAAAATCAGGAAAGACCACCCCATTTTTTAAAACGTGAGTATCCACGGAAGAAGAAACTCTGAAAGGTTATTTACCAACCGTGGCCATTGGTGTCTCTGCAGCAGGAGGGGAGTGGTCACTTTTCAGGTTCTAAATTTTACAGTGTGGACGTGTTGGTAACGGTGATGAATTATGAATACTTTCGAAGCCAGAAAAATGCTCTCTTTAAGGAAGAACGCCAGCGTCAAGGTCACAAGTGGCACATAACTGTACCCGTCCCCACTCTCTCACTGCCCGGTCAAGCCTCCGCGGTGTGTGTCACAACCACGGTCCATTCCGTGGGACCGGAGTCGGGGCACAGGGAAGCCGTGGAGGGCCGGGGGCAGGGGCGGCCTCTCCCAGGAGAGCGTGCCTGCCCGGGATGACCACGGGGACACAGCACGTCCTTCGCAGGACCAAGAGTCTCAGTGCGCAGTCCTCAACTCTGAGGAGCTCCCACTCCGGTGCACGAAAGGGCCGTCAGCTGCCTGCCCTCCCCGGCCGCCCTCAGGCCTGAGCAGGGCTGGAAACCAGGCAGTGGAGCCCCAGAGCCTGTCCTTCCCCAGCTCCTCCCTGGTCCCCGACTCCCTCCAAACCACATGGAATGAGGCAGTCGGAGGGCACTTTCCAAAATGTATTTGAGTGTGTGTCCCACTCCACACAACCTTCAACACGCTCAGGGCACACCCAGCTGGCCACGGCAGCCACCAAGGCCACGGAAGGTCTGTCCCACCCCACCCTTGCCCCACCTGTCCTCACTTCGGCTTGCTCTGCCCCGGCCACACTGGCGTCGTGTGCTGGGCATCCCAGGCTCAAATCGTGCCCAGCCTGGCTGGCATCGCTGTCCATTTTCCTGGGCTCTGCCTCTTTCTGTCGTTCATCATTCTGGTCTTGCCTGAAACCTCTCATCTTCAGAGGCCTCTGACCCCCTCCCATCCCAGCTACTCTCGAAAGGCCTGATTTTCCTCTGGGTGCCCACTTCTGGCTGAAACTGTCCCACTTGCTTCTTTCCTTGCTGTCTTCTGTCTCCCCCGCTGGAATGTCAACTCGCCAGTGGCAGGGACCCTGTCCATTCTGTCCCCTGTAGGGTTTCCAAGGCCAAAGCAGAGCCCGGCACAGAGCAGGTACTTAACGGACATGTACTTAATAAATGGAAATGTCTGACCTGGAATGCCCCGGGCAACAGATGCCACAGTCCCCGCTACTCCCTATCGCCCCACTGGGCTTCATTAGCTCATCACCCTCATACCCCCTCCCCCACCCCGCCTGGCCCCTGAGCAGTTTACAGGGACTCTCCAATCCTCTCAGCACTCAGTAGTGCTACACGTTAGGATCGCTGGTGCCATTTTGACAGAGGGGACCAAGCCTCGGAGAAATGCCCAAATGCCACCCAAGAGCCTCCCAGGGGCAGCCCTCTAGCACTGTTGGCCCCGACGGGAGACGCCGTATCCCAGGAGGGCCTTTTCCTAGGGGCCATGTGCCAAAGGGAATACCAACAACTTGGAATCAAGGATGCGGGGCAAGTCGCCATGCTCCCAGGCACCCAGCAGGGGAACTTCCGGTGTAGGGCTCAGCGGTTACCTTGGGGGTCGACCTCCTTGGCCAGCTTGAGGGCATCTGAGTTGGCCAGGTCCATGTTGGCAGGGGTGACGGCGAGGATGAGACTGCTCTCCCGGCTGATGAACTGCAGGATCATGTCCTTGATCTGGTACTCGATATCTGGGGGCTGGTCCCCCACGGGCACCTTGGTGATACCCGGGAGGTCGATGAGGGTCAGGTTCAACACTGATAGGGAAGCCAGAGGGGAAGGTCATCAGACAGAGGAGGGGAGGCTCACACAGCCCCACAGCTACCCAGCCCGCTTCTCCAAGTGCTGGGGGGGGGGGGGGGGGGGGTGGGATCGGGCCACAGGATCCCTCCTGTCCTCCAACCAGATTACACCCTCGGATCCGGTAGGTAGGTCCTCTTCCAGGAACCCCTCCTCCAGACGGCCTCTCTCTCTAGTGTAGTGATACAGTTTTAAATCGGGACATTTGCTGGAATTGCTCTCAGTGGCTAAATAAATTCCAGCCCATCAATTCAGCCATGACCAAAGGCTGTTGTTTACCAACGTTTACCATAAAAAACAAGAAGATGCTACCCTGATAAGAGGGTAAGAGACACCCTCGGGAGATGTAGCCGCACAAAAAAGTGGCAGTTTATATTATGCTACAATTTGAGTAAAAGTGGTAAAAGACACACGTGATACACACGCATCCATATTCATAATTATTCACTTAGGCATTAAAACATAACATCTATTTGTAATACTGAGGGCGGGGAGGGATTTCGCTACACACGCTTTTGTCATTTTTGAGCCATGTACAGGCAGCATTTATCCAAAAATAAGTAAATGTAAAAACTCCTCTCAAAGAACTCATACTGAGGAGTTAAGAGTCTGCTGGAATATTCCCCAAATGCCATCGGAGTTAGAAATCCATGCCCCAGGGCAGTTGTACGTGGCGGCAGAGTTTTTAAACTCAGAACATTTTGCAGGGAAGACTGGCTTTTTGGCTCCTCTGCAAGTTTCGGAAGCCCCGGCTCCCCTGGGCTGGAGTCATTCTGTGGCCCCCATCTCCTGGGAGCCACACTGCGGCCACCCTTTTCCCAGGAGCGCACGGCTGCAATTTGCCCCAGTCACCAGCACCCCCAACCGTCTTCCCAGCTGAGACTGATCCCTCGATACCGTGTCCCTGTCAAAAGTGGGAAAACAGGGGTACCTGGGTGGCTCAGTCATGTAAGTAAGTGGCTGACTTCAGCTCAGGTCATGATCTCACGGTTCGTGAGTTCGAGCCCCGCATCAGGCTCTGTGCTGACAGCTAGCTCAGAGCCTGGAGCCTGGAACCTGCTTCGGATTGTGTCTCCCTCTCTCTCTGCCCCTCCTCCACTCATGTTCTTTCTGTCTCTCTCTCTCAAAAATAAACATAAACAAAAAAGCGGGAAGACAGAGATCAAGAGGGCTGTGTGCGCCTGAAGAAACATGGAAGGGGTTATATTTTTCATCAGGGTGCTTTGGACCCGACTTCCCTCTGCCCCAGAGCGTCTGTGCCTGTGTTGCCTACCGTGTGGCGAGTAGACCCGCAGGTTGATGGGCACTGGGGAGATGCCTTTGTTGGTCCCCGTGACCCTGTCGGTCTCCGCTTCGATCTCCTGTCGGACTTCATCAAAGTCTGTAAACTTTTTGGACTTACAGTGCAAAAACTCGGCATATTCTGAAAAAGGAAGAAGGAAGTTCGAAATGGGAGGGAGCAGCAGTCTTGCTGTGGGTAGGGGGCAGATGGCCTTCTGGGACAGGTGCCTCATCAAGCAGGGAAAGCGTGGCATTGGTCACAGGTGCTCCAGGAATTTGGGGAACAACAGAGTCGTTCTCACAGTGAGTATTGGCGGGGGGGCCCGCTTCTACAGGCCGAGTCTCCCACCAGACCTTGAGTTCCTCCAGGAACAAAACCAGTGAAGATTCTGTCCCTGGGGGATGGAAACTCTCTGTGAAGTATTTTGTGAAACCACGCGTCGTGACAAACTCCAAGAAAAACAAAACAAAAAAACCAACAGGTGGGTGTAACCAGCATCTGTGATTTTTTGATGTACAGAACAGAAGAGGAAATGCCGGCATGCGTCACCAGACCGCGGGGGGTGCCCATGTGATGAAGCTTCCGCTCTGCTGTTAGACGTGAGACTGAGTCCAGAGTCATGATGCTAGAACCTCCCTTGCTGTGGGTCAAAGAGAAGCCACTGTCCTAGAGGGGTCGGAGCTGCTAGCACTCTCCAGCTTGCCAAGAGCCCAGACGCACATCCATGGGACCCATCTGTCCTTCCTCCCCAAGGCATGTGGCACAGTATGGAGAGGGAGACACCACTGTGGCCTCACCAAAGCCCGTCTCACGGTCTCTCCTCATCTGGCTGTTCACAGCGTCCCCCACCTAGACGTGAACCGCTCAGGAGAACCGCTTTCTGGGCAGGGTCTCATGTGGACACAGGAGGCCTCTTCATGCCTTGTGAGCCCAGGGTATCTATACTGATGCCGAGGTGCGGGGCCACAGGGAAGGGACTACCAATTAGCGGTGGTCCCATCAGACACGGGATAAGGCAAGAATAAAATGCGTTCATCCTGAGATGTAGGTACTGAGCCTACAGGCGTTCACTGTACAATTCCTCAACTTTTCCCGATGTGCATATTTTCATAGTAAATGTTGGGCTGGGGGCGGCTTGCAGGCTCAGAGACCGTGGCTCTGCAGTGACGCTGAAGAGATGGAAGGAAATCACGCTGGCAAACAGCCCAAAGAACTGGACTGCGACGGACAGGCCAAGATGAAAACTAGAGATCGCCTCCACGGTCAGCAGGAGACGTGGCTACACACATCCCAGCACAGACATACCGTCCGCTGCGAAGGATCAGTACAAAGGTTGGGGGCGGAGCCGGGCAGGTCTAGAATCTCTCCCCAGACACAAGGCAGAAAGAAATGAGCACAAAGGGGGTCGCCACCCCACCTCCGTGACCTAATAAACCGTGGCCGACATTCGGCCCCTGCTGGCTCTAGCCAAGCCCTGTGTGTGGTCCCCTGTGCCCCTCGAGAGCGAATTCCTTAGGCAGGCATCTGCATGATGCCCGTACCACAGATGTGAAAACGGAGGCCCAGAGAGGTGAAGTGACTTGGCCCAAGCTCGGTGGGGGAGCTGGGATTTGGAGTTCAGAGAATCTGTCTCCAGGTGGTGGCTCTCAAGTCACGTGGCCTTTGTGAGGCCACCGGCAGGCTGTTAACCTCTCTGCTTCAGGTCAGGGGGACTCTGTGGGCTCGGATCACCGAGCACCACCTCCACCATGGGCACTGGCCCTGGGCAACAGGGGCCATGAGGACACTTGCTGGAGGATCTAGGATCACAGCCCCTGCCCCGCCCCCATCAGCTGACCCAGTTCCCAAGGACAGTCACGCTCTAGCCCTCCCCAGGGACCAGAGGAAACGCTTGACTGCTCTTCCGGCAGCGGCCACCAAAAACGGCACAGTCCCCCAACCCCCCACAGCATACCTCAGTTCTCATCCGGCTCAAGGCCCTGGGCTCGGCACCCACCGGAAACGACCCCCCTTCCAGGAGCACAGCCACGGGGAAGGGATTGGGGGCCGGGACACAGGCCCTCTCCCCTGTGCACCCTGCTCTTCTAGGCCCTGGTCCACCTCCTCCAGGGCCTGCTGCCTCTCCCGGGAAGCCTTCTAAACTCCATGCCACCTGACACTTCATCCTGCATCTTGGGCCTCCTCCCCAGTCAGGGCCAGGTCACCCTGGGATTGTGTTTATGGGACCAGGACCTGCCGGCTATGGCCCCTAGAGTCCAGGGGCAGCCTCCCCTTCTACCAACTCCTTCACCGGCAGGATGTGCAGACGGTGCCAGAAAACCATAGCTGCTGCTTTTTTTTTTTTTTTTTTAAGGTTCATTATTCATTTTTTCAGAGACAGACAGCGTGAGCGGGGGAGGGGCAGAGACAGAGGGAGACAGAATCCGAAGCAGGCTCCAGGCTCCGAGCTGTCAGCACAGAGCCCGACGCGGGGCCCGAACTCACGGACGGCAAGATCATGACCTGAGCTGAAGTCAGACACAACCGACTGAGCCACCCAGGCGCCCTGAAAACCACAGCTGCTTCCCCAGGAAGCCAACAGGCAGCAGAAACCAAGAGGAAAGTTTCAGGAGCCTGCTGGGCTCATCCCCCTCACAGCCCGCTTTACTGGGCTCCTTGTCACTCTAGAACCATGTGCTGGATTCCAGGGTTGATATTAACATTAAAAAGCTTCCACCAAAAAAAGAAAAAATAAAAGCTTCCTCCAAGCCTGATTTCCCCCACAACACTGACCCTCGTAAAGCCGGACCTCAGCCCTCATTTCCTCAGAACCATCTATGGCTCCCAGCTAACCACATCCCCAGCTCTGACTTCAACTCACTCTCCTCCAGCCACTCTGGGCTTCTGCCTCAGGGTCTTTGCACTGGCTCTTCTCTCTTCCTGCAGGCTCCCTCCCTCGCCTCCTTCAGGTCTGTTCAAGTGTCACCTTCTCCAGGAGGTCTGCTCTGGCCCCCACCCAAGATGACAAACCTCTCCAATCTCTTTCCTCCTTCTCTGCCTTATGACCCTTCAAACATGGCTGCCTTCTAACAGCATCCTGTGTCTTTCCTGGCTCCCTATTAGAAGGGCCACCCTACAGGGCAGGGATCTGAATCTGCCCTATTCACTCCGTGTCCCTGGGCTTCCCTCTGAGTATACCTACTGAAGTGCTCAACAATTGTATGGGTGAGTGAATGACTACCAGAAAGATAATATGGTCCCTGGGGTGCCTGGGTGGCTCAGTTGATTGGGCGTCCCACTTAGGCCTAGGTCACGATCTCGTTGTTCCTGAGTTCGAGCCCCACATCGGGCTCTGTGCTGGGGGTTCAGAGCCTGGAGCCTGCTTCGGATTCTGTGTGTCTCCCTCTCTCTGCCCCTCCCCCGCTCATGCTCTGTATCTCTCTCAAAAATACATAAAACATTAAAAAATAAAAATAAATAAATAAATAAAATACGGTCCCTGCTTCAGCTTCTATAAGGGCGCCCAACTCCAAGGCCATCAAACTGTATATATGGGAGATTGGGCAGGGACGGGGGCGCTGGCAAGGCCACCTGCTGTTTTCTCCTCCCTCCCTCCCCCCACCCCCTTTCCTCCCTCCTTCCTTCCCAAGCTCTTCTTGACCACAGAGGCCCAGTCCTGAGCTGGGCTCTTGGTCTGGTGGGACGATGGATGCTGCACAAGCATGTCACGGCAGGTGCCACAGACACTCAAAAGAGACCCAACACACCAGAATCTGGAGGGTGGGGACCTCCTGGAGGAGCTAACATGACTCCAGCCCCCCGCCCTGCCCTGCCCCACCATGATGGAGGCAGGCAAGGGCAGCGGTGGCCAGAAAGCATCCCTGAGGATGCTCTGGGCCCAGGGCATCTGGGGAAGGGGGGAAGGGGAGGGGGGCAGCCTCCCTGAGAAACAGGTGGGCAGGGCTTTGCCCGGGGCGCCACTGCCCTGTACTTGCCAGAATGCTAATGATTTTTTTAATGATCCCGTCTCAGAAAATAAGCCAGAGGCCTCAAGGCTGAGCTCAGAGTCTGGGATGACTGGAGACTCCCTCTCAACTCGTCCCCGGAAGCCATGCACCTCTGTCCCCATCCCAGCTGCCATGCTTGCTAGCCCTCGCTGGCTCGTGCACAGATGACCCGGCCAGTCCAGTCTGGTCCCGCCGGTCCCTGTCCCCTGCTGCAGCACTGACAGCCACACACCTGCCACTGCCACCCCGCAGAGCCACGCACTTCCTTGGGAGGACGGGCAGCCCCGGGGGTTCCAGGGACCCGGCCCAGGGCCTGGAACACTCCAGGAGTGAGGCAATAACCTGGGCCCTTGTCCAGCACTCGTGCTGCTGACCCAGAGGCGCCAGCCACCCTTTCCCACCGCAGGGCTTCCCGCCAGCATGGTAACTGTGGGGACAGTGAATGCACTTCTGGCTTTTTTCTAGAAAGAGGCCCTGCCCTCCCTCCAGGACTTGTTCCCTCATCTCCTTCAGGTCTCAGCTCTAAATACCTCCGCCGGGAGGCCCACCCTGACCACCTGGGACCCAGGAGATGCCCTGGCACTTTGCCCTCTCTTCCACGGCGCTCCTCGCACTGACACACCACGTGCTCAAGTGTCCCTGCTAAGGCTGGAGCTGCAAGTGAGCACTTAGCTTCCGTCACCACTCTCCCCGGTGCCTGGTGCCTAGTGGCTGTTTAATAAAACTTATTGAGGGACCTATTAAAAATCATTAGGTGCCACAGCCTAGGAGGACATCACTCTCTCGAGTCCCAAGTATGTCCCCATTGTGCTAAACAGCCAATCCCCACACTGGGCATCTCCCAGGCCCTTCCAGAAAGTGTCCTCAAGAGGCGCCTGGGTGGCTCAGTCGGTTAAGCATCCAACTTCAGCTCAGGTCATGATCTCATGGTTCGTGTGTTCAAGCCCCGTGTCGGACACTAGTGCAGAGCCCACTTGGGATTCTCTCTCTCTCTCTCTCTCTGTCTCTCTCTCTCTCTCTCTCTGCCCCTTCCCCCACTGGCTCATTTCAAAATAAACTTAAAAAAATTTTTTTAATTAAAAAAATTTATTTAAAAAAAAAAGAAGAAGAAGAGCCCTCAGAAGGGAGATGACGAGTACATGCGGCCACCCTCTGGGTATCAGGCCACCCAGGGCCCAAGGAAGCAGCCCCATGACAGTGGCCCAGTTCCCTCAGGCCTGGCTTCCTGAGGGGTCTTAGGGCCCTCCTGTTTTATTTTTATTTATTTATTTTTTTAAATTTTTTAACGTTTATTTATTTATTTATTTATTTATTGAGAAGAGAGAGACAGAGCATGAGCAGTGGAGGAGAGAGAAAGACGGAGACACAGAATCTGAAACAGGCTCCAGGCTCTGAGCTGTCAGCACAGAGCCCGACGCGGGGCTCGAACCCACGAACTGTGAGATCATGACCCGAGCTGAAGTCGGATTCTTAACCGACTGAGCCACCCAGGCACCCCAGGGCCCTCCTGTTTTAAAGGAGCTGGAGGAGGTCCACAGGACCGAAGAAGGCACCCTCCCCACCCCGCGGGCAGACTGTGAAATGCCCAAGTTCTGGAGGAGCAACCGGGCCTTCAGCCCAGCCCCTCCAGCCTGGAAAGGCTGAATCAGGCACCATGACAACGTGTGGGAAGGTGACAGGAGAGAGAGATGGGCGTGCCTAGCCCCTCCCAGCCTCGCCCTCCTCTCAGTGCCTCAGTTTCCCCAAAGGAACTGAAACAACACAGAACCCAAGTGTGGGGCTGCTACGACATCAAATCCCACACCGCCAGGCCCACGGGCACTAGCTGAGCTGCCAGTCAGGGGAGGCTGCCTCGGGGTCTCAGGAGGGCAGTGCAAGGAGGAGCCCTGCCCAGGTCTTCATGGGCCTTGGCCCGTCCCTTCCCCATTCCCAACCCAGGGAGGAGCGGAACTGCCAGGCTGACTCCTGATGGTGGGAGATGGGGTCTGCCTTCCCCCAAGCTGGCATCGACAGGCATGCTGGCCAGGGGTCAGGAGGGCCGACTCGGGGACTCGAGCGCACTCGGGCGAGCCTGAGTACCACGCGATCAGATGGAGCCAACCGAGGCAGACAGTGCAGAGGCTTCAGCCAACCAAGAAGAGGCAAAGCGCGTGGCACCTCCCGAGGCTGTTGGGTCCTCAAGCTCCCTCGGATTTGAGACAAGTCGTGAAGACCTCCCAGTCTAGGACGCACGGCCGCTGGGAAGGCGTGCTACTGTGATCGACAGTAAGAAATGCACATTTGGATTTCCACCCTCCATTTTTGACACCGGGCTCCTAAAATCCTCAGAATGTCCTAAGTGATTAAGAGCCATAAAGGTGTCTAAACATTCATAGCCAGCCCCTCTCAACGACACATTAGTTGAATGAGGTGACTTTTGGAAAGCACTTAAGGAAGGGGGCTGTGCCAGGGGGACCAATTTATGTGATCTGAAGGCTGGAGCCTTTAGTCCCGCCCTACCCACCCCTCACTCCGGAGAGGGGAGGGGGGGAGAAAGGAGGGGGGGGGGGCTCCAGGATGAATCAATCACCAAAGGCCAATGATTCAATCAATCGTGCCTGCGTAATGAAGTCTCCATAAACATAAAACCCACCCGAAGGACGGGCTTCGGAGAGCTTCCCGGCTGGTAAACACATGCAGGAGCCGGGAGAGGGGCGCCTGGAGACGGCATGGAAGCCCCGGCCCTTCCCCACACTGCCCTGCGCATCCCTTCCGTCGGGCTCTTCCTGGGTTGTATCCCTCACACTGGCCACCGATCCAGTGAGCGATCTGTTTTCCCCTGAGCTCTATGAGCTGCTCTGGCAAATGAATCGAACCTGAAGAGGGGGTCGTGGGAACCTCACTCAGATCTACAGCCAGGGGGCGAGACGCACAGGTGACAACCCGGACTTGTGACTGGCAGTGGGGGTGGAGGACGACGGTCTGGTGGGACTGAGCCCCCATCCTGTGGGATGTGACACTCTCCCCAGGCAGACAGTGTCAAACGGAGCTGATCGTAAACCACGCGGTGAATGTCCACTGAACACGTGGCAAACCCCACACCACGTACTGGAGAAAGTGACAGCCCCAGTTGGCATCCTGGCCGGCCCCCAGCCTGACTCTCACTGGCTCCTGGCCCTGTTTCCTCATCAAGACACAAGGCCATGCCCCGAATGTTGCAGAGTCTACCAGTTTTATAGAAAAGGCCTGCCAGGGCCAGGCCCAGAGGACAGGTGCTAGAGAAAGGGTTGTTGACAATCCCACAACAAAGCAGATCCGTGCTTTCTGCCACTGACTTTTGGGGGGAGAAAAACCATTAAGAATAGAGGAATGAGATGAGGTTACCTGAGGATGAACCGAGGGAGCAATGATGGGGTGGGGGGCTGGGGCTCACCCAGGGGAGGAGGAAGGGGAGAAGGAAGGTGAGGCACGATGTTCCAGGGAGGGAGCACTGTGGGGGCAAAGGCGTGGAAGTGTGAATGGACGAGCCAATCTTGAGGGTGAGTGAGCAGGGGGATTGTGGCTCCAGCTAGGGAGCAGGAGGTGAGGTGAGGTCCCAGAGTTCAGCAAGGCCCTGTCGGGGTCACAAAGCTTTAAAAAGGAAGCTGGGAGCCACCCCCTCTCTGGTCCCTGACAGCAACAGTCAAGGTCAAGGGAAGGGAGGCTCAGGAGGCCACATTCCACACCAGAACAGTCCCTAGCACCCAGGGTTTACAAGGCCAGGGGTTGTTCCCAAGGAGAAGCAGGGATCACCCGTGAGCCATCAAACTTCCTGGTGGCTGCGGTCTTAGGGTAATTTTTTTTTTTTAAGATTTTATTTTTAAGTAATCTCCATGCCCAACATGGGACTCAAATGTCCAACCCTGAGATCAAGAATCACATGCTCTACTGTCTGCACTAGCCAGGTGCCCCATTCAGTCTTAGGTAATTTTTAAACTAAGCAGATTAAAAGTCTGGGGCGCCTGCATGGCTCAGTTGGTTAAGCATCTGACTCTTGATTTCAGCTCAGGTCGTGACCTCAGGGTTGTGAATTCAAGCCCTGGTGTTTAGGCTCCAAACTGGGCATGGAGCTTCCTTTAAAAAAAAAAAAAAAAGTTAAAAGTAATGGCTCACCAAGAGCAGTCTGGACCCGAAGCCAGCATCACTGGGTGTCACAGGCATCAGAAAGGAGGGCTGAGGCCCAGCCTCCGAGTCACATCATGGGACCCCAGACCCTACAGGAGGCGGCAGGCACACCAAAGCCACATGGGGTGCCAGGGCCACAAAGGGGGTACCACTATCACCCCCATTTTACAGATGAGGAAGCTGAGACACAGAGAGAGAGGCCACCTGCCCCAGGTCCCAGAAATAAGGGGTAGCTGCCTGGCTCCGGAGTCCTGTTCTCGGGAGTCAGCGGGACAAAAGTCTATTCTCTAGAAGCAGTGCAGCCCCCACATAGCCCCTAGAGGGCCCTCTACCAATCAGCTTCCTCCCTCCTGCTAGTGGGGTGTCCCGCCTCCCACCCAGCCCAGGCACCTCTGCTGTTCATCGCCCTGGACCCCCACCTCAGGGTCACTCTAGACTGCCCTTCACCCTCACCCACAGCACTGCCCTGGGCCAGGCCTCATGACCTCTTGCCTGGCTCTAGACTAACCTCTCCCTGGCCTCCCTGCCTGCACTCCTATCTCTGCCCATCCTTCCTCCACAAGGCAGCCAGGGGCCGAGCCAGTTTTTCCCCACCCAAGTGCTCCCTGGGCTCTCACTGCCTGAATCCATCACCAGACTGCCAGGCCACATCACCTGCCTCCTGCCTCTCCCCCCAGCCCCACCTCATAACTTTGCACATGCTGTTGCCCTGGCCTAGAATGTTCTCCCAAAGTAGATCCAATGTGCAATATGCTCTCCCACACCCCCTGCCCTTTCCCCTCTCAGCCTGACCACATCATCCCCTGTCTGCCACTCCATGCTGCCTCCCTGGCATCCAGCTGAGGTCGAGCACAGAGTGGGCACACATCTACTGGCAGCAGTAAAAGACTGGAGGGGTGCCTCAGTGGCTCAGTTGGTTAAGCGTCCAACTACAGCTCAGGTCATGATCTCACAGTTCGTGGGTTCGAGCCCCGCATCGGGATCTGTGCTGACAGTGCGGAGCCTGCTTCAGATCCTCTGTCCCCTCTTCTCTCTGCCCCACCCCTGCTCATGAGCTCTCTCTCAAAAATAAAAGTTAATGAAAGAGAGAGAGAGACTGGAGACGCCACAGTCAGCTGGGGAAAGAGGAGTATGTGAGCTGAGACACAGCTCCATATGGGACACCTGGGCCTCTCTCCCGACCTCCACCGCCAGCCCAACAGGATCCAACCATGACCCTACCTCCATAGCTGCCACCCTGTCCCTACATGTCCCCAGGCACCACTTCTATCTCCTCTGGGTCCCCTACCCTGGGCTGGCTCCCATGGTCTCTTTTTCACCAGCAGCCACGGGATCTGATCAAGTGACACCTCGGCCTTAGGGTGCACTCCACCATGTGTGTTTCAGGCTGGGCTCTCACGGTGACCCTCCTGAGTGCTCTCAGGCAAGTGGCCTCATCTCTGGAAGCCTCAGTTCCATCCTCTGTAAAGTGGGGGTGATGGGAACAGAGATGCCAGCATCAGTCCGGGTCAGGCACTAGGCTGATGTGTACCCTCAAAGTTTCTGCCTTCACTGCTCTTCACATCTACCACCTTCTGCTGGGAAGGAGAGTTCCCATCAGCCTCGGCTCCAACATCACTTCTTCAGAGATGCCCTGGGATGTCCCACCCTCCGGATGAAGTTAGTTACCCACCCCTCTCTATACACACACTCCCACCCGGTGGGGACCAGGACGGCCTGTCTCCCTGCTGGTCTCACTCCAAGTCTCCCACTTCTGTCCCCCGGCACTAATGGGAGTGTCAAGGGGGCAGGTGACTGGTGGTGGCAGCAGCTTTGGTCCAGTCACTGCTGTGCCCTGGGCGTGGACCAGCCTGTGGCATGCATTAAATGCTCAGTGGACCACAGCTGGGTGACAGCCACCGAGGAGGTGATGGGGGGTGGGGGGGGACTCCTGCCACCTTCCAGTGCAGAAAGCCAGCAGCAAGCTGTCCCAAACAGACCAGTGGAAAGCACAAAACCGCAGCCACTGAGTCAGCACCACACGGGGAGGACCTCGAGTGCCAGGCACTGTTCCGAGGGTTGGACATATTGAATAACGCGTGGTCTTCATGGCAGCCGACAAAGTCGCTGCTATTATTATCTTCACTGTCCAGAAAGGAAACACATCATGAGCAGGAGTCCCTCCCCAGGGGCCATACAGCCAGTAAGCTGCAGAGTCACGATCTGAACCCCGGCAGTCTTAGCTCCCAGGGCCTACCCAGCAGGGCAGAGGTTTTCCCCGAGTGGCCATCAGGCCAGAAGCATCAGCCATCAGCAGGGAACTCATTAAAATGCATATTCTCACCCCCCACCACCACCACCAAACTGCTGAAACCTGCTGAATGAGAAGCAAAAACCCACCAGGCCAAGCCTTACACGACTCTGACCCACTGCCATCTGAAAACTGGGGCTCTGCTGCCGCCAGTCTGGGCCCAGCTGATCGGACCTCTGAATCCACAGAATCCATTGGCTTGCCTGTGGCCTATGACATGGCAGAGCTCACAAAGAGGAGGTGTGGACCAATCCGCTATCGCCTCTCACTGGAGCCACGCCTCCTCCCAGCTGGGCTGGGCGGAGTCAGAAGATGAAAGCGAGAGGGCGTGACTGGAGCACAGCAGAGAGTCAAGACGAATGACGCGGCTAAGCTCCAGTTTCCTCCAGTTGTAAAATGGGGGTGTGTCAGCTGCCTTCCCAGTATGGGTGTGTTTAACCGGGCCGTGCGGTGAGACTGGCACCCAATGAATCCTGAACTGGCCAACGGTGATACCCCAGGGGGGATACGTCAGTGGGGGAGCAGCACGGAGGCCGCTTGGGGCTCTGGAGAGAGGTGAGGCCATGCCCCCGAAAGCTCCTCTGTCCCCTTCCAGCTTCTGACCCACGATGCTTTCTAAGGAGGCCTGACTGGGTTTTATTGTGGGAGACACGCCCACGTCATGCCAGGCTTGTGTGGAAAGAACAGAAATAAACGGAGGCCACCCAGGGGAAGCCAGAAAGGAATCTCCACGTGGGCCATTCTACATTCAATGGGTGGGCCTCTCCAAAAGCCAACAGCGTGACTCAAGTGGCCATGCTGCCCTAATGAAAAGAGGAGACGGGACAACGCGGTGCAGCAGGGGGCAGATCAGAGCACTGCAAAACTAGCCAGGGAGGGTATCTGGGGGACAAGTGGCAACCTAATTATGGACTGGGCATCAGATAACGTGCAGGAATGATTACTTTTCTTGGGTGTGGTTCCGTGACTGTAGGAAGGTGTCCTCACGGCAAGGGGAGGCGCACCGAAGCACTCCGGCTTGATGTGTCACATGCTGCTGATTTCGAAAGCGTTCGTTCAGCAAAAAATGTGTCACCCACAACACAGCAAGCAGACACGGCACCTGGCAGCCTGGTCACAACTGAGGACACGAGGGGTGGGTGTTCACTGAACTGCGCTTCAACTTCCCTACACGGACGGAGAACGTGAGTTCGAGCCCAAATGATGACCCAAGACCCCGGACACCGCCATTGGCCCCGGCCCTCCTGCCGGGCACTGCGCCCACACTCGTTATCTGCTGCTGCAGCAGCGAACTGCCCCACTCACTGTACCTGTTTTTGAGAAGATGAGCTGCAGAATGAGAGGCCGCCGGGTAACGATTCCTGAACCTCGGGGAAGGAAGTCCCTGTGGGAGGGGAAAAGGACAGAAATTACTCAGCGGCTGGCTCGCGGGGCAGGAAGTGTGACCACACGTGTGACGCAATCCCGCCTTGCGACTGGGGCAACCTCAGCAAAGAGACCAAGACCCCAGCCAGATCTTGGAGGGTCCTGAGGCCACCGGGGGCGGAAGAGGGGCTGGAATGAAGGTTGGTGGTGAATGGAACCGTTTCCCTCTGGCTGGCCGTGCTCCAGCCCCAGCGTGCCCCCAGAGCCCTTTCGCTGACAGATATTTGAACAGTATCTCCTGCACCCCAAAGAAATGAGTTCATTTCCTACATACACGTTTTAAATTAAGTTAATGCCTTATGTATGGTACGAAGACTAAATAAAAGGAAAGTAGTTGATGACAAAATACATGTTTCATGTCCCAAAAAGACAAATCGATGCAGGCAGGATCAATGGCTGCCCAAGGGGTGGGACATGAGGAGGGAGCTTTCTGGAAATGTCCTAAAACCTGACTGCGGTGATGCTAATATTTACTGTAAGTGTACTAAAAACCGCTGCATTTGAAATGGGTAAATTTTCCTAGTATACAAACAATCCCTCAATAAAGCTGTTAAATAAAGAAACATACCCTGTGTATTTCACCAAGGAAATGCTCAGGCACCAGCTGGACTTACACCACTACACGTGGGTTCATGCAAAGCAGGACGACCAGAAGGCACTCTGGACCATTAAGAAAGGAAAGCCGAGGAGCCAGGGTCCAGTGAGCGTGGAAGTAGAAGAGGGATTTTCGGAGATTAAAGCCGTGCAAAGGATTCTTTGTTGTCTCATGTAAAATGGAGAAAAGTCCCAGGTTCAGAAAGTTTCAAACAAGGCTTGCACACCAATGTTTAGATTATTTGCAATCTGTGCGGGACACAGGACTAGTGGTACTGGGCAGGTGTGTCCCAAATACAGCAAGACAACAGCATCCTGGGGTTCTCAACCCAGGGCCGCCGGCACCAACCCGCTCCCCAGGACTGTGGCAGCCACAGTGCCTCAGGAGGGCACCTCCTAGCGTCGGGAACCCCTGTTGGGAGCCTGGAAGGCCCCAGAGGAGGTCACTGGTTCTCAGCTCAGGCTGGCTGGCAGAATCCCTGGGAACGTGTTAATAACCCGGTGGGTGCTGGAGGGAAGGAGGCATACCCGGGCATGCGCCACACGTGACAGCCTGTGGGCAGCCCCACCGCACTTCACCTCCGCTGGCTGGGCGCAAGGAGGTGGCAGTGACCACGTAAGGTTGGCCCACCGGCTCGCGCTCACGGGCACCTGCAGCCCGGCCTTTGAGACGAGGGGCCCTCTCTGGGCCTCAGGGCTCTAAAGGCCCCACAGGGGCACAGTCCGAGCAGCAGAGTGGGGCGCTCAAGCAGACAGGTGCAGAGAGGGGTGGGGTGACAGGGGTGCCGGAGTCCGGTCATCATTCTTAGAGCAAAGCAGCCCGATGGGGGTTAGGGGGACAGCCAGATTATAACTCTGTGTGCTTTTAAAGGTGTGTGGCTTTAAAAGAACCCTCTGAAGGACAGGGGAGCCTGGATGGCTCAGTTGACTGAGCGTTTGACTTCGGCTCAGGTCATGATCTCACAGCTCGTGGATTCGAGCCCCGCATCGGGCTCTCTGTTATCAGCACAGAGCCTGCTTCAGATCCTCTGCCCGCCCCCCTGCCCTCCCCCACTCACGCTGTCTCTCTCTCAAAATAAATAAACCCTCTGGCGGCCGCAGAGGCAAGGGTGGGAGTCCAGAGGCAGGAAAGGCACGAGGGGACTGCACTGGTCCACGTATGTGATGACAGAGGCTAGACCCAGAGCGGCAGGAACAGAGAGCAGTGGACCGACACTGGACAGAGCTGACAGCAGTTCAGGAGAGGACAGTCCAACCATGGAGGGTGGGGGGGCCCAAGAGACAGAAGAACATCCCAAGGATGCCGGTGAGCCCCAGGAGGACGAAGCCCGTGGCCCCTGGTGGCAAAGTCACCCTCTACACCTCAGGTGTTACGATGGAGGTGCTGGGGGCAAAGAAGACACGCTACGGAGGTAAGAGGGCTTGGCAGCTGGTCTGGGCAGAGAAGGGGAAACAGGAGGTGAGCTACATGTAGGGGTGCAGATAGGGCAGAGCGGGGAAATGGCGAGGAGGCCCCAAGCAGGTCACCAGGCCCCAAAGTCAGTCAGTTCTTCACCTCGGCCCTCACCAGAGGGGACATCCATCCCAATGTCTCCAGGAGAGCAGAGCCACTTCACGGCAGATGCCAGGGACAGGGTGGGCCTGCTGGTGGCTGTTAACCTCTCAAACACCACACTTGGCCTTGGCCCTGGCACTCCCGGAGCCCCAGGCCACCCGGCTCAGAGGCAAAGACCTGAGAGGCAGGGACAGGAAGTCCCTTGCACATCAGAGATGTGGCATCTTGGAAACCATGGGCGCCGGCCCTCCAACAGAATCACAGACAGCAGCGGTGACGGTGTGCACGTCCCGCACCAGAATCTTCCACTCCACCTCTTCAACACAACAGGAACAGGTCGGGGACCAAACGATACAGAAGCACGGGAATGAATTCCCCACGCCTGTCTATGTGGTTCCTCCAAGCTGCTGTGTGTGACTGCAGGAGGCTCCTTTCCACTGCTGACCCGTGCCCTGTGGCATGGATGGGCCACTTGGGGTCTTTCCAGTTCGGGGTCGTTACACATATAGCTGCTGGGGCGCCTGGGTGGCTCAGTCGGTTGAGCATCCGACTTCGGCCCGGGTCATGATCTCACGGTCCGTGAGTTCGAGCCCCGCGTCGGGCTCTGTGCTGACAGCTCGGAGCCTGGCGCCTGCACTGGATTCTGGGTCTCCCTCTCTCTCTGCCCCTCCCCCACTCATGCTCGGTCTCTCTGTCAAAAATAAACATTAAAAAAAAATTAAAAATAAAAAACCAAACACGGCTGCTAGGAACATTTGCACACATGCCTCTGGTAGACATATGCCCTCGTGTCTCCTGCTGAGTCAGAGGGTGAACCTGAACAGGCAAAACTCGTCTCTGGTGATAGAAATCAGAGCACTTGGTTCCCTTTGGGGAACTGACTGGAAGGGGCACCGGGGAACTTTCTGGGATGGACTGTATCTTGATCTGTCTGGTGATTTCCTGAGTGCGTGAATTTACATAAGAAAACAAGGTCACTAGGCATCGGGGAGTGGTGGGAACACGGACTGAAGTTCACGGCGTCTGAGGTCACCCGGCCTCTGGGCCCACACCTCTGACTCAAAAGCCGCTGGCATCACCCCCGCCAGGGCCAAGGTATCGGCCCACGCTGTCCTGTAACTGTTCTGGGTGTGTCGGGGGGGGGGGGGCAGGCACCATGGACACAATGGTGACACTACAGACAACGGACAGTGAGCGCCTCGCCAACAACACGAGGACCAGCACGATGCCCAAGAGAACCCAAGAGCTCCGGGCACGTGCAGGGAAGGCAGCTGGCCGGGGCTGGAGCTTGGTGGTGACCGGAGGGTGCAGCCCAGGCAAAGGAGGCTCAGCCCGAGGGGGGAAAAGGCCGAAGGACGAGGCCGAGCAGGCGCGCGGGGCCTTGCGCACCAGGCTGGGAGTGCCAGCCGCCCTGGGATTCCTCCAATCGCGTGTCCAGAAGCTCTCGAACTGCTGAGTGGAAAGGGTAGCAACACCGAGTGCGGACTCGGCCTGGACAGTCCCCCCAAAAGCAGCTCCCTGGAAATTCCCAAGAGGCTCGGGGAGGAAGGGCCCGTCCGGCGGTGCCCAGAGGATGTTCTGGCACAAGGCAGCAGGAGCGCCCTGGGGGCCTTCCCGGCCTGGGTGGTGGAAGGAGACCATCTCCCCTCGTAACTCTGCCCAGAACACCATCCGCTTATGTGGAGGCAACGTCCAAGCCTCAGTCGTCTGCTTCCTCCGCCCTGATTCAACCCACCCCCACCCCGACTGGACGCCCAGGCTGCCCTGCGCACGCTGTGACCTCCCGCCAGCTTCCCTGGCTCTCCGGTCTGGGTTTCCTAGTCAGCAAGACGGGGTGACACCGCCCACCTCGGAGGTCAGCTGGGTACCACACAGGCGCCCCCATGACTCACACTCCCCACAGCTCTGGCCCAAATGACACCTCCCTAGGGAGACTTGCCACCCCCACTTACAACTCCAACCCCACCCCATCGCCCACCTGCCCCCATTTTCTTCCTCGTCACTAACACTTCAAGTCACTTATCTGCTTACCTGCCCCCCTCTGCCACGTAGCCCCCCCAGGACAGGAGCCCGGGTCTACTCTGTTCCTTGGCACAGAGTAGGGGTTCATTGCTGCACCTGGCCTCTATCTATGGGCCTAGGCCTGGCCCACAGGATCCTCCTCCCAGGTTACCTATGGTCCTTTTTTTTGTGTGTGTGAGAGAGAGAGAGAGAGAAAGAGAGCATGAGCAGGGAAGGGGCACAGGGAGAGAGAGAATCCCAAGCAGGCTCCACTCCCAACGTGGAGCCCAACATGGGGCTCAAGCTCACATCCGTGAGATCATGACCTGAGCCAAAATTCAGGGTTGGACTCTTAACTGACTGAGCTACACAGGTACCCCACCTATGGTTCTCTCTCTCTCTTTTTAATGTTTATTTATTTTTGAGAGAGAGAATGAGCAGGGGAGGGGCAGAGAGAGAGGGAGACACAGAATCTGAAGCAGGTTCCAGGCTCCAAGCTGGGTTCCAACACAGGGGTCTAACTCACCGCGTTGAACACTCCGACCTGAGCTGAAGTCGGAGGCTTAACCGACTAAGCCACCCAGGTGCCCCTATGGTCTCTTTCTAAAACAAAGACGAGGCCTCCAAGCCTCCATCCTACAGAAATCACATCCCGCAGTTGACAGGGTCCTCTACCTGCCCATCCTACCAGCCCCACCCCTGCTTCCTCCTGCTCGGGGATCTCTTCACTTCTGGCTTCTAGTCTTTGCAGGGACTGTTCCCTCTGCCAGAAACCTCCTCCCCACAGGCACTGCGCACCCACCCGTGGGCAGATGCAGTGGACTGCACCCCTCCCTCCCAAACGCATGCCCTTTCCCACTCCCACAACATGGCTTTCAATGGAAGTCTAGCCCTGTGACAACACATGGCTTCCCCTGGCCTGGTCACTGATAGGTCTCCAGCACCTAGAACAGTGCCTGGCATACAGCAGGTGCTCATTAAATAGTTTGTTGAATGGCAAGAGGAATATGGACGCTGGAACCAGAGAGCCTGGGTTCAAAGCCCAGCCCTGCCCCCATGAGCTGTGTGGTCCTAGGCAGGTCTCCACCTTCTCTGGGCACTGGCACGGCCATCAGTGGGATGAGAGGATGCCACTCATCCTTCAGGGAAGGCCCCGCTGGCCTCCTGACCCACACACATCACTTCACCCTCTCCGAGCCTCAGTTTCCAAGCTCTAAAATGGGCCACCTCTCCCTGGAAGGTAATGAGGGCTCCTGAGAAGAGAGTGGTAGGGGGTAGGGAGGGAAAGGCACAGCAGGTGGTGGCACCAGGGGCAGATCAGAAGTCCCAGCTGTTTATTTACTGTTGTTTGAACAGAGACCAAGGTCCCCCCAGGAGCCCTTTGACTTTCAGCCCCATACATGGGTGGGGATGCCTGGCTGAGGGAACAATAGAGGCATAAACCCAGGCTGGTAGGTGGGCAGGTGGAGGCCTTCCCAGGGGAGGGAAAACAAACAGATAAGCTGGCAGAGGATGAGTCAGAGCTGTTAAGGGCCAGGTCACCCCTCACCTGAGCAGCATGGTGACAGGAGGCCCAGTAAGCGCCCTTGGCTGGGATCCCTTCCTCATCGCCATATACTCATGGGGGTCACTCAAAGCCTCAGTGTGGCTAGGAGACCTCAGCACAACTCCAGCCATGGAAAAAGCCCTCAGCAGGAGGCCCACACTCCAGGGACCTGTTTGTACCCAGCCCACTCTCTCAGGCTCTGATAAGAGCCCATATAGGAAACAGTGGCTGCTCCCCAGCCCGGCTCGAACCCCATCTTTGGCAACATCTCAGCAAACCCTCTAGCAAGACCAAAAGAATGCAACCAGGGCCAACACTCCCATTTCCCAGATAGGCAGACTAAGGCTCAGAGTTTCAGGACTTGCCCAGGCAACTCAGCAAGGAAGGAGCAGAGCTGGGATGGGAACATAGGAAAGATGTCAATGATGCAGAACCGCCGCTGCTCCCTCCGCCACCCCCCAATCACCCCCAAACCCCCAGGGCTTCCTCTGTGGTTTTGCTAGAAAAGAAGTAGAGTTCATCGCTGGGCCTCTGGAGCCACACTATCCAGTCTATACGCCCCACCGGTCCCCACCCAGTCCCTGCCTCATTACCACCCATCTGGATGCCATCCAACAGTAAGCACTGGTGACCCAGAGCCCAGCCCACACTCAGTGGCCCCGGGCAGGTGTCACTGTGTCCTTGTAGTCACCCCAAGAGGCAGGCAGGCTGACTCAGACCACAGACCCAGGGCTCCTCCCACCCCTCACTGCCCACTCCGCCCAGCAGCAAGCCCCGCTGGGTCCACCTCCAGCTGGGCACAAACTGGCCCACTTCCCTGCACATCCACAGCCATCACACCGGCCACTCGTGCTTGCCTGGACCAGTACAGTTGCTGCCTCTTAGGCTACCCACCCTCGCCCCCGAAGTGGCCACATGGTGTGTATGGATGCAGTGGCTGCCTCCCTCTGTTCAGAGGCCTCCCAAGACCCCCACCTCCCTCAGGGTAAAAACCCCAAGTCCTCGAAGGCCCACAAGGCCCCGCACAGCCTGCCCAGTCACCTCCCCTCCTCCTGTTCTCCCTCTCACTCACTCAGCTCCTGCTATGCTATTCTCTGCCGTGTTGCCCCCAAACAGGTATGGTTGCCTCAGGGCCTTTGCACTGACTGCTCCCGCAGCCTAGAACTCTCTCCCTGCAACATCCACAGGGCCAACTAGCAACTCCTGGCCAAACTATCTCTTCTCTGTCTTCATCCCAGCACCCTCCGAACATAAAGCAGGTGCCCATCCTGCTCGATTCTCAATTCTATTCAGAACCGGCATCTTCCAATTTACTGGTCTGTTCATATGGCTGTGGTCCCTTTCCTCCCACCTATCCATTAAAATGGCAGCCCCATGGGGCGCCTGGGTGGCTCAGTCGGTTAAGCGGCCGACTTCGGCCCAGGTCATGATCTCACGGTCCGTGAGTTTGAGCCCCGCGTCGGGCTCTGTGCTGACAGCTCAGAGCCTGGAGCCTGTTTCAGATTCTGTGTCTCCCTCTCTCTGACCCTCCCCCGTTCATGCTTTGTCTCTGTCTCAAAAATAAATAAACGCTAAAAAAGTAAATAAATAAATAAAAAATAAAATGGCAGCCCCAGAGGAGCCGGGTCCTCTGCCTGGCACGTTCTCCGATCTCTCAGCTCTCAACACAGAGCCAGGCATGAGGTAAGTGACCAGTTTGTGGGATGAAGGACCCAACGAGGAGACTGGGGCTCAGGTGGAGGCAGACGGGCCAGCGTCTTGTTGGCTTTCACGGTCCCACTCCGGGGTGCCACCTCTTCACAATTCCCAGCAGGCTCCTCCCTGCTCAGGAATCCTGCAGGTTCCAGAGCCCAGCCCCACCCCTGGCACTCAGCCACAGTGTCACGGGCTCCATGGTCTCATCTGGAGGCCAGGCCAGGAACAAAAGCAGAAGTGGCCCATGGAGACTAGCAGCCGTGGCTCTTGGGTCTTGCAGACCCCAGCGCGAGTCCAGGCACTTCCATTTATTTTCTAGACAATCTGCATAGGTCTGGTCACCTTTCTGTGCCTCAGTTTCCTTATTGGTTATTTGTTAAGTGGGGATGATGTCATCTGCCTCAGACGGTAGGCAGTTGGAAGGATATGCAAAGTTCTTACCATGGTGCCCAAAAAGAGACCATCTGCCCTACACAATCGAGGGAAAACTGGACACAATATGAATCAGACCGTGACCCTCCTCTGCTCCAAAGTCCTCCCGATGGCCTCCAAGGCCCTGAGCAATCGCCCTGTCACCTCCCTGCCCTCACCCCCACCTCACTCACTCCCTGAGCCACACAGCTGCAGCAAACAGGTCAAATCTATTTCTGCTGCAGGGCCTTTGCATGTGCTGACCCTCTGCCTGGAATGAACATCTCCTCGGAGCCTCTTCACAATCCTGGCTTCCTCTGGTCAGTCAGGATTCAACTCAGATGTCAACTCTTTTGAGAGGCTTGACTGTCCCCTACTGACACCCCTCCTCCACGTCACCCCGTTTTCCTTCTCCTGAGTGATTCTGCAAGGATGGCCTCTCCCTGCGGCAGTGCTTTCCAGAGTGAAATCCGTTAACCACCTAGATGTCCGCTCGCATGGAACTGGCCCAATCAATCTTGGAACCGGGCCAGGAGGGAATCCAGGCCACAGTGCTGAAAGCAAAGTGTGATGGACAGAACAGACTATGTCCTCCAAATATTTTTAAACGCTTGTGCCCATTTCCTGCCTGTGTGGGGACAACAAACTTGAAGGTGACACCTGGGCCCGATGGAAGTCGTGTTATGGAATGCAAATGGAAAAACTTCCTGTTTCATGGTCTCCAACATGCCTTGAATTTCAGTCTTCTGTAATTTTTTTATAACTTTTGTAACAGGCAAATATTAATTTTTACCTTTGCTGTTGTACCAAGAGTGCCAAAGCAACCAGGCGGCCAAGCAGCATTTTCATAGGTGACAGAAAAGACACTGGCATTTGGGAACCCAAGCTGTCGACTCTGCCCCTCCTGGCGGGTCCCCTCAGCATCCTCACTGCTCTACCCTGCAGCAGACAGCCTGCCCCACGTCAGCTGCGTGACCCCGGTGGCAAGGTCATGCACGTCTTGGGACCAATGTCCTCATCTATAAAATGAGGTGCGATGGGGACAGAAGACAGTGCAGGTGCCGCAGGTCAGCCACACATGGATTCCTAGTTCTGCGTGTGTCACCACCCAAGAGGCCCAACTGAAGCCAGAGGCAGGATGTTGGTAAATAGGCAGGAAGAAGGCCAGGCAGGGCTCCACCACGCTCCTAGCATTCCAGAACCATCCTCCTGGCAGGCTCCTTCTTCAAGTACGAGAACGGGTGTGTGTCCTCCACAACCCTCTTCCCAGAGCCCCTCCCAGATGACGGGACGAGGAACAGTCCAGACAGACTGGTCCACAGTGTCACACAAGACAGGACGGCCTAACCGCCCTTGCCCAGGTCACGTCTTTCCCACCTCCTACAGTCGATCTGTCAGCAAATCCTGCCTTCGTCCCCTGCTTGGTCCCAACCTCCTTAGGCTGAGCCCCTGGGACAGCCATGCTCCCCCAGTCCTCATGCCCCATGTGTTCTCGACCTGGCATCCGGGGACAGCTTTTCAAACACGTCGGATCATGCTGCACACATTCTTAAAACCCACCTGTGTCTTCTAGCAAACTTGGGACACAAACGAGTGTCCTATCTGCAGCCCACAAGGCCCAACACCAGTGCCCCATCACTTCCCTGCCATTGTCCGCTGGCTCCCACCCCCCTCCCCGCTCCCGCTCCCAGGCCCTGCTGACTGATGCCTCCTCTCGGGCTCCTTCGCCACCAGATGCCCCCAAAGAGCCCTCCACTCTTCCTCTGGACACTGGTTGGACGGAGCCTGCCAGGAGAGGTTCCCTAACTGCTTCCCCGGGCCAGGCTCTGCCTCCTCTCCAAGCTTCCTTCCTGCATACTGGTCCCCACTCTAAGCCGTCTCCTTCGTTCACTGCCTGGCCCCCGGCACAGCGCCTGGCACACAACAGGTGCTCAGTACATGCCCGCTGAGGAGTGACCCGTAAGAGGGGCCGGCATCTCCGAGGGCGCACACAACAAAACGCTGAGCCGAGCCCTGTGCACACAAGTCTCCATCCCCCTCTTCACAGGGGCTCTCGCCAACCCCGTGACGCAGATGGGGAAACTGAACGTAAAGACGTGTGGTCACCTGGACCAAAGGCACATAAGCTGACGGCATCCTCTGCCACCAACCCAGACGGCTTCTTCCTGTCCCGGTCTGCCGGCACCATCCTGGTCATTACACCCCATGTTACCGGAACGAAGATTTTGGAAAGGAGCCCCTGAACTCCGAGGACAAGGCGGACAGTCACCGCTCCCTGTAGGGACAGATAGGTCCGTGACAGTGGGAAGCACAGAGTCTGCAGCTGTCCAGCTGTGAGACCTGAACGAGGATCTTCTCTTCCCCGGACCTCAGTTTCTCCATCTGTAAGATGGGGATAGTAACGGTGCCCACGCTGTCAGGCTGTCAGAGGATCAGAAGGACGAGTCCCGTGAGCCCCGGTCCCTGGCACACGTAGGGCCCTCCTCCACAAGACTGGTCGGTAGGGACGATGGCAAGAAGGGAGACATTCCTTGGCACCTCCAGGAGGACCCTGTTGCAACGGTGTCTCCCGGCACATCGGGCTAGACGATGCTAAATCTACTCCCCCCCCCCAGCACAGCAGCCCCCTCCTAGGGACCAGCCCTGGGCCTAGCAGACAAGCAAGCCTGTCACCTCACTCCCGTGGCCTGTCAGGAGGGGACAGGGAGCGGACGTGGCACGGCGGGGCTGGACCGGAGACGACCGTGCAGTCGTAAAGAGCACGAGACGAGGGAAACCGAGGGGAGTCTACAAGAGTAGCTGGGGAGACGCCAGGCCCCCGCCTTCAACTGAACAAGAGGTCAACAAGGAAACACCACCGCCACAAACCGACGAGATCTACCAAACCTGCACAGCACGCCCCACCCAACGACAGCAGAGAACACATTCGTATCAAGGGCACGTGCAACATCCTCCAGGACAGGCCGTAAAACAGGACTCAGCAAATGTCAAAGGGGAGAAATGACATAAAGTACGTTCTCTGACCACACGGGGTGAAATCAGAAATCAGTAACGAAAGGAAATTTGGGGAAATTCACAAGTGCATGGAAATTAAACAACACATTCCTCAGTAACTAGCAAGTCAAAGAGGAAAACCTAAGGGAGATTAGAGAGTATCTTGAGGGGAATGAAAAAGAAGACGCAAAATGCCGAAACTCACAGGCTTCGGCAAAAGCAGCATGCAGAGGAAAATGCACCTATATAGATGTAGGCACCTATATTTATTTTTTATTATTTTTTTTAATCTTCATTTTTGAGAGAGAAAGAGAGCGCAAGCGGGGAAGGAGCAGAGAGAGAGGGAGACACAGAATCGGAAGCAGGCTCCAGGCTCCGAGCTGTCCGCACAGAGCCTGATGCGGGGCTTGAATTCACGAACCGTGAGATCATGCATGACCCAAGCCAAAGTCGGACACTCAACCGACTGAGTTACCCAGGCACCCCCCATCATGTGACTCTTAATCCAAGGGTTGTGGGTTCAAGCCCCAAATTGGGTATAGAGATTATTTAAAAATAAGATCTTAAAAAAAAAATTTTAACGTTTATTTATTTTTGAGACAGAGAGAGACAGAACATGAACGGGGGAGGGGCAGAGAGAGAGGGAGACACAGAACCGGAAGCAGGCTCCAGGCTCTGAGCCATCAGCCCAGAGCCCAACGCGGGGCTCGAACTCACGGACCGCGAGATCGTGACCTGAGCTGAAGTCGGACGCTTAACTGACTGAGCCACCGAGGTGCCCCTAAAAAAAAATTTTAATGTTTATTCATTTCTGAGAGAGAGAGAGAGAGAGCAAGCACAAGCAGGGGAGGGGAAGAGAGAGACACAGAATCCAAAGCAGGCTCCAGGCTCTGAGCTGTCAGCATAGAGCCCAACACAGGGCTCAAGCCCAGGAATCATGAGATCATGACCTGAGCAAAGTCAGACGCTCAACCTACTGGATCCACCCAGGTGCCCCAAAAATAAAATCATAAAAAAAAAAAAAAAAAAAAAACAAAGTTAAAGAAATCTGAATAGACCTATAACAAGTAAGGAGACTGAATTTTTTTAAGTTTTATTTATTTTGAGAGAGAGAGCACATGTGTGCACAAGCAGGGAAGGGGCAGAGAGAGAGAGGGAGAGAACCAATCCCAAGCAGGCTCTGTACTGTCAGCACAAAGCCCAACACAGGGCCTGAACTCACACAAGCGGGGTCCAAACTCAGAAACCTGAGCCAAAATCAAGAGTTGGATGCTTAACTGACTGACCCAGGCTCCCCAAAGAGACTGAAATTATGCTCAGAAACTCTCCCCCCCACAAAAAAAAGCACAGATCCAAATGACTTCATGGGTAAATTGTAACAAACACTTAAAGAAGGTTTAACACTGATCCTTCACAAACTCCCCAAAAAATTGGAAAAGGAAAGAACACTTCCTAACTGGTTCTATGAGGCCAGCATTATCCTGATACCAAAGCTAGACAAAAACCACCAGAAAACAACAGAGTGATATTTCATATTAATATAGACACACAAAAAAGTCCTCAACAAAATACAAGTAAACCAAATCCAGCAATATATAAAAAATATCATGTATCATAGCCAAGTGAGACTTATCCCAGGAAAGCCATAATGGTCCAAAAATGCCAAGATGAATCGGTACAATACACCATAGTAAGAGTAAATAACAAAACTATATGACGATCTGAATAGAAAAAGCATTTGACAAAATCTACAACCCTTTCCTCATAAACCTACAACTATCACCATATTTAACGGTAAAACATTTAAAGCTTTCCCTCTAAGATCAGGAACTAGACAAGATGTCCACTCTCACTTCTATTCAACGTTGTTCTGGAGGTTCTAGCCAAAGCAATTAAGCAAGAAAAAGAAATCCAAAGGAAGAAGGAAACTATTCACAGATGACATGATCATGTCTACAGAAACTGCTAAGGAATCTACCAAAAACCCCACAAAAAAAACCTGTTTTTTGACAATAAATGAGTTCAGCAAGGTTGCAGGATAAAAGATAAATATATAAAAATCAGTTATATTATTATACACCAGCAATGAACAATCTGAAAATGAAATTTAAAAAACAGTTCCATTTACAAAGGCATCAAAAAGAATAAAATATTAGGAATAAATCTAATCTAAGAAGTAAAAAAATGTACATTGAACACTAAAAAAAACCCCAAAACATACATTGTTGAAAGAAATTAAAAACCAGGATGCCTGGGTGGCTCAGTCAGTTAAGCATCTGACTTCAGCTCAGGTCATGATCTCATGGTTCGTGAGTCTGAGCTCTGAATTGACCTCTTTGCTGTCGTAACACAGCTTGCTTCAGATCCGCTGTCCCCCTCTTTCTCTGTCCCTCCTCCAGTCACATTCTTGCTCAAAAAAAAAAAAAAAGAAACAAAACTAATGAACATATGGGAAGGGGAAAAAGAGAGAGGGAACCAAATCATGAGAGACTTTTAAAGATAAAGAACAGGGGTGCCTAGGTGGCTAAGTCAGTTAAGACTCTGACCTCAGCTCAGGTCATGATCTCATAGTTCATGGGTTCGAGCCCCTCGTCAGGCTCTGTGCTGACAGCTCAGAGCCTGGAGCCTGCTTCAGATTCTGTGTCTCCCTCTCTCTCTGCCCCTCCCCGACTCATGCTCTGTCTCTCTCTCTCTCTCTCTCTCTCTCTCTCTCTCTCTCAAAAATGAGTAAATATTTTTTAAAAAGTTTTAGAAAGATAAAGAACAAACTGAGGGCCAATGGAGGGGAGGTGGGTAGGTAACAGGCTAGACGGGTGATGGGTACTAAGGAGGGCACTTGCTGTGATGAGCGCTGGGTGTTTTATGTAAGTGATGAGTCACTGAATTCTATGCCTGAAACCAACATGACACTGTACGTTAACTAACTAGAATTTAAATAAAAATTTGAGGGGCGCCTAGGTGGCTCAATCAGTTAAGCGTCTGACTACAGCACAGGTCATGATCTCACAGTTCAGGAGTTTAAGCACTGAGAGCATGGCGACTGCTTTGGATTCTGTGTCTCCCTCTGTCTCTCTCTCTATCTCTCTGCCCCTCCCCCACTCACACTCTGTCTCTCTCTCAGAAAAAAAAAATGAATAAAAGAATGTTAATAAATAAATTAATTAATTAAAATTTGGAAAAAAAAAGAATGACCTTGCCTAACTGGAACATTCCCCATAATGGCCAGTGTAATTCTAGGTTGTCTTAGTAAGATTTTGACTTTTTTTTTTTTCTTTAAGATATCTACAGCTTTGGGGCATCTGGGCAGCTCAGTCCGTTAAGCATATGACTTTGGCTCAGGTCATGATCTCACGGTCCGTGAGTTCGAGCCCCACATCGGGTTCTGTGCTGATAGCTCGGAGCCTAGAGCCTGCTTCCGATTCTCTGTCTCCCTCTCTCTCTCTGCCCCTCCTCTACTTGCTGTGTGTCTCTTTCTCTCTCTCAAAAAATGAGTAAACACCAAAAAATTATAAAAAAGAAAAAGATATCTACAGCTTCTCAGACCATAGTTCTTAGACATAAAATAAGCAATTGTGCCAAAAGGGGAAGTGTGCAATTATCTGAAACTTAAGGATAGCATTTCTTCAGCTAAGCCTTGGGTCTCTCAGAGCCAAATACCTAAGACGGGGTGTGCCACTGGGTTGGGGATTTTGTGGTGTTTTACGGTATATCTCACCGCGCAGAATTTTTCTTGAGGTTCTGGAGGTGCCCTCGTGTCAAGCTAACCTATTCCATGGCACATTTAGGGAGCACAGGACGCTTAGATTTAGGTGACAAAAAATAAAAGAAAAAAAGTGTTATAAAAGACAATACAGGAGTAAAGTTTCATGACCTTCATGGACCGGACAAGTAGTTTCTTGGATATGACCCCAAAACCGTAAGTGATAAAAGAAAAACCATATAAATGGCATTTCATCAAAATAAAATTTGTCTCCTTCTAGGACACTATCAAGAGAGTAAAAAGAAGGGCATCGGTTAAGCGTCCAACTTTGGCTCAGATCATGATCTCACGCTCCGTGATCTCGCGCTGACAGTGCAGAGCCTGCTTGGGATTCCCTCTCTCCGCCTCTCCCCTGCTCGCTCACTCTCTTTCTCTCGCAAAAATAAATAAATGAACGTTGAAAAAAAAGAAAAAAGTAAAAAGACAACTCACATAATGGAAGAAAATATATCCCATAAGGGACTGGCCTTGACACCAGATATAAAGAACTCTCACAAATCAACAAGAGACAAATAACCCAATCTAAAAATGGACAATGAAGCTGAATAGACATTTCTTCAAAGATGCACAAACGGCCATCAAGCACACATTAGTCATTAGGGAAATTAAAAAAAAAAAAAAAAAGAACAGAAAAGAGCAAAACACCACTTCCTACCCCCGAGGAAGCTAAATTAAAAAAGACCGATAGTAACAAGTGTTGGCAAGGAGGTGGAGAAACCAGAACCCTCCTCCAGAGCGGGGCAGACATAAAACAGTGCAGTCACCGTGGAAAACGGTGGTTTTCTCTGGGGTTTTCTCTGGGGTTTGTCCAGGGGTTTCTCTGGGTTAAACGGAAGGATCACCATACGGCTCAGCAATTCCACTGTTGGGTAGCTACTCAAAAGAAATGAACGCATGTGCACACAAAAATCTGCACACAAATGTGCACCAGCAGCACTCTCTCTGATGGCCAAGAAGCGAAAGAGCCAAATGTCTGTCAACCAAGGAACAAATAACCAAAAGTGCACATCTGTACAATGGAATATTATCCAGTCGTGAAAAGGGATAGAGTTCTCATACACGCTGTGACAAGGATGAATCTTGAACACGTGGCACAAGAAGCCAGACACAGAAACCAGGTAACATAGGATTCCATTTATGCAAGATGACCAGAACAGGCAAATTCATAGACAGAAAGCAGATTCGTGGTTGCAAGTTGCTGGGGGTGGGGAGTGACTGCTGATGAGTACAGAGTCTTCTGGGGGGCATGAAAAGGTTCTGAAATTAGTGGTGATCGTTGCACAACTCCGGGAATATGCTAAAAATTACCTAATGGTTACACTTTAAAAGGAGGAATTTTATGGTATGTGAATTATATTTCAGTTAAAGATGCTATTTTAAAACAAAAAGCACAAAAGCAACCCATGTACCAACAAGGGAGAGAGTCCATCAACTGTCTTTAAGATAAAAACCGCGGCGGGGGCACCTGGGTGGCTCAGTCGGTTAAGCCACCGACTCGTGATTTCGGCTCAGGTCAGGATCTCATGGTCATGAGATCGAGCCCTGTTCCAGGCTCAGCACTGACAGCACAGAGCCTGCTTGGGATTCTCTCTCTCTCTCCCTCACTCTCTGTCCCACCCTTGCTCACAGGTGTATGCACTCTCAAAATAAATATTTAAAATAAAACATTTGGGGCACCTGGGTGGCGCAGTCGGTTAAGTGTCCGACTTCAGCCAGGTCACGATCTTGCGGTCTGCAAGTTCGAGCCCCGCGTCAGGCTCTGGGCTGATGGCTCAGAGCCTGGAGCCTGCTTCCGATTCTGTGTCTCCCTCTCTCTCTGCCCCTCCCCCGTTCATGCTCTGTCTCTCTCTGTCCCAAAAATAAATAAACGTTGAAAAAAAAATTAAAAAAAAATAAAATAAAATAAAACATTTAAGGGGCACCTGGGTGGCTCAGTCAGTTAAGGTCCGACTCCGGCTCAGGTCACGATCTCATGGTTTGTCGGTTCGAGGCTCACATCAGGCTCTCCACGGCCAGCATAGAGTGTGCTTTGGATCCTATGTCCCCCTCCCTCTCTGCCCCTCCCCTGATCTCTCTCTCTCTCTCTCTCTCTCTCTCTCTCTCTCTCTCTCAAGTGCACACATATGTACTCTCTCTCACTCTCTCTCAAAAATAAACATTTAAAAAATATGTAAGATAGGGGCGCCTGGGTGGTTCAGTCGGTTGGGTGTCCGACTTTGGCTCAGGTCATGATCTCGCGGTCAGTGAGTTCGAGCCCTGCATCAGGGTCTGTGCTGACAGCTTAGAGCCTGGAGCCTGCTTCAGATTGTCTCCCTCTCTCTCTGCCCCTCCCCTGCCCACCCTCTGTTCTCTGTCTCTCAAAAATGAATAAATGTGAAAAAAAAAATTTTTTTTAATTTTTTTTTAAGACAAAACCACTGCCCACCCACACAAACCCTCCCAGAAAGGCTCAGGCCTGACTGTGGCCAGTCCTCATCCTGCCCTCCCACAGCCTCAGCCCCTCTGTGACCCTGACCTTAGTCACCACCTCCAGTTTTCTGTGTGCCTGGCTGGTGTGTACCTCCCCACTGGGCCTAACTCCAAGGGGCAACCAACCGGGCAGGAGCCCAGGTTGTGGCGGGGCACACAGCAAGCTCAGCGGCCTCTGCGGAGTGAGGACCACTCGGTGGCTGAGACCCAAGGTTACTTTACCTGGAGACGGGTTTCTAGAGCATCGAATACACACCAGGCACCATGCAAAGGGCTGGGGCACACCCAGGAACAAGGCCCCACCAAGAGGGCGCTCACCTTCTACTGGGTGGTGGTGGACAATAAACCAAATACATAAAGAGAACAATGACAGGGAGGGACAAGTGCTTCCAAGAAAAATTAAGCAGGGCAGGAGGATGGAGTAACAGGGTGGAGGCATTTTAGCAGTGGGGCCAGGCAGGCCCTGTTGAGGAGGAGACATCTGACCACAGGCCTGATGGAGGTGACAGATGATCCATCAGGTTATCTCAAGAAAAGAGCTTTCCAGGCAGAGAAAATGGCATGTGCAAAGGCCCTGAGGAGGGAATGTATTTCACATGTTTGAAGAACAGTGAGGACCCCAGTATAGACAAAACACAACAAGTAAGGGAGAAATAGGGGCAGATGAGGGAGAGAGGGGAGAGAGGTGATGGAGCGGTAGGGGGGATGGGGGCGCAAGGAGATCATGCAGGGCCTTCGGGTGGTAGCGAAGACTTCAGTTTTCATACAGAGAGAACGAGAAGCCACGGTGGGTTCTGAGCAGAGGCAGAATACATTCTCAATAGGACCCCTCTACAGCCACTATAGGGAGAACGCCTGGGGTGGGCAGGGAGGGAGGTCGGAAGGTACAAGACTTAGGAGGAGATAACCGCCCTTGTTCAGGTGGGCAGTGATGTTAGATAGAATAATACAGAGAGTGGGGCGCCTGGGTGGCCAGTCAGTTAAGCATCCGACTCCTGGTTTTCGGCTCAGGTCATGATCTCGTGGTTCGTGAGTTCCGAGCCCCGCGTCAGGCTCTGCACTGTCAGCGTGGAGCCCGCTTGGGATTCGCTCTCTCCCTCTCTCTCTGTCCTTCCCCTGCTCATGCTCACTCTCTCTCAAAATAAATAAACTAACAAAATTAAAAAAAAAAAAAAGAAGATACAGATAGAAATACTAATAGCAAAGCTCTCCATGTACCAAGATGGAGAATTTTTTTCTTTTTGAGAAATCAACAAGCTGATTCTAAAACTTATTATGTAAAGACAAAAGAACCAGACTAGCCAAAACAATTCTGAAAGTGAATAACAAAGGATTTAAAGACTTATTATAAAGTAATAAAGAAATGTGGTTTTGCCCAAAGGACAGACACACACATCAATGTTAGAAAACAGGGGCGCCCGGGTTAAGTGCTCGACTCTTGATTTTGGCTCAGGTCATGATCTCACTGTTGTGGGATGGAGTCCCAAGTCAGGCTCAGCAAAAGGCATGGAACCTACTTAAGATTCTCTCCCTCTCTTCTCTGCCCCTCTCCCACTCGCGCGCACGCGCGCTCTCTCTCTCTCACAAATAATAGTAATTAACATTAAAAAAAAAAAAAAAAGAGGGGCGCCTGGGTGGCGCAGTCAGTTAAGCATCCGACTTCAGCCAGGTCATGATCTCGCGGTCCGGGAGTTCGAGCCCCGCGTCAGGCTCTGGGCTGATGGCTCGGAGCCTGGAGCCTGCTTCCGATTCTGTGTCTCCCTCTCTCTCTGCCCCTCCCCCGTTCATGCTCTGTCTCTCTCTGTCCCAAAAATAAATAAACGTTGAAAAAAAAAATAAAAAATAAAAAAAAAGAAAGAAAGAAAACAGAATCCAGAGGCGCTTGGGTGGATCAGTCAGTTGAGTGTCCAACTCTTGATTTTGGCTCAGGTCATGATCCCAAGGTCGTGAGCCCTGCGTCAGGTTCCATGCTTAGCGTGGAGCCTGCTTAAGATTCTCTCTCCCTTTTCCCCTCTCCCCTGCTCACGTTCACGGTCTCCCTCTAAAATAAGGAGAGAGGGGAGAGGGGAGAGGGGAGAGGGGGGAGGGGGAAGGGGAGAGGGGGAGGGGAGAGGGGAGAGGGGGGAGGGGGAAGGGGAGAGGGGGAGGGGAGAGGGGGAGAGGGGAGAGGGGGGAGGGGGAAGGGGAGAGGGGGGAGGGGAGAGGGGGAGGGGAGAGGGAAAAGAAAAGAAAAGAAAAGAAAAGAAAAGAAAAGAAAAGAAAAGAAAAGAAAAAAGAAAAGAAAATCCAGAACGGACCCACGCCAATATGGCCCACTGACTTCTGACACAGGAACCTCAATGGGGAAAAGAAGGTCTTTTCAATAGACAATAGTGACACAATTGGACATTCATACGCAAAGAAATAACCTCAGTTTATACCTCATAAATCATACAAAAATTAACTCGAAATGTCTCCTATTTATGAGTCACACAGAGACACGCACAAGAATGTTTCTATCAGCATTATTCATAATCACCAGGAACTGGAGACAACGCACTGTCCTTTAGTTGAATGGTTCAACAGACAGTGGCCCGGCCATACCATGAAGGACTCCTCCTCAGCAATAAAAAGGACTGAATGGCTCACGCATTCAGCCTAGATGGTGCTCCAACCAGTTATGCCGAATGAAACACGGCTCGAAAGCTACATGAGTCCATTTACACAAGAATCCGAAAAAGCCAAAACCATAGGACGGGGAACTCGGGCAAGGAGCAGGTGCCCGGGTGCAGGGGGCGGAGAGGAAGTGACCACAAAAGGGCACAGGGGGACTTCTGGGGGGCCTGGAAGGGTTCCATGTGTTGATTGTGGTGATGGTTACACACCTCTGCTGTTTGTCAAAGGAGAGCTATACAGTAAAAATGGGCAGGGCTTACGGTATGTAAATTAACCTCGAGGGTGGAAAACAAGCCAAATGGGCAAGCTCTCTATGTGCTGAGGATACACTAAGATCTCCAAGAAATGCTGTCAAGTAAGAATCTCCCTGCTCCCAACAGCATGTAAAAGTGTGTATGGGGGAGGAGAGAATAAACACATGCGTGTCTGCTTCTGTTTGTACAGAGCCTGGGAGGGCACAGAGCAACCAGGAAGGGTGGTCAGCCGTGAGGGTGCCGGCTGTAGGGGCAGGCAGGTAGCAAGGCCTCTCTCTCTCTCTCTCTCCATCCTTTCTGGTATTTTTGAACTTGGTGCCATATTGAGCTTATTACCGATTAAAAAAAATTTTTTTTAACGTTTATTCATTTTTTGATAGAGAGAGACAGAGAGTGAGCGGGGGCGGGGGAGGGGGAGGGGCAGAGAGAGAGGGAAACAGAGAATCTGAAGCAGACTCCAGGCTCTGAACTGACAGTACAGAGACTGACGCCGGGCTCGAACTCACGGACCACCGTGAGATCATCACCTGAGCCGAAGTCGGACGCTCAGCTGACAGAGCCACCCAGGCGCCCCGAACGTATTAACCAATTTAAACAATTCTATTAAAAAGGACCTTTGGGGCGCCTGGGTGGCTCAGTTGGCTGAGCACCTGACTCTTGGTTTCAGCTCAGGTCATGCTCTCACGGTTGGTGAGTTCGAGCCCTGCATCGATCTCACTGCTGGCAGTGCAGAGCCTGCTTTGGATCCTCTGTCCTCCTCGCCCGCTGACCCTTCCCCCCACTTGCTCAGGCGCGCACACGCTCTCTCTCTCTCTCAAAAAAAAAAGAAAGAAAAACTCAAAAATTATTAAAAAAATTAAATAAAATAAAAAGAAACTTTAGTGCTTCCAAAGCATAGTATATGAAAAGGAGAGAAAGAGTTAACTACCGCAGGGAGAGCTGATCGACACCACCTTAACCCAGAGATCAAGGTCAACAGCACCGTGATAAGACGTGTTGATAACATGGAGCCCGAATAGGATGTGGAGAGAAGGGTTTCTGGCTTCTGTGGTATTCTTCTCCCCACACCCAGAGTGCCAGTCTAATCATGGAAATCCCAGATAAACCCAAATTGAAGGCCATTCTATTAAATGCCAAAGGCATGAAAACCAAGGGAAAAGTCAGTGGTGCTGTGTCACGGACCAGCAAGATGGAGGAGGAGCGGCGACTCCAATGCAAAGTGGCACCCCGGGTGGGGTCCGGGGACAGGAAAAGGACATAAGGGGGGAAACCGGGGAAATCTGCAGAAAGTCTGCCTTTCCTTAGTGGTAACAATCTACCACAATGTCTCAGTGGTAAGAAACGTACAATGGTAAGGTAAGACGTAAGCACAGGGAAGGATGGGATACGGGAGCCCTCTGTGCTGTCTTTGCAACTTTGCCGTAAAACTTAAAAACTTGTTTATTTTCTGTAAATCAAAAACTGTTCCCAAATAAAAAAAAATGTATGGGGCGCCTGGGTGGCTCGGTCGGTTGAGCGTCTGACTTCAGCTCAGGTCATGATCTCACAGTCTGTGAGTTCGAGCCCCGCGTCAGGTTCTGTGCTGACAACTCAGAGCCTGGAGCCCGTTTCAGATTCTGTGTCTCCCTCTCTCTCTGCCCCTCCCCTATTCATGCTGTCTCTCTCTGTCCCAAAAATAAATAAACGTTAAAAAAAAATGTATTACAAATAAAGCAAAAGCAAAAACTCCTCAAGACACTGAAGAGCAGGGACTTGGCATGAGGTGGACACATTATGGCAAGACTCTGGACCGTCACACATGAGCTCATAATGGTGTCGGGGAGAATGGGGAACATTTACACACAGAAATGCAGAAAAAGGATCTAGCAAGAGCCACACACTGATGGACATGGTTCCCTACAAAGGGTAACAGGAACCTCTGCCTTTCTCTGCGCACGTCCGAAAGGAACGTGTTTTATTTTACAATGAACAAACCTTAAATTTAAAAAGAAAAGAAAAATCAAGCTGATGTGTCGTTGTCGGCCCAGTGCCGACAGAGCCTCCCCACCTCCGACGGCCACCTGCCCTGGGCTCCCCAGGGACCTGTGCCAGGCCCTGCCAGCAAGAGATGTCAGCGGGGCAGACGCCATAGAAGCCGGACTTCCGTCTAAACAGCTTCTACCCACGTGAGGGGAACTTAGTATTGCAAGACAAGACATGCCAACCCAAACCACAGGAAGCGTCCCTCCTCAAGCTGAGAGGATGGCTCACGGTCTCTGGTCACAGCCCCCCAATCTCCTGACTGCTAGATCCCTAGCACTCCATCGCCCCCCCCCCCCAGGTAACAGAACCACGTTTGAAGGCATCCTCCTTAAAACCACTGGCTCCCTGGCCACAGGGCCAGCTGGGGGCCTCCTAGACAAGAAGGCTGTGACCCTCCAGAGGACCCTGTCCATCAGCACAGAACACAGAGGCCCCGTGGCCTGGGACAGACAGGGCTGTGTCCCACACCCACCACGGGGGCTTCCTCCAGGGCTGGCCTGGCCGTGCCAGGGTGTATCACCCAGCAGGCGGGCGTCACCCCAGCTGGGACAGTTCCTGCTTGCTTTGCTCGCCAGCCAGCCTGCCAGTCCCTAAGACTCTTATCGCTGGGAAAATGTGTATCACGGAGCGGAGTCTCCAGGACGCCTCCTCCTACATCTGGGTGTGGGGGTGTCACCAGGGGCCTGGGGAGCTCTGCTGGCCGCTTGTCCACACCCCACGGGTCTGTGGTCTGAACAGGTTCAACTTTAGCCAAAGGAAGTCTCCCACTACAGAGCATCGGTTTTCCGTGCTGCAGCTCATGACCAGAATCCCCCCGAGTTTTAAGTTGGCCCGGGGAGGGGTCCGGCCCCGCGCGCTGGTATTTTTATGACATCTCCCCCTGGCTCCCTGTGGGAGGATGACCCCCTCGTGGCCTCCTTTCCGGGGTTCTGCTCTGGTCCAAGTGGGCACTCGGACAGCCTGCCTTCAGACCTCGGGGCCCCGCAGCGAATGTGTTCAACCAGCACCCAGGCACACGGCAAGAATTAAATGGGTAGCACACCGGCGGCCCGGAGGGGCCTCAGTTGCCCCAGCCCAGGGCGGGGCCCCCTTACAGCTGGAGAAGCCAGAGCAGAGAGACATCCACGCTTGGCTGGCCTCAGGGTCTTAGCACAGTACTGTCATTACTCGGTGTCAACAGACAAATCACAGCCCTTCCTGTAAAGACAAGGTGCCTGCTTCTGTTCTCCCTAGAGCACCCCACGCCCCACCTCACCGCTGTGCGCCCCAGTGATGAGTCCTGGTGCGTCCTCCGGGCCCCTTCTCAGTGAACGTCGTCTGTGCAGTAAAATGAATCCAATTCTGGTTTCTAGATATATCCATTCAACAAATATGCATGATCCTACTACATAGCAGGACAGCAATGAACACACAGGCACAAACCCCTGCCCGTGAGAACCTCCCATTCTGGTGGGACAGAGAGTAAACTAATAATGAAAATAAGTTCAGGTGCTAATAAGAGCTCTGAAGAGGGGCGCCTGGGTGGCTCCATCAGTTAAGCATCTGACTTTTTTTTTTGGGGGGGGTGGGCGGGGTGGGGGGGGAGGGGCAGAGAGAGAGGGGGAGAGAGAGAATCCCAAGCTGTTTCCGCACCGTCAACACTGAGCCTGATGCAGGGCTTGAACTCACCAACCATGAGATCACGGCCTGAGCTGAAATCAAGAGTCGGACACAACCGACTGAGCCACCCAGGCGCCCCTGCGACCAGCTTTTGATTTCAGCTCAGGTCACGATCTCATGGTCCGTGAGTTGGAGCCCCGTCTGCACTGAAAGTACGGAGCCTGCTTGGGATTCTCGGTCTTTCTCTCAAATAAATAAACATTAAAAAGAAAAAGAGCTCTGAAGAAAACACATCAGGGCAGGGGTCTGAGAGAGTGCCAGGCCCCGTGTGAGCCGGGGTAGGTAAGGGACCGCCTGGCACAGAGGTGAGGTTTCAGCAGGGACCCAAGAAGACAGGGGCAGCACAGGTCACGCAGAACTCTGGGCACAGAGGAGATGTGACTGAAGGCAGAGAAAGGCCACAGGGGAGAGTGAGCCCGGGGGGTCTGGGGAGCAGGCCACGTGGCCAGAGGGGTGAAGGAGGAGAGAATGGCAGGAGGTGAGGGCGGGCGGTGACAGGGGCCGCGAGAGAAGTCAGGCTTTTACCCCAAGTGAGGTGGGAGCCAGGGAGGGTCGTGTGCAGAGGAGGGTCGTGCCCTAACTCGGGTCCACAGGCACCCAGTGGGGGTGGGGGGGCGGGGGCAGGAGCCGAGAAGGCAGGATGGAGACGACCGCTCCGGTTCAGGACGTGCTGACGTGGGGGCAGCGGGGAGGACCCCCCTGACCAGCCCCACGCCAACCCCAGCGAAGCAGCCGCTGCGGCCGGGAAGGTGAGGACTGCACACGCGGAGCTGCCACCGTCCCGCGTCCTCCCCTCCCGCCTTCTCCACAGGCGTGCCGCGTCCGTGGGCAAATCCCGGGACTAGGCGACTAGGAGGAGGCTCGACACCGGCCACCGAGAAGCTGGTCTGTGTACCATGAGCACTACGCAGCCGTGAAGAAGGGAGGATCACGGGGGGCACTTGGGATGCGCACCGGCTCACGTACGGACGGGCCGGATCACTATATTCTACGCCTGAAACCAGCATAAGGCTGTATGCTAACCCACTGGAAATTAAAATTAGAACAGGAAAGGGAAAGGAAAGGGCCTACGAATAACAGGGCCTGAGCCGGGACCCACAGCCAGGCAGGAGGGGCACAAAGGTACAAATGGAGCGGTCGCTGGTCTGCTCCACGCCAGCTCCTGCCCGCCCTCCTCACCTCGACAGAAAGACCTACTGCCTCGTCCAGGAAGCACTCCCTGACCACCACTCCGGCCCAAAGCTCCCCATCAGAACCTCTGTCTTCCACGTGCCTCCTCCCACTCTCACTGTGCAGAGAAGCAGAAGAGAGGACAAGAACCTCTTGGGGCCCACTCGCGGCAGCACCCCCATCCAAACCCAGCCCCTGCTGCTTGCTCTGGTGGCCCCATTCTCCGCTGGAGACAGATGCTGGGTGAAGGAACAGTGGGCAGGCACGGGGACTTACTTGGAGGCCTCCACCTGCCTGCCCCATCCCTGCCCCTCAGCCGCCTCATCTGTAAAATGGAACCGACCCGAAATGACCCCCAGACAGCGCTCAGTGTCACGCTCACAAGCGAGTGCATCAAAGACACGGCAGGTCCATTCGATGTGGGACAAAAAGACCAGAGCCACCCCGACTGCCACTGAAGGAGGCCCATCAAGCAACTGAGGGGTGCACCCGGCCCCGCAAGGACCCAAGGAAGGTCTGGATTATTCCTCCACACCTGGCCTGGTTCCAGAAATCTCTGAGGTCACTCTGAGGTACAGACATCGCAGGAGGAGTGAAAACCAACTTGATGAAGCTGGGCCAAGGGTCAAGGGTGCTACTCCAGGTATGGGCCAACAGGCCCAGTGGGGGAGGCCTCCTGAGAAAGTTTGAGGCTCTGGGTTAGGTTTGGCCCCCTGCAGCCCCAGCATCCTTGGGCCAGCCTCTCTGACTCAGTTTCCTCACCAGTAAGCAGCGATCAAGTACGGGCCTCAAAGCGAGTAAGGTGCCTTGCTCTGAGGCCCCAGCGTCGATCATGGCACACAGAGCATGCTGTCATTTCTCATCAGGACAGTCACAGCAACTGCCGCTGGTCCCTTTCCTCCATTCCTTACCCCTCTAGGGGCGGTGGGGGGCGGGGGAGGGGGGCAGGAAACTCCAACACAGCAAGACCTCTGGAATGTGTTAAGTGGTTGGAAAGCAAGTTGCCAAGCCACGTAAGTGGGGTGGCCCCAGTTCTAGAAAGCAGATATGCTGAAAAAGAACCAACTGCTGGCAGTGCCATATATTCATCCCGGCAAGGACACCTGGACACAAATACGCAAGAGGGGTCTGGCAGGATCCACCCCAACCTGACCATGGCGTTCCCACGTGGAGCCAGGAGGGCGGGACAGGGCTGGCGGGGCGTTCTTCCCCATCAGTCGGTTTCCCTCTGCACAACAGGGTCTTTGGTGTTCTACTTGCATAATTCAAATGCAGGGAGAGTAGGCCTCCTGTGGGCACTTTCCCGACCCTCATAGGCCTCCTGGGTCTCACCTCCACCTCAGTCCCTTTTCCAAGAGGACAGCAGGTACATGGCAGGCCGGTACGTGAAGCCCTCTGTTCGTGCCCTTCCCTCTGCCTGGGACACCGTTCCCTGGGGTCTTGGAGGGGCTGGCTCCATCTCGGGGCACCCGCTGACCACCTGTCTGAAGCAGCCTCCACCCCGCCACTCTCTCCCTCCCCCTACCATTTTCGCTGCACTTCGCCTTCAGAAAGCTGTTCATTTAACCTTTCACCCGATCTCTGCCCTTCTTGGTGCCGGCCGGGTTCCGACCACCTGGCCCGGCAGGTGCCACTGAAGGCGTGCCAGCCGGGCACACAGCTAACAACCTCGAAGGGTGCCGAAAGCCAGAAGCTGCTCGCTCCGTCACCTTGGCCCCATCCACAGACACAAGTGCCACAGCATCCACTATTCACTCCATGCCTTGCCATCCCTGACGTCCCCGAGCATCTGGCTCTGGGGGACACAGTCCCAGCTAGAGGCCCGGCTCCTGAGCTCCTCCCTGTGTGACTTCGAGTCAGTTCCCCTCTCCGGCCTCAGTTTCTTCACCTATAAATCAAGGATGCTAAGAGCAGCACCCCAGGGCTGCTGGGACTGCATGGTCCAGTGTCCCCAGGGTACGGCACAGAGTGATTCTCCACAAACATCACCTCTTACTGTGTCATAAACATCCAGCCGCAGGTGAAACCAGATGAGCCACCGGCTCCCTGTTCAAGCTGAGGGTGACTGCAAGAGGGAAAGCCCCCAGCACCCAGCAGAGGCCTCCCTGCCGACACTAACAGGAACCCAGAACGCACCCAGAAGCAGGAGTCTTTTCTCTCCAGCGCCTTCTTGCTTCAGAGGCAAGGCAATTTTTTCCTTTGATTCAGATCGTAGCGAATGCCCTATAAATATCTCGTTATTGGCTTGCATTTTCCCAGAGCTTTCACACAATAAGGGCTTAATTACAGCATGTGGTTAGCAACCCCAGTAAATTAAGGGTTAGCCGATGTTCCGATTTTTTTCTGCAATCGAGGGCCCTGTAATTTCGGCGTTTTCATTCAAATCTGGGCAGAAGCTTGGCAGACGTGGCCCTGATCCAAATGCAAACACCTGGAGAGACACATGGCTCCATTCCAAACAGCCCCTCCCGCGACCGGTGCCTCTGAACACTCTGAAATCCAGAGCCGTCCACAAGGTCGTCCCCTGCCCCTCACCCGGAAACGACCGGCTTACGAGCGGGGGGATTTCAATCTGTGTACCTAGCGAGGGCCATTATCCCTGGACAAATAACTCTGCAAAGATACTCGGCGGCCCAGATGTGAGCTCTGGAGAAATCGGTCTCCTGGGCTGGACACATAATCCCAGCAAGCAAAACCCAACCAAGAACGACACGGGCAGACAACCCACATGTGGAGTTCGGGAGGCATATCTCTTCCCAGGCGTTATACTCCGAGACTACAACCGCTTGGAACAAGAGGAGATCACACTTCCCCTGGGTCTGGAAACTAACAGGTCTTACACAGCTTTCTGGGTCGTTAAATCCTCTTCTAGATCATTCTGAGTAGCTGTTTCCAAGCTGGCTGTCCGACGCACTGTTTGTCTAACTAATCCGCTACTGTTGGGCATTTCTGCTCCCAATCTCCCACCACCATCCACTAAATGAGCATCAGTAACTCTCACGGCCAAATATTTGTCCGCAGCCACCATTTCCACCTAGAAACACAGCAGTAACAGGCTCCCGCCAGCATTTCAGGATCTGGCTCACTGGCTAGTTCCGGTTACATGCTCAGAGCTAAAGCCAGAATGATGCCCGCCTGCACGGAGAGGCACTCACTCACTCAGTGTTTGGGCTAAAATAAGCTGCTTTGGAAAAATTAAAAGTAAAAAAAAAAAAAACAAAACAAAACAAAATAAAATAAAATAAGGTGCTTTGGGGATGCCTGGGTGGCTCAGTTGGTTAAGCGTCCGACTCTTTGTTTCAGCTCGGGTCATGATTTCATGGTTTGTGAGTTTGAGCCCCACATCGGGCTCCATCCAGACAGTGCGGAGCCTGCTTGGGATTCTCTCTCCCCGTGCTTTCCCCCCTCTCTCTCTCTCTCTCTCTCAAAAATAAATAAATAAACTTTAAAAAAATTTTATAAAATGAGGTGGGTTTTATATTAACAAGGTAATTATGAATTCCGTTTCTTTACGGAAAAAGAGTCCTCACACCCAGGGCTTTTACAAGTCACAGGGATCTCCTATTTCACAAGGGTTAGCTCATTTGCTCCTCAGCCCGCTCCCAGCAGAGAGGGAACATCGTGATCCCCATTTTCCAGACGAGGGAACTGAGGCCCAGAGAAGTGAGGTCATTCAGCCAATGTGTGGCCGCGCAGGGACAGCCACATTCCCCGGGGCACCTCCAGGACTCTCCCCCATTCAGGCTGACCCAGGTACTACAGACCACCCAGGCAAAGCAACTTTAGGTACGCACCAAAAGAGAAATGACGGAAAACAGCAGCTTTCACTTGCAAGATCCCCGAAGGGACAAACCAGCCGAAGCAGCGGACCACGTGCCTATACCCTTCAGCCTGGCAGGGACCTAAGGTGCCAACAGTCACCTGACAAGCATTCGTCCGGCACCCACCGTGTGCCAGACAGCAGTCCCGTGGTGTAGCCATGTCTCCTGGAGGGACCCATCACCAAAGATCAAATGGAAATGTAGCCAGAGACGGTAGAGACCCACGGGGCAGCTGATTGTCGCTAAAAGAAAAATGGCACTAGGTCATTTGTGAGTTGGTGGCTGGGTCCCGCTCACTGAGATAATCCAGGTAAAGCTGAAAACCAAAGGCGAGGGCCCTCAGCTTGCCCAGGACCAGCTCCCGAATGGAACCACCACAGCCGTCCCTCTGCTCAGAGCCCTCCCTGGCTCCCACTGGACTCCAGTCCCTGCTAACCTTATCTCCCCCAACTCTCTTGCTATACTGGCCTCCAGGCACACCTTCACCTCAGGGTCTTTGCACTGGCTGTTCCCACAGCCTGGGATGCTCCCCCAGCAAATCTCTACTGGTGGCTCCCCCCCACCTCCTTAAGTCTCTACTCAGATGTCACTTTCCTAAGGAGGCCTTCCTTCCCTGACACCCCCATTTAAAACCCTCACCTCCCCCTGCCCTCTCCCTGAGCCTGCTTTTCTTTTCCTTAACAGCTTTCAACTTCAGGCCTGTTTCTTCCTTATCGGCCCCCTGCTGGAAGGCCAGCTCCCCCGGGGTGGGGGTTTTGGTATCTTGCTCGGGGCTGTGTCCGTAGCCACAGAACAGGGCCCCCGGCAAGGACACAGAGTGTTTAGAAAACATTTTTCAAGGAACAAATGAAAACTGCACAGCGCTTTAAGCACTTTTCCCGTGCTAGACACCCTTCCAAGCCATTTAGTCCTCACTCCACCCTCAAGGACAGGCACCAGGTGACTTCACCTGCCCTACGAGATGAAACACACCCAACTTATAAGGCAAGGGGCTTATAAGTGGATGCTGTTAACAGCCCCAACTCCCAGCTGGGGATACTGAGGCTCAAAGAGGAAAGGCTCACAGGAACAAGCCCAGGCCTGGGGGATTCTCAGCTGGAGGCCTCAACCTCAGCCTCCTCCTGTTCTTCTCCCAAGGAAAAATTTCTCAAGTTCCTCCCTCCATTTAGCTGCGGAGGCTCAACGACCAGGGTCACGAGAGAGGCTCATCCTCCCCCCTCCTTAGGGCCACATGCTGTTACAGGGCAGACAAGCCAAGGGTCTGAAACTCAAAAGTTTCTAGGGCCAGGAGTCTCCAGGCAAACGTAAAGCGAGCCTGGGCGAGTACTAGGGAGTAGTGGGGAGTGGGGCAGCACACATGGCCACTCCTGATCTGACATGGCAGCCGGTGGCTGCTGCTTCTGAGATCCAGGCACTTGGTGCCAAGCAAGTGTCAGGCCCAGGAAGGCCAGAATATCACGACTAAAACGACAGCTGGCATGGGTATAGGGTCAATGCACTCAACACATGTTAACTCACACAGTCGGCCCAGGGAGTGCCTGGTAGTTATCACCCCATTTTCTGGAAAAGGAACCTGAGTCCACTTGGCCAAAGTCACACAGGCAAACACGATGAAGCCTGCCCTAAGGCCCAGGGCCCGTGTTATTACACCATTAGACTCTGAGGCTCTTTGGGTGTTTGCTAAGCATTGCAAAAACCTGAATTTTGATGCAAAATTTAAATGTTGGTAGCTAATTAAGAACAAAGTATTTTAAACACCATGCAGGTGAAACAAAAGACCAGCAAGCGGGCTTCAGCCCCCAGGGCCACTGATCTGCAACCCGGTACAGGCTGAGTTGGTAGAGGCTGAGCTATCTCGCTTGGACCACAGTCTTAGAAAACCAACAAGGAGGAGGCAATGAAACAGAGCAGCCCGTGCTGACCCCCTGGGAACAAGCCCTGGAACTACTCTCTCATTTGTTCTTTGAAACTAGCCAAGATGTCATCTGTAAAGGTCTACAACGCAAAGAAGGAAACAGGTCCTCAGCTGCAACAGTTTGGCCAAACTCACAAGAAGGAGGAGTGGGATTCAAAGCGAGGGCCAGCCCGCTGTCCCCCTGTGGCAAGGCTTGGTAGCTAAGAAACCTTACCCACGCTCCGGAAAGAAAAAGAAGTTAGCTCCGTTTGAGCAACCCATAACCGAGAAGCTTTTTTAAAACTTTGGCTCTCAGGCCCTGAACTAATGCTCTTAACGATCAAGGTCGCATTGCAGGCTTCTGGGAGAAGGTTGCCACAGGAGCCAGCTCGGTACTAGATGGCTGGGTGGGTGGATAAGAGAGAAAGGCCAGGGGCAGAGACACTGAGGAGAGGCGGCCAGGGAAGAGAGACCCAAGGTCCCCAACACAGAGCCCCCAATTCCTCACTGAACAGCTCTGAGCAAGAGGGCTCAGCTGAGCCTCAGTTGTCTGCTCTGTAAAATGGGACCATAGCAGTGTCAGCCTCAGAAGGCTTAAATGCAGTCCGGTGCATAACTTGAAAGCACTTTAATTCTGATTAGTGTTTGCTGCTGCTGGCCGTGCCGACCTACCGTGTGCCAGGCACCGTGCTAAGTAAGCACTTTCAACAAATCAGGTCACTGCAGAATGCCAAGTTGAGGGACCATCACCCTGTTTTTAGGGGGCGGGGGGGGGGGGAAACTGAGGCTCAGAGAGGCCAGACAACCTGTGCGAGGAGGTCACCAGGCAAATGAAACAGACAGAACTTTGCTGTGTGTCCAGTTAAAGCCTGGGCGGGCAGGCAGGAAAATAACCATGCAAAGGGGCCCACAGCCCAGCCCAAGGCTCAGCCCCGGCCCAGCTGACCCCAGGTCCACACCTTTCCGCCACAGTGGACAACAGGCAAGGTGCCAGAGACAAAGCAGCAAAGGAGGAAATTCATGCCGCTGAGAGCAAAACTCCAGGCCTCTGGGAAGGCAGGGTGGGGCTGGGCACCACTGAGCACTAGCCTGGTGCCCTTGGGCCAAGGATGAGGCTTTTCTGAGCCTTCCTGCCCGTGTCTAAGGTGGGGTAACAGAACCTCCACCCCTCTCACTCCCTGTGGGATCCGAGAGGCTGACAAACTGAACTCAGCCTGGAGCCTTCTAGATGAACATTAACCCTTACTGCAGATAACAACACCAACAATGATGATGACTGGGATGTTATCATTTGGCAGCCACAGGCACAAATGGAGCCGTTCCCAGAATGGAGAAGTGACAGCCCCTCTGGGAGGCAAGAGGCGGGGGAAGGGAGAAGAAAGAACCAAACACCCCTGGAGGGCTCACGGCCAGTTCTCATTCATCAGCAGCTTCCTGAATCCGGGCAAAGAGTGGAGTTTGCCCACTGGACAGATGAGCAAACCGAGGCTTCTCAGGGCTGCCCAAAGGCCTGATCAGGCTCCAAAGAGGGCCCCCAATTTGCAGACTTTTGCTTGGGAGCTGACCCCAAGAGCACCCTGACAAGGGCCAGGAAAGAATCCTGCAGAAAGTACCCCCTCCCAGGGTCCTACTTCCAACGATAGGGGAGTTCAAGTTTCATCCCTCAGCTCCCTTGTTCCCAGCATGCTCCCAGCCCAGCCCACCCCACCCAGGACTACAGAGATGGGGCCAGACAGTGGGGAACTGCCAGGGCACTGATGGGCAGACTAACATAAGGACGGACACCCGGACAGACAGACAAAGGGATCCGTTTGGGAGAGAAGCCAGCGTTTGCCAGGGACCAAGCTTTAGAGTTAGCCTGGGAGAACCAGACAACAGAGTCCCCTAGGGTACGGCCAGTCAGACGGCAGAGGCCAGCCAGGGTAACCCAACAGGGGGATGGCTAAGTCTGCGAGCGGCACGGACAGGCGGCCAGACAGCACAGGTCACCCTAGACAGCTAGCCAGGCAGCAGGGGGCTGCCCTGAGGGACTGGACAGATGGACAGCCAAATGGTAGTGGCAAGGAGTTCTATCGAGGACAGAGACAGCCAACCAGACGGCATGGACTGCTCCAGATAAATGAACAGCCAGCCAGACCGCAGGGGTCGAACCAATAGGTACCTAGCTGGCAGGTTTCGGACAGACAGAGAGAGAAGGGGGACCTAACCCTGACCCACAGGCAACCAGATGGTAGAATTCAGCCACGAAAGCTGGGGATCTGAGAGTCGGCGACGGTCCACCGCATTTCCTGGCCCACGCCCCCCACCCCGTCGGCGAAACGCCCCCAAGGCTCTGAGCCGGCTCCGCAGCCCCTGCAGGAAGCCCTCCGCCCAGGGCGTCCCACAGAGCCCGCCTCCCTGTCCCCGTCCCCGTCGCGGGCACGCAAGCGCCGCAGTTACGCCGGCTGCGCAGGGCGCGCCATTCCCGGTCCGCCCTCCGCGCCCTAGGCCGCCGCCCGCCCGCCGCCGCCGCCGCCGCGCTCGCTCACCGGCCTACGAAGTTCTCGAGCACGGAGCTCTTGCCGGCGCTCTGGCCGCCCACCACGGCGATCTGAGGCAGGTCCAGGTGGCAGCTCTGGCCGATGGAGCTGAAAGCGTCCTGCAGCTTGTTGACCAGCGGGATCAGCTCTTCCATCCCGCGGTTGCCCATGGCGCCGGCGGCCCCGGCCCGAGCGCCCCGCGCTCCCCGCCTGCCCCCGGCCCTTAACGACGCGGCCCCGCGGCGTCCGCGGCCGTTGCTCCCCGCCCGCCCGGGCCTCGGCGCGACGCCCGCTCCCGGCTCGGCCTCACAGTCGCCGCCTCATCCGGTTCTCAGACGACACCCGACCCGAGCGACCTCCCGCCCGGGCCCCGGGGCTGCGCCCAAAGCCCTCACACTTCCCCCGATTGGTCGGTCGCGCTGCCACTCGTAAACAGGAGCCAATGAAGATGAGGTATAGGGCTACGGCTGAATGATCCTTCCTCCTGGGGACCTCGCGGTGGACACATTGGACTCAAGAACTGTCGTTTTTGTGCAAGAGCCAATAGGGTCGGGCAGCGAGTTGTCAAGGCCAGGAGGCGGTGTTTCGGGAAAAGGCAATGTTGGCCCGGCCTACTGGGGCGGGAAGTTTCCGAACGGCAAGAAAACCCAACAGTCTTACTGGCAGGAAGACCCGCCAGTCTACAGGGCAGGCCAGTGACGTTAGGGATCGATTCATAGACTGGTTTGTCACTTGACACCACCTAGTTCCCTAAGAATTTCCCATTGGTTTATATAAATATCACTCCGTTCTTCCAGCCAACAAAGCGAAAGAGGACGGGCTTTGACCTGCGAATCCTGACTTTGACTGAGAACCTGTCAATCAAAGAATCCCCCGTTCTAATGATTGTTGTAGTAGGTCCATTAATGTCTTCTGGAGTAAAGGATAAGGCCCGTCGTACTCGCCGAAGAGCGACACCTCATGGTGGGACCCGGTAATGATCGTAGCTTCAGAGTTTCCGGCCTCTAGAGAAAACTACAAGTCCCAGAATGCATCTCGGCCCCGGGCTTGCAAACCAGCTACTCGCGCGGCGTTTCAATGCGTTTGGAAGAATCTGGCGTTAGTGGTTCCTAGAGAGAGGCGGTAGCGCTGTAGCGTTGGCTCCACTTTCATTCGTGTATAAAGTTCCACCTCCACGCTTTTGCAAATGCTGGGCCCTTTCCCGGGAATACCTTTCGCTCACGCCCTGACTTGGTTTGGCTAATGCCTGCCTGCAACGTTGCTCCCCTGCCTCTTTGGCTAGAGCACATCGTGATCTTTTTAAGTCCACAATGAAACCCAACAGATCCTCTCCCCATGAAATGATATCTTCTAGTCAGTGTTGGAGGTTCTGTGAACTAGAAATCTTGTTCCTCGTGGGAAAAAAGCCGGGGATAGGTGGAAGGATCTTATGAAAAGAAGGGATCTGATCCCCGGGGGCGGGCATAGATTGGCCAAAGAAGCCCAAAAAGGAGTCAGATGGAATGGAGGTAGGAAAGTGGGCTGATGAGGCAGTAACAGGGGAATAAAGAAACAGTGGGGAGGAGGCTAGCAGAGCAGCCAAAGGTATCTGCCCGCTCGGAGACCCAAAAGCCCCGTCTCAGAGAGATGGGCAAAAAGTCAACCGACAAGGTTTTGGCATGGTAGCCTTGACCGCAGTGACAGAAACCTGTAAACATCCTACGTACCCATTCACGGGAGCCGGTTAAATAAACACTGTGAGACAGCTGTAAAAAAAGACAGGAAGTCTTCATGTTCTGACGTGTAAACAATTTCAAATATACTAACAGGAAAAAAAAGGTACAGAGCGGCAGGTAAAGGATGCCACATTCATGAAAAATATGTACACGTGGAAAATTTCTGGAAGAATACACAAACTAATCAAAGTAGTTGCATTTTTATGCTATTAGAATAGTGGATCCTATACAAGTCTTACGTTTCCAATTTAAAACCCCTTGTCTTCTAAGAGCACCAGCTTTGCAATTGGCCATCTCTAGGTTAGATCATGGGCCTCTGTATTTGCCAGGTGATAATGGCCAAGTGACTTCATTCCTCTGAGCCTCAGTCTCATCTGTAAAATGGGGGATGCAGCTATATATGCATCACAAAGTTGCAAGAGTCAAATACACACATGACAACCGTTCAGAACAGTCCCAGGCACAGTGTAAGCACCCTGCTATATCACACCTACTGTCTTCATCATTGTGTTTGCTGACGGCAAAATTAAGCCATGTTCAAGGCTAAAAGCATGAGCTCTGGAGCCAGCCTGCCACTTCCTCGGTGGTGACCTTGGGCAAGCTGCTTCCTCTCTAGGCCTGTTTCCTCACCTGTAATAAGTCGGGGAACGAGAGTGCCCACCCTCAGGGTGACTAGGGGGGGGCAAAGCCACAGGAAAAAGGATGCAGCTCCCACACTGGGGCACATGCTACATGCTGGGCTGTGCCAGGTGGTTCCCAGGTATCAGCAGCTGCTATGATTACTTATTATTATCATCAACAGGAAGCGGGGCGGGGGGACATTGGCCACAATGACACTCAGAGGAGGAAGAGGTCCTAGACAGCTCACCTCCCCGAGAAGGCACAGATACACTCTAAATTAGAATAATAATTTTAAAAAATCCCTCAATACCTCCCATTCCCTCCCTCCCTCGCTGGAACCAGATCAACGCAGTGTGATTCCTACAGAGGCCAGGGCTTCGGTGGCCCAGGCAGGACAGAGGGTGGGGTCCCCATACATGGTGCCCATGAAGTCCTGCACGAAGTCAGGGAAGCGCTTCTCCACGATGCTGGCACGCACAGCGCTCATCAGCCGCAGCTGCAGGGGGTAGGTGCCAGCGTCAGCCCAGGGGGAAGGAGAGGGGGGCGCCCAGAACCCTCCCACCACCACCCTGCGCCTGGCCCGCCCTGGTCACAGGCCCACCTGGTAGGCGATATTGTGGACGGTGAGGTGGTGCAGGGCAGCGGTGTTGTCGCTGTGGAGCAGTGCGTGCAGGAAGGCCCGGCTGTGCCTGCAGACAGGAGGTCGGGGCCGAGTGATGCAGGGTCCTGCACACCTCCGCCCCCTCCCCCCGCCCCCGGACCCCCCTCTTCCCCTACTTCTGGCAGGTGGGACAGGCACACTCGGGGTCTATGGGCCGGAAGTCTTTCTCATACTGTTTCTTCTTCAGCTGCAGGTTCCCGGTGGGCACCAAGGCAGAGCCAAAGCGCTGTGGGGGGTGGGGGGGAGGGGACAGGGAGTGGGTCAACCAGGTCTTCATCCTCACCGGCCCCACCCCCACCTTAACCCCCCAGGTCCGCCCCCATCTGCCCCCTGCCCAGGGCCTCACCGCCGTCCGGGTGGGGAAGACGCAGTCGAACATGTCACATCCGAGAGCCACGCAGACCACCAGATCAGTGGCATAGCTGGGGGGAGGGCCACGGGGGAGGGAGCAGAGAACCTCACACCCTGGTCACACACCCAGGGCTCCCCCCACACGTACACTCAGACTCCCCGGGGACAGGGCCACATTCCCTCTGAACCGCCCCCAGAGGAAAGCCAAGTCCCCACCCCATGAGTCCCCCCAACAGGCAGGGCTGTGTCATTCCACCAATACCGGCCCAGGCAGGAACCCGCTCCCCACAGGTAGGGCTCTCTCCCCTCTCCTCCACATACCCGACCCCCATCAGGTATCGTGGCTTGTCCTTAGGCAGCCTTGAGGTGCTCAGAGCCACCATCCTCCAGAACTGGCCCTTGCTCTCGCCCCCACTCAGGCCCCCGATGGCGAAGCCCGGCACGTCCCTCTTGGTCATCTCTGGGGGTACAGGGCAAGGTGAGGGGCCACCAGGCAAAAGAAAGTCTGCCTCCTCCTCTGCGACCCCAGGGCAGACCCTGCCCGGACCTCCACAATCCCTCAGGAAGAGAGAGAGAGAGAGAGAGAGAGAGAGAGAGTCTGTCTGTCGGTCTGAGGGCTGCTGGTGACCTCAGCTACCACTTGTCGAGTCCCCGCTGCATGTGAGATCCCCTCCTTCAGTCCTCAGGGGAGGCCCACAGCCTGTGATCCCTTAGCTGAAACCTAAGAGGAAGCCAGATGTGTTTCAAAGCTGAGAGCTGTCCAGATCTTAGAACGGTGCACATCTTATCTGCCGGACGACGGCCTGTCCTCAAACCCTCTGAGGGTTCTTCCACAAAACACACAGAGGACTCCCAACAACGGGGGTGAATGACCACATGGGTCTGGTCTGGCCACCAAATGAGCTCGTTGCAAATTCCTGGGTGGAGTCGTGTTTTAGAAGTGGGCTGTTAGGCTCCAGAATTGCAGAGAAGAGGCTGCAGCTCTACGCTGCCGTTGAGGTGTTCGGGGCTTGCCACCCCAGACCAGACATGGCAGAAGCTGGACTTGAACCCAGGTGCGGGCTCAAAGCCCAGACGTGCCTTGGGCCCCAGTTGTATCGTTCGACCAGGGGAGGCCACGGCGTCGACGAAACGGACCCGGTCCGAGCGTCAGGTTTTAAAGCTGGAATGAACGGCAGAGTCCACTGGGGACGGGTTCTTCAAATGTGGCCTCCCGGGCCCCACCTCACCGCGGACTCTGACACGGTCGCGGGGGACAAGCCGGGTGGTGCTGGTGCAGCTAAGCCTCGGAGCACAATGAGAAGCACCATCAGGGCGGTGCCCGGCGACCTGCAGGTGGCCAAGAAATGAACTTGACGGGGCAAGGCCAGAGTGGTAGGATTTTCTTGAATGAGAGAACAGACGATACCAGAAAGTGTTTCACGTATTAGGGCAACGCTTCATGAAGCCTTGGTTTCTGCTTTCTTCTATGTCCACACATACTGAGCTGTGACATGAAATGTATCTCCGGGCCGCCTGGGTGGTTCAGTTGGTTAAGCGTCTGACTCTTTACATGGGCTCAGGTCGTGATCTCCCAGCTAGAGAGCTCACTCTCGCTCTCTCTCGCTCTCTCTCTCTCTCTCTCTGATCTTCCCCTGCTCAGCACACTCATGCTCTCTCTCTCTTTCTCTTTCTCTCTCAAAATAAGCAAATTAGGACGCCTGAGTGGCTCGGTCAGTTAAGCGTCTGCCTTCGACTCAGGTCGGGCTCTCACGGTTCGTGGGTTCGAGCCCCGCGTCCGGCTCTGTGCTGACAGCTCGGAGCCTGGAGCCCGTTCGGATTCTGTGTCTTGTCTCCCTCTCTCTCTGCCCCTCCCCCCCTCGCTTGTGTGCTCTGTCTCCCTCTCTCTCAAAAATAAACATTAAAAAGAAATGTTTTAATAATATGCAAATAAACATTAAAAAAAAAAAGAAAGAAAGAAACACAGAAATGTATCTCTGACTGGGGAGGGGGTCTCCGTTCAAAAGACTTACTAGACATAGAACTGGGCGCAGTTTGAGGACAAAAGGAATGACGACAAAGACAGTCTTCACAACAGAACATCCTGATGCCAGGCACAGGCACAACGCTTTGAACAGACCTTCCCATTTGACCTCACTTTGACCTCTTGACACTGGGAGGATGTGCCCATCTTACGGAGGCCGAGCCACTTGCCCGAGGGTGCACAGCCATGAGGCAGCAGATCAGAGGTGTGGATCCAGCCAGCCAAACGCCAGGACCCAGAGCCTTGCCCATGAAACTTTATTGCCTTTGAGTCCCCATCTCTGGCCCCCTTTTGTCTCCACGGCCACGGACCTCACATGGGCCTTACTGGCACTCTTCCCTTGGGCAGATACTCCAACCTCCTCACAGGCCTTCTGCTTCCCGAATTTCTCCATGATGCCCCTTGCTTCCTGTCACACTCCCACTCAACGGCCCTCCATGGCTCCCCAATACCCCCACTATCAGCAGAATGCCCTAGGCACCGCTCCTGACCCTGAGGGGGAAGCAGCACGGGGTCTCGGTTAATGTTGCAGGTTCCAGAGCCCAAGACCTAGGGCCAAATCCTACCTCTGCAACATCCAAGCCGGGTGGCTGGGGTAAGTGACTTAACAGCTCTGTGCTTCAGTTTCCTCTTTTGTAACCACGGGAACCTGGTAGTTCCCACCTTACAGGACGGTTATGAAACCAAAGGGGTCAGTCTGTGACCAGCACGTGGCATAGTGTCTGGTGAACAGTATGAAATTGCTCGCTTTTGAAACCACCATTATTCTGCAAACATTCTACCGCCATGTCTGCCTCCGTGCCTTTGCTTCAGCTATCCCTTCCGCCCATTAACAACCCCCGTCAGCGCCATCACGTGCCAGGCCCGGGGGTGGGGCCCTCGGTGATAGACAAGCCCTGGATCTACCGGCTACCAGCACGTGGCTCTACCTTCAAGGCAGGTGGCCCGGAGATCCTCGTCCAGCCCGCCCTGGATGATGGCAAAGAGGTTCTGCTTGTCTGGCCGCTGATGGGCTGCAATGCACCGGTCCAGCCAGCGGATTGACCTGGAAGAGGGACCCAGTCATGAGCCCTAGGGTAAAGAGACAAGGCTCCAGGGCTATGATCCCCTCCCGGTACACACACACACACACACACCTGTACATGGCCTCCTCCACGCGTGGCCCTGTCACAGTGCTGCTGACCACATCATCCAGTTGCATGATAATGTCGGAGCCTGGGGGGTGAGAAAGAGGCACCATCACTGGGGGACGTCTGGGTGGCTCAGCTGGTTAAGCATCAGACTCTTGGTTTCAGCTCAGGTCATGATCTCACAGTTCTTGAGATCAGGCCCCACATTGGGCTCTGCAGTGGCAGTGAGGAACCTGCTTGGGATTCTCTCTTTCCCTCTCTCTCTGCCCCTCCCTTTCTCTCTCTCTCAAAATAAATAAATAAACTTAAAAAAAAAAAAAAACTTGCTTAAAAAAAAGAAGCAGCAGCACATCACTGGGAAAGCCCTCACTTCCTACTGGGGACAAGCTGGACCCTAGATGTCCCTCCTTGGGTCTTGCTGACTCCCACATAGTCCCCCAGGCTGTTTATACAATGGCCAGAGGGAACTTTTTAAAATACACGTTTGGGGCGCCTGGGTGGCTCAGTCAGTTGGGCATCCAACTTTTAGCTCAGGTCATGATCTCACGGTTTATGGGTTCGAGCCCTGCATGGGGGTCTCTGCTGTCAGCATGGAGCCCGCTTTGGATCCTCTGTCCCACTCTCTCTCTGCCCCTCCCCGTATACACGCGCTTGCACTCTGTCTCTCTCTCCCTGTCTCAAAAATATATAAGCATTTAAAATAAATAAACAAGGGGCTCCTGGGTGGCTTAGTCGGTTAAGCGTCCAACTTCAGCTCAGGTCATGATCTCCCAGTTTGTGAGTTCAAGCCCTGCGTCGGGCTCTGTGCTGACAGCTCAGAGTCTGGAGCCTGCTTCGGATTCTGTGTCTCCCTCTTTCTCTGTGCCCCTCCCCTGCTTATCACGTTCCCACGCATGCGCGCGCTCTCTCTCTCTCTCTCTCTCTCTCTCTCTCTCTCTCAAAAGTAAGTAAACATTAACAAAAATTTTAAAAATGAAAATAAAATTAAATAAATAAATAAAATGCACATTTGATCCTGCCTCACCCTGGGCAGCTAAAATCCTGCCCGGGCACATAGAATAAATCCCACTTCTGCAAATTTACCCTTCAAGAGCAAAATGTTGTGTACACAAAGTGATTCGCCACAGTGTGGCAGGCAATAGCACCATGCGAGCCCCAGTGACCACCAACAGAGGCCTGGCTAAATAAATCATGGTCTAACCCTTCACAGAAAGTCCCTTTCCCACAATTCCAAAATCTAGAAACTTCTCAAAACCAAAGGTTTTTTTTTTTTCTTACGCTTATGGCATACCTACTTGGAAGCAAAACGAAGACAATTATAATCTTTTATGAAAATCCAATTTAGGGAGTGCTTTATTCAGTCTTAAAAAGGAAGGAAATCCCGACATATACTACAACCTTGTGGACATTATGCTCAGTGAAATAAGCCAGACACAAAAAGAATCAATAAGGCTCGATCCAGCTGCAACAGAGTGAGACACATCAACGACATTTAAGCCCATGATTTCATGGTGATCCTAAAAAAACTAAAGATTAGTTCATTACTGCTGGAGGATGTGAAGTAATCAATTCATGAAAACCAGAAAAGAAGGAAAAGCAGGAATCCCACTTTCCCTGTATGAATTGAACTACTTGGTCTCTCAGGAGTAGGTGAGGCACCTTTCCCTTTACAGAAATAATCTAGCTGATAAATGAAGAAAAGAACATTACCATTTTGGAACTCCTAATAGCATGATACTCCCAGGCAAAGAGCCTGATGGCTCACTGGGAGAGACGGGCAGACATTACCAGTTCCCGGATGGAAATATACACCCTATGAAGCCCTCTTGCCAAAGGACACAAGAATGGGAATCTGGCTCAAACCTCTAGATCTAACTACCACCTACAGTAAATCTAGAAGGCAGAAGAAAACTGTCACACAACACCATGGGGATGTGATCCGCAAAATTCAGACCATGTGAAACACTACAGGGGAAAAGAACCCATTTCTTCAAGAAGCAAATTGCTGGGGGGGGGGGGGGGCGGGGGGAAGGAAGGAGTTACAGTGAGAAACTATATGATGTATAATATATATATATATATATATATATATATATATATATATATGTTACACTTGATTTTAGCCAAAAGCGATTACATATAATACATAGTAAAAGAGAAATGTTCATTGTCCTTATCAAGGAGTGAGGGATATTGATGGAGATGGGAGGGACTTAAAGCTTCCTCACTCTCCCCTTGTTGCCCCCCTTATTTCAACATATTTTTGCCCGACTAATTTGCCATTTAAGAGAAATAACAGCAATAAAAATAATAAAAGCTACTACGTGCCAGGCACTGGGTTAAGAGATTTACAAACATTACGTCATTATTCCCCCGGGCGCTATCCTCATTTGAGTTGGCTCTTCCAAAGCTTAGACCGCGGGAGTGACTTACCCACAGCCAAGCAGCACGTAAGCAAAGGGCCCGCCTCACCTCCAACCCCTAGAAGCAGGGGAAGAGGAGACGGCTCGAGACTCGCTCACCTAAGGCGTTCTGGATCTCCACGGACTTCTCCGGGCTCAGAAGGGACTCGTCGCCGTCGTAAGGGGAGCGGAAGCGGACGCCCTCCTCCGTCACCTCGGACAGGGACACCAGAGACACCATCTGGAAGCCGCCGCTGTCCTGGGGGAAATCCCACCGCAGGGCCGTCAGGGGGGTGGAGTGGGAGAATCTCCACCTCTGAGAAGTGCCCTGGGATCCCAGCCCCGACTCCACCTCACCGTCAGCAGATTGTGGGGCCAGTTCATGAAGCCGTGGAGACCGTGCGCTTTCTGGATCAGCTCGGGGCCCTGGGTTAGGGGAAGAAAGGATCAGGTTAGAGGCGAGGGCTACCCTGACGGCTCGAGTTGGAGGACAGGGCTGGCCAGCTTCGGGCCCCGCCGCTCTCTCACGCCCAGCACAAGGCCTGGGCCACCGGGGGCGTCAATAAGCCTTTGTCGATTGACTTAGAGGCGTGCCCGTGCCTCGGAGGTGTCCGTGCTCCCCACTCTCTGCCGCCGCCCCACCAAGGCAGAACCCACCCACCGGCCTCAGGCCCAGATGGTAGGTGTTCCCCAGGCAGATGCGGCAACCCAGCGCGTCCAACTGCTCGGCCGTGATGCCCTTCATAGTGGCCTGCGTGCCCACTGGCATGAACACGGGAGTGGCTACCGGCCCGTGCGGCAGCCGCAGCTCCCCTGCTCGGGCCCTAGATCGGCTGCACTCGGCCACCAGCTTCATTATCCGGGGGGCCGACTCCACGGACGTCGGGCTAACAGCTGCCGCCATCTTAGCTAACGGAACCACGTGGACACTGCAACACCCTGGGCGGCGCCATGTTGACCAAAGTCACGTGACGCGCGGCGCGGGCTGTCCTTTTGGAAGGGAGTCCGGGAACCATGGCAACAGACGCCGGCGCGCTCGTCCCCGCGGAGTGCTCAATTCGCTTCTGGGGCGAGGGCGTGTTACAGAGAAATAAGTATGGTAATGAGTTCGAATCCCAACCCGGCCATTTACTTGCTCTACAGTCAAAGCCTCTCTAAGCGATAATCTCCCCTATAAAATGCAGCGAATAACACTGCTTCAGCATTAAAAACGTTGTAAAAGGGGCGCCTGGTTGGCTAACCAAGTAGAGCATGCAATTCTTGATCTCTTCTCTAGCTTTTAAGTTGGAGCCCCACGTTGGGTGCAGAGATTACTTAAATATAAAAACTTTCAAAAAATAAATTAAAAATAAAACATTGTAAAGATTGAAAGAAGCATGCATATATAGAGATCTTAAGTTGCCTAGCACAGGCTTTTGTCTATGTTGTCCACGGATTTATCCCAAGAGCTTAGAACAGCACTTAGTATATATTAGTTTATACAATAAAAGAAGGAATCTTAGATTTAGAGGAGACTGAGGCCCAGAACCTAGCCACATTTTTCTTTCATTAATTCAGTGTAGACCTACTTATATTCACACCTCCTAGTGCCACCTTTCATGACGCACAGGAATGAGAGAGTCACAGATTTATTGACCACTAGACTTGTTCCATTAACAATAACAAAATATTGGGTGCCTGGGTGGCTCAGTCAGTTAAGCGTCGGACTTCTGCTCCCGTCATGGTTTCGCTGGTCATGGTTTGGGAGTTCCTGAGTTTGAGCCCCACGGCGGGCTCTGTGCTGACAGCCTCAGAGCCTGGAGCCTGTTTCAGATTCTGTGTCTCCCTCTCTCTCTGCCTCTCTCTCTCTCATGTTCTGTCTCTCTCTCTCTCTCTCTCTCTCTCTCTCTCTCTCAAAAATAAACATTAAAAATAAATAGATAAATAACAAAAAATTATATAATATATAATAACTTACTGTTGAAAATGGAGCTGATATCTGTATCTGTTATGGGCAGCAGAGGGCGCCATTGCCCCAGAATCCTGCCTCTCAGTGGCCCACTGGCCTCAATTGTGCTGATGTGCGCAAGACTGACTTAGGAGCCTTGGGCTTTTTAGGGTGGAGAATCTTCACTGAGGCCATATCTGAAAAATGCCCACCCTTGAGACCCACCTCAGGGCCTTTGCCCTTGCCATTGCATTTGTCTGCAATACTCTCCCTTTGTGGTATCCCTATGGCTGGCTCATATTTTATCAACTGCTCCTGACTCCCCCAATCTTAATGATGCTACCCCGCCCCCATCATTCTGTATCATGTCACCTGTAACTCACATTGTGCTTTTAAAACATCTGTGCAATGACATTGCCCAAGTTTTTATTCTCAGTGTAGTTCTGTCTCATTGAACTCCTCTCTCGTCTTCCCAGATGCCTCCTAGATATCTCCACTGGGTGTCTGTAGGCACCCAAACTTCAGATGTCTAAAGCAGAGCTCCCGATTGTCCCCCCAACCGTGCCTACCTCCTTCCATCTTCCTCTTCTCAGTAATAGCAGCTCAGTCCTTCCAGGAACTCAGACCAGAAATTTAGGAGTGGTCCTTGACCTCTCACTGTCTTACTCGCGACATCTGATTTGTCAGCCAATTCTGGCTGCTCTGCTTTCAAAATCTATACAGGATCAACTGGTTTACACCCCCTCCATAGCTCTCACTCCGGCCCAGCCACTAGCATCACTTGCTTTGAATATTGCGGTAGACATCTTGCGCTGGTCTTATGGCTTTTGTTCTTTACTCCCCATACAAAAACCTGAAGATGTTTTAAAGAAAATGCGTTCAACATTTCACCCTTATGTATGATGTCTACAGTAAGTTTTTGGAAGATGCACCATACCAAGTAAAGAAATGTCCTTTCAGGAACGCCTGGGTGGCTCAGTCGGTTAAGCATCCAGCTTCGGCTCAGGTCACGATCTCATGGTTTGTGAGTTCGAGCCCCATGCCAAGCTCTGTGCTGACAGTTCAGGGCCTGGAGCCTGCTTGGGATTCTGTCTCCCTCTCTCTACTCCTCCCCCATTCATGCTGTGTGTGTGTGTGTGTGTCTCTCTCTCTCAAAAATAAACATTTTAAAAATGAAAAAAAAAGGTCTTTTCAATTCTTGGTTCACTAACAGATTTTTATCATAAATAAATGTTCATTGTATGCTTTTCCAGTGTCTGAAATGACCATATTATTCGTCTCATTTAAAGTGCCCAGTGATGTAAATTTATTTTTTTATTTACTACTAAATTTAGTTCTATTCCTGAGATAAGCCCACCTTGGTCATGGTATCTTTTTTACATGTTATGGCATTTTACATTAATTTTAATGAGTATTTTATTTAAAATTCCTGCATCATAGCTCTGTTATAAAATATATTGGTTTAGAGTTTTCCTTTCTTGTACTGTATCTGCCTGAGTTCGGTGTTCAAATATCTATGTGCTGGACGAAGTTGTGCAAGATTGGAATTATCTGTTTCTGGGATATTTTATTGACCTCACTTGTAACCCCATCTGGTTATGCTGTTTTCCGTGAAGAAATATTTGTAGCTACTGATTTAAAGGTTTGGGTTTTTTTTTTTTTTTTTTAATATTTAAAGTAAACTCTGTGGGGCGCCTGGGCGGCTCAGTTGGTTAAGCAGCTGACTCTTGGCTTCAGCGCAGGTCATGATCTCACGATTGTGGGTGTAAGCCCGGCATTGGGCTCTGCGCTGACGGTGCGGAGCCCGCTTGAAATTCTCTCTTGCCTCTCCCCACCCCCACACAGATACTCTCTCTCTTTCTCTCTCCAAATGAATAAAATGGGCTTTAAAAAAATAACCTCTATGCCCAACAGGGGGCTCCAACTCAGGACCCTGAGATCAAGAGTTGTAAGCTCTAATGACTGAGCCAGCCAAGCACCCTGCCCAGGTTCTTGGAAGATAGTTTCACTGGGTATATAATTATAGGTTGACAATTATTTTCTCTTAGCCCGCTGAACATGCTCGGCTTGTAGCTTCCATTCTCACTGTTAAGAAGTCGGATCTTGGGCGGAGGCGGTAGCGGGAGTTTGGGAGCTCAGGGACACAGAGGCACAGGGAGCTGGACCAGCCAGGCCACCATGCCCTGTACTTCTGCGTGAGTGTCCCCTGCAGCGGCAAGGACTGGGCTCTGGGTGCTGTACCAGCAGATCGTACCCAGCTTTGGCCTTTCTGGGAGGTACTCACGGAGCACCCGGTGGCTACCAAGCTGGGCAAGCACGGGGAAGAGGCTGCCGGGGGTGAGAGTGACAGACTCCTCCATGAGCGGGACGTAGCCTGGCTGCAGCAGGCAGACATGGTGGTGGCAGAGGTGACCAAGCCATCGTTGGGTGTAAGCTATGAGCTGGATCCAGCCGTGGTCTTCAGTAAGCGAATCCTGTGCGTATTCCGTCCGCAGTCAGGCTGAGTGCTTTCAGCGATGACCCGAGGAGCAGCATGCTGCAGGATGTTTCAGGTCTTGGACTATGAAGAGGGACAGGTGGAAGCCATAATGGATGGACACGCTTTTAAAAAATATTTATTTATTTGGGGGAGAGTACAAGCGGGGGGAAGGGCAGAGAGAGGGAGACAGAGGATCCAAAGCAGGTTCTGCACTCACAGGCTCACAGCACAGAGCCTGATGGACGTGGGGCTCGAACTCACAAACCTGGAGATCATGGCCTGAGCTGAGGTCAGATGCTCCACCGACTGAGCCCCCCAGGCGCCCCTGGATGGATACTTTGAAGCTGCCCCTCTCGAGCAGGTAGCTGCCTCCCCTCACCCAACCAATTGACTTAACCCTACCTTGTTATATTCTTCTAATCCCAGACACTTCTCTAGCACTCTGCCTACCTCTTAGCCCCAGTACCAAATTAAAATGTATGTTTAAAATTCTAAAACAACAACAACAAAAAAACACAAACAAAACCCACTAGGATCTCAATCAAAATACTCTTTCCTGTGACCTGTTTCTGTCTTTCTGGTTTCTTTGGGGATTTCTTTTTTTCTTTATTTATTTTGAGAGAGAGAGCGCACAAGTGGGGAAGACTCAGAGAGCGAGGGAGAGAGAGAATCCCAAGCAGGTTCTGCACTGTCCGCACAGAGCCCACCTCGGGGCTCGAACTCACAAACCGTGAGATCATAACCTGAGCTGAAGCCGGATGCTTAACTGACTGAAGCCACTCAGGCGCCCCTCAGTGTGGATTTCTTTTCATTTATCCCATTTGAGAGTCCATGACATTCTTGGCTCTGGTCATTGGAGTCTGCCCATAATTTTGGAAGTTCTGTTATCCTCTCTTGGAAGAGCTGCACTTGCCTCAAACAGCCTAACACAGGCAGCCGAGAGCAGGATAGGAAATGCTGGGGTGTTGCCCCTGGTGAGAAGAGATTCCCCCAGCTGGGGGCTAAGGGTGAGCAAACCCTATGTGCCCGGTTGCACCAGTATGGAGTGGAGTTGCCATCTCACTGAACTGGTAGAAGGCAGGGAGGTAGAAGATATCAAATACTGGAAACGCTCACTATTTAAGTGACTTTTCTCATAGATTTTCTTGAATAGTTGATTCCTCATTTACTGTATGCCTTTAGAACCCCTTCCAGAGACTTTAAATGGTTGTTATTTTAATACTTTCCTCCAGTTTTCACTGGGGAGGGGATCTGGGAAGATCGTCCTACTAACACGCAGAAAAAAATTCCCTTTTAATAGTTCTGGATCTTTGCATTTCCCAAATATTAAATATATTTTTAATGTTTATTTATTCTTGAGGGAGACAGAGTGTGAGCAGGGGGAGAGGCAGAGAGAGAGGGATACACAGGATCCAAAGCAGGTTCTCAGGCTCTGAGCTGTCAGCACAGAGCCTGACGTGGACTCAAACCCACAAACCGTAAGATCATGACCTGAGCTGGTTAGATGCTTAACCTACTGAGCCACCAGGCGCCCCTAAATATTAAGTACATTTGAAATATTACATACATCAAATCATTATTCTGTACACTTAAAACGAATACGGGGGCGCCCGGCTAGCTCAGTCAGAACGAGTGACTCTGGATCTCAGGGTCATGAGTTTGAGGCTCACATTGGCACAGAGTTTACTTAAAATAAATAAGTAAATAAATAAATAAATAAAACTAATACAATGTATGTGTCAATTATATCTCCATAAAATGGGGGGGGGAATCTCTTGGCCAATGTGAAAAAAGCTTAAAATGGTAAATTTTCTATATTTTCCACAGTAAAAAATTTATATAAAAAAATGAAAACATGTACACACACACAAAAACACATTAAATGTAACAAAAATTTAGAAAACAGAGGCGTGTAATAAGCCTTACTTATGAATCAAACATATATATATAATATATATACATATATATATAATATATATATTTTTACATTTATTTTGAAAAGCAAGAGAGTGGGAGAGTGCACGGTCAGAGGAGAGGGGCACAGGGAGAGAGAGACAATCTTATCAGGCCCCATGCTCAGTGTGGAGCCCGATGCAGGGCTTGATCCTACGACCCTGGGATCATGACCTGAGCCGAGATCAAGAGGTTCAACCCACTAAGCCACCAAGGTGCCCCATGATTCAATTTTAATTAAATAAGCTTATTTAAAGTTTTAAAATAGATAATAATGGGGCACCTGTTTGGCTTAGTTGGTAGAGCATGCGACTCTTGATCTTGGGGGTCATGGGTTCAAGACAGAGATTGGGTGTAGAGATTACTTTAAAAGAATAATTAATAACTAAATAAAATAGATAATATATAACCACATAGTTTTAAAAATATGGATAAAATGTATACTGTGAATTACTACGTTTCCCACTCCTGTCCCCTGTCAAAACAGTTCTTACCCCTTAATATTAAGTAACGTTTGGTATTTATTCATTCTTGTCTATACTCACATTTATTAGCATATATTAGCAGATATGTATTTTCTTACTGTTGCTGTCATATTTATTGATTCACTTAGATATACTAATGGAGGGTTTTTTCTTAATCTTCTAGAAGCTTTAATACTTCAACACTTTTTTTAAGTTTATTTATTTTGAGAGAGAGAGAGAGAAACTGTGCAAGCTGGGTAGGGGAAGAGACAGACAGAGAGAGAATCCCAAGCAAGCTCCACACTGTCAGTGCAGAGCCTGACACGGGGCTCGAACTTCAAACAGTGAGATCATGACCTGAGTTGAAATCAAGAGTCAGACGCTTAATCGACTGAGACACCCAGGCACCCTGTGTTTTTGCTGTTATACATGGCCCTGCTGTGGGTGGCTCAGTCGGTTAAGCATCTGACTTTGGCTCAGGTCATGATCTCACCCTTCATGAGTTTGAGCCCCATATTGGGCTCTGTGCTGACAGCTCAGAGTCTGGAGCCTGCTTCAGATTCTGTGTCTCCCTCTCTCTCTGCCCCTCTCCCGCTCATGCTTTGTCTCTCTCGCTCTCAAAAATAAATTAAAAAAAATTTTTTTTTTTTAATTTCAGAATGTGGGGCCCCTAGGTGGCTCAGTCGGTTAAGCATCTGACACTTGATTTCAACTCAGGTCATGATCTCTGTGCTGACACTGTGGAGCATGCTTGGGATTCTCTCTCTGCCTCTCCCCTCCTCACGCTCTCTCTGTCTCAAAGTAAATACATAAACTTAAAATTTTTTTTCAGAAAGCATAAAAAGGCTTTATCGATCCTTGTATCCTTTTAGTGTTTCTTCCTGCAAACCGAAGCAAATATAAAGTTAAATACTGGTGGGGCGCCTAGCTGGCTCAGTTGCTGGAACATGAGACTTTTGATCTTGGGGTCATGAGTTTGAGCCTCGCGTTGGGTGTGGTGCCTACTTAACATAAATAAGCTATTTTAAAAAATAAAGTTAAATGCGTATATTTATCCCTTTTTACATGAAAGGAGACCCTTGGTAGTTACACTTGGGGGAGGCACCTTGCTTTTCGTCTACACCCTGGAGGCCATCCCATGTCAGTACATATTCTCTTTGATCTTTTTTTTTTTAACTTTTTAAAATGTTTATTCTTGAGAGAGAGACACACAGAGCGTAAGTGGGGGAGGGCAGAGAGAGACAGAGAGAGAGAGAGAATCCAAAGTAGGCTCCAGGCTCTGAGCTGTCAGCACAGAGCCCAATGCGGGCTCGAACTCACGAACCACGAGATCATGGCCTGAGCCGAAGTTGGAGCTTACCCAACTGAGCCACCCAGGTGCCCCCCCTTTTTTTAATGTTTATTTATTTTTGAGAGAAAGAGTGGGGGAGGGGCAGAGAGAGAGGGAGACAGAGGATCCAAAGTGGGGTCTGCCCTAACAGCACAGAGCCCGACGCGGGCTCGAACTCACATACTGCGAGATCATGACCGACCACCAACGTCTTATGGAGTCTCCTGTTTCTTCTAACTTGAGTGATGAGTAATCTCCTGCTTCTACAAACAAGGCAGCAACAAATAATCTTGCATTTAAGTCATTTCACGTGGCAGCGGGTACAACTTCAGGAAGAATTTCCAGCATCCAGATGACGGGGCCGAAGAGTATAAGATCCTACCAGATGCCCTCTGTAGGCTTGTGACATGTGCTCCTGCACCAGCAGGCAGTACCTGGGTGTGCCCGTTCCCCTACAGTTTTTCTGACACAATTCCACCTGCCCCCTCGTCAGGAGAATCCAGTGCTCAGGCCTTGACCATGTACTTCTGCCGTGGGTACAGCTGCTCCTTCTGCTGCTTCCTGGTCTTCGGGTGTGATGTCATGTGTCTTCTGGGGCCCCAGACCCAGGGGCTTGTGCTTCTTACCCTTGTAGAATTCCCTGAGGTTCTCTTCCTGAGTCTGGCTGATGATGGCGAGAACATGGGCAATTGAGTTGCCGATAACTCTGGCAGCAGGAGGCATCGCTGCCACTAAGGGAAAGAGCCATCCTCCTGATCTTTATTTTTTTTTAGTTCCCTCAAATAATAATAATATGATGATGATTTTTTAAGAGCCAACACTGTCAACTCCTTTGGAGCAGGTTCTCATGGGTGCCAATTTTCTGGTAAGCCCTATAATGTCATCACTTCTCACAGTGCGGTGAGGTGGGTACCATTATCATTCCCATTTTATGAATGAAGAAACCGAGGGAGAGACATTTACTGACTTGCTCGTGGTCACATGAGTAGTAATCAAGGAACAGGAATTGAAATGGTAGTTTTTATTTTATTTTATTTTTTTTAACGTTTATTTATTTTTGAGACAGAGAGAGACAGAGCATGAACGGGGGAGGGTCAGAGAGAGAGGGAGACACAGAATCCGAAACAGGCTCCAGGCTCTGAGCCATCAGCCCAGAGCCCGACGCGGGGCTCGAACTCACGGACCGCGAGATCGTGACCTGAGCTGAAGTCGGACGCTTAACCGACTGAGCCACCCAGGAGCCCCGAAATGGTAGTTTTGTCTGAGCTCTGTAAAGCCACCCTCTTAGACAGCTTCTCTTCCTGAAGGAGAAGGCAGTATTAGGGATTGCAGCATAGAGCAGGGGGGAAAAGGTTACAAACAGGAATCTCGGAGGGGGGATTCAGGCATCCCCACTCATTAGTCAGGTGGCTTTGGTAAGGTGATGCCACTCTCTGAGTATCACTTTCTTCCTTTTTAAATTGGGACAGAGGGTCATTATGATGGGATACAGGGGCTGGCACACTGTTAAGTGCTCAAATACACACATGAATATATATGTAATAAACATGATGAAGTGTCCACTCTGTGTCAGACTCTGTTTTCACTGCTGGCCAACACAACAGTGAACTAGGAGACAAAAATCCATGCCCCGGATATGCAAACAAGAAAAATAAGTAAAAGATGTATCTCAGATGGTGATAAGTGCTAGGAAATAGAGAAGAGGAGGAAAGGGTTGGGAGGTGACTATTTTTTTTTTATAAGTCATCTCTGTGCCTAATGTGGGGCTCAAACTCAAGATCCCAAGATCAAAAGCCATATGTTCTACTGACTTAACCAGCCAGGAGCTCCTGGGGAGGTGACTATTTTAAGTAGCCTGGTCAGGACCAGAATCACTGAGTGAGATGTGAGTTAATGCCTGAAGGAGAGGAGGGAGGAGCCATGAAAAGATCATGAGGGGCGCCTGCTGGCTCAGTTGGTGGAGAGTGCTCTTGATCTCGGGGTTGTGATTTCAAGTCCCACGTTGGGTGTAGAAATTACTTAAAATCTAAAAAAAAAAAAAAAAAAAAAAGGAAGAAGAAAAGAAAAAGTCTCAGAGCATTTCAGGCAGTGGGAACAGTGAGGGCAAAGGCCCTGAGGTGGGGGAATGTGTCTGGATTGTTTGCAGTGCAGCGGTGAGGTCAGTGTGGCTGGAGGGAGTGAGGTGGCTGGAGGGAGGTGAAGGTGAGAGGGTCACAGCTCCAGGTTCTGCAAGGCCTCTGTTTGCAATTAGCTTTCCTCTGAGGTAGATGGGAGGGTGGGGCTTTTTCGGCGGAGGGTGGAGTGAAGCAAGCTCTATTACCAAGAGGTAAACTGGGGTGTGGAGGTGGGCGCTGCTTAGATTTATTTACTTCTGCTTACGGGGTTTCAGCGCGGCTCAGCAAGGAAGACTGGGGGGCGCCAGAAGGCCGCCACTATTTGAGAGGCGCTGGGAGCGCGGCTTCAGAACGCTGGACAGCGCCACGCGCGTTGCCGGGAGACCAGGGAAGCTCCGGCGGGCGCTCGGGGCGGAGCTTTGGGAAAGCGTCCTTTTTCCAGCCTCTAGCTGCGAGCGCCCGGCGGGAGACACCTCTGGGGCGTAGTCGTGGGCCGAGCCTGCAACAGCGTCCAATTGGAAGTTTGCGGTCTCCCTCACAAGGGCGCTGTGTCTTAGGGCGGTGACTGCAGACTGTATAATATTTTGTTCCAAACGGTGCCTACTGAATGGGCATAAGAGGGGCGAGCGGTGTGCACCCGGCGGACCTAAGGGCAAATAGACGGTTTGGTAAAGGACGTGTTCGCGGGGACCAGAGTGGGCCGGCTTCTGCGCCCCTTGCCCAGGTTCGAGAGACCTGGCTGGCGGGGGTTCTCAGCAGATCTAACTTCCCTTTCCTGGGATCGCCACAGCTGCCCAGGGGAGCCTCCAAAAACGGGAATTAGGTAGTTGGCCTTAAGAAGCTGGTACTGAGGAGCGTCTCAGTGGCTCAAGTCGGTTAAGCGCCCTACTCTTGATCTCACCTCAGGTCTGGATCTCAGGCTAGTGGGTTCAAGCCCCAACTTTGGCTCCGCAGAAGGCGTGAAGGCTTCTTAAAATAAAAACACGCCCCCCAAAAACCTCAAACAGTGGTTACTGAAGCCTTGGGACCCTGAAGAGCGGGAGTCGTGATATTTTGGGGCACAGAGTGGGGAATGCAGAGCCTCTGGAAAGAGGAGTAACGGGGGGGGGGGGGGTTGAATACCTCTGTCGTTGAAATAGGCTACTTGGAGCCTGGTGTTGATGGTTGTCCTAGGAGGACAGAGTTTGTTTTCTCTGGTTTATCCAGCCAGGGATGAGGGCTATCTTTCCATGACATTCTCACTGCGACAGCCCGGTGCCAGGTAGGCTAAGCTTAGCTGCCAGCTTCTTGGGAAATGCTGGGAAGGGCATGGGTCCAGGACGTACGACCCCCAGGGAACGACTTCCATGGTGGCACCTTAGACTTTCCTGTTTGTCTCCCAGTAACGGTAACGGAGTAGGGACCCTCGACTTCCTGTGGCCGGAGGCAACGCAATGCCCCTCTCTGGGCCAGTCTGCTCTGTCTGGAACTTGCAGTCATCACCCCTTGCGGGTCTACAGGGCTTTCCTCACCTAGTCCAATAGACTATCACCTAAACCGCCCTGAACCTCAGCCCCCGACGTCCCAAAATTCAATTAAGCCTCTTTGCTGGTTACCTGACCTCCATTCTCACCTCTCCCACACACCTGTTCTTTGCCCAACAAAGGACTGTTCTGAAGCATGACTGAGCCTGGGTTCTTCCCAGCTCAGAATCTTTCCATGCATGGTTCCCCACTGCCCTCAGAATAAAGGTCTGAATTCCACTGCAGCCTTGGCTTTCAAGGCCTTGTACTGGTTGCCCCCCGCTGACACCTCCATCTTGCAACCCCACACTTACCATCTTGCAACAAGAATGCTTCGCTCGCCTGACTTCATCTCTCTGAAGTCCCCTCTCACCACCCAGCTGAACTTCTGTGCACGGTGTTCCTCTGCATGGCATAAACTGTGCTCACCCGCCCTAACATACCTGGTTCCATTTAACTGTCCTGTCTCAAAACACAGGTCTTTCCCGGCACTCCCTGCACCAGCTAGGACAGGGCCCTCTTGGTACCAGGAAGCCACAGGAGAGCAGGGTCCAGGTTCATATTCCCAGCACCTTGCAAAGGACTGATATCCAAGCAACTCTGCTATATTCTCAGCACCTATTACCGGACCCATACATAAGCAATACCCAATAAATACATGTGCAGTGAATGCAACAATGAACACATGAAGTTTCCGTTTATTCTGGGATGGGTTAGAATGAGCATCCAGGCCAAGGCTTGCTGGTGGGTGGCCCAAGATTGTGTCCAGAAGTCTCAGGAGAGGCCTGCAAAGGGCACAGACAGTGTGGGGCGGGCTCACACCTGGAGACTGACTGAGTCCTGAGGCTGAGCCCAGCTGGACCAGGCCAGTCCCTAGGGGCGGAACAGGCCATGCTGACCACTCAAGAATGGTCAGTGGTCAGAGGAACAGTGCATGTTTCCCTGCCAGAGTGGAGGCAGCTGGGTGTTGACTTCCAGGTGAGACTGGACCCCACTCCAGAGGGACAACCAGGACCCTAGTGATTCTGCTCAATGCAGAAAGGTGGAAATACTGGATGTGCCCCACTACTGCTTAGAGGGCCCCTTTGGTCCTAGGTCTCAACCACCCCACACCTCCCGGTGGGATCATCTGAAAATCCCTGCAAAGCTCTGCCCCTGTGACGTCACCTCAGCCCACCACACACAGCCAGCTGTTCCCTCAGTAGAGGTCTTTCTCCTTTCCTCCCTCCAAAAGCATCCTGAGCCCTCTGGGGTGGTGTCCAGTCCCAGGTCCCTGACACTCATGGCCTATCCACCAAATAACCCTATCCTGATCGACTTGCTAAGCTTGTGGGCCCACTGGCTCTTCCTGCTGATGCTCCTGGTGATCTCCACTGGTGACTGAAAGACGCGTGTCACCATCCTCTCTGGCAGCACGCGGACCGAAGCATCTCTCTGTTGCCTACCGTGTCCCTGGCTGAGGAGGACCCAGAGAAGCATCTGAGAACCTCCTCCAGGCTGGCTTCCTGGGCTTGGAGGGCAGCAGGCTGGAAAGGATTCGATCAGCTTTGAATGGGTGACAGGCCAGCACCCAGGTCTTCTCCATGCTCATGGTGTCAGCCACACCTTCCTGAACCCAGCTCCCTGGGGTGGCAGTCCTGAGGGCGGAGATACTGTTGCTGGTCGGCTACACCACAGTGCCATTAGCACCAATGAAGTCCTCAAGCAGTTGGGATGCCAAGGCACGTGTGCTCATGAGCTGTCGCTTCAGGACAGGCACTGGCCATGCTGACCGTGGTGATCCTGGCTGTGGTCAACAAACTCCCAGGGCTGTTCTAGCAGCATGGGATGAAGTCTTCACCCAATGCTTCTGCAGGCTGTTGAATAATGTTCTCCCAAAAACATACATCCAACTCCTAAGTGCCAATACCTATGAATGTGAAGGATCTTGGGATGTGCTCACCCACGATTAGGGTGGACCTGAAATCCAATGATTGGTGTCCTTGTAAGAAGGAGATCTGAGACATAAGAGGCTCTCAGGGAGGTCATGTGAAGGTGGAGGCAGAGACTGGAGGAATGCAGTCACAAGCCAAGGAATGCCCAGAAGTCACCAGAAACTAGATGAAACAAGGAAAGATCCTGCTTCTCAGATACTGCTTTCTGCTTGGCAACGAAAGTCTCTCAGGTCAGTAACACTTGTCCTGGCTTTGGGAGCACTCAGGCCAGGCCCAGGGACTTGGACCAGCACCCCTCAGCGACCAGCAACCTGGAGATCTGCCGTTTTTCACAAGAACATGGCACCAAGTAACAGCTCCCTGAGGTCTCCACATCAGGGTGGCCTGGGAGTTTTCTCCAATGCCTTCGAGATTCTTGCCCTTGTGAAGGGTTTACATTCAGAAACTTCAACGTGGTGGTGGTCACTGCTTGGGAAACTGATGGCGAGGAAACCTGAGCTGAGAATACAGGCCCATAGCTTGAAGGCATCTGGAAGTGGGGCGGGGGGACGTTCTTCCCCGTGGGTTCCGGAGTGGTGCAGGCCCCACCCACAGCCTGGATCTTCTCATTTCAACACAGGGTCCCAATGATCTCCTTTTCCCAGCCCCTGGAGGTGTCCAGGAGAGATGGGTCATGGACATATCATATCCCATCGAAGTCTGGGTTGGGACCCATCCCTAAGGCCTGTCTCTCGTCTCTATTAGTGCACATGCACACACACATCCAGTGTACTGCAGGCCACCCTGGTGCTTGCACTGTGGACTGCCTCTTGGGTGGGCATCACACAATCCCTCCCTCTCCCCACGCTGGACCACTGGTATCTGGGTCCTCCTCTGCTCCAGCAGAAGGCCAAATTCTTCCCATATTTTTTTTCTTTTTAAGTGCAGAACACCTTTCTTCCACCTCTCCAAGGCGCATCTTCATCCTTTGAAGGCACACTGGATTTTCTGCCTCAGCTGAGGAGTTCTGAATCGAGAATGGTTTGCTCTTCTCCCCAAGGCTATGGTTCATCAAGCACAGGAGGCCAAGGACTGCCTGCAGTTCAGAATTCGAACGATGCCTGGTCTGAGGGATAGCAGAGAGATGGGAAGAGGAGAAGGGTCCCTGCAGACATGCAGCCCAGACTCACTGGAGAGGCTCTTCCCAGACAGAGTCGAAGCCTGGGCAAAGGCAAGGACAGTGCCGCCCCCGCCCACCCCCTGGGGCAGGGCCAGAGTGGGGAAAGGCTGCTCTCAGGGCAGGTTTCTCCACCTCCACGTGTCTGACACTTAAGCAGAGCGGTCAGTAGCATCCTTGGCCCCCGCCCACTAGGTGACAAATGTCCCCCAATGCAAAACTGCCTGATTGAGATGCACCACTCCAGGGAAACCTGTTAGAACAGGGCTGGGCGGCTAGAAAGAACCCCGCCTGCACACTTGGAACCTCTGGGCGGGGGGGCAGCACCACGAGGCTGCAGCTGTTGGGGACACAAAACCACACCATCCAGACAGAGAAGGTTCCAGGCTGGGCTTCCCAGATCTTGGGGTGCTTTAGCCAGATTCAACTGGCCTTTTGCAAGTTGGGTTACACGTACCAAACCTATGTAGGTTCCACTCCACAGTGACATGAAACTGTACTTAAAGCTACGCCAGAATTCACGGGGCAAGAAAGCAAGCATGCTGACTTGTGGGAGCAAACCCCTAACAGGAGCGTAGGCCACTCTGCAGACCACCTGGAGCCCCCCGGGACACTGACAAAACAAGACCCCGTGTTACCGGGTTGCTGACCCTGGTCAACCTTGGAGTGAAGGCATCGAGAGGCCTGGAACTGGACCCTTGGGTGACGAGGGGCTGTCCTGCCACCCCCGCCCCGCATTCCCATGCTGGGAACAGTGGGGGAACCTGCCCATCACACTGCTGGTGGGTCAGACACCCAGGCCTACGACGGGCGCAGTTTTCTTTTTCTTTTATTTGTCTACATTCAGCTTAATTCAGATGTACTGCCTGAATGATCCAGACATACAAAAAAAACCCCACTCTTTCCCACTGGTTTTTAAAATAAAATCTTCACTTATAAAACTGAAACACTAAAGCATTAAAATACAGAAAGCTTGTTTAACTCACTTCACAAAAGCATTAACAGATGATGTATCCCTTCTGGAGCTATTTAAAGACAAACTGAGTTAACGCTAACACCAATTGTAAATAGACAGAAGGATACTTAACTGTAAGAACTCAAACTCTACTCAGACAAAGTTGTAATGGCAACTAACAAACCATCGAAGACACGGAAGTCCCAAACACAGCTAAATAAGGGTCACAGGACGGGTCACGGGAGTGACCAGCTGCACCGCACAACACAGCAATGTGGACAGGTTGGGGCGAGGGGGCCTGGAGGGGCCAGCTGACATGTTAACTGTGATGCATAAAACTGAATCTTACGACGAGGGGGAAGTGCAGAAGGTACAAATCTTCACCCCTCGGGGGGCTTTATCTATACTGGTAGTTCATGCTGTGGTCTGCGTTTCTGCCGTAGCCGCCCTGTGAGGACTGGTAGGAGCTGGGAGGGCCGCTGTAATTCTGGCCGGACCCGGGGGAGTTGTAGTTGGACTGTGACGAGTAGCCTCCTAGGGAAGAGAGGGGTGGGTTAGAGCCAAGGGGCGCGGGGCTTGCCCTGCAGTCAGAGCTCCGGACCATAGCCAACAAACACCCGAGCCGCATGTGCCCACGTGGTGTCCGCGGGTGAGGCCACGGGTGGGGGGGGGGGGGGGGGGTAGGCACTGCCTTTCCTGCGCCGTCTGGTCTGGTCGTCACCACCACCCTGTGATGTGGACCCACGGACCCTGGTTTGTCAGGGGTGCGGGTGGGCCCGTATGGACAGCAGCAGTGGGAGCTGTATCTGGGGGCTGCCTGAACACAAGGCCGAGCCCAAAGCCCCTAGCCGGAGGGCACACGCCAGACTGGGCCTCAGCCCTGTCAGCGTTTTTCCACACAGGTGCCAGCGTCTTAAGAGCGGGGCAGCATCTGGATGTCTGCTTCTGAAAAGCCGAGAAGCTGGAGGTGTGCCCGCAGCCACGTGCTCACGTCTCCGTCTCCTTGTCCCCGTCCCCACCCCACATGGAAGCCAGATGACACGTGCCGCTGCAGCCCTGCCTACGGTGCCCGCCTGCCCACGCCGGGCGTACGATACCCCTCACCGCCGGACCCCTCCCAAGCCGTGCTGTGCCACCTGCCGATCCAGGCCCACCTTGTTTGCCTTGGTATGAGGAGCCGCCCCCAGAACCTCCGCCGTAGCCCCCGTGTGACCCTGGGTTGTAGGACGACCCGCCTGAGCCGTAGCTGTTCCCGCCGCTCCGGCCTCCACTACCACTGTAGTCTGGGGGAGAGAAGACAGTGCAGTTAAGGGGCCTCGGTGAAGACACAGCTGGGGTGCTCTGGGATCCTTGTGGCCCCAGAAGGGGCAGGCCCCAGGCTGAGACCACGGGCCTTTGCGTATCCCCCTCGTCCTGGCTGCTTAAATCTGGCACATGTCAGTTCAACTGAGGAGTGCTAGGGGCTGGCCGGAGCACTGCAAGGTCCCCGTGCTCTGGGGCGGCCCGGTCACCAAGTTCTGAGGCCCTGTTCCACGCTGTCTTCCCACCCACTCCTCCAACCCAAGCTTCCCCCCACCTCGGGAAGCACACAGCAGCTTCTCCTCCCACCCACCTGTCACCAGGCACCCAGTGCCCTCCGCCCACACACAGAACAGCTTCTTTAAAGTCCCTGCCCCACCCTGGGGGGGGGGGGTGCCTGGGAGGCTCACTCAGTTAAGCGTCCCACTCTTGATTTCAACTCAGGTCATGATCTCATGGTTCATGAGATCAAGCCCCACGTGGAGCTCTACGCTAACAGTATGGAGCCTGCTTGGGATTCTCGCTCTGTACCTCTCCCGCTTGCGCACTCTCTCGCTCTCTCAAAATACACATTTAAGGTCCCTGGCCTTCTCGCTGACCAACGTCCCTTCACAGGAAACAAGTGCACATCTACGCTTTCCTACTCCGCTGCCAGCACAGCTGCAGCCTGCTGGGTTTGTGCATGAGGTGGAGGGAGAGGTGGAGGGAGAGGTGGAGTGGAGAAGTAGCTCACGCGCCCTCAGGGGCCTGATACAACACTGTCGCCTGAGCCCTGGAGGTCACTTCACGGCAGCCGGCCCAGACTCAGACTCCACCCTTGTGCCCCAGCCTCAACCCACAGGCCTCCTTGGCATAGGAGCCTCCGCTAGGCCTGCCTTCGGAGAAGGAGATGGATGGGAAGGGAAAGGCACGGATCTGGGCCAAGGGAACCCTGCCTCCAGGGTTTCCCTACAGCCCACCCGACAGCCAGCACCGCCCGGCTTCCTTCCAGTCCCTCGGCAAGAGGTCAGGGCAATGCTGAGCTTCCGCCACTCCACGGGATGCGCTGCTGGCCTGGACCCCGGCCAGGCCTCGGGGCCCTGGAAGCCAACTCACTGAATTTGCTCTCGTAGCTGTAGTCTGATCCGCCCCCGCCCCCGGGGGAGCTGTAGGAGTTTGAGTAGGAGGAGTAGTTGCCTTGTCCATGATTATAGCCCTTCTGCTTTCCCTGTGGGGGGCCGTAGTTGCTGTACTGGCCCTGGTTGTAGGACTGCTGCTGGCCTTGGTGGGACTGGTAGCCTGAGCCGTACGAGGGCTTCTGCTGGCCCCCGTGGGGCTGCTTCTTCCCAGCGTGTTTCGGGGGCACTGGTGAGTTGTAGTTGTCGCCTTGGTAGTAGGAGCCGTAGCCAGAGGAGCCACCACCGCCCCCGCCGCCGCCACCACCGGCATTCCCAGAATGCCCTCCGTTGCTGTAGAACTGACCTAAACAGGAAGGCAGCGGGTCAGGCATAGGATGGGGGAGCCGGGGGAGGGGAAAGACAGGGAAGGTCGTGGCTGTGGGTCCTGAAGGCTGACCCGCAAGCCCACTGCCCAGGCCAGGGCAGAGGAATGGAGGTGGGAGGGCGAGGAGCAGTGGCTCCGGTCCTTAAAGCAGCCTGGTTTGGACTGGTCCAGCCTTCAGCTCCACTCACCCATCAGCTGATGACAACAATGGATCTTTGCCAAGCAGCGGCAGGACAGCACGCCAACAGCAGCTTTTGCAGCGGATGTCAACATTACAATGAGATGAGATCCGAGCGCGAGATGACATTCACGACTGTTACCCAGATGTCCCCAACGGTGACAGGGAAAAAAGCAAAGCCCCAGAGAAGCAGCCGGCCACCCCCACCTCCCCCTCCCCCCCCCGCTGTGCTGGGAAGAGGCTCTGCAGTCACAGGCCTGGGTGACCCCCAGACATTTAATGAGGCCCCTAAACCTGGTTTCATTCCTGGAAGAACTAGTCTGACATGGTTGTTGGAGGAACAAACGGAGACTTGGCCAAATGACCTGGGGCGTCTCTCTGGTGTGGCTCGTGCAAACGTGGGGGAAAGGAGACTGGCTAAAAAGTCAGGATCAGAACATCCAGGCTGGGCCTCAAGCTACAGCCTCAGACGGCCCCCCCAGAGGGCCCCTCCTTGTTCCCAGCACAGCTGCCGGGGGCAGGCGGACCGAGCAGGATTGACAAGCGTGCAGGGAGGCCGCCACATTCTCAGACCCTGAAGCTGAGAATGTCACAGTAAGACTCTCCTTTGGTCACCAGGTGTAGATCCCACGAGACAGGTATGTCCATACCCCACCCCCACCAAACACTCAGGTGGGCCGATGGGGGATGGGTGGGCTAAAGTGCGGTGGGAGGAAGGGGAGGCCGGGGCGTGTGGGTGGCTCTCGAGCCCAGCAGGGCAATCCTCAACGCTCACGTGGGGGAAGCGGAGCTCCTGGCTCCCGGGGCAGGGGTGCCTGCGGGCACGACTTTGCTGGTCGGTGCTGCCCATCTATACAGACAGCCTGGTGCCCCTCCACCCCGCACTGTGCCCAGGGTGAGAGGGAGGGGGAGGGATACTCCCACACAGCCTAGCCTTCCTTCCCACTTAACATCAAGGGTTCCCCGCCTTTTGGGTAGAGTTCTAATTTGGGAGTCATCACGTGCCTTCCACCCACTGGAGATGTGCACCCCACACTGCCATGTCTTGGATTGTTTGAACAAGAATTTGGATAAAACTGATCTGTGACATCAGTTTATTTTCTTCAGGCGGCCTCCTCCACCCCTCCACCCGCCCCCATCACAAAGCCAAAACACCAAGAAGGACATGGCCCACGATGCAAGGGAACAAACATGCGGAGGCCTGGCCAGGAGGCTGGAGGACAGGAGGTCCTCTTCAGACCCCCTCTCAGAACCCCACCACCTCGGCTGCCCCACAGCCTAAACTGAACACCTCCTTGTCCCTCCTCAAGCACAGGAATGAATGAAGACGCCAAGTACTGAGGACTTGTTACTTTAACATGTATTGATTAAAAAAAAAAAAATAATAAAGGGGGGGGGGGAGTAGGTTTCAACGTCATTTCAGGATAACTATTTCCTGGTATAAAAAGACATTATTCTCAAACAATAACTTTCTAAAAAAAAAAAAAAAAATACATCATGCAAAGTTTTAAAAAGTTTCACTGAATGTTTCAAACCTCTGGGAACAAATTGTATAGTAACCATTTTGACCAGTTTTTGCCGAAGAAACGCAAAATCTTGCAAGTCAACTCAAAGACAGGCTTTGCGGCAAAGGCCTGCTGACCAGAGCCCAACCATGCCCTTTCCAAGAAGGACTTCCACTGGGAAACGGGGGTCTCAGCAAAGAATCCCACTGCCTCCGTGTGCCTCTGCACACAGGGAGAAGTCAGAAACTCCAGCCTGCACCCTAAGGTGAGAGGGCAGAAGATTCCAGACCTTCTGGAATCCATCATGGCTGCACACCCAGCAGCACAGGCCCCGCTGAGGCCGGTTCTTCACTGGATAATTGGGCTACGTATTAAGTCTTTCTGCTTAATTCTTTTTAAAGCCCGGTTAAAACAAAACAAAAAACAAACTCTAGAATCCCATGCATTTGCAGCTGTGATTAGGACTTGCAAAATTCCACGTTCTCTCTCCCTCAGAGCCTGTCTGTTTCCTGCACTAATAATGGAAGCACAGTTTTGATACCTTTGAGAGTTCACCTCTAACTAAACCAGCCACGAAATACCGCATTCCCAAACAAGAACCCACCAGAGCATTTACAAAAGGCGGGAGAGGTTAACTTAGCACAATGTACAATTCCCGATGTTCCCCACGTTTTACAAGATTTAAAAAAAAAAAAAAAAAAAAAAGGAAAAAAAAAAGCCAGTTGCTCTGGATTCAGATGTGATAAAATCGTTTTCATTACTGTCAAAGGCATCAACCAGATTTGGGAATTTGTTAAAATGTTAAAAATTCATACAAAACCTGCTGTAAATTAAGACAAAGGTAGATTAAAATGCATTATTATCTGTCTCTTAAATAAAGTAATGCTTTCCATAAAAAGCAAAGGTGGGCTTTTGCCTTGATGCTGACCAACGCTGGCTCTAGAATTCTGTGCAATTCTGCACAAAAATGCATTCTCTGAAAATTGTTTTCCACTTATTGTGAACTTCAATATGACCAAGTTCAAAGGCAAATCACGATAAAAACTGCCATTGTCTTAAATTCTGCAGGCTAAGAGTTTCAGACAAGCTGCGGTGACAAGCCACGGTTGAGAAACCCAGTGAAGCACAGGGGCACAGCACGGACACTTTGGGTTTTGGAGTTCGAGAAAATTGGAGTAAAAAGTTGATTTTGTGTGCAATACTTTTAGATGCTCTAGGAAGACCCAAAATCATGATAGCCGTAGCAGTCTGTGAAAAAGTCACCTACAAAAGGGGGAGACAGAGCAGAGAAAAAAAATTAGAATTCTTTTGAAAAATGGCACAGAGCGCCACATTTGAAATTCATGTTTTAGATTTCTCTGCTCCTGTAACCCCCCAGTGAAGGCTCCTTCTCAAGACAAGAGCTGTGCACTGTCAGGAAAAGCATAATCACAGGACTGGTGTTTCGCATGGCTTAAAGCAGAGAAATTTAAAATTCTGACTTTTAAGAAATTTTCAAGTCACACAAATACATGTGTTAACATTTAAAGAACACACTACACTCTTGCAGAATAGGGGCTTGAGGACCGTCTGCCCTAATCACTGGGAAAAGGTGCGAGCCGCTCTTAAATCTCAAGGCGGCTGCTGCTGGTGGGCCGCCCCGTCCTAACTCCGGCGTGGGAGCTCCGCTGTAGCTTCCCCCCAAACCGCAGACAAAGAGAAACACACACTTACTGTAGCCTGCCGTTGCCGAGCTGCCTCCGTACCCATAGCTGCCATATCCGGCGCCTGAAAGGAACAGACAGGGTGAAGGGGTGGAAGGCGGGGCTCCTGCCCCCGCCTCTCCCAGAGTCTCCCGCCGGTCACCCGATCCCAGGGGACCCACACGCTCCCAGGAGCAAGCAGGGCCCGTGGGGACGACACGGGATGAGAGTCCTTACCGGCGTTCATGTAGCCTCCGTGGTTGGCGCCACCAAATCCTCTCCCTCTCCCTCGACCTCGGATGTTCCCTCCTCTTCCCCGCCCTCGGAGGTTGGGGGGCGGGGGCACTTCATTATGCATGGGGCCTCCCATACCGAAGCCAGGGTTATGTGGCTGCACGGGGAAAGAACGGAGACCAGTTACGTTCACCTCACACCCCAACCCCAGGTGAGCTCGTGCCACGGCTGGAGACCACAGGGGCAACGCTTACCTTAGCAGCAAATTTCGGTCCACCTCTCACAGGCACGGGGGCTCTCTTCTTCTTGTTGGCCTCCAGGGCGAGAGGGGCATCGGGGAACAGCTTTTCTAGTGCAGCGAGAGCAGCATATGCTTTTGCCACCTTTTTGTTTGAGCCAGCACCCTGAAACTTCTGTCCATCCACCTCGACCTGGGAAGAACAGACGTGTGTCGGTGTGGCCCAACGCCACCCTCTCCTGTGGCAGGGGGATTCTCCTGGGGGAGCTGGCCGCTCACCTCCATGACGAAGCGCTTGTCGTGGCTGCCCCCGGTCTCGGAGATGAGCTCGTACTTGAGGCCGCGCCTCTTCTCATTGAGTTCCATAACAGGGTTCTTGCCGTGCTTGGTCAGGATCGGCCCCTGCTGTTTTACGTTCTCAGGGAAAACAGAAAAGAAAACCAAAAAACTCAGCTAAGGGCTTTCCAGCACGTGTAGGAAGGCAGCCACCCCTGAATCACGAAAAGACGCCCTCCACGCTATCTCCCCTGCTCTCTCTCACCACCCTCGCCCCCCCCCCGGCCTCTGGGAGTCATCTGAGGGCCTCCCAGCAACGGGACTGCCTCCACCTGCATCCGACTTCTGGGGAATGACTTGACTTTGACCCAGGGCCGCCCCACTGCAGCCCTGGGCACTGGGTCAACATCAGCAGGGCCCTCTTGGTCGTGGCTCAAAGGCTCACGCCCAGCTCCCTGTATAGGCTCCTGGACTGGAAGTTACTCTTTTTGGGGAAAATGAGCAGGACCAGTAACCACCCTGGTTTCATAGGACACAGAACTGCCTGCTGCATCCTGTCGGGCACTCCGGCACCCACCACGTGCTCACCTCGGCAGTGGGATCTGAGGGGAAGGTGGCGCTGGGGGTCGAAGCGGCTTCCACCACAGGTGGAGGGGCCACCACGGCCGGCTTCGCTTCCGTTTCCTCGGCCGAGTCCTCCCCCTTGCTGGAGTCTCTGCCTTCAGCGCCAGTAGGGAGGCCCATGTCCTGTAACACCTGCAGGAGGGACACCCGCAGGGCCCCCAGTTAGGGAGGGCTTAGTACCAGGGCCAACCACGCAGCTCTCCCCCCACCCCCTGGATCCTGAGTCAGAAGCTTCTAGGGTGGCATCCAGCAATCCAGAGGGTGTTTTCTCCACTAGCCATCCCGCTCCCTTTCCAGCACGAAACTCTGATGCCCAGCCACATCTGGGGACTGTCAGCCACAACGACAAAGCTATTCTTCCACGTATGATTTGGCACACATTCAAAAATCGACTCCTCTCAATTTTCACGCACCCTCTCTAAGCCTCACGCTGTCCACACTGGGGGTTTTGAGACCGTGTAATGGTTCTGAAGGAGCCCGACACACAGAAGCGCTTCTGTTGTCCTCAGAACAAGCACACGGTGCACAACACTGCTCACCACACTTACCTTAACGGCCACATGAAGCTTGGCAGTCTTTTTGGACGGTCCAGAGGCCTCGAATGAGTTGCCATCTACCTCCACAGACATGGTAAAGATGGGGGCGTGGACTGGACCGGTCTGGGAAACCAGCTTATACTGCAGTCCTGGCTTCAGCTGGTTTAGTCTCATGAGAGCATTCATAGCCTGAGGCGGCTCTGCCTTCTCCTCTAGAGAGAGAACACCAACATCATTCTGGACTATCAGCCAACGCTCAACTGCGGAGGAGGAACCGCTGCTGGTGGCCTCCTATGGCACGGCACAGGCGCCTGCACAGGCCAAGGCCTCATCTGCGTCGTTCCCGAGTACGTTCACCCCACTTTTTGTTCTACGTCTACGTTACGGTTAGTCATTTCAGAAAAGATCACACCTGAGAAAACTAAAGCCAAAGCGAGCATCTCGTCACTCTGGGATGACTCTTAATTGAGCCAGATGGAAGATACACTAAGGGCTAGAAGTGAATGCTGGTACCTTTCTTCTGAATCTTCTTCTTCTTTTTGCTGGGAGACTTTTCCTCCCCATCTTCCTCCATCGGGCGTTTCATGGGTGTAATGGCATAGGTGGTGCTGGGGGGGATTTGAACTGAAGGAAGAGATCACGAGAGAAACAGCTGAGAATCCCTCCTGTGCTCTGCGAGGAGTCTGTGCTGCCGCCGCCCAGCCTGGGGCCCAGGCCCCACGGCATGCTTACCTGTGTAGTCCACTGGGTTTTCATTCTTTGGTTTCTTGGGCATCTTAGAAGGCAGAGGGTCCATACCCAGAACTTTATGGAGCTGGCCAAACGCAGCAAGCCGCAGAGCATGCTGGAGAAGGGGAAGAGGACCTGACTTAGCCGCCCTGTGCTCCTCGCCAAAGTGTGTGCGCTTGCTAATACCTTCTGGAAGGGGTGGGAGCTGAGGGGGTTGCTAAGGGTCTCCCCTACAACAGCAAGGGGTCCCCCAACAGCCAGGGGAAGGCCTGACTGCCAGGGCCCAGCCTTGCTGTGGGGGAAGGCCAGCCTGTGACCACCCCCCTCAACAGGAATACAGGAGACCCCAACCTGGGGACTGGTTGCCACACGGAGCCACGTGGTGGGCCTGCAAGGGAAGGACCCTGGAGCAGTCCACACAGCAAATACATCTCCCCGCTGAACTCGGTGTCCAAAAACAGCACTCGAGCAGGCCGAGGGGATAGGCGACAAGCACGCGTGGCGCCAGGGGAAAGAAGCAGCCCAGATTGGGGCGCCCTGTATCAGGCACGATCCCTTCACCTTCAATCCCCAACCTGAGCCTACGAGTCCAGTGGCTACCCTGAAAATACCCAGTAATGGAACTGGAAGCCAGTGATTACAGACTGGGTAAGGGCTCACGTTGGCAATGGCGATGACTATACCTGCGCACTCTGTGTGATATCTTCCCGTTGCTGTCTGTCTAGATGCCCAATAGCATCAGTGGCTTCTTTTTCACAAGGGTCATAAATGCCAGAACCATCTGAAGGCAGGAAACAAGGAAGATATGCAGAGGATTATCTTTTAGCATCTCGGAAGAGTTGTGTTGGCTGAGGGAACCAGGTGCGTTACCCCCCACGCCCCATCCACACCCAGCTCTGGAAAACACGCTGAGCTCGGTGACCCACTCGGCATCCAGCCCATGAGAGAAATAATCCACGTGTCTCAGAGCAAGGAGCTCGCGTGGGAGTGGGTCACCACTGCCCCGGATCCGCCCTGAGTCACAGCTGCGGAGCCGGCACAGGGCTGGATATGATGGTGCAAGAGGGTAGTCACATGCTTCAGTCCTAGGGGGGACACGGGGCTGCTGCTGCCCTAACCCGGTCAAGGGACCCGCCAGGAAGTGGCCTCAGGGCCTCAATCCCTGTCCTTTCCCTGCAACTTGCAAAGCACAAGGTCCCAACCTGGCATCACGATGCCCGACGCCAGGCACTCCAGCACTCTCCGCAGGGCCTCGCCGGCACCCATGGGTCTGTTGGCTGTGCCGATGGACTTCTCACAAAGAAGCTCGAGGGGCTGAAAGGCAAGACGGACAGTTAACTCCACTGTCCAGAAGGTGGTCGGCCTGTATCGAGGAGCTGTCACTGTGTGTGTGTTTAGGGGGAGGGGGATATCAGAGCACTCCAAGTTCACAAGTTGAGGCTAAACCAAAGACAGGACAACTAGAGCCCAGCTGGGTAACCTTTCCTTAAAGAGATAACCGTTAAATCTTTCAGACTATAGAAGCCAAGAAGCCAAGACGTGGCCTTTATGTAGGTGCTTGTATTTATTATGCAGCCACTTAAAAATAAAAAACCGACTCTCAACTATGGGCTGTAGACAAACAGGCAGCTGGCCAGACTGGCTTATGGGCCCCAGAGTTTGCTGACCCCTTTCCAAGAGCAGCTACAAAAATGCTTCTTCTTGGAGTAGAGCATATCACAGGAAGTGCTACCTGGCCAGCCCTCTCCTTAGGCCAAGCTCTGTGCCCACCACGGGGTGGGGCGGGAGGGGGGGTTCTGGTCTAGCTCTCATCCCCCACCCAGGGTGTGGCACAAAGTGCTCGCTCAATATATGGCTAGCACAGGGGTGCCTCGGCCACACCCCGAAGCGCCACTCGGGCCCAGTTACCATAACGTACTACTGGGATATGGGAGAAAGTCTCTGTGCACACGAACCCCAGATGGCCACGGCTACGAGGTCCTTACCCATCCTCTGAGGGGACCCCAGGTGGGCACGCGGGTACACAGGTCCCTCAGGACCCGGATGACAATGACACACGACTTCAGCCCGTTGGCTCTGGCCTAGAGAACAAAGTACAGGCTCTTTACACCAAGGAACCTTCCTCAACACAAGGCAAACATGAAAAACACGAGTCTCAAGGCGCTACTTTGTCAAGGGTAAACGGTGAACGTTCAAGACCATCAAGTGCGTGGTCAGTGGCAACTTCACCAGGTGGACGAGAACAAGGTTACTCTTGGCACAAAGCAGCAGCAGCCCACCTACTCAGTCACAAGCCTCCTCTGGGGGTGTCAAATTTGTCTGTGCGCGCTCCTTTAGCAACTGCACGCCTGCAGGTACTAAGTGCGGCACGGCGATCTTCAATGTTACCGAAACTTTATGGTGAAAGTTAGCCAAGCTAAAACTTAGGAATTCTCTACCAAAAGACAAATAGAAGAACAAAATGCAAACCTGGAACCACTTGGCGTGTCGGAGGGACGCCAAGGCAGCAAGGCATTTCTGCCTGTCCAGAACGTCCGGGGGATCGTTGACTGATAGCGTTTCTATTCATGGATGGAATAAGAAGACAAGGCACAGTTTGACCAAGGGGTTTCTGTCAGGTGGAAAGGGGATGTGGCAGCTTCCTAAAGGGCAGCCGAGGCTCCCAGAATCTCAAGTCCTCTCCACCCTAGACCAGGGAAGGAGAAGCTAGAGTGTGTTTAACTCTGCCCTGAGGAGATCATAAAAATCGGAGGCCCCTCCAAAAAAACAAAAACAAAAACAAAAAACAGTAACAAAAACAAAAGTGGGAAATTACTCTAAAAGGAATAATCCCATGGGGGAGGGGGACAGATAGGTGGATCCTATCTTCTAATAGACGATTACCTTGCTTCCTCCCCATGATCTCCCAATAAATTAGCTATGCTAAAAATTTCAATAGCAAAAAAACACAAAAGCAAAAAAAAAAAAAAAAAAAAAAACCCACAAAAAAACCACCAAAAAACAAAAAAAACCAACCCTCCCTCCAAAAAAAACAAAAACAAAAAAAGAACCCAAAAATAAAAACAACCAAAATAGGTGGGGGGAGTGGAAATGAACTCCCTCTCTGCTTCCCACAACGGCCATCCCCTGAGGCATCTACAGCAAAGGGGACCACCTCCGCCCACCAGGCGGGACTGCCCTAGCCCCAGCCCTTGACAGAGAGAGTCCTGTTGGTCAAAGGTCCAGCGTCCCTAAATCGATAATTGGAATCAGGTATCAGAACCAAAGGTAATCAAATAGCAACAAGGGCGCAGAGTGTGAGCCTCTGCTGCAGCAGAACCGGGGCACTGTCACTGCTGCCAGTTGCGTGTCAGGGATTTGGATAAGGCCTGTTACCTTCACTCTGCGGTGTGAGATCTGTGATTAAAAAACATCCGCACGGAAGAGACGCGTGAGGGGCCCTTGGTGGCCTTTGAATGGTGAAAGCATTAGAAGTCTCTGAGGTTTTGGTTTGAAAATCACACAATTGTTGAAAACTTTATCCAAAACTCTGTATCAACTCTTTGCATTTCCATCACGGCAGCTGATAAAAGCAGCCAATGGAAGAGGACAAACCAAGAAGCCCTCGGTTCTGCTGCAACACAAGCTGTTTGCACAACTCCATCGTGATGTTCATGCAGAAACCATCTGGTTGTCTTCCGTAATTTAAAAGCCATAAAATCACCAGGGACACCCTTTTTCAAGGCCAAAGAACGCTCGACAGAAAAACCAAGTTTAACACTGATGAGAACATTCAAGGATTAAGATAAAAATGGTGCAATCCTCTATGAAAAGTGCTACTCACTTTTAGTGCAACCGTTTTGTCAAACTCCCAAGCACTGAAACTGAACGGGAGGTGTGACCTCAGAGTAAAGGTGGTCAAAGCTACACCGATATCCTTTTATCAAAGCAGTCTAAAACTGAATAGCACATTTGGCTGGCGAGGGAACACCAAGTTTCCAAAGTCCTGCTGGCCTTTCTCAGCCTCCCTACCTCCGGCTAATACTTTCTCCATTTCTTCTCTGACAACAGGGGAGGTCAGGTGGATGGTCAGGGACAATGGAGGCTCTTTTGTGTTTTTTATCACAATCGCAGCATCATCGACAGACTGGAGTATTTCGTACTTGTCTTCTGTAACAGCCTACAAAAGAAAATGCAACTTTCAAAACATACTTCTTCCTCAAGGCTGGCAATCAACAGCTGTATCTGTCTCTGCTGGTTACCACAGCACACATGTCAACTTCTTGGGGTGTGACATGAGAGCAGTGCCTTCATCTAGGGTATCAGGACCTCCCTCTTACTGACTGGATCTTTAGCCACTTTCTGTGTACTCCAGAGCGGAGGTCTCTACGCAGAGAAACTTTCACGGGGAGCTTTGCAAAACAAAGCTTTAGGTTCTGGGCCAAGGAGACCAAGGGTACGAATCTTTACTTTGTCGCTGGCCAGTTGTGTAACTTTGGGCACATCACTTAATCTCATTAAGATGTTGGTGTCTAATTTCTAACATAGACTTAGTGACACAACCCACACCAGGAGGCCGCAGGAGGCTCACACGGACACCACACGGAAAGCACAACACCCAGCAGAGTGGGCATCCACCACCCGTATTTCCATACTGAGATGAGCAGCCATCAGTGTGGGGAAAAAAAAACTGTGTAGTAAGAGAATTTGTGTCACATTATGCGTTAAGAAAAAAAGCATATATTTGCTGCAAATGCACGTATCTACAAAAGGGTATGACAACACCCTGGCTTCCACTTTCTCCTTTATACTAGTTTATGAGCCCTGATGAAGAGAATTCAAACTTCTATGATTTCTGTTAGGGAAAACATAAAGGAGGAGGACAGATGCACTCTGGAAAACCTAAAATGGGGTTTCTCCACCTCAGCACTACGGACGTTCTGGGCCAGAGCATTCTGGGCTGTGGGGCCATCCTCTGCACTGTAGGCCATTTGGGCAGACGTCTCCAGCCTCCTCCACCTGGCAGACGCCAGCAGCACCCCACACCCCACTGCTGGGACAACCCAAATGGTCTCCAGCTCGCTAAATGTCCTCTGTGGGGACCAAACTGCCCCAGTCAGAAAACACTAATCTCAGTCAGTAAAAATACACTGTTTGTACCTTTCTTTAAAGATTGGCTTTTTACAAAAGGCGTCTTTCTTTTAGAAACATTCACAACAATATAATTTTCATCAATGAATACGTTTTTTACAGACGCGAGTTAAAATTAACTTAAGAACTACCACTGGAACAGAAAAGTTTCAGGCTTCATTTCCCTGAAACAGCCTTCCAGAAGTGTCTGCTGTACTGCACTAGCTCTACTTTTCAATTCTGACCACCATCCGAAATCCCAAATTATCAGTCACAGGCAAAGAAAATGCATGTTTACATATGAAAATGAACAGGGTGTTCCCCAAGGAATGAGATTTCTTAGTTTTTTCACTTGCTTCTTTTGCTTATCCTGTTGCTAAATGGGGTGAATGTGTCCCAGGGGGGCAGCATAGGGTGGCGGCACATGGAGGTTCTAAAGCCCCAGAACTCACCAACCAGGGATGCTGAGGTCAACTACTCAGCTCCCTGCATCCCAGTCACATCTTCTAATATACTCAGATGATAAAGTCCTGTTTCAAAGGGTTGTTACACGAGGACGAAGAAATAACATAAACAGCACATGTGGCCTAGGCTCTGGTGTAGTAAATGTTCCAGAAATGTCAGAAGCAATTATTTATGCAACACTTTTGTAACAAGATGAAGAAACTAGTTTTATGTTTTAAGTAGGCTCCACACCCAGCGTGGAGCCCAATGTGGGGCTTGAACTCATCACTCCAAGCTGAGATCAAGACCTGAGGTGAGATCAAGAGTCAGAGGCTTAACGGACCGAGCCACCTAGGTGCCCCCAAAAAGTTGGTTTTTAAAAAGTTCTCGTGCCCAGTTTTGGATCAGTGGGGAAGAGTTAATAATCGCACCTTCTATTCAACCATCGACACCCATCGACTCAATTGGCTCCGGACGTAAAGTTCCAGCCCAGTGCAGCCCGGAGCACAGCAGACACGGAGTCTTTCCCAGCTGAAAGAGCTCTAGGCCTATCACATGCAGCCAGGCACTGTCCGTAGAGCCTTAGAGTTCTGTGGCATCCACCCACACGTGCAAGGGTGGGTTTGGAGCCATCTCTTGGTGCACAGCACGAACGGGCCACTCTTCCCCTGCCCTGCACCCTCAACATGCGCAGTCTGACCCCACCCAGTGGAGACGGTCACACTCACAGCGAGCTGGATGGCCAGGTTGTCGGCCACCTTGTCCAGGAGGGCAGTCGTGGGCTTCTCCTTACATAGCAGCACCAGCTCCAAATCCAAGTCCCCCTTGAGCAGCAGGCCCTTTGCCACGAGGCCAACACGCATCACGCCCCGCAGGGTTCTGGTCATGTGCTCCGTTTTCTGCTCCCTGAGGGACAGACCGAAGGATGCTCAGTGAGGGATTCAGCATAGCCAGAACCCAGAGGCCATGGAAAGGCTGGAGTTTCTTAGAAAAGGAGACGTTCACCCCTACGCTGGCCAGTCTCTCTACGAAAGATCCCCACCGCCCCAAAACCTCAAACTTACCCAGCCCCTTCTTTGGTCTCGTCCTCTGGTGGCACATCCACGTTCTCAGACTCGGCGTGCTCACCGCTTCCTTTCTCTTGCTCATCTATCCAGTCAGACACAGCTTTGAGAGCCCTCTCTGTGTGGGACACCATGTTCTGGACGGCCTCCAGTTCCTCTTGGGTTGGATAAACAGAAGAATGCTTTGCCATCACGTGGCGATCATCATTCACAAAAATTCGCATCGGACGCTGTAAATGTGGAAACTCGGTTAAAAACAATGCAGAGACCACACAAGCGTCCACTCCTCTTCCAAGCCACCCAACGCAGAATCAAGCTTCGTCATTTGTGAGCAAGTAAACCTAGGGGGACGCTTCTGAAGGTGTGGGGAGCAGGACAACTGAATGAAAACGGCTGTTCATTCTCGAGGCAGCTGAGAGGAAGGGGGCACTTCAGGCATTTATATATATACGTATATACATGTACGTATGTGTGTGAATTCTTACACTGTGCAGCAGTATTTTATAATTCAAAAGAGCTAATGAAAAAATAGGAGAATCAAATGCTTTAGGGAAATGCTACATCTTCGAATATGAATAAAGAAATAGTATTTACAATTTTTAAAAACTTACCATTTTTACTTCTTTTTTCTGTAGTGTCTGGAAATCAAATGTTTGCTTATCTTTTCAAACTGTGACAGATTTCCTTGGTGTTATCAATACTTCAACTATCTATAAGATCAGAAAATCATTTTAGTTTCAAGTATTTCATACACAGATGAATTGTAGCAGTCAGATACTGAGCAGGATGAAAGACAGTGGTGCTGCCACGTGAGGGGCCCTGTTAACACAGCAGGACACATCCTTATTTCCAGGTAACCGCTGGTAAGCCGAGGCACAAACTAATTATAAAATTCCCTAAAAATGAAAACAGCTGGTTTCAGAATCCAACTCTACCCACATCTAGAGAATTTCTATTTCATCTTCTTTCATCTTTTACTTTTATTTTTTAATGTAAAGTATGCTAGATTTTGTCAAAGTTCATTTATTTATTTTGAAAGAGAGAGAAAGGGAGCACACGTGCACAAGTGGGGGTGGGGGTGGGGGTGGGTGGGCAGAGAGATAGGGGGACTGAGGATCCGAACCTGGCTCCTTGCTGACAGCAGAGAGCCCACTGCGGGGCTCAAATCCACAAACTGCAAGATCACGACCCAATCCGAGCTGTACTCAGACACTTAACCAACTGAGCCATCTAGGTGCCCCAGTATGCCCGATTTTTTTTAAATGTTTATTTGTTTTGAAAGGGGGGGGGGGAGCAGTCAGTTAAGCACCCGATTTTGGCTCGGGTCATGATATTGCAGGGTTCATGGGTTCGAGCCCACAACAGGCTCTCTGGTGTCAGCATGGAGCCCGCTTCAGATCCTCAGTCTCCCTCTCCCTCTGTCTCTCCCTGGCTTGCGGGCAGCACACTCTCCTCTCTCGAAAAATAAATATTACAAAAATATTAAAAAGAGCGAGATCATGAGCAGGATGGCGGGGGGCAAACAGAGAGGGAATCCCAAGCTGGCTACATGCTGTTGGCGAGGAGCCCAACATAGGACTCGATCCCGCAAACCGCAAGATCATGACCTGAACCAAAATCAAGAGTCAGATGCTCACCTGACTGAGCCACCCAGGCACCCCTAAAGTATGTCACTTTTCACAAATATAAAAAATAAAAGCTTAACACGCCTCCAATAAATGGTAACAATACAAATACTCAGCAAAATCCTGGTGTTTGGAGAAGGAAAAGAGAGGGAAGGAGCTCTGGTCTTTGCGGGTCATGAAGAAATGGAAGGAAAGCAGGGGACTAAGAGACCCAAAGGGTGTCTGTCAACCAGAAAGGCAAGAACCTTCTGAAACATCAGGGGGATGTGACCACTGCACCACGTGCCCCCCTCCGTGGGTTAAATTTTGAAGAGACCAAGAGAACTCAAGTGCACAACAGGAGTCTTTAGAACAGGCGTAGCTGTAATTACCATTTGGGGCTCTAAATAACATGCTGACGACAACCTACTCATTCCTACTCTGTGCAAACAGTCTGGTCCACACTGACATCTTCCAAGTGAGTGAACAACACAGAAAATCCATCACAATGATACACAACAGATGAATCCACCCATCCCATCCAACCACAAAACAGCCAGCCCCTTCGATCGAAGCCAGTTACCAGCCAGGGCAGCAGTCTCCACCTTGTGGAAAGGCACACGCTTCAAGGATAAACGTGGACATGACTGGCCAAAACAAGAATTTCCCACAACACTTCAGGACTACCTAACGATCTAATTGCAAATTTGTAGGTTTCAAAGTGGAACTATAAAATCGAAGGGTGGAACGAGAGCTATGCAAGAGGACAAGTAGGGGTCAAGGGCTTCTTTGGGGGGCAGGGGAGGAGTGGAGGCCAGTTTCCACGATGCCCTTGGTAAATCACTCAGTCACCACCAAGTGGGAGCTCCCACACAGACCTGGACTTAAAACCCTGCCCGCCCAGCCGCTAGCTGCAGGCCCTGAAGTTTCCCCTGGACCTGGATGCGGCCCCTGCACCTCCGAAGGGGGGTAAACATGCAACAAGTCAACCTACGGAAAACATGCAGCACAAACGCCATGGACCCTTCAAAATGGCACCAACTTTCTCTACCAACAGGATCTCTGTTTGCCAGGCTGCTGTGGGGCTAAGTGATGAGTGACGTATAGTCGGAAGTGCATCCTACATGAAGGAATCATCATTCGTTCAGTGAGAAACAAATGGTATCAAGGTCGTGCTCAGAAAGAATGCTTTGCTAATGTTAGATACATATTTAAGACAAATTGATGGTTGAAAGTACATGCCTGATATTCGCCCTAAAATACTCCAGTAAGGCAGACAGTGGTGATGGGGAGAAAAATAAAACAAGACGGCAAAATGCTGATAGCTGTCGAAGCTGGGGGATGGGTATGCCTGGATTCATTCACCTACGAGGTCTGAAAACTTCCATAACAGTTTTCTTTAACTGCAGAATGTACTTAAGTCCTCCCACAAAAGTACAGCCATGGAAGGTCATCTAAAAATTCAACCGGAGCGCCTGGGTGGCTCAGTCAGCTGAGCGTCCTACTTCAGGTCAGGTCATGATCTCACGGCTCAGTGAGTTCGAGCCCCACGTCGGGCTGTGCTGACAGCTCAGAGCCTGGAGCCTGCTTCAGATTCCATCTCTTCCTCTTTCTCTCTGCCCCTCCCTCGCTCCCACTCTCTCTCTCAAAAATAAACATTAAAAAAAAATTTTTTTTAAACACAAAAATTCAACCAAAGCTCTAGAAACCTAGTTCTTTTTAAATTTTTTATTATTTATTGGTTTAAAAAAATTTTTTTTTTATTTTTGAGAGGGGGGGGGGGGGGGAGACAGAGCATGAGCAGGGGAGGGGCAGAGAGAGAGAGGGAGACACAGAATCTAAAGCAGGCTCCAGGCTCTGAGCTGTCAGCACAGAGCCCGACGTGGGGCTCAACCCCACAAACTGCGAGATCATGACCTGAGCTGAAGTCGGATGCTTAACCGACTAAGCCACCCAGGCACCGTTATTGATTTCTGAGAGAGAGAGAAAGAGAGCATGAGCAGGGGAGGGGCAGAGAGAGAATCAGAATCGGAAGCAGGTTCCCGGCTCTGAGCTGTTGGCACAGAACCCGACACAGGGCCTGAACTCAGGAACCTCGAGATCGTGACCTGAGCCAAAGTCAAACACTTAACCGACTGAGCCACCCAGGCGCTCCCAGAAACTCAGTTCTAAACCGAGAAGCAGACCATTAGAGAGCTCACAGCCTGATGGTAAAATGGCCATGTCGAACAGCCCCCACTCCTGGCCATACCTATGCTGGAACCTCATTGACCTCACAGTGACGGCTGGTAGGTTTAAAACCTGATTTATTTACTCAACAAGTACTCAGTGTGCACCTCCACGCTAGAATGGTGACAGGCATGGCAGACAAATGCCTTGCCCCTCTGGGCCCAGTGGGCGATGCAAGGTAAAGAATCGCCTTCCTTCCAAGCCCAGCCAGGTGCCAGGAGCCAAGGCTTCACTCCACACGGACTATCTCTTCACGGTACACTCCTCCTCCATCACAAAAACATCAAATGCAGAAACTTAAAAAGTAACAACTTAAACCATGGTTTCAGGTGGCTGTGACCCCTTTATTTAGGGTTTTGTAGGACCGACAGTATCTACCTTACTAAAAAGAGCTCCCCAGAGAAATGGTTGGCCTGCACCTAACACAGAAACTGCGTGAGCCGGGGTCATTTGCAGCGTCAGAAAGCAAAGAGGCACTCAGACACTAATGCAGGTCATCCAAAGAACAAGGAGCTGACTTGTGAAGGCTCCCACTGGCCACATCTGGGGCAATGGATTACAAAAAACAAAACAAACATAAAATGCATCCACCTGCACGAAGTTCTAGAACAGACAAAACTATTCAGCAGCTGCATTAGGCAGATGGTGGCAGGCACACCTGGGATGGGCGCTTTCAGGGTGATGATCACGGTCTATATCTTGGTAGGAGTTGGTATATTCAGTGGTCAAAACTACTTGAATGGTAGTCTCAAGACGTGTACGTTACTTCAAAAGAAAAAAAGGGGGCTGTAAATAAATACTGGACTCTAGTTAATATTCAGATGGAGGACTGTAATTTTTTGCTACTTTGAAATGCATCATAAAAGTAAAGTGGATTAGACGTCAAAGAAACTCCATAAATGCATAAATAAATGTGGGCTGAAGGATGACCAGAACAAAGGATGAGATGTGTGAAACAAAAGTATAGTCAAATGTCAACGGCAGAACCTGAGCTTTATATACAGGTGGCTGTTCACTGTAAAACCATGTCACCTTCGGTATATGTTTGAGAATTTTCATGAGATATTAAAAATAAACAATCTAGGGATGCCTGGGTGGCGCAGTCGGTTAAGCGTCCAACTTCGCCCAGGTCACGATCTCGCGGTCCGTGAGTTCGAGCCCCGCGTCGGGCTCTGGGCTGATGGCTCGGAGCCTGGAGCCTGTTTCTGATTCTGTGTCTCCCTCTCTCTCTGCCCCTCCCCCGTTCATGCTCTGTCTCTCTCTGTCCCAAAAATAAATAAAAAATAAACGTTGAAAAAAAAATTAAAAAAAAAAATAAATAAATAAACAATCTAAGGGGCGCCTGGATGGCTCAGTTGGTTAAGCATCCGACTTTGGCTCAGGTCATGATCTCGCGGTTCGTGAGTTCGGGCTCTGTGCTGACAGCTCAGATCCTGGAGCCTGCCTCGGATTCTGTGTCTCCCTCTCTCTCTCAAAAATAAACAAACTTTCAAAAAAATTAAAAAAAAAAAACAAAAAAAACCAAAAAACAACCCTAAATTGATTCAGCACATTAAATGCATGGAAAAGCTTGAGTCCCTAACGATACTTAAAAAAAAAAAACAAAACCAAACCCTACTTTGCCACCAGTGCAGAGGTGTATATCCCAACTTCCTACTCTGAAAATGGTGATTTTCCACAGTGGATGTAGGGAATCGCTGTAAGAACAAATGCCACCTGATAGACACTGGGAGTAGAAAAATCATTCTTGTACCCCTGGGTAAAAAGATGTTGCGACAAAAAACAGAAAAAAACAAACGAAAAAACCTAGCCCGTCAAAAGTACCTCAAGGACACGCGTACCCCCCCAAATGCACCCGCTTTCATCGACTGTCCCGCATGTAGGTCTCCATCCGCTGCCTTCACTGTTAAAACTAAGAACGTGGGTGTGCCTCTGTCGCAAGCGGCTGCATCTCTTGATCTTCCTCTGCTCCAAGAGGCAGGCCCCAGAATGAATCCCTGAAGAGACACACTGGGCTGTGTGGCTGGCCCTGAGCACCCCACCTGGCCCATCTGTGGAACACTCACCCCCAGGCCCTCCTCCCTTAGACCAGACCTTGGTGGTGATGCCTCCTGATCCGGGGGGACAAAGAAAGTAAGAGCACTAATTATGTGAACTAAAACAAATGCTGAAAAACTGGAGACAATGTTCCTTTGCAGGCCAACAAATCTGGCCTCCCTGGTCTCTATGAGAACCCAGACCTGTCATCCAAGCCAGCTTTTCAGAAGCTAGCCGCTCTAGTCTTGAATACCAGGGAATCCCTCTCTTTAACAGACAGAGAGGTCCTCTGGGTGAACAGAAACCTCCTTTTCAAGATTTTTAGCAAAGAACACTGTTGGCAAGAGGTCCACAACACCCACCTGCTTGCCTACAGCCAACACTCCACTGGCCCCTGCCAACCAAACTTTAAACAGAAGCTGCTCCTGCAACCACCTTTATGATTCAACAGCAAGGCACAAGGAAGCCTGGCTTTTTACCAGCCCAGCTCCTCTGAAAAGAAACCCAAGCGAGTAACAGGTGCAGTGGAGAATCAGGATTTTAAACATGAACTCTGGGTAGCTGGGGATGTTCTAACATGAAGGGATCAGGGTTTTTTTCCTTCTCAAATCCAGCCCACTCACAGCATGCAGAATTACAGAAGTTTAAACCACAAAACCTTTGGCTTGCAACGTGCTGACCTCTTGCTAATTAGAATTCGACGCACGGCACTTGCTGCTGAAAAAGACATATGCCCAAGTTAGTCTGTAAAATGAATGAACAGGTGCAGTGGCAACACCGCAACAGGTATAGCCCCAACTATCTATTTCACCAAGTCCTACAGCTATTCCAGCAACTCCGGGGAATTGTCCTGAAGCGGATGCTCATCTAAAAGACTGAATGGATTAAGCTTTGAAAGGATCCAAACCCCAGCTCCTGGTTTCCCCATCTCCAGAGCTATCCTATCCTGGAGCATGAAGTGAAATGACATACACATGCTACTCTTCAGTGACTCTGCAAACCTTTACAGATTGACATCATCAAGGACACGTGAAAAATAATTTTAACAAAGCAACCCAGCCAAAAGATGCCAACCTAAAATCTGGTTATGGATGCCACTCGGAGAAATCTGAAAATCCAACACAGATCTGAACGCTGGTGCAGTGGTTCCCAATTCTGTCTGCAACAGTGTTTTTTACTGGTCCACAGGGAGGTGTAAAGTCAGGGATAATGATTTCCACAAATAGTTTCAATTTTTAAAAAATGTCCTTGGGGCGCCTGGGTGGCGCAGTCGGTTAAGCGTCCGACTTCAGCCAGGTCACGATCTCGCGGTCCGTGAGTTCGAGCCCCGCGTCGGGCTCTGGGCTGATGGCTCAGAGCCTGGAGCCTGCTTCCAATTCTGTGTCTCCCTCTCTCTCTGCCCCTCCCCCGTTCATGCTCTGTCTCTCTCTGTCTCAAAAATAAATAAAACGTTAAAAAAAAATTTTTTTTTTTTAAAAAAATGTCCTTTTCTCTCATGAAAAAAAGGAGATGTTGTATGCTAATTAAAAGCATATTTTTTGGGTGCCTGGGTAGCTTAGTCAGTTGAGCATCTGACTCTTGATTTCGGCTCAGGTCATGATCTTGCAGTTCGTGAGATCGAGGGCAGAGCCTGCTTAGGATTCTCTCTCTGCCCCCCCACCCCCACCCCACACCTCCCGCTCATGCTCTCTCTCAAAATAAACAGAAACAAAAAGGGAAAAAAAGATACTTTCCTTGACTAAATATAAAGCTGACAAACACAAATTTTTCTCCAAAATGTTTCTGAAACTCCACTGGCCTCCCATGAGACCCAGGAGTCCAGGCTCACTGGTACTGTAGAGCATTCATGGGTCTTGGGAGACAGAAGCCCCATGTTTGCATCCAACTGGACTCCCCAACCTCGCAGCTGTGGGATCCTCCGGTAAATTATCTACCTGTTCAGAGCTGTTATCAAAAAGGAAATGGCAACACTAGCTATGCCCAAGAGCTGCAAGCAGTAAGGATAAAATGTGACTTTGTGGGAAGATGCTTCATCAACTGAAAAACCGCAAATGTAATATATTAAAGGAGGAATTTCACCAACTCTTGGATGAACCGATAGAAAGGTTTTAAAATCTGCCTGTGAGAGGACATAACAGTTAAGTGTGTATCATGACTCCAGGTGGGAATTACCAAACCCTCTTCCCAACATGCTCTTCAGGCAACAAGCAGGAGAGGAAGTAAGCTTAGGAAATCTTCCACACCTGGTTGGGGCAGGGGCAGGAGGGGCGACCCTCCCACATATCCCCATGGGGAAGCCCTGGATTTTTTTCCTTAACTTAGCGTGCAGTATGTTTCCTTCTCCCAAAAACATTCTTTTCCCCCTCCCCAGTTACAAAGAAAAAAAGATGGTCTCTCAAAGGATGTGAATCCACAGACATGTGAATTATTTTGGTGGGTAAGGGTGGCACTCTTTTCAATAAAACTACTGCAAGATAACCATGGCTTCACATGCAGTATACAAGAAATAACAGAGATCACGTGTACTCTTTAAAGCAGTTTCCCACAATGGCAACATCTTGCAAACTACAGTACAATTCATAACCACAACACTCATGGTGATACAATCAGACAGACCACTGCCATCCCAAGGATCCCTCCTGTTGCCCTTGATTGGCCATACTCACCCTTCCACCACTCCTCATATGCCTAACCCTACCAACCACTAATCCATTCACCATCCCTACAGTTCTGACACTCCAAGAATGTTATGTATATGGAATTCCAGAGTACGTAACCTTTCAGCACTGGCTTGTTTCATGCAATGTAACTGCCTCAAGATTCATCCAAGGTGTTATCAACAGCTTGCTTCTTTTGATCGCTAAGCAGTACTCCGTGGCATGGATGTATCTTGGTTTAACCATTCACCTACTGAAGGACATCTACGTGGCTTCCAGTTCTTGGCTATCAAGGATAAAGCTGCTATGAGCATTTGTGTATAGATTTTTATGTAAACATAAATGTTCCTTTCTTTGGGAGAAATGCCCAAGGGTGAAATTGCTGGGTCATTTGGCAGTTGCCTATTTACTTTCTAAGAACCCACCAAAGAGTTTTTACAGAGCTGATTAAAAAAAGAAAAAAAAAAAAAAAAAAAAAAAAAGCTCTAAATAAATAAATTACATTAAATTAAAAACAAACTCAAGTAACTTCATCAAAATTGACTCAGTTCATCTTCCCTCCACTCGTCAGTTCACACACCTGCTCTGTGGGATGTGAGAAGCCCACAGACCTCCATTTACTGGACAGCTGTTACTCCCCCCTGCTAGGACTCTGCACAGGTCACCCACAGGACAAATGTTTATTAAGCGCCACTATGAGCCATGGGGCTGGGCTGGTTATTTCCACATTGCTGACATCTGGACTGTTTTCTTGAATTATGAATGCATAGCAAGGATTATTAACCCGCAAAAAATCTAGACGTACCACTGAGAAGCAAACCTAACCCGCAACATTTTATTCTTTAAACACACACAGATTCAGGTAAGAGGAAAAAAGCAGTCCAAAGGAAGCAGCAGCAAAGCAGGTGGCCTGCAAAATTATCCCAGTAAGACTGAGCTCAAACCACAATCCTAATGAAAATAAGAAGAAAGAGGACTGTTTGGAATGTCAAGGAAAATTACAATGGATCTCAAGTTGTCCATAGCACCAATTCTCACTAACTGCCCAAGATTATAAAAATAACTTGGAGCAAATGTACATACTCTAATAGAAGTTACTTCGTAACTAAATGGTCCTTAGTGTTCATATATAGCACACAAGAAAATGGTCCTTGGACAATAAACTCATCTTCCTGCTAAAAACTAGTGGCCACATGGGCGCCTGGGTGGCTCAGTTGGTTGAGCGTCCCACTCTGGATTTCGGCTGGGGTCATAATCTCATGGTTCATGGGACTGAGCCCCATGTCCAGCTCTGTGACTACATTTTTCTTCATTCCATAAGCACTCAATGAGAAAAAAAAAATTAAATTTCAACAGGACATCGTTTTCCCAAGACATCTGAAAACAGCAGATGTTAAAAGTCATTCTGAACTTCCAATCACAATTTGTAATGGGATCACCTATAAAGCGCAACCTTGGAAAAATCTCACAGGGATTCAACAAAGCATAAAATGGCAAGGAACAATTTTTAAAAGTCAGTACACTGACAAGGCTCCGTAACAAACACCTGTCCACCATGCTCTCACTATTATTTCGATAACAATGCTAGCCCCACAAAGAATCAGCACTGACTTACCCTAAACAACAGAGCAGAGAGAGAAGCTAGTGGTTTCAGACAAAACGGTCAAGTGCTGCAGCTGGAATCTGAAGGAATCTCATCCCTTCAGGGCCCCAACCTGCTTCACTGTATGTAGATGCTTGTCAAACCAATGTCTGCCTTTAACCTGAAACCCCTTCACTAAAAACAGAAATCAAATCCTTTTTTCCCCAGGACTTGGGTAAGATAGAAAGCATCCAATATATACAGCCTAGAAAATCGTAATTCCCATGAAAGTTCAATCAAAGCAACATTCAGATAAAATGGCATGCAGATACGTGCATGTAATGTTAGATGGTGTGATTTACACATCCTTCAAAACTGCACAAAGTTAACCAACTTACTGACAGGAGGGCAAGTCCAAGGAGGTATAAACCCAAGTTTCTTGGGGAAAGGAATTATTCCTCTGAGCCATGAAAGGTGAAATCAGGAGAAACTGGGAAGGAGGGTGAGAGAGGTAAATAAGAGGGACATGATCCAGCCCAAAGAAAACTTCGAAAGCCTTTTTTCAGAGGAACATTTCCAACCCCCACAACTTGCTGAGGCGTACAGACAAGATGCTGCCTACTGTTTACCCAAAGAGAAGAGGCTTATAGACTTACAGAAAGCTCTTTCCTCATCACGGACTCCACCTGTTCCTACCTGGAGACGTGAAGCAGGGGAACATGGAAAAGAGCAACCATGAAAGTGACATCAATGTATTAGCAGCAGCTCTTGCCAATGTAGTTTCTTAACAAGGAGAATTAAAAAAAAAAAACTAAGAAACAGCCTTAGATTCTTCACTCCCGGTATTACGGACCTCGAAAAGAAAAAAAAAAGCCCTCTTAAATATACTAGAAGCAGCTAAAGAAAAGAATTTTTGCCTATAGACACTAGACAAGTTCAATCGGGAAAAAACAAACAAAAACTGCAATTATCCACCAGTGTTCCAAAAAGAGTATGATTCCCAGACTTGTCCAAGCTCTAGGAGTAAGGAAACTGATGAACCCACACTCGGTGCCGGCAAGGCCACGTCTGGCAGTAACTGCCAGCCTCCAATCAACTCCAAACACCAGGGCCTGCAGAGATTCCATTCACAAATCCCAGGGACCACGATCAACTCACGCGGTCAACCAAGAGCTCAGGGGCAAAGACTGCAGGACTAGGGACAGGGATAGTAACGCCTGTACCCAGGGGCCTTTTATTTATTTATTTCCCTTTTCTAGCTGTTAATGAGCTTCTGGTTCCCACACTTCATTCACAATCTGAGTGGCTGCTGTTACCTACATCCCACGAGACCACACACAAAGCATCACACACAAAGCACAGTGGCAGCAGGGTGAGCAATCCAAGGAGACTCCCAGCCACAAACACCTGTGAAAGAGTCTGAAGCCCTCAGTTTGAGTCCCAACTCTGAGTGGCACCTTGGGTTTCCCCCTGGAACCCAAATGTGCCAAAGGCCACCCATTTTAAAGAGGAGATCATCCTAACCAATCAGAAAAAGATTCAAAACCACTGAAATACCGGAGTCCAGAAAAGAAAGGCTTATCAGGGAAACTGGTACTCCCTTATACATCCATCACGTCCCCTGAGCAGAATCCCAAGCAACAATCAATCAACTCTGGAAATACTAAGAAATGGTTTAGCTCCCCAAGTCTAGACAATGAACTGGGGGAGAGCATGCTGATCACTGTACAACCCAGATAATTCATCCAGGCTCAGGATTAACTGTGGCAGAACTTCAACTCAGTCACTCAACTACTTAATACGGTAGAAAACTGTTTTAAACTCTCATGTTTGGGTCACAATCTTGCAAGTTTCAGTGTACCCAAATATCGCACCACATCACCGTTTTGAGGGAGGATGCAAATCCTAAGCAATCTGGATAAAATTCAACATCAATGAAACACCTAAACTAATGAAAGGGAAAGCTTAAACCCTACGCCAATTTTGGGTCCTAATCTGAGGCAGGCCTGGCTGATCACAGATTGGAGAACCCCATACAACCGACAAAGGCCTCCTCTGCAATCAGCGTGGGAACAGGGTCCCAAGGAGGAGGTCCGCATCTCCACGCCATGTAAGGACAAAGGCGGCGACATTTCCCGCCTCGGGAACCTGGGACTCTCCTGGAACCCGGGACGGGACAGGGACAAAGACTAAGAAGGAATGAGGAGGGGGTCGCCCCTGCTGCGCCGGCCAGGACTCTACCGGCCAAGGGGGGTGTGTGCTCCCGGCACGTGCGCGCGTGCGCGCGGGACGCATCAACAGACAAAGCCGGGCCCGGGGGACTCGGCGGCCGGGGGCCCGGTGCGCGCGCACCCCCCGTGCGAGGCGCCGCCGCCGGCCGAGGGGCCGCGAAGGGGGGGGGGCGGATGCGCGCGCACCGGGCCCTCGCCGCCGCCGCCGCCATTTTGTTTCCTCGGCACAATGGGGGAGAGTAACGGCCGAGCGCGGGAGCGAGACTGGCGAGGGAGGAATGAGCCCGGCCCTGGGGCGAGAGAACCGGGCGTAGGAGAAGAGCGCGGGGCGCCTCAGGCCTTGTCACCGCGACCCCTCAGCCGGGCCCGCGCTGAGTGGGAGGACTGGCGGGGGGAGGGGCAGAGGCGGGAGCGGGCCCAGCCGCCGCCACATTGACGCTTACCTTGTCGGCGTTCCCTTCCCCGACCGCAACCGCCGCCGCCGCCCTCCTACCACAGCCCGCCGGGGTCTCCCCCCAAAAGCCACGCGGTGCGCACCGGGCTGCTGAGTCCAACTGCAATGGCGAGAAGAGGAGGAGGAGGAGCCGGGGCCGGGGGCGAGCGGGCGGGCGGGCGCGCGCCGGGGAGGTGCGGGCCACGTGATCGGCTGGAGCCCCGCCCCCTGCCGCCGCGTTGCCGCTTGACGCAGGCCCAGCCCGGGAGGGAGGGAGCAACGAAAAGAGATAAGGAGGTGGGGTTTAGTCACGTGACAAGAGCGTAGCCGTTGCGTTCTGGTCACGTGGAGTTGAAACGTTTACCCCTTTTCGAGTCCTTGATCATGTGACAGTGGCCAATACAGAGTCTTGGCCACGTGACAAGGACTTTGGCGCTTTCCTTTGGTATTGGTAGGTCTCCATCATGTGATATGGTCGCCGTTCTTTTTTTCAATGGCGGTTTTAAGCGGCATCACCACGTGGTTCAGGGCGAGAGGCGGAGTCTCCCCCTGCTGCTAGTTTATGCGCCTGCGTGGCTGCCATCTTACACCCGTCTCTCGCGTGTACGTTGGCGGAAACCTCTTTGAGAGGCTGTCACAAGAGTATACTTGTAGTGGCCGAATCTTGGTCCGGGAGCTTCAACCTCCATCCGAGGCTACCTGGCGGAGCTTCCTCCATCTCCCTGTGTCTCTCGCTAGAGGCCTAGAAGACCCGAGATGCAGGTGTCGGGAACGGCCGGACAGATCTTCCTGCCCCGGGACCGGCGTCGGCGAGCGCTCCAGTTCTCAAGTCCTGCAATCAAACCCCCCAATGTAGTGTCCGGCTGCCCTGCCGGGCCCAGGCCTCCGAAGGGCAGAGCCGAACTACTCGAGATCTTCCAGTCGCCCTTTGACAAATGGAGAAACTGAGGCCCGACTAGAGGATTCACAGACTGCTCGTGGGAGAGCCGGGTCTGCAAGTCAGACGCTCGGCCAACCACAGCTCGGGGTTCATAAGTAAAGGCCTCAGAGCGTCTTCTATTTTAAAGGCTAATGTTGACTTCTCCGGGGCGCTTCGTGAGATCCCCCATGTACAAACAGTATGTACAGTAAGCCCGGTGCCGCTTCAGTGTCAGAATCAAGCTAGCGCTTGACAGGCGTTACTAGGCATGTTGTCAGGTGCGATGCTGTTCAGAAGCTGCTGGGATTCGGAACAAGGAATCATTGGAAAGGTTTCCTACCTGAAAGAAGTCGTTCAAGACTTAAGGCATAACGTGGGACACGTGGGTGTCTCAGTTGGATTTTGGCTCAGGTCGTGATCTCATGGTTCGTGAGAACGAACCTGGTTGGGATTCGCTCTCTCTGCCCCTCCCCTACTCGCACCGGTGCTCTCTCTCACTCAAAATCTATAAATAAACTTAAAAAGATTTAAGGCATAATAACGATTTTCCTAGCAAAAATGTAGGCACGGTGCAGCTCCTTTGTTAATGACACAAGACCCATCGTCTGTTCCAGATTTGAGTCCCCTGTGTGACCAAAAACTCTACCTCTCTGAGCCTTCATTTCCTTTCTACAAAACGTTGGTTAAAAAAAATTAATGTTTGTTTATTTCTGAGAGAGATAGAGTGCAAGCGGGGGAGGGGCAGAGAAAGAGAGAGGGAGACACGGAGTCTGAAGCAGGCTGCAGGCCCTGAGCTGTCAGCACAGAGCCAGACGCGGGGCTTGAACCCACCAGCGAACTGTGAGATCATGATGACCTGAGCCGAAAGTCGGGTGCTTAACTGACTGAGCCACCCAGGCACCCTAATGGTGATTGTTTTTAAAGCACTTGGCACATTTCTGTGTCGCGAATAAATGTCTCAGTTATTTAAAAGGTAAGGTGTAAAAAATGTTACTAAAATGGATGCACACTGTACCTACTGCCTCTCTGTTTACACTTTACTGAGGGTTTTGAACAGATAATGTATTCGTCTGATGCAACCTATCAAATATGCAAGAGTGTGAAAGGACAAAACCCATCCGCCGCCTCCCTACTTCTTGGCAGCCATTGTGAAGTTTTTTGTTTTACTCCCAGAGAGGCTTAATTATGTGTGTGTATTTTTTTTTGTTTTTCACGCAAATACTCAGCATCTTGCCCCCCCCCCCCCCCCCCCCCACACACACACTTGGAGAGCTTTCCTAAATAGAGCTTAAGAGTGAAGAAAGGTATGGTAAATTTAATGGTCCATGTATTCAGGTAAAATTGGCTAAAGGAAGTTTGGATTGTGTAAGGTCACCCTGACGAGGTGATAACCGGCTGTAACAAGTTAGAGACCGGCAATTACGGACACCAGGGAACTGGCCCCGAGGGGTGCGACTCCACTGAGCTAACAGCGCTACCAAGTGGCAAAACAGGGAAGGTGTCTGGTTTTCTGACTCCCAATTCCATGGCTGGTTAGATTTCTGAAGAACTTGCTTTTGAGGCTCTCAAGGCAGCCCCTGTAAAAGGGGCTCCATACGCATAAAGGGGTAGGTAGGATCGTGGTTACAAGCAAAGCCTTTAGATCAAACTACAGTCTCCACAGAGTAGCCCAGGACAGGTTTGGAGAGTTCTTTGAGTCTCAAGAGTTTGCTGAGGCTCTGTGGAGTGAGTGCTAGGGAACCTGTTATGGTTCCGATTGTTACCTGCTGGGACTGGTGCCTCGCACAACCTGGGTTTTGTAGGAAGAGATGCTGGGCTGCAGTGGAAGCCCTTAACAAACAAGTGCATTCTGTTGGGGCCACCCACCAGGAGCTGCGGGATAAGAGGTTTTCAGCCCAATCTTTTTAATTTTCCTTCATGTTTATACATTTTTTGAGAGAGACAGTGCAAGAGTGGGAGGGGCAGAAAGAGAGAGGGAGACGCAGAATCTGAAGCAGGCTCCAGGCTCGGAGCTGCCAGCACAGCCCAACGCGGTGCTCAGACTCGCGAACCGCGAGATCGTGACCTGAGCCGTGACCTGACCCGAAGTCAGACGTTTAACCGACTGAGCCACCCAGGCACCCCTCAGCCCAATCTTTGGACAAGCTACATCCATCCTGCTCCTGGTCTGTGTTCTCTCCTTGGTCATCATGTGCAAGACTGAAGCCCCAAGGCGCCAGCTGCCCTCTCTTGCCCCTTCTTCTCCACCCTGACCCAGCCTTCCACTACCGCCCTTGCCTTTCCACTGCTTCCTGTTTAACAACCCCAGTATGCACCGTCTCTCACCTCCCTGCCCTGACCGATGGGCGCTGTCATCTGGCTGTGCACCCCCTCTCTCCATTACAGCCTCTTTCTCAGTGGCTGAAGAGTAAGGTCTGTCCCCTCCCCTCGCATTCCCTCTGTCTAGACAGGCTCTGTCATCATCAGGGACTGAAGTGTTCTCACGGACGTGCTCTCCTTCCTTTGCCTTCCTCCTCATCAGAGATTTCTCCTACTCCAGCCTCCTACCCCCAGTCCCACTGAGGAACTTTTCCTCCTGAAACCTTTTGGACCCGTGTCTCCTCCCTTCCTCCCCCTTCAGTGGGGTGGACGTGGGTTCACCACAGCGCTGTGGGGAACTTCATCTGATGAGTCCCTGGTGTCATATTCTGAAACTAAGCCCATGGCTTGACTGCAGTGATTGGCTTAGGAGTGAGTGACCGAAATCCAGCCAGTCAGAGCCCGTGAGCACCAGGCTGGGGACTTTGGAGGCAGGAGAAGCCCTTGTTTCTCTGATCTTGAAGCCAGGGAAATACAAGGTGTGGCGGGGTGGGGGGGTGGGGGCAGGGAGTGTACTTTGATGAAAGAGAATGAAACCAACAAGGAAGAAAACTCAGTTAAAAGATGGAGCAAGAAAACAACATGATGTTTGCTCCCAAAATTAAGCAAAGTGAATGTTTCCAGCACTTCCATTTCTGAGTATATGCCCACAAGAAATGAAAGCAGGTACTCCAGATACTTCCACACCCCTGTTCACAGCCTGATTCACAATAGCCAAAATGTGGAATTAACCCAAGTGTCTGTCGATGGATGAATGCATCAACAAACCGTGATGTATGCAGACAATGGAATGTTAAGTATTATTCAGCCTTAAAAGAGAAGGAGGAGCGCCTGGGTGGCTCAGTAGGTTAAGCATCCAACGTCAGCTCTGGTCATGATCTCGCGGTTCATGAGTTCAGGCCCCACATCGGGCTCTGTGCTGACAGCTCAGAGCCTGGAGCCTGCTTCGGATTCTGTGTCTCCCTCTCTCTGCCCGCCCCCTCAAAAATAAATAAAGATTTTTAAAAATTAAAAAAAAAAAAAAGAAACCGTGACATATTCTACAACGTGGATGAACCTAGAGGATGTTATGTTAAATCAAATAAGCCAGACCCAAAAGGCTAAATACTGTACGATTCCATTCATATGCAGTGTCTAGAAAAGATCCATAGAGGCAGAAAGGAGAGCGATGGGTGCCTGCAGGAGGGGGAGTTTGCGTTTAATGGGGACAGAGTTTTCGTTTGGGAAGAAGAAAAAGTTCTGGACATGGAGGTGGTGATGGTCGCACAAAACTGTGAATGTGCTTAATGTCACCAAGCTGCACACTTAAAAACGGTTTGGGGGGGGTAATTTTTACGTGTATTTTATGGCAATATTTGAAAGATTTTATTTTGGCTCCATGCCCAACGTGGTTTGAACTCACGCCCCTGAGATCAAGAGTCGCATGCTGTATGGACTGAGCCAGCAAGGGCCCCGGCAATACTTTAAAAGCAAAAGATGCAGTGGAGTGAAGTCATGGCCACATCAGTCGGAGCCCCGGGATGCTGAGACTTGGGGGGAAACATTGGCGTGGCCACACAGTGATGCTGTCATATGGGCCAAGCGGATGTAGGACCCCAACCACGTGGAGTTCATCGTCTTCACCCTCCAGGACCCTCTTGGCCATCCTGAAGTTCCTGCTGGTCTAGTTCTTGCTCTTGCTGCCGTCTCACAGAGCAGCCGGCCACCTGGGACTTTGGCCTGCTGGGTCTCCGTTTCCCACTTTGTTCTTCTGAGAACCACGATTTCCCTTAGGGAACCACCTCTCTGCCATTTTGTTCTCCCACCGCCCAGCCTCCGCCCTGGATCTGGCTGATCAGAGCCCCACTTCTTACCTGGCCCAAGAATGGTTCAGACGTGGTGTTTTTGGCAAAACCGGCCAGGGCATAGGCAGTTCTGGGACTTGCCTCCAGTCTTCTGAGAAAGAAAAGGTCTGGGGCGCCTGGGTGGTTCAGTTGGTTGAGCATCAACTTCGGCTCAAGTCATGATCTCACGGTTTGTGAGTTCAAGCTCCGCATCGGGCTCTGCTGACAGCTTGGAGCCTGGAACCTGCTTTGGATTCTGTGTCTCCCTCTCTGCCCCTCCTCCGCTTTCGCTCTCTCTCTCTCTCTCTCTCTCTCTCTCAAGAATAAATAAACATGGAAGGAAGGAAGAAAAAGAAGAAAAAGAAAGAGAAAGAGAGGAAGGAAGGAAGGAAGGAAGGAAGGAAGAGGCCTTTCTGACCTGGCAGCTGGGCTGGGAGGGTGTGAGCCTGGAATACAGTTTGATGAGCCTTTCCACACCTTCCTCCAAGCATCCTGTCACCTCAGGGCCTTTGCTCTGCTACACACTCTGCCTGAAATACTCTCTTCCCTCGGGCATTCAGAGCCCTCTCCCTCTCTTCTCTGAGTCTCTCTGCTCCAGTGTCCCACCTCAGAGACGCCCAGCTGCCCTAACCACCATTTCTTAAACAGCACTGCCAGATTATCCTGCTTTGTGTTACTTCAAAGTGTTTATTATACCCGTTATATAGTTATTATCTGTTTCTCTTTAGCTAGAGAGGAAACTCTCGAGACCAGGGAACATGGTTCTTGTTCACCCTGGCTTAGAACAGTCGAAACAGGGAAGAAGTGAGTGAGTGGGTCACCCATCATGCCTGGCCCCCACTGCACCCAAGTCAGCCCAACCTCATGGACAGGAGCCAAATAGGAAACTCCCATTTCCCTTAAGCCGTTTTTTTTTTTTCTTTTAAACTGCACTATTAGTTTTTTAAGTTTGTTTATTTTGAGAGAGAGAGAGAATTCCAAGCAGGTTCCACACTGTTAGTGCAGAGCCCGATGTGGGGCTCGAACCCATGAACCGTGGGGTCGTGACCTGAGCTGAAACCAAGAGTCAGATGCCCAGCCAGCTGAGACGCCCAGGCACCCTAAGCCACTTTTTTTTTTCAGTGAAGGTGTAATATACACAATCATTTAAGTGTATGTCTTGGTAAATGTTTACATACACATGCCTGTGTAAGCACCACCCCGATCAAGATAAGGGACATTGGCACCCACCCTCCCCCAGGAAGTTCCCTCCTGCTATCCTAGCCAATCCCTGTCCCTATTACATCACCAGATTAGTTTTACCTGTTCCAGAATGTTATAGGACTGGAAGACATCTTTGTATCTGTTAGCTGCCTGAGCCACTTTTGAGATTTCTGCCACCCTGTAACTGGCCAGCACACCTGTGCCTGTGTGCCTCGCTTCTAACAGAGCAGTGGTCTCCGTCCCCCTGGCCCGGCCTCATCGCTCCAAGAATTCCGAATCTCTACCTCTCAGAGTTGCAAACCACAGAAATGAACGCTGGCCAACCCAAGCAGAAAGGAGCTTGAGTCTAGCCTGCTGGTAACAGACCATCTGAGAGGGTCGGAGAAGCTGGCATTGAGGCTGTGCAGCCAGGAGCTGCTGCTGGGGACACAGTAAACAAACCACCCCATGGCCCTCCCCTCGCGGAGCTGACCGCGATGGGGAGGCAGGTGCTGAGCAATAGGCAAAGTATGTAATATGTCCCATGGTGGCAAGTGCAGTGGGCAAAATACAGCCGGGGGGTGGGGGGGTGGGGTGCGGGACTGGGGCAGGTGCAATTGTAAGTTAGGCAGTGCACAAGAAAGTCCTTATGGGGAGCTGAGGGACTGAGACCAAGCAGACTGCCGGGAGGTGAATGTTCTGGGCAGAGGGAACAGCCAGTACAAAGTCCCGGAGGTTGATAGCGCTTGTGGAAGGAGCAGCAGAGGCCTGAGGGGCTGGAATGGGGCCAGTGTGGGAGGAGTTGGGGAGGACCACCCAAGAAAGGGTGGATAGGTCCTGCAGGTCCCCGGAGACCCACACGGAGACCTCGGCTTTCACCCCAAGTGCTTTGAAAGCTGTGGGTGGAGAGCTAGCATCCGTCCCTCCTGTGTCTGCCCCTGCACATACCCACAAGCCCCTGCTCCTCCAACGAAATCCACTCTGGTCCTACACCTCACACCTCGGTAAGTCTGGGAAAGAAAAAGAAGACACGATGCTAGCCTTGCTCATTCACGCAGTGCTCTCCCAATTTTTCACACCTAGTTATGGCTGCCAGCATCTCCCCGCGCTCTGCTCTCAGTGGATGACCTTCCTCCTTCCTGCACTAGAAAATAGTCGCTCCCGTTCATTTGCACCCACACTAAAGCCAGGAGCGATTGTGTCCACACTTCCTGCCTTTCACTTGGCTCCAGACGCCGCCACTCTCTGGCTCTCCCCCGAGTCCGTCCGCTTTTTCTTTCTCCCTCTCCCCAGAGCTCTGCCTCGCCTCTCTCTACACTCACTCCCCATGTGATCTCAGCCAGCCCCTGACTTGAAAGACAAACGCGGAGCGTTCCCGCTTAAATGCCTCCAGCCTAGAATTCCTTTGTGAGGTCCTGACACACACATCCAACCATCTATGTGCAAACCCAAAACAAACCTACCTGCCCAGATCCCTTCAGCTCTGCTTTATTTTCTCTTTGCCCGGGCTCTGTGTGCTTTTGCACGACTGCCTGTACACCAACTCTTCCCCAGAGAACTGCTCCGGGTTCTGGACAACATTGCCAACACACTCAAGAGGATCAGACCAGGGGCCCCTGGGTGGCTCAGTCGGTTAAGTGTCTGACTCTTGCTTTTGGCTCAGGTCATGATCTCATGGTTTGTGAGTTCGAGCCCTGTGTCGGGCTCTGCGCTGACTGTGTGGAGCCTGCTTGGCATTCTCTCTCTCTCCCTCTCTCTCTGCCCTTCCCCCACTTGCTCACACATGCTCTCCCTCCCTCTCTCTCTCTCAAAATAAATAAACATTTTTTTTAATTAAAAAAAAAATAGAGGATCGACTGGCTCACACTGGACACTCTGCCTGCACACTCAAGAGAACCAGAAGTGCCTGGGATTGTAGGTGCCCGGGGCCACCTTTAGTCAGTGACCTACCAGTTCAGGACAGCCCCGGGATGTGACCTCCTCCCAAGCTCCCTGCAGGATCAGGCCACAAGTGCCCTCTCAGGACTCTTGTCTGAGCTTGCCCCCTCTCAGCCCTGCTTCCTCCTGCTTCTCTGACTCCTCTCTTTCTTGCACAGGCAATCAGGTGAGCTCTGTCTTCAGATTACATCCAAAATCTGCAGGCTTTTCCTCACCTTCACCAAGACCACCTGAGTCCAGTCCCGCCATCAGCACGTGCCCAGATTAGTGCAGGTTACTCCTTTTTTTAATCTTTTTTTTTTTTTTTATAAGTAGGCTCCACATCCAGCATGGGGCTCAAACTCATGACCCTGAGACCAAGAATTGCATGGTCCACCCGCTGAGCCAGCCAGTCACCCCCGCGGTAACGTAACTTCATTGGTTTTCCTGTTTCTGCTTCTGTGGGGTACAGTCTCAGAACACAGCAGCCAGGGAGTTTGGAGCATGTGTAAGAGACTGGAAACTTACATGCTGGCGTGTACTAATATACTAATAACAAGGGGTAATGCTGTGTACTTCCCCCAGACCAGGCACTATGCTAAGCCCCTTGTAGTCATTCAGCTGTTCTGTGCCTGTATCGTGAATACCTGCTGTATACCACACACCCTGCCTGGCTCTAGTTTAAGGTGGTAAAAAAGGGGCAAGATCGGTGTCCCCTTACAGCTGACATTCTGGGTGGGGAGGCTAACAATTATTAAGTGAAAATACAAATAGATAATTGCAGATTGTGACAAATGCCATGGGAAAGAAAGAGAAAGAGGGTGATGTGTGGTCACCAAGATAAGCCAACCTCAGACAAGCACAGAAGGCTTCCTGGAGGAGGTGACCCCCGAGCTGAAAGCCAAAGGATGAGGAGCTAGCCACACAAAGGGCCAAGTGGGGAGCATTTCAGGCACAAGCCCTGGGGCCAGGGTGTCTGGAAGGGTCAGCAAGGCAGGGGTGATGGGGAAGGTGGAGCAGCGCCTCATGGGCTGGAGGGAAGACTTGGGCTTTTCACTTTTATTTTTATTTGTGAACATTTATTTATTTTTGAGAGACAGAGAGTGAGCTGGGGAGATGCAGAGAGAGAGAGGGAGATGCAGAATCCAAAGCAGGCTCCAGGCTCTGAGCTGTCAGCACAGAGCCTGACGTGGGGCTCGAACCCACAAACCACAAGATCATGACCCGAGCTGAAGTTGGATGCTAAACCGACTGAACCACCCAGGCGCCCCTTTGACTTTTCACTTTTTAAACATTTTTTTTTAATGTTTATTTATTTTTGAGACAGAGAGAGACAGAGCATGAATGGGGGGAGGGTCAGAGAGAGAGAGGGAGACACAGAATCTGAAGCAGGTTCCAGGCTCCGAGCTGTCAGCAGAGAGCCCGACGCGGGGCTCGAACTCGTGAACCACAAGATTGTGACCTGAGCCGAAGTCGGACACTTAACCGACTGAGCCACCCAGGCGCCCCTTGACTTCTCACTTTGAATAAGGAGGAAGCCATGCAGGGTTCTTAAGCAAAGAAGGGGTGTGAACTCACTAGGGTGCTCACAAGCATCCTTCTGCACCTGTGTGGGGAACTGTGGAGAAGGGGGGGTGGTGATGGCAGGAATCAGGGACCAGGGCAGGGGACGGCATTGGTTCAGGTGATGATAACAGGGGCTGGGAGCTGAAGATAATGGACAGAAGTGAGCAGATTTAGGGGATATTTTGGAGGCGGGGCTAACAGGAACTGGGGACAGGGAAAAGACCAAACTCAGACAATCCAGGTGAACAGGGGACCCCACAGCGTGTCCGTATGGAGTAGCGGGAAGGTCTGGGGTCAAGGAGACCAGGGTTGAATTGCCTTCTAAGCCACTTTCCCACTATGCCACCTTTAGAAATGTAGCCCATCCACCTGGGTGGCTCAGTTGGTTAAGCGTCCGACTTCAGCTCAGGTCATGATCTCGTGGTTTGTGAGTTCAAGCCCCGCGTCGGGCTCTGTGCGGACAGCTCGGAGCCCGGAGCCTGCTTCGGATTCTGTGTCTCCCTCTCTCTCTGCCCTTGCCCTGTTTGCACTCTGTCTCTGTTTCTCAAAAAGTGAAGAAACATTAAAAAGAAATATTAAAAAAAAAAAGAAATGTAGCCCATTCTCCAGGTCTTAATTATTGAGGGAGTAATAAAAGTGGTCCATGGGGACGCCCCGGTGGCTCAGTCGACTAAGCGTCTTACTCTTGATTTCGGCTCAGGTCATGATCTCATAGTCCGGTTTTTGAGTTTGAGCCCCTCCTCAGGCTCTGTGCTGATGCAGAACCCGCTTAGAATTTTCTCTCCCTCTCTCTGCCCCTCTCCCACTTACGGAAGTTCCCTCTCTCAAAATAAATCAACTTTAAGAAAAAACGTGGCATATGGTACGCAGGTAGGAAGTACTCAAAAAATGGTGGCTGTTTAAGAAAAAATTACAAGGGCAGGGATATAGAGAAAGGCGGCCATGCGGGACAACGTGGGACAGAGGGCCCAGAGGTGGGCAGATAGCTTGCACCAGGGGGCAGCAGTGAGCCCCTAGGCAGCAGGACAGGGTTCAGTTCTTTGCAGTTCTGCGGGTCCAAAGGGGCTGGACTAGACTGTGGGTGCCTCAGGTGCCTGGGCCTGGGGACAAAGGCCATGTGACTGAGGAGGTGGGGGGGGGGGGTAGACAGGCCATCGTCACCTTCTGGAGTGTAGGGATGAGAACCTAATAAGGGCTATTTGTTCAGAAGAAACCTGAGCTACCCGCAGGGTACCATTCAGGCTGACTCGGGGCCAGCAGACAGAAGGCCTCCTGCCCTCCCTCCTTCCCCTGAGAGCCTCGCCCCAGCTCAGAGAATGAATCCCGGGACAGTCAAAGCCGGGGTTCCCCCTACCAGCCTCCTACTCACTCCACAAACACTCCAGGCCCGGGCTCTGTACAATAGGCACTTTATTAGTGGTTGGAATGCAGTTAACACGCAAGAGTGTGCAGACAGACGGATGGCGGGCAGACACAAGAGACGGACCCCAGGCCTGGGTTTCTCCCTCTTCCGGACCCTAGCACGGTGCTGATGAAGTCAGGGGCCTGGGACGTGGCGAAGGGGGAACCAGGAGACCAGGTCCGTGGAGTTCCACAAATTTGGCAAAAGAATCCTCAAGGCGAGGTGACTGGGCAGAGGCGGCCCGGTGTGCTCACGGCATCTGCCCCCACCCACCCCTTCCCCTGAAATCGCCCCTTGGGGGATTCAGGTTCTTTCTCTCTTACAAAGAGAGCTGTGTCAGTAACTGGCAGGAGAAGGGGGGAAATCGGGCCCAACTCCTCCAGCCAGCCAGCCAGCAGGTTCCCATTAAACAGCCATTAGCAGCCTCCTCCCTCCTGCACCGGGTCTGCTCCCAGCTGCCCTCCCCCAACAGACTAGCCCCCTCGCCTTCCGTGACACCCCTGCTGTGGCCTCCCATGCCAGGAGACACCCCCACCTGGCCACCCCACTCCCACCCCAGCCACGTTCGGCGGGGAGGGGACAACAGAAGGCACTCCTCAGCTGGCCCCGGCTCAGCCGTTGAGACAGACAGGAAAAAGCTAACAGACCCTTTAATGCACGTCCAGGTTTAAAAAAAAAAAAAAAAGAAAGAAAGAAACGCATGTGGCAGCCTGTGAGTCAGCCGTTCAGCCACGGAGAAGGGGCTTGGTCCTGGCCGGAGCAGACACGAGAGAACGGGGGCCTGAGGAACCGCAGCCCGCTTCGGCCACCACTCTCGCAGACGCAGACACTGCCCCGTTGGAAGGCAGCGACAGGAAGCGGGCGGCGGCCCACAGAGGTCGGGCCCCACTGCAGGTCGGACGTCAGAGGCCTCAATGGACTTCTCCCCGTCCAGGCCAGCGAGAGCTGGCGTGACTCGTGCCGTCTCGGGGCGCCGCCAGGAAAACTCCGAAGGCCCCTCGGCACAGGGGAGGAGATGCCCCGAATCCTTCAGGTCCCTGGGGTCCAGTGATGACCGGACAGGCGGGGGCGGGGCGGGGGGGGCGGCAGTGACAGGACTTCACGTGAGCCCAGCGGGCCAAGGGTTCTGGCCCAGCTGCCGAGCACCCGGTGTGAGATTTCTGGAGAGGTGTGTGGGGCGTTGGGGAGCGGGGCCTTTAGGACTCCGCCAGCTTCTTGTTGGTCTTGTTCAAGAGCCTCTTGAGGTTGGGAGACATGAAGTAAGGCCTCTCGGCTGAGCCATCATTCCTCTCCAGGTCCTCCACTGCGGAGAGAGGCCCCAGAGACCGTGGCATGAGGGGAGCCCCCGGGCAGGGGCCTCCGGGGACGGGGGTGGGGGGGGGGGGACGGGACGAGGGCCACAGAGAAGCCTCAGAGGATTAGGAAGCAAGACACGCCGGGACAGGAGAGGGGCGAGCCGTGGAAGGCTCGGGAACGGGACACACGCACGCTCCCCACGCTCCCAGGCAGGGGAAGTCCCGCATGCACCCCCAGTCTACGGGGAGGAAAGGAGGAGGCCTGTGTGGCCCCCACGCCTCCCTCCCTCTCTACTCCTCGACTTCTGCCCGCTTCCCCTCCTCCGCACTCCCCTTCAACAGGATGTCTCTCAGCTCGGGCGACATGAAGTAGGGTCGCTCCTGAGAGCCGTCATTTCTTTCCAGGTCCTCACCTGGGCTCCCCCCAGGAACCGGCAGGGGGAAAATGGGGTGGTCAGGAAGGGAGGGAAAGAGGGAGGCAGGGAAGAACAGGGAAGCCAGCAGGCATGGAGTAGAGGAAGAGAAGAGAAAAAACAAAAAACAAAACAAAAAACAGACAGGTGGAGAGACCAAAGTTAGTAGCAGCCACAGATCCCCCCCAACAAAGCCAGAAACCCCAAAGCCGAGGGCCCAGGGGCAGAGCGTTCTAGCTGCAGGCCGGACCAGGGCACAACGGGATGGAGCAGCTCCGAGCGCAGGGAGGAAGCCGAGAAGGCATGCCAGGGCCCTCGGACGCCCGGGGAAGCTGGGGGCACCTGGCCGTTGGATGCATAGCCCCATCAGAAGATGTTATGCCCAGAGGGGAGAAGGCAGTCAGGGCCTGGCAAGGGTTTGCGTGAGGGGTCACTCACAGAAGCAGAGGAACAACGTGTCCACACACATGCCGTAGACACTGAAGAAGCCATGGGCAATCAGGTAGGAGCCGATGATCACCGTCTAGGCAAGGGGAGCCAAGATGTTTCCACCCCAGCTCCCAGGGCAACTCCCACCCGCCACACCCTCCCAGGCTGGGATCAGGTCATTTCCCTGCTAATAAGCCCTCCTTAGAGTAACATCCAAAGTACTGCCATTCACTCCTTGCTCTCTTCAACCCCAGGGCCTTTGCACATGCTGTTGTCCCAACTTAATCTAGTTTAAGGCCTCCTTATCTTTCTGCTTCCAGCTCATACGTGGAGTCCTCAGATACCACTTCCTCTACGAAGCTGCTTCTGACAGCTAGACCCTGGCTGCAATTTTATGCATGTTTAGGGTACTACAGACATAACGCCCTCATCTCCATCAGACCGTATCTGTCCCACTTACTGCTACACCCCCAGCAATTTGGAGGCTCACAGGGCCTTGGCAGGTATCTGATAAACATTTATGGATTGTAAGGAAGCGGGCCATGGAGAGATTAAATACCTTGCTCAAAGTTACCATCTTAGAACGAGCAAATAAGAGAGTCAGATAAAATTCTAGCTCACTGGGCTCCAAGGCCTGCGCTGCTCTTAGGGTGCCTGACATTACCTCCACGGCCCCATCACCTCCCTGCCCCTATCTCCACCTCCTTCCCCCCACACCGGTTTCTTCATTTCCTGGCACAGTCCCAGCTCACGGCCCCCGAACTTGTTCCCTCTGCCTGGATGTGGCCTGTTATCTCCTTCAGATCTTAGATCTGACATCACTTCCACAGTGAAGACACCGGGCCTCCCAGACCTGCCCAAATCCTCCCGCACAGGCTCTAAGGGTTCCCCGTAAGCCTCCCCGGTGGCACAAGTCAGTGTGCAATCGTGCAGCCACCCGTATCGTTCCTGACTGACGTCTACTTGCCTCTGAACTGGAAGGCCCCCTGGAGGGAAGCCCTTCCTCCCCCTGTGTCTGGTACACAGTAGGTACTTACTACGTGTTTGTGGGACTGAATACATAATCAATCCCCCACCTCTGACCTCCATCCACATCTGTCTAGTTAAGAGAGACCAGGAGGACCCCAGCGCCTCCTTCTCCCTGGATCCCCACCCGTCCCCAAAGGTCCGTACCAGTATGGGGACCCAGTAATAATTGAGGGGCGGTGCTGTGTCCTGCACAATCCTGATACGGTGGGTGAAGAAAAAGAATGCCAGGATCCCTGGAGAGAGGGAGGTAACGGAGATGGTTGAGGGTTCTGACTAAAGGAAGCGGCCCCTCCCCCAAGAAGACCTCAGACACCATGGCAGGCGTCACAAAAGAAGACCTGGGGCCCGACAGCACTTCACAAGTCACCCCAACCACAGCCCCCCCGGTAGGCTGACCAGCGGCACTCACCCACACTACCCACGATCAGAAGTTTGCCCAACAGGAAAAGGAAGTCGGTAACCTTGTCTAAGACAGCCACTCTGCAGGGGACAGTGAGGAGCAGGCATGAATAGGGGCTCAGGGACCGGGGGGAGGAGGGAGGCAGCCAGAGGATGGTGCTTTCCCTGACCTGATGATGTTTCTCATGAGCAGGAAGAAGGCATTCCTGGCCGAGGTGCAGAAGTTGGTGCCGTAGATGGCAATCTGTAAGGAGGAGGAGGAGGAGGAGGAGGAGGAGGAGGAGGAGGAGGAATCAGGCCCACCGGCTGGGAACGAGGGCTGCTCTCACCCAGCAGGAGTTGGCGGGTCGGTTCGGGGTCCCAGGTCTACTCACCATGATGTAGGCATTCCTGTTGAGGAATCTGATGAACTTCTCCAGGCACCAGAAGCAGCATTTGAGACAGGTCATGAGGAACTTGGCAAACCTGTTCTCTGCAGCTAAGAGAGAAGAGAAGGACGCAGAGGTGAGGGGAGACCCCCGGTAGGGACCACCCTCCACCCTCCTAACATGCATACAATCCAGATTTCCGGAGCCTGCCTTCTCAAAGAGACAGGGAAAGGAAACTTGATCCAGGACCCTCGGGGGGCCTGGCCCTCACCCAAGTAAGAACCAACCGGGCCAGGGGCTCGGACCCCTACGAGGGGCCCAATCTTGAAGCCTTTCAACCCAGCTTCTAGGATAGGGACCGATCACAACCCACACACCTGCCCCAGCCCCGGCTCCCAAGCAGAAGCCAATCCTTGCAGCCTCCTTGGCCCCACCCCAAAGAATAACCAATCCAAGCTCCACGGCAGCAAAAAACAAAAAATAAGTCTTAGCCCCGCTCTTCTCCTCACACACAAATCCTAGTCTCTTCAGGAACCAATGGTGCCCCAGGCCTCCTGGTCCTGCATCCACTACCCCAGGGTTAAGAACTCCACCCACTGGACTCCCTCAGCCATTCTTCCACCTTAGGAACTCATCAAGCTCCCTACAAGCAGAAACCAATCACAGTCCCATTGCCTTAACCTCGCCCCCCAGCCCCACCTCCCACTGGCCATCGTGAGCCACCGGTGGGCCGCACCTTTGAGGCGCTGATCCAAGTATTCGAGCATCACTCGGATGATCTGCACAATGGCCAGAATGAGGGCGCCAAAGGCCAGGGAGCCTGTGTGGTACCTGGGGGCCAAGGGGGTGGTCAGCGGCCAGGCCAAGGCTCCTCCAGCCCATCTCGCCCCCAGCCCCAGACCACCCAGCGTCCCACCTGAGCGCCCGGCCGAAGGCAGAGAAGAGTGGGAAGGCAGGGAGGTCATCTGGCTTGTGCAGGGCCCAGTAGTAGGAGGCGAAGGCCCCAGCCAGCGTGACCTGGCCCAGGGCCAGCACGAAGTTGGCCAGCCAGAAGAACATGAAGGCATTGAAAATCTGCAGGCCCAGCAGGGCCCGGTGGTAGCCGGATTCACCACCATAGAAGGCGAACTGGCAGTGGGCACCGGGGCACAGGCGAGATTCATTGGAGGAGGCGAAGGTCTGCGGGAAGGATGGGGAGCCGGGTCACAACATAGGGGCCAGGGGCTCAGAGGGGGTTCTGGGCATCAGGCCCGGATCAGGTAGCTCATAGAGTGGGACAGGAGTCATGGGAGTCAGAGTTAAGTCAAGGGATTGGGAGTTCCGTATAGGGGCTTTTAATAGGGGTTCTAGAAGCAAGACGGGACTGTTGACTCCACAAGTGTCGATGAGGCAGGATAACCTATCCTGGGGATCAGAGTGGGGTCATGCATCCGTTGAGTGGTCACGTGGACAGGACAAGAGTGGTAGAGATCAGTATGAGGACCACAGGGGTCAGGACAGGGGCTTATGAAAGGCAAGGAAGGGGTTCTAGAAACAAGAACTGGCTATCATTGGATTAAGGGTGGGGTGTGGGGCAGGAAATGAAGTCAAGGGGAGAAAGGTGGGTGTGGTCCAGCATTTAGGGTGGGGTGGGGCTGCCCAGTTGGAGCTCTTCCCCTCCACGCTCCCCACATCCAGCACAGGGCATACAGCAGGCACTGAATGTTTGCTGAATGGTCCCCAAGTGGGGAGATGGCAGGTTTCAGATAGCCTGTGGGCTGCTGGGGAAATAGCCGACCCCCACCTCAGGGTTGCAGGTTTTCCCGGCAACTTGGCAGGTGCCGTCATCAAAGATCTTATAGACAGCTTCATTGGAAGTGGACAGGAAGCTGGAGGTTCATTAAGGAACCCAACATGTGGGACTAGGGACCCCAGAAAGGCTCCATTCCCCCCACCCCCTGCCACCAGGTTCCGGCCCTGCCCCCAAGCTGCAGGTCACTTCCAAGCAAGTTTGGCCCTTAGCCACCCGCCCCACCCCGGCGGGGTCAGGTATCCGGGTCTGACGGTGGATACACAGCAGTGCTGGCCCAGTAGGCGATGCAAAGACACAGCAGGAGGAAGGTGACCAGTGGGTAGAGCAGAGAGCACATCACGTATCCCACGGCCCTGGGGAGGAGCAGACACAGGCATCAGGGCCCCAGCAGCCCCGGGGCAAACCCCAGCCCAACCCCGGGCACCCTGGCACCCACCTGCTGGCTTCTTTGATGAGTGCGATGGCGATGAGAATTCTCTTCCGCAGAAAGATGAGCAGTAAGATGATAACAGCCTCAAGGATGCTCAGAATGATCACTGCGGGAGGCAGAGGGTGGCAGAGGCTGCCAGCTGCCTGTCCCCGCTCCCTCCCAGGCCTCACCGGAGGGCAGGATGGGGGGGCTGGGACTCACTGAAGGCCATCCAGGTCTGCCGCAAGTGCAGGTACACACGGAGGTCTGTCTGGAAGCCGAGGTCCACCAGGGAGATGTCGGAGCCGGCCTCGCCACGCAGTCGCGTGTACTCCATGTAGCAGTGAAATATTCCTGCACAGGGGACCGACCTCAGCCCACGGAATGCTCCCCCGACGTTGCAAAGCAGGGGGAAACACCCCCATTTAGCAGAAGCAGAAACCAGAGCGGACAGAGGCTGCCAGTGCTTGCTCCTGCCTCAGAGCCTTTGCACTTGCTATGCCCACTGCCTGGTACCAGACTCCTCACACCCTCCTTGTCTCTATTCCAATGGCACCTTCTAATGAGACCTTCCCAAACCCCTTCTCCTGTTTCAAATCACACACCCTCACACTCGACTTCTTATCCCCTCTCTCTGCTTGGACCTGCTAGAGAGTTTTCTAGTTTATTAGTATTATTCTTTTTTAAGATTATATTTTTATGTAATCTCTACACCCAACCTGGAGCTCAAACTCACGACTCCGAGATCAAGAGTTGCACACAGCTGGTTTATTATTTCTGGTCCATCTTTCCCCGCATCCCCCAGGACCTAGAAAACTTCCTAGGACACATAGGCGCTCAATACGTGTTTGACGCACTCATGCCTGTAGGAATGAGTGAGTGACTGAATAGGTATCAGGCTGCTGTGTGACTTGAGGTTTTCCTTGCCACCTTATAACAATGATTCGTGGGTGGGGAGGAAGGATATGGGTGTTAACATTCAGTGGGGCCGTATTAGGGACTTTTAATGTTCCCCTTTGCTCTTTGAAGAATAAAATTGTAAAATCCAGATAAAGTAAAAAAAAAAAAATGGGGGCGCCTGGGTGACTAGGTTAAGCGTCCAACTTCGGGCCAGGTCATGATCTCACGGTCTGTGAGTTCGAGCCCCGTGTCGGGCTCCGTACTGACAGCTCGGAGCCTGGAGCCTGTTTCGGATTCTGTGTCTCCCTCTCTCTCTGCCCCTCCCCTGCTCGTGCTGTGTCTCTCTCTGTCTCAAAAATAAATTCAAAAAATTAAAAAAAAAATTTGCCTAAGATGCCAGCACCCAGCCAGAAACCAGTGATTAACGTGAGTGTTTTAATATCTGTATCCTCACACTGGATTGCCTATCAGGCATCTTTCCCCTGGAAAGTTTGTCTAAATAATCAAAATACAAACCACTGAATTCTGAGCATGACCTCTGGGTTCCACGGGCCTGAAATCTACAGCCCCCCTCCCACCCCCCCATCTCATCTGCACACTTTTTCTCATTAAGCCTCCTAACTAGTAAATACTAATTATCCTCACTTTATAGAGGAAGAAATTGAGGCACAGGGAGGGTGAGTCACTTGCCCACGGTCACAGAGGAAGGAATTGGCAAGGCCAGCATTTAATGCCCAGCTGTCTGGTGCCAGAGCTCGCATCTTTAATCACTGTGTTAAGTAGCCTGCTTGAGAATGCTTTTTGATGTAGATAAAATACAGCTCCAGGTCCCAGCCTGGAAGGCTACGAGTTAACCCATCCCCCCATCGATAAACACTGAGGTTGTTTCCAAGCGCCTGCTCCCATAAACAACACCGAGATGAACATCTTCACAAACACACCAAGTAGAAGAATGGAGAATGTCTCACGGCTTAGGACAAGATTCTTGCCGGCCACTGTCGGGTCAAAGGGTACAGGCATTTTGCAGACTGGGGGGTGGGGAGGGTGCCGGGAGGGGGGACGCACCGTAGCCCAGCACCAGAATCACCATGATGATCATCACCCAGACCATAATGCCAGCCAGGAAGCGGAGCAGGACAATGAACAGGAGGCTCATCACCATGGCGATGACCAGGCCTCTGGGGATAAAATGGGGGCATGAGCACAGCGATCGTCTCACCAGCCCCAGGACACACAGACAGGAAGGGCCACCTTCCCTCCCGACTTACATGACGATCCAGTACCAGGAAACTGTGTAATCTTCAAATATCCGCATGGCCAGCTGCCGCGCCTCCAGGACCCCATTGGCCTTCCTGGGAAAGGGCAAACAAGGCTGGTGTCAGAGCCCCTCCCTGATCGGGCCAGCCCCAGGGGATGCCCTGTCCCACCCAGGAAAGGGGGACACCGCTGTGATGGGCGGCGGCGGTCCTCACTTGGCGCCCTCCACCAGCTCTGTGATGTTTTTTCGAGAGCCGTGCCCGTCCTCATAGGTTGTCTCATTGCCCACCATGAGGACCCCCTTGTGGGCGTGGATGGCTGGGAAGCATCGCCGGGCCACTGCATGGAGCAGGGAAAGGGACCAGTCAGGCTGAGCCCCCGAAACCTCTCCCCGGCCCACCCAAGCTTACGGAACCCCAGACTCACAGGGCTTGCTGGGGATGAGGACAGCAGGGCAGTCGCCATCCCGAAGCACTTCAGCCACACCCTGACAAGAAAGGGGGGGGGCGGTTAAAGCCCCAGGCCAGCACTCTGCCCCCTGCCCCCACCTGGGCTCCCCTCACCTTGTTGCCCTGGAAGCCAGGCACGCAGAACTGCTTGTAGTATTCAAAGTCCTGGGATCTGTGAGCGTTCAGGTAGGTGAGGTAACGGTCGGGGCATTTCTCCACGCAGATCTTGGGGGGGCAGGAGGCAGGGGTTGGGTGGGATCAAGACAGACACCCGATCCCCACTCAGGACAGAGGTCCCACTTCCCATTCACCAGGGAAAAGAAGGGGCTGAGAGAGAGAAGCTGTCGCTATAGGGAGAAGAGGCCCCGGCGACAGAAAGCAGGGACAGCAAAGAAGATGGGGAGAGGCCACATTACCTGGGGGGTGGGGCACTGGAATTCCAGTAGGACCAGGGGGCTGGCACACTTCACAATGTTGAAATAAAACAGGTAGGGTTTGTTCCTGGGGTTGGGGAAGGGAGATGGAAACTGTCACGATGGCGTATAAAATGCCTCGTGAAAACCACAACCTTAGCAGCGGCCACTCCACACCAGGCGCCGTTCTAAGCTCTGCCTTTTGGCCCATCTAACCATCACAACATGGTGTTATCGTCCCCATTTCAGAGCTGAGGAAAATGAGGCCCAGAGAGGTTGAGACACTCGCCCTGGGTGACACAGCCAGGGAGTGGCACAGCCTGGATTGAACTCGCTTTTGGCTCATCTGTTCATCACCATGTGACACCAGATCCAGGACTGTCTCCTCTCTGTCCCTCGCCTCAAGTGTGAGCGACCACACAAGACTCTTAATGTCTCACTTAGTGCTGTATCCTCCAGGCCTAGAATAGTAGCTGGAGAAAGTGGGAGCTTTATAAATACTTGTTGACTAAACTAATGGATGGATGGAGGTGGGGGAAGCCTAGAACCTTCTCCCCCGTGCTCACGAAGCCTTCCCGCCCATGCCTCCCCAGTCCCACCAGGCCCCAAGGAACCAGACTCACGCATTTTTTGTGCCCTTCTGCCCGCAGAACTCGCCTCGGCTATCGGTGGGGTAGATCACCTTTCGAGGGTCCCCATGGGTCCAGGCTGTGGAGGGATCCAGGGACACTGAGGCACGGCCATCCCTGAGCATCATCCCCGTTCCTGCCCTAGAGGCTGTGGCTTGCCCCCCCCCCCACCTTGGAACCCCAACCCTGTGCCCTCCTCCACTCACCTATGATGCCTACGGCCACATAGCCCACAATGGCCAGGAGGAGGAACACACAGCAAATGATGTCTGTGCAGCCCCTGGGGAACAAAGAACAGCATCTGGGTGGGAACCTTGGGGACTGTGTATCATGGACCCTATGCTGCCCGGAACACATAACGCACATCCACGCATTCCTTACTGGTGTGAATGCTGTACCAAAGAGCATGTACATTTCGCCTTTTTTTTTTTTTTTTTTTTTTTAAAGCAACCTCTACGCCCAACAAGGAGCTGGAACTCACATCCCAAAATCAGGAGTCCCATGCTCTACCCAGACAGCCCGGCACCCTTACATTTTGATACCTAATGCTACACTGTTTTTGAAGCGGTTGGCCACAGTGTTCAGCTCTCTTCTGATTCAGAGTGCCCATGTCCCCACACCTCTAATAGCAATTGGCAGTAATGTTTTTTAAAATGTAAACTATTTTGGGGTGCCTGGGTGGCTCAGTCGGTTAAGTGTCTGACTTCGGCTCAGGTCATGATCTCATGGCTCATGAGTCCCAGCCCCGGGTCAGGATCTGTGCTGACCGCTCAGAGCCTGGAGCCTGCTTCCGATGATGTCTCTGTCTCTCTCTGCCCCTCCCCCCTGCTCACAAGCTGTCTCTCTCTCTCTCTCTCTCAAATATAAATAAACACTAAATTATGCAGGAATGCATGCAATGAAAAAATAAGTCACCCACATGGCCCCTCTCCCTGTAAGTAAACTTTGTTAATGATTTTTCTTATTTTCAATTTATTTATTTACTTTTTTAGTAATCTTTACGCCCAACGTGGGGCTGGAACTCCAGACCCTGAGATCGAGAATCACATGCTCTTCTGACTGAGCCAGCCAGGTGCCCCTCTCCTGAGTCTTTTGGGTTATTTATTGGATACAAATGTTCAAAAACCATTTTTTGTTGTTGTTAACTCAAGTGATTGTGATATGCCCACGGTTCTGTGTCTTGCTGTTTTTCACTTAATATTTTGTCAGTGATCCACGTCACCACTTACAAGGGTTTTTGTACGTTTTAACAGTTGCGGAACAGTAGGACCCAAAGATCCACTGTAACTTATCAACTAGTTCCAGTTCCCAAAGATGCACATTCAGATTGCTGGGTCTTGTCATTTTCAAAAAAGCAGCTACATCATCCCTTTTTGTCCAGGTGTACAAGGTTGATGGAGAATTTTTTTTCCCTAGAATTTTACTCTTTGGAACAAAGAGCTGCACAATTATTACTTTTTTTTTATTAAAAAAATTTTTTTTAACATTTATTTATTATTGAGAGACAGAGAGACACAGAGCATGAGCAGGGGAGGGGCCAAGAGATGGAGAGACACAGAATCGGAAGCAGGCTCCAGGCTCCCAGCTGTCAGCACAGAGCCTGACGCTGGGCTCGAACTCACGGACCGTGAGATCATGACCTGAGCGGAAGTCGGAACCTTGCCGGACTGAGCCACCCAGGCGCCCTTAGAGCTGCACATTTAAAAATTCATATTTCCGAATTCCCTCCAAGAAGACACTGTGCGGGTTAGATTCAGAACAGCCTAAGTGCCAATCGTTTTCATCTTTGCTAATCCATGGTGGCGAAATTCTATTTGGTTGTTGTTTTATCCATTCCTTTACCTATCAGTGAGTTTGAGTACTTTCCCATAACTTCACTGCCTATGGTATTTCTTGTTCTAGAAATTATCTCTTCCAGTCTTTTGCCTGAGCTTAAAAATGCATTTGTAAAGACTCTTTGTATATTAAGGAAATTAGTTCTTTAATTGTCAAGTTGCAACTATCTATCACCAGTTTGTTGGAGAGCAGATGGGGGGGGGGGGGGCGGTAAAGAAATGGGTAGAGGCAATTCCAGCAGAGACCCCACCCCTCCCAGGAACCCAGAGCCCTTACCTGTGGTAAATGGGTCCTTTGAAGGTAGGGTCATACTTCTGTGGTGTTCCTGAAAATCAGGAAGATTGAGCAGGGTGACCAAGAAGGGGATGGGAGCCCACCCCCCCGGAGGAGCCCCTAGGGGGACCCTCTGGCCCAGGGAAGAGTAACTTCCAGAGAGCCAGCGAGTTTTTTCTGCCTCACCCCACTTCCAGGCGACCACGCCCGAGCCCCCAGTGCCGGCAGGCCAAGGCAGGGGGAGCAGTCACCCACCGAGAACAGCCCCGAGTTATCCCCCTGGAGGCTACCCATTGGGGAGGGCGCTGGACTAGGGGGTTGGGAGCCAGGTAGGGAGGGGAGGGTCCAAGGTGGGATCTGGAGAAGGTTCCCGCAGGAGTACCGGGGAGGGGGCTACGAAGACAGGCTCTTCAGGTGAGGGGGGCTGGAGGGACCTCTGAGAGGCAGCTTCCGGGCAGGAACAGGGCGAGGGGTGCAGGCACGTGAGCATGAGGCGCTACAGGCAGAGATCGGCACGTCTGCTCCCCACTCTTGCTCCCCGCGGGGTCCTCCCGCTGCCCCCTCCAACAGGCCAGGCCCGGGTGCGCAAGAGGGGCGCTGCCTACCGTGCTTCCCGTAGTAATGCGGCCGCTCGCCCCCCATCCCCGCGGGCGCCCAGCACCGGCGCCGCCCGCCTGCTCCGAGCCCCCTCGGCACTGGGTCCGGACGCGCGGGCGTCCCGAAGGCGGGACCGATGGACCCACTGGCGGCGGCTCCTCCCAGCAGAGAGCCAGGCGGGGCGGCCCAAACCGGTCTGACCGGCCCTAGCGGAGCAGTTGCCTCGGGACGGACTGGCCGACGGACGGAGGGAGGGGGGAGAGGCCCGGGCGGGGCCGCAGCTGCTCCCGCCACTCACCCGCCACCCCCGATTTAGCCCACTCCGTCCCCCCCCCCCGCCGCTCCCCCTCCTGCCCAGCCCCCACCCGGGAGACTCTGGCTTCACCCAGCGGCCTCGGCGCGCCCCCCGCGTCCCAACCGGACGCCGCCGCCTGGAACACCTCTCAACCCTGGAAGGGCGCCTGAGATTGCCCCATTCTCCAGGTACGGAAACTGAGGCGTAGGGAGGTAACTCGAGATACGCGCCGCAAAGCAGGCAGATGGCTGCACCCGAATTCCCAAATATAGAGTATTTGAGCTGAAAATTCTCAAACCAGTTTTTATTTTGGTCTGCATAAAAAAAGAAAAAAAAAAAAAAAAAGAAATGCCAACAGTTAAACGTTTGGGAAACTCCATATAAAAATCCATATCGCCGGTCTTCTGAAGACTGGCAAAATGGGACCTGCAGCCCAGATGCCACATCCCTGCCTGGCACTGCCCTCTGTGGCCCCCAGGGCTATGCACCTGAGCTCACCATCCCAGCACACATCCCGACTGTGAATCCTGAAGCCAGTGTTCGGTAGAACAAGTATTTATTCAGCGCCTACTGGGTGCAGGCCCAGGGCTGGGCGCTGAGTATACACAATAGCAAATGGGAGCCCAGTCTTGTGCGTCTGTTCTTGTGAAGCTCCCCTTCTATCCCCATGGCCCTAGATTCAAATGCTCCTTCTGCCCCGTCCAAGCCGCAGGGCAGTTCAGCCAGTATCTTGCCTGCCCTGAGCAGCCTCAACTGTGAATTGGGGCTGAAAGTATAAAACCAAAACCGGTCAAAGACCAATCACAGGATACCAGGAGGTATACAGTTGGCATGGACGTACTACAGTTAGCCGTAAGGGTGTTTAACTGATGTGGAGATATACAGTAGGTATGGAGGGACCGCCAGTAGGGGGCATACAGCCTGGCGTTATACAGTTGGTGTGGAAGCATACAGCCAACAAAGAGGTATACAGTTGCCATGGGGGTATTTGATCAGTGTGGGGTACACAGCAGGGGTGGGGGTATACAGCTGGTGCAAGGAATATAGTCAGCAAAGGGTTGTGCAGCCAGTATGGGGTGTACAGTCAGCTGGCTATATTATACACCCCCACACCAACCATCCACTCCCCAAGCCAACTGTATACTCTCTCAGTCATGTGCCTGTTCTCTCTGTACCCGCCCCCCCCGCCCTGCCCAAGAGCTCTCTTTGAGGCCAGCTGTACACTTTACAGTATAGTGGATTATACGTTTGGTGCAGTAGATTAGCAGGAACACACATTCAGCATGAGGCATACAGTCAGCAACGGGGTTATATAGTGTGGTCATATGCAGTTGGTGCTCGATAATTGTAGCTGCTACCTCAGAGCCAAGCATTCCCTGGCAGGGCTCTAGTCACTAACTCAGCTTGTCCCTAAAGGAATGTACCTTCCCCCCAGGGGCCTCCAGCTGTGGAAGCCCCACCTGACCCCTGGCCCACAGGCTTCAGCAAACAGGAGAGGTTCAAGGCTCCAAGCCATGCCCTTGGGTGACCAGGCCTCCCAGAGAAATGCTGTGGTTCCTGTGGTTCCTGCCAACCCCAAGGCTGGCTGGTCCCACCCACCCAGTCCAAGCAGTGGACAAAAAAAGGCTCCAGCCTCTTCCCAGCTATGCTAGGTCCCTTGGGGACACTCCTGCAGACTCAGGACTTCAACCACCAGATCCACCCTGATGATTCCCAAATGTCGGTCCCCTGAACTGCACGCCCCTGTGACACCTGTCTCTTAGGGGTCTCACGGGCGTCTCACACTCAGCACAATCACACCCAAGCCCCTGATGGTCTCCGACCAGCCCCGGCTCAGAAAAGGCAGCTTCATCTTCCCAAGTGCTCAGACCAGAAGCCTGGGATGCCTCTCTTTCCTTCACACCAGCTCTGCCATCAGAATCTTCAGAATCCAACCACTTCTTACCCCCACCCTTGTCACCAGTGCAGGCATCTCCACCCGGCTCTCCCAGCTCCCAGCCTTCCCCTCACCCTCCTGTCTGTTCCGCCCATAGCAACCACAGGAGTCTGTGAACATCTGAGTCAGGGTATGTCTCTCTCTCTCTGTCCAGAACCTTCCATGGCTCCTGCCTCACTCGGAGGAAAACCCCAACTCTTCACCATCATCTAAAAGGCCCTCTGTGCTCAGCCCCGCCTCCTTGTTCTCTCCCCTTCACTTGTTTGTTTCAGCCTCCCTGGCCTCACTAGCTATACACAAACTCACCAGGCATGGTCTCATCTCAGGACCTTTGCACTGGCTGTTCCCTCCGCCTGGAAATCTCTTCCCAGAGATGTCCACGTGGCTCTACTTCACGCAGGCCTCTGCTCAGTCATCCCCTCCTCAGAGAGGCTTTCTCTGACCATCCTATCCAAAACAGCATCCCTTTTCCCTCTGTCCCATCACCCTGTTTTATTTTGTTTTTTATCACTACTTGGCACGTCGCACATTTACATATTGCTTGTTTATTGTCTGCCCCCTTGCTGTTCACAGCACAAGGGCAGGAGTTTATATCTGTTCTGTTCATAACTGTATCTAGGGCCCAAAATAGCACCTGGCACTCAGTTAGTGTTTGTTGAATGAACAAACCATGTATAGGTAGCTAAGACTGAAAGCAGAAATGTAGCTTAGAGTTTCCTAGTATTTAAAAAGTTAACTTGCGGGGGCGCCTGGGTGGTTCAGTTGGTTGAGTGTCCAACTTCAGCTCAGGTCATGATCTCGTGGTTCGTGAGTGTGAGCCCCACGTTGGGCTCTGTGCTGACAGCTCGGAGCCTGGAGCCTGCTTCGGATTCTGGGTCGCCCTCTCTCTCTGCCCCTCCCCTGCTCATGTTCTGTCTCTCAAAAATGAATAAACATTAAAAAATTTTTAAGTTGATTTGTGAATTTTATGCATCAAGAATTTAATACTTGATAAATGTGGAATTTTCAGTGGGCAGGGAGAGGATAAATCAGGTCGTGGCCTCAATTGCGTTCGGAAGAAAAAAGTTAACTCCACTCCCAACACATAGCAAAACAAATTCCACATGGATTAATCATGCAAGAGAGATAAAGACTCAAAACTATTGGGGCCTCTGGCTGGCGTGTGACTCTTGATCTCGGGGTCATGAGTTCGAGCCCCACATTGGGTGCAGAGATTACTCAAATAAATAAGTAAAAGTGCTTAAAAGAGAAAAAGAAAACACCTCAAAACTATCACAAGTATGAAGGGAAAAACACAGGAACATATTTCTACATCTGATAAAAGGTGAGACTGGTAAGGGTGGAGAAGGGATAAGGGGAGCGCTGGAAGTTTCTCCATGTTAGCTGAATGCCAGCCTGACTGGCAGAGTGGAAGGAACCATATAAGAGTGGGTGGTGCTGACTACGGAGTGTCTTTCTGACTCGAGCTCTGTCCTCATTATAGTGGAGGTCCTATCATCAACCCATTTTACAGTGGAGAAAACCAAGGCCCAAGGAGGAGAAGTGGCTCGCCCAGTCATCTACCAACCAGTAGGAGATCCTTACTCCAGGTCTGATGGGTGAGTGGGAGCCACTGAGAGTGTCTGAGCGGGAGCATAACCTGGCCAGGCTGGGCAGGGGAAGACACACAGAGAGGTTTCAGCTCTCAGAGAAATTGGTGGCTGTGGATGAGACAGTAGGGCCATGACCTTGCTGTGTGAACTTGAGTTATCTCTGTAAGATGGAACTAAAGATGCACAGCGGCGCCTGGCATTGGCTTGGCCTAGGGCCTGGCCTTGTTGGTTCTTGAGAAATACAGGAGGGAAGCTTGGTGTGAGCATGTTACGGGTTCCATTAGCTCTCATTAACTTTAGCAGGTGGCAATAGGGGGAGGGGCAAGTTGAATACTCCTGGATTCCTTTTTTTTTTTTTTTTAAGTTTATTTATTTATTTTGAGAGAGGGAGTGAGAGAGAGAGAGAGCAGGTGGGGGAGAGGCAGAGAGAGAGGGGAACAGAGGATCTGAAGTGGGTTCTGTGCTGACAGCTGACAGTCCCAACACAGGGCTGGAACTGATGAACTGAGAGATCATGACCTGAGCTCAAGTCAGATGCTTAACCCACTGAGCCACCCAGGTGCCCCAAATACTCCTGGATTCTGATCATCGAGCCTGATCCAAACCCTGCAGGATGAGAACTCGCTGAATCTTTGCAACAATCCTGCAAGACGATAACAGTGCAAATGCCCCAATGCCTCCATTTCACTGACCGCTTCACCATGTGCCAGGCGCTTTTCCGACACGGTGCATGCTTTTCCCTCAGTTCATCCTTACAATCGCTTTGTGAGATTGATCCCATCATGACCTCCGCTTGAAAGATGCGGAAACTGAGGCCCAGAGAGAAATGACATACCTGTGGTGAGCAGTAGAGCCGGGGGGCTGCCCAGCTCATGAGTTAGGACCTTTATGAATTTCCTGTGCCTGCTGTATCAAAGTGCCACCGAATGGGTGGCTTAAAACGGCACAAATGCATCATCTTACAGTTCTAGAGGTCAGACATCCCAAGAGCATCTCCCTAGGCTAAAATCAAGGCACTGGCAGGGCTGTGTTCTTTCGGCTGGTTCTGTGGGAGAATCTGTTTCCTTACCTGTTCCAGCTTCCAGAGGCTGCCAGCACCCCCACATTCCTTGGCCTATGGCCCCTTCTCCGTCCTCAAAGCCAACACACCCGTCAAGCCCACGTCCACCACATCTCCCTCTCTGACTTGTTACTGCCTCCCTCTTCCCTTTATAAGGGTCCTCCCTTGTCCTTGGGTCCACCTGGATAATCCAGGATAATCTCTCCATCATAAGATCCCAAATTTAGGGGTGCCTGGGTAGCTCAGTCAATTAAGCATCCGACCTCAGCTCAGGTCATGATCTCACGGTTCATGAGTTTGAACCCCGCGTCGGGCTCTGTGCTGACAGCTCAGAGCCGGGAGCTTGCTTCGGATTCTGTGTCTCCCTCTCTCTCTGCCCCTCTCCCGGTCGCACTACCTCTCTCTCTCAAAACAAAATAAACATTAAAAAATGGAAAAAAAAAAAAAACCCTAAATTTAATCTCATCTGCTAATTCCCTTTTGGCCTGTAAGCTAACATAGTCACAGGTTCCAGGAATTAGGATGTGGGTATGTTTGCGGGGGTGGGGGTGGGGGGAACCGTGATTTTGCCGATCACAGTGTGTAACCATCTAGGCCAGGGGTTGACAAACTGTCATGGGGCGGGGGTGGGGTGAGGGGGCAGGGTGGAATAAATCACCCACTGCCGGTTCTCACATGATCTAGAACAAAGAATGGTCTTTTTTTTTTTTCTTTTTAAGTTTTATTTATTTATTTTGAGAGGAGGCAGAGGCAGAGAGAGGCAGAGAGAGAATCCCAAGCAGGCTCCATGCTGCCAGTGCAGAGACCGACTAGGGGGCTCGAACCCACAGACGGTGAGATCATGACAGCCGAAACCAAAAGTCAGATGCTCAACCGACTGAGCCACCCAGGTGCCCCTGGTCTTTACATTTTTAAATGGCTGGAAAACGTCAAAAGAGGAAGACTATTTTGTCATGTGAAAATTACGTGAAATTGAAATTTCAGTGGCTGTAAGTCAAGTTTTCTTGGTACATAGCTATGTTCGTTCCTGTTCACGTTGTTTGTGACTTGCTCTCGGGCCACAACAGCAGAGCTGGGTTCGCGAGATAGACTATACGTGGCCCGCAGAGCTGATAATACTTACTCTCTGGCCTCTCTGTAGAAAAAGTTTGCCACCCCTTGGTCTCTAGGCCATGAACCAGCAAGTGTTGAGCCGGGTTCTGTGCCAGCAGGTTTCATGTGCTCTCTTTGTAACAATCAGGAGTGGTATTATTGCCCACAAAAGGGCTGGGTGAATGGACAAGCCCTTTCCCTCTCCAGGCTGCCATTTTCCTGCCTGGAGAATGGAATTGATAGCTGTATTTGCTTCGTGGGTGTTGTCAGGATTCAATGCTCAAAAAGCACTTAGCAAAGTCTGGGGTTCAACAAACACTAACTAGGAGCATAGTCCCATTTGATAGAGAGGGCCAAATGAGGCTCAGACCGCACAGCTGGTGAGGGATAGAGCTATGTGAATCAAACCAAGGCCCCTCTGGCTCCAACCCAGGCCTCTTCTGTGGCAGATACGGACAGAGGCAGAACTAAAGATGTAACAGTATGGGGGGAAGGTGTGGAAAAGCTGGGCCAATAGACCAGGCTGGGTGGGGGACCCTTGGGTCCTGGGCTTGCTGGGCACAAAGGCCGTCCCAGCCGGTGCAGTGGGTGTAGGAGATAAGGAAACTGATACAGGCTGCCCAGTCACAATGCTGGAGCCAGGACATCAAGTGCCACCCAGCCCCTGTGGCTTCCGGATAATTGGCCAAGTCCCCAAGGCCTGCAGCAGCCCAGGGCCTCACCCACACAGCCAGGCTGGCTCACTCAGCCTTCCCAGAAATCTGTGCCTGCCTGGGCAATGGGATCCCAGCCACCCAGATGAGTCCTGTTGACCAAGAGTTTGGGGAAGAAAGAGTCTGAATACGAAAGGTGAGAGTCACAGTCCTGGACACAATGCTAAGAGCAAAAAAAAAAAAAAAAAAAAAAAAAAAACCAAAACACCAAACAACAACAGAGCACCTACTGTGTGCTGGGCCTGTGCTGGGCACCAAGCCAGACATTTATTTCTACAAGCTCATGCCATCCTCGCAAGGCTCTCGGTGTACAGGACTCAATACAGAAACCAAGGCACACGGATGCTTCCTGACTTGCCCCAAATCACACAGCCAGTTGGAGCTGGGATTTGAACTCTGCCCCTGACAACCATGCCCTTGAACTCTATGCCCTGTGAAAAACCCCCACAGATTGAGCATTTACCATGGACCAAGCGCTCGGCTAAGGGCTGAACCCGCATCAGTTCACTGAACCCTGAAGACAGCCCCAAGAAGGAGCCAATGCTGTTGTTAACCCCATTTTATGGATGGAAACACTGAGGTTTAGGTATATGAAAGGTTCAGGGACACAAAAGGTGCAGGTGCTAAAGGGCTAGGAAGAAGGCGGCCGGACTGGAGCAGAGGCGAGGCTGGATTCCGGGACCTGGCAGAGTCAGAACTCTGTGCTTAGCTCTTCTGTAGATGTGCTCATTTACTTAGCACCTTGGTACCAGGTGATTCATGCCTCTGGATAAGTGCTGTCGCCTCTGTCCTGGTCTGGCTTCTGCCATTGAGCCTCACAGGGGCCGGAGGGTGCCTGTGGGCACCCGACTCAGGCCGGTTCCCTCTTCTGCTCAGAATTCTCCATGGCTCCCACCTCTCTCAGAACAAAAGCCCAAGTCCTCTCCACGGCCCACAGACCCTGTACCCTGAGCACAGGCCACGCCCTCTCCCTGAAACATTCTTCACAGCTCCCTCCTTCCTGCCTCTGATCACCTTAGCATGGTCTTAAAATTTTTAACTCCGCCTCAAGGCCCTAGAGATGACTCCCACTCCTCTTCCCTGCATGATTTTTCTCCTGAGCCCGTCTCTGACATTCCAAGAATTTGCCTCATTTATCTCAGCATCTCGCCTGTTTCCCCCTCTTAGCACGTCCGCTCCGCCACGGCAGCACCTGCTGCCGCACCGCACCTGCCCAAAAAGTGACTTCGTTGATATTAAGTAAACGGTGTGCTTATCGAGGTAAAAACGCCGCAACCAGAAACAACCCTTCAGACTAAGAAGAATCACTCTCCCTCTCACCCTTGGCCCAGAGCCCAAGCTTCCTCTCCCTGGTTTCCCTTTCCTCCTTCCAGGCAGTCTACGTACACATGCAGAAGCAAATTTGTAGCTGTTTATGCCCCCACGCCCTGTTTTGGTACACATATTCTTTCCTACTTTGCTATTTCACATGCTAACATGAGGAGGTTAGATCTACTTCAGCTGTTTACAGGACAACATAGTATCTCACCCTGGGAACAGGACCGTTTTTCATTAAGCCGGCCAGAGGAGCCTTTAAAAAATACCGTAAAGATGCCACATACACACACAGAAACAGGCTAAGCTTGTGCGAAAGATTTCTTGGTTCTGCTACCTCTGTGATGAGGGCAATTAGTCGAGGGTATGTAAAGGGCTCTTTCACTAGGAAGACTAAAATATTCTGTGTGGTTGAGGGCTTATTTTTATTTAGCCCCTCCCCTCTGCCCCCATGAGAATATATTTATTTTATTACGTAAGAGACTAAAATCCTATTTAAAATGAGGGGGGCGCCTGGGCGGCTCACTCGGCTAAGTGTCCGACTTCGGCTCAGGTCATGATCCCGCAGTCGGTGAGTTCAAGCCCCGTGTCAGGCTCTGTGCTGACCGCTCGGAGCCTGGAGCCTGCTTAGATTCCGTGTCTCTCTTTCTTTCTGTTCCTCCCCCTCTCGTGCTCTGTCTCTCTGTCTCTCAAAAATAAATAAATGTTAAAAAAAAAATTTAAATCCTATTTAAAAACAACTCTCCCTTTGGGGATTGACTGGGACGGAGCATAAGAGAACTTTCTGGGGTAATGGGAAGGTCCTTACTGGAGATGTGCAAATTTTCTTCTGTTAAAGGGGAGATAGTTAAGATTTGAAGCTTTGGGTTTCACATATCATCTCTGTCGCATATTCCTTTTTATTTTTTCATTTAAATTTATTTATTTATTTTTTTTTTAGAGAGAGAGAGAGGGAGAGAGGAAGGATCCTGAATAGGCTCTGTGCTGTCATCATGAGGCAGGAACTGGATGCAGGGATCGATCTCACTGAGATTTGTGACCTGAGCGGAAATCAAGAGTCCGAGGCCCAACTGATTGAGCCACAGAGGCGCTACTTTTTTTTTTTTTTTAACAACAATTTACAAACAATGGAGCCATTCTTAGTCCATTGGCCTTACAAAAACAGGCCACAGCACAACAATGTGAATATACTTAACACTATTGAAACATACAAGTAAAAATGAGTAAGATGGTAAATTTTAGGTTTTTTTAATGTTTTTTGTTTTGTTTTGTTTTGTTTTTACCACAAAAGATTAAAATAATAATACGCATTGGCCCTCCTTAGGCATGAGGGGCTTGTGGGGTGCTGGGAATTTTTTTTTTTTTTTCCCTCCAGATCTGGACACTGATTCCATGGGTGTGTTCACCATGTGAAAACTTCTGGAGCCTGATGCATTTAGGATTTGTTTCCTTTTACGTATGAACTGTCTGCTTCAATAAAAAGTCTCAAATATTCTTCTGGAGGGGCGCCTGGGTGGCTCAGTCGGTTAAGCTTCCGACTTCGGCTGGGGTCTGATCTCACCATTCATGAGTTTGAGTCCCCCATCGGGCTCTGTGCTGATAGTTCGGAGCCTGGAGCCTGCTTCAGATTTTGTGTCTCCCTCCCTCTCTGACTCTCTACCCACTCACACTCTGTGTGTGTCTCTCTCTCTCCCTCAAAAATAAACGTTAAAGGGGCGCCTGGGTGGCGCAGTCGGTTGAGCATCCGACTTCAGCCAGGTCACGATCTCGCGGTCCGGGAGTTCGAGCCCCGCATCAGGCTGTGGGCTGATGGCTCAGAGCCTGGAGCCTGTTTCAGATTCTGTGTCTCCCTCTCTCTCTGCCCCTCCCCTGTTCATGCTCTGTCTTTCTCTGTCCCAAAAATAAATAAACGTTGGAAAAAAAAATTAAAAAAAAAAAAAAAAAGGTTAAAAAAAATTTTTTTTTAATATTCCTCTTGATTGGTTAAATATAAGATTGGGTAAATATAAACTACTTTATATAAATATAAAATAAATTATAAAAATTTATTGCAAATTTATATAAATTGCATAAATATAAAATTACTCTATGCAACTGTCAGGAAAACACCGAGGAAGCTTTCCAGGCACGGACATGAGAGATGTCTCCAAGATACATTAAACAAAGAAACAAAAAGCGACAAACAAACAAACAAAAAGCAACATGTGAGGGGCCCCTGAGTGGCTCAGTCGGTGGAGTTCCCAACTCTTGGTTTTGGCTCAAGTCATGATCTCACAGTTGGTGTGTTTGAGCCCATTATTGGGTTCTGCACTGACTGTGCGGAGCCTGCTTGGGATTCTCCCTCTCCCTCTCTCTCTGCCACTCCCCTGCTTGCCCTAGCACATTCTCTCCCAAAATAAATAAACTTTGAAAAAAAAAAAAAAAAAAGAAGCAACATGTGAAACAAACACCCTTTTCATTCGGTAAATAGCTGTTGGGTACCTACTATGTGCCAGGCACTGCGGATACACCTTCAAACTGAACACACACAATCTTGCCTCAGAGTTTGCACACTAGGGATTTGCTGACATTTTTGCAAAAGGGGGAAAAAACAGCCACTAGGTAAGGAATATGTATATAATTGCATGTGAGGTTCTAAGGCCTAGACTCCATTTGGAAGAAAGCACTAGATGCTGGAACACTGACGCGCTTTGCCAAGAAGGTTGTGTCATGCTGAGAGACGGAGCGCAAGGGAGACCTTTCATGATAAAGCCACACAGTCTTTGTATCTTTTGGATTTTGAAGCATGTGAATGTATCACCCCTTTTTGAAAAAAATAAACTTTCAATTAACAAGCAAATGTCCTCTCCCAACAATATATTTTAATGTTTATTTATTTTTGACAGAGAGAGAGAGAGAGAGAGAGAGAGAGAGACAGAGCATGAGCAGGGGAGGGGCAGAGAGAGAGGGAGACACAGAATCCGAAACAGGCTCCAGGCTCTGAGCCATCAGTACAGAGCCTGACGCGGGGCTTGAACTCACAAACCATGAGATCATGACCTGAGCCGAAGTCGGACGCTCAACTGACTGAGCCGTCCAGGCACCCCTCCCAACAACATATTTTAAAAATCAAATGCCAGATCCTTGCTGTCAGCTGAGTTGGACTCTAGCAAATGGGGCCAGGGAATCTGTTGTTGTTTTTTTTTAATGTTTATTTATTTTTGAGAGAGAGAGAATGGGGGAGGGGCAGAGAGAGAGAGAGAGAGAGAGAGAGAGAGGATCTGAAGCAGGCTCCGCACTGACAGCTGAGAGCCCAACGCGGGGCTGGAACTCATGAACCATGAGATCATGACCTGAGCCGAAGTCAGATGCTTAACTGACTGAGTCACCCAGGTGCCCCTGGAATCTGCTTTTACACAAGCACCATTACTTTTTTCCCACCTTCCCCCCGCCCCCTATCAGAGTGTATTGTTTTAAGTTCTAGAATCTTTTTCCATGCTCATGCCTGGGTGGGTGGGAAGGATGGCAGTACCCACTGATGTCATCCGTCAGGGCCAGGAGCCATTTCCCAGTTTCCTCATATCATCTAAATATGGTGTCTGCAGAGGAGGGAGCTTCCTGCCCTGCCCAGTCCCGCCAAGTCTATGCCTAGACAGAGAGGGCTGCTTTTCCATCAGCTCTGGAAAATCCATGTCTCCGACATTATGGGCCCCAGAGGCCTCTTGGCATGTAGAGAGCCTACCAGCCACTGTGCAAAATACTGCCCAGCAGTGAGTATGGTCTGCCTAGACCCGCAGACAAGGATAGAGTCTCAGAGAGGTGGCCAACTCTCCCATGGTCACACAGCTCCTAAGTGTCAGAATCAGGATTTGAACCTGAGTCTGTCTGACTTCACCCCCTGAGGTCATGAAAGCTGATGGATGGGAAGGCATTGGGATACCAGGGCTGTGTGAGGGCTGGGATATGGTTTTTTAATGTTCTTTAACGTTTATTTATTTTTGAGAGAGAGACAGACAGTGTGCAAGTGGGGGAGGGGCAGAGAGCGACAGAGACAGAGAATCCGAAGGAGGCTCCAGGATCCGAGCGGACGGCACAGAGCTCTGATGCAGGGCTCGAACCCATGAACCCATAAACCGTGAGATCATGACCTGAGCTGAAGTTGGACGCTTAACCCACTGAGCCACCCAGGCGTGCCCCTGTGAGCACTGGGATCTGTGAGCAACCCTTGCAACACTGTTCCCAAAGGAAAGCCCCTCATTTCCTGGCAGTGACTTCATGGGGCAGCCTGAGGGCTCCAGGTTTTTGGTTCTGATGAGAATGAACTATTATTTACAAACTACGTGAGATCCCCCACTTCGAGGAGTCAAGCGGGGTGGGGGGGGGGGGCCCTGGAGGAGGTGACGGCCTGGCTTGCAAGACATAGCTGCAGTCTCCACCTCAGGCTTCCTTGGGCGTCATAGAGAAAAATAATTAAGCAACTGGCTGGTTTATTTGCTGTTCCTTCTGCCTAGAACATACTTCTCCCAAATCTTCCCATGGCTATTGGCTCAAACTCCAGCCCTGGGTCACCTAAAATAATCCTAGATGATTCTCCCACACACATGCTGTCCTGTTCCCTGCTCCACAACACTTAACAACAACCTAAAATCATACATTTATTCAAGAATTTTTCTGCTTTGTTCACTGCTGTGTTCTCAGTGTCTAGACCGTGCCTGTAAGATGCTCAAAAAATACTTGTTGATGGAATGGGCTCCCGGCGCCCAGCGTAACCTCCGTTGGGCACAGAGGTCCCCTGTCTGGAGTGCGGGTCTGGCAGGGCCTGGGAGGGTTTGCTCAGGCCCATCTATGGCCGGTTCCCTTTGGCCAAATTCAAGTCTTGATGAATCACATCCTTGTCCACTCTGACTGCCATCCCCCACCCCAGCTCCTTAAAGACATCAAAGATCCCTCAGGTGCTGCCCACAGGCAGGCAGGGCCTGACCAGGGCTCCAATCTGAGATTCCCAGTTCAGAGACAGCCAGCCACACCCAAGGGACGCACAGCACCCACAGATACAGGGTCTGGGGTTTGAGCCAAACCCAAGAGCAAGGAGGCCCCTCAGGACATTGGCTGGCAGGGAGGGGAGTGGCTGGGTGGTGGCCAGGTCCCTGTGTTTCCCTCTTGGCTGGGCTGGGCAGGGAGGGTCCCAGCCTCCCCCATCTGTTTGTCTCTACAACCTGCTGAGGCCACTGTGGAGGCAGTGGGGAGGGAGGTACGTCTCCAGTCAGCTTGTTTTTCTTGATTATTTTGAGTGGTTTCCTGCCCCCTCCCCAAAGCCTCTGTCTCACAGTTTCCAGGAAGTTCCTGTCACACAAGGAGGGGCAGCAGCGCCCCTTTGCCCCAGGGGAGAGCTGCGTGGGACATGTGCCCAGCTCAGCCCTGGGACCCAAAATGGAGAAGAGAAAGGAGAAACTGAGGATGGCAACCCCCCTCCGTGGGAACCCTGGGAAAGGCGGCACTGCAGGGCGTGGGTAGGGAGGGGCCTCATCTTGGCCCCAACCTCGGGGCCCAGAGGCGAAGGCCACCCACCCCGGGAGGGGGGGGGGTCCGCGTCGCAGGGACTTTGCGAAACGGTAGTGGGCACCCCCCAGCCCCTTGTACACGGCCAGGAAAGTTTCTCAATGGTTTCCTCTTCCTTACAGCGACCTCACCGAGGGCGCCCTTCTTTCTGTCCTTCCAGGCCGCTAGCAAGAACCGATGGCCTTCCACCCCAGCATTCGGTCTGCCCAGGCTTGCCTCAGTTTCCCCATCTGGCCAGAAGCCCGAGATGGCTACTTCCAGGGGGGTGTGAGCAGCAGAAAGAAGCGGACTAAGGCGACCAGAAGAGGAGGGGGATTTGGGGAAGTCGGGGCCCTGTCCCTTTTCCGAGCCCCGGTCGCCAAGCCTCCCCTCCCCCGCCTGGCATCTGAGCCGCCCAGATAACGGGACCTCCCCGGGTGGAGCATGCGCCGTGCGTCCTGGCCCATCAGCCGGAGGGGGTGCGGGGGCTCCCGCGAGAGGGGACGCAGGGCGACCCGGCGGGAGCAGGGGGGCGTGGGGTTGGCGCAGAGAGGAATGCTGGGCCGAGAAGCCGGAGGGGGGCCCCCAGCTGCAGCGCGGGTGTTTGAGATCTCCGATGTCCCCCTCCCCCAAAGCCCCCCAACTCAGCAGAGGCGGTCGCGGGCCAGAGGCGGCTCCTACCGTAGGCTCCGTCCTTCCGCTCGTCCTCCATGGCCGCGTCGGGCGAGGAGGGGAGTCCGAGCCGGAGCGACCCCAGCCCGCGCGGGCGGGAGGCTCCGCGGGCTGCAGCGCCCCGCCCCGGCCCGGTCCGGCCCCGCCCCGCCCGCCCGGCCAGCCCCGCACGCTGCCTCCAATGGGAGCCCGGAGCGGGCCGGGGCGGGGCGGGGGGCGGGGCCGGGCTCGGGAGAGGGTGGGGCCCCAACCTTTGTTTCCCATCTGGGCTCTCGGGAGACTCTCCAGCTTGGCGTGTTTGGTGGGCTAGGAGCAGTGGTCACCCATTCATTCGTCCGCCGACCCATTCACTCATCAAATAGGTATTGAGCGCTGACTGTGTGCCACTGAAACAGACAAAAAGATGCCTTTTTTTTTTTTTATTATTCATCAGATCGGCAAGAATTTTAGTCTGGTAACAACCAGCGGGGTGAGCACAGGCTGGGGGACAAAATGTTACCCGGCAGAAAGATTAAATCCAACCGTGTTCACCCTGTGCGATTCATCTCTGCCATCGACCCTGGAGAAGCCATCGGAGGTGCGTGTGCATGGGGAGCACCTGTCAAAGGTTGTCACCTGCTGCTTTGATAGTCATTGTAAAAAACGGGGGAGGCTTGCACGCGCACGCGCGGACAAAGGCGCGCACGCAACTCGCTGAGAGGGAGGGAATACTATGCAGTGAACAAAAAGAATGACGCCGTCAAGGAAATGCTAATTAAAATTCAGAGATGCCACCACACACCCACCAGAAGAGCTACAAGTAAGAAGGTGAAGGGTACCAAGTATTACTTAAAGAGCTGGAGCAAATGAGACTCTCCTCCTGCACTGCTGGTGGGAATGTAGACTGACACAAGCATTTGGGGGGAGGGTCTCTTGGGGCGCCGGGGTGGCTCAATTGACTAAACGTCTGACTCTTGATTTCGGCTCAGGTCCTCATCTCACCGGTTGGTGAGTTCCAGCCCTGTGGACCGGCTCTGCACTGACAACACGGAGTCTGCTTGGGATTCTTTCTCTACCTTTCTCTCTGACCCTCCCCTGTTCACCTTCTCTCCTCTCTCTCTCTCTCTCTCTCTCTGTCACCTCTCTGTCTCAAAAATAAATAAACAAAAGTAAATAAATAAATGTTATAAAAAAGAAAAAGTTTTTTTAGTTTCTTATAAAGTTTAACAGGTGCCTACCATATGATCCAACCATTTTACTCGTAGGTGTTTATCACAGAAAAATAAAACCATAAGATTAAGAAAGAGAAAGAAAGAAAGAAAGAAAGAAAGAAAGAAAGAAAAGAAGGAAAGAAAAAATAAAGAAAGAAAAAAGAAAAAAAGAAAGAAAAGAAGAAAGAAAAGAAAAAAGAAAGAAAAGAAAGAAAGAAAAAGAAAGAAAGAAAGAAAAGAAAGAAAGGAAGAAAGAAAGAAAGGTACAAAGTCTTGTATACGAATGTTCACAGCAACTTTATACAGCTGTCTTGTATATGAATGTTCACAGCAACTTTATACAGCTTTGTTCATAACGGCCAGAAATTGGTAGGAACCCAAATGTCCATAAATGGGTGAAGTCACACTTCAACAGCTGTGAATTCACAGTTCGACACACTGTGGTCCCACCCATACCATAGAATAGTCCTCAGCAATCAAAAGGCATCGATTACCGGTAAGTTCAATAGTGTGGATGAGTATCAAAGAAAGTATTGTGTCAAGTGACAAAGACCAGGTACTTTTGAATGAAATTCTAAGACAGACATAGTTCATCAACCTATGGTAACTAAGCATGGGTTCAGTTGCCTTTGTGGGTGGCAGCACCTCTGAGGCAGCTTCCGGGGTGACAGGAACCAGGGCTGTGGTCACACAGGTGGGTTCAGTTTGTGGCAAGTATTTGACTTCTGCCCCTTCCTAACACGTTTCGTTTTAAAAGTGGAAAAAATGTTAAATACCCTAAGAAGGAAGGAGGTGGCCCTGCAGGTTATAACAAGAGTGAATGTTTATAGGGAGCTTAGTCAGCATCAGAAGAGGTATTAAATGCTTTATATTAAATCTTTACAAGCATTTTCCAGGGGGGGAAAGTGACACAAAGAGGCTAAGCCACTCATTAAGTGCTTTGTCTTAAATCCTTGCAACCATTTTCCAGTTGGAGAGAGGGGTTAAGTAATTTCTCCACAGTCACCCAGTTAGTGAGTGTGGGGCTCTACAAGGATTTGAACTCATGGAGCCTGACTTCACCATTCACAGATAATCCATAACCCTGCCAGAGTAGCCCAGCTAGATTGCCAGGTCCTGTTGGTGAGTAGAAATTGTAAGTTGTATTTAGTTGGTAGTTGTGGATGGTATGGGGAATAGAGAGATATGACCACACACACACACACACACACACACACACACACCTGCCTGTACCTTAATAGAAAAAGATCTGAACGAATCAGTGGTTGTCAGAAAGACCAAGATGGGGGGTGGGCACAGGGGACCTTTTCCCAGTCTACAATGTTCTCTCTTTCTTCCTCTTTCTTTAATAGGAGAACATATTCATGCGTTTCTTGGGTGATTAAAATTTCGTTTTAAAAAAGACTGAATGTGACGGGGCGCCTGGGTGGCGCAGTCGGTTAAGCTTCCGACTTCAGCCAGGTCACGATCTCGCGGTCCGTGAGTTCGAGCCCCACGTCGGGCTCTGGGCTGATGGCTCAGAGCCTGGAGCCTGTTTCCGATTCTTGTCTCCCTCTCTCTCTGCCCCTCCCCTGTTCATGCTCTGTCTCTCTCTGTCCCAAAAATAAATAAACGTTGAAAAAAAAAATTAAAAAAAAAAAAAAAAAGACTGAATGTGGAGGAAAAAGGGACCCTGGTGCCCTGTTGGTAAAAAATAGATTTAGGGGCACCTGGGTGTCTCAGTTGGTTGAGTGTCTGACTGGATTTTGGCTCAGGTCATGATCTCGAGGTTGGTGAGATGGAGCCCTGTATCCAACTCTACAGTGACAGTGTAGACCCTGGTTTGGGATTCTCTCTCTCTCTCTCTCTCTCTCTCTCTCTCTGCCCCTCCCCTGCTGTCTCTTTCTCAAAATAAATAAATAAACATTAGAAATTTTTTTTTTTAATTTTTTTTTTTTTTTAACATTTATTTATTTTTGAGACAGAGAGAGACAGAGCATGAACGGGGGAGGGGCAGAGAGAGAGGGAGACACAGAACCGGAAACAGGCTCCAGGCTCTGAGCCATCAGCCCAGAGCCCGACGCGGGGCTCGAACTCACGGACCGCAAGATCGTGACCTGGCTGAAGTCGGACGCTTAACCGACTGCGCCACCCAGGTGCCCCTAAACATTAGAAATTTTTAAAAATGGATTTAAACAGGCCAGTCACAAAAGGATAAATGCTGTATGATTCCATTTATTTGAGGTCCCCAAAGGAGTCAAATTCATGGAGAAAGAAAGGAGACGGTGGGCACCAGGGACTAGGGAGGGGCCCAAGGGGCTGGGAGGTTAGGGTTTCATGGGACAGAGTCTCAGTTTTGCAAGGTGAAAGGAGTTTTGTTTTGTTTTTTAATTTATTTTTGAGAGAGAGAGAGAGAGAGACAAAGCGTGAGTGGGGGAGGGGCAGAGAAAGAGACAGGCAGACAGACAGAACTGGAAGCAGGCTCCAGGCTCTGAGCTGTGAGCACAGAGCCTGACAAGGGCCTCTCAAACCGCGAGGTCATGACCTGAATCAAGTCAGATGCGCGACCGACTGAGCCCCAGGCGCCCCACAAGGTGAAAGGAGTCTTGGAGATAAATGGTGAGGGTGGTTACATAATGGTGTGAATGTGCTTGATGTTCCTGGACTGTACATTTGAAATGGATAAAATGGTAGTTTATGCCATATGTATAAATACAGTGATGATAATAAATGGGTTTTTTTTTTAAATAGATTTTTAAAAACACGGTTGCAACCCAGCTGTGACAGGGAAGCATGGGACATCTGAGAGAGCCCAGAGAACAGACGTGACCTAGACATGGATCGGAAGATCAGAGAGGACTCCTTGAAGAGGAGACCTTCTTGCTGCTTGAGAAAGAGGCTGAGAAAGCACAAAGGGGCAGGCGTTGTATCCTGCGCGGTTAGGTGCCTGAGGAAAGAGAGAAAGAGAGAGAGGAACTGAAATTAAGGAAGTCAGTTTCGTCTGGGGTTCAAGCAGTGGCTCGTGGGAGGGGTCAGCAGGGGTTGATCCTGACTGTACCAGGCCAGGCAACTTGAGGGCAATGGGAGCCATGGGGGATGTGAGAGTGAGGGAGTTTTGAGTTTCAGATGGATCCCTTTAGTCAAGTGTGGAGAAGGGATTGAAGGGGGAGCCTAGAGGCAGAGTCCCAGAGGGGAGGCTGGGGCAGGCTGTAGGCATCTCAGAGGAACTGGGACAAGGCCACAGCCCCTGGGGATAGGAGAGGTTGCAGCTGAGGCGGGGCGTCTGGGCACACAGAGCTGCTCTGTTCTCTGACCCCACAGAAGCTTTTGGGTTCATGAATTTTTCAGCCAAACAGGCCTTGAGTTTCAGATTCCAGGGCTCTGGGCCCAGGCTTTTGGGTTCTATTTACTGCCTGAAAACATCTCAGGGACCCAGGAGAAGGGCTCTTGAGAGGTTCGGTGGTGATGGGCTGGGGCAAGGGCCCGACAGTGTCTGCAACCCCCCGGGCCACCTTCTGAGCAGGGGACAGGTAGGAGAGGGGCAGGAATCCCCCTCTTTTGAGCAAAGACATCATAAAACCTTGGGTTTTCCATTGCTGACTGGGTGACTTGTCCAAGTCAGCAGATGCTCTCCTCACCTCAGCTTTCCCATCTGTGGAATGGAATAGGCCTCCAGAACTCAAGACATTGTTTCTAATTGTTGCTAGGAGGATTCCCACATGGAGGACATGGAGGGCAGGGCCTGGGTATAAGGAGCACCACACAAGCGAGAGCTGTTGTTAGTAGTGGCAATACCTGTTTGTTTGTTTTAAGTTTATTTACTTATTTTGAGAGAGAGTGGGGGAGAGGCAGAGAGAGAGAGAGAGAGAGAGAGAGAGAGAGAGAGAGAGAGAGAAAATCCCAAACAGGCTCCTAGAGGTCAGCACAGAGTTCAACGCGGGGCTTGAACTCACGAACCGTGAGATCATGACTGGAGCCAGGATCAAGAGTCGAACACTCAACCAACTGAGCCACACAGGCGTCCCATTTAGTAGCAATACTTGTATCTGGAAATATGGCGGAGCAGTTGCGAGTGGGTTGGGATTGGGCTCTTGAATGCCAGGACTCAGGTTCAAATTCTGGTTCAGCTGCTTCACAGCTGTGTGACGTTGGGCAAGTGGCTTCACCTCTCTGTGCCTCTGCTTCTTCCAATGTGAGAAGACAGGAAATGTCTTCCCCCCTCAGGTCCTGAATTTTCAGGAAAACCAAAGATGGGAAGGCCAAAGTCAAACAGCGAAAAAATAACAAACTTGAAAAAATAATTGAGGAAGACACAAAGCAGTGTCAGGAGCGGGGCCTGGGTGGCTCAGTCGGTTCAACGTCTGACTCTTAGTTTTGGCTCACGTCGTGATCTTGTGCTTTGTGGGTTCGAGCGCCACATCAGGCTCTGCACTGACAGCGCGCAGCCTGCTTGGGATTCTCTCGCTCTCCTTCTCTCTCTGCCCCTCTCCTGCTCACTCTCTCTTGCAAAATAAATAAACTTGAAAAAAGCGTTAGGAGTGTTCAATGAACGTGCACGTCAGCTCTCGGTGCCGTGATATTATCCACGTTCGACACCAGCAGAGAGGGGAGTGGTGGTTCTCATATCTGCAGCTCTTACCGCCCTGCCTCAAGTCCCCTTATGGGGACGCCCACCCCACCCCACCCCCAGCAGCTGATAAAGGTGTGGGGCTGGGTTTGCAGAAGGATGAAGCCTGGGAGAGCTGAGTGCCCTCTCCCCTCCACCAGGCCCTTCGGGACCCTCCCCCCCCCCAGCAGGATCAGTTCCAACCAGGCTGAAAATGAGTTTTCCCTTTCCTGCCCCAACTCGTCCCGCTAGGAGGGCAGACAGTATGGGGTCCACAACAGTTAATGAGCAGGCATCGAGGTATGCCCGGCAGGCCAGTGAGCGAAGCCTGAAGAGGTGGCACCAAGACTCTTACGCCCATTTAACAGAAGGAGAGACTGAGGCCCAAGAGGGACCATCCCCACTACACAGTAAATAATAGTAATAATAAGAATAATAATAACAACAGCAACAATAATAGCACCAATAATAGCTAATACTAATAATTTACTGGGGGCTGGCTCCGTCCCAGGCCTGCTCCAAGAGTCCCATTGGGGGTGATAACCCATGCCTGTGCACAATAGCCTAATGAGAAGAGTGTAGTTAACTCTATCTCACAGATGTGCAGACAGGAATCCAGGGAGGGGAGGGCAGGTGCCCAAGGCCACCCAGCTGGCTGGTGGCAGGGTCAGGACTTAAGCTCAAGCAGCTGGTTCCAGTTGCCTTGCCGGGCTCTGCACGAGGACTCTTTCTGCTGGCTTATTCCTACTCATAAGGTCATGGTAGGGAATTTCCAAATGTCAGTCCCTTCCCTGATCTGTCTCACAGCCCGGCATTCCTTCTCTAACAGCCCCCAACCCCACCACCACTCTACTGGCCTTCAGGGCTCCTGTCATGATCAGAGATCGTCTTATGTTATGTGCCTCTCACCCTCCCTTCAAGAGAGCAGCGGAGTGGCTTTGTCCATTTGCCACCTATAGTGCCACAGAGGCTACCCAATAAATATTTACTCACTCCGCGAATCATCATCAAAAGCATCAGCATCATCACCATAACGAAAGTGGCTTCTGTATGTTCAGTCCAGCACCCAGTAGGTGATCAATAAATGTTCGTTGAGTGAATAATTTTCTAATATAATCACAATAATACTGACCATTTACCTTGTCTACATTATTTTTTCCAAAAAATGTTTATTTATATATTTTGAGAGATAGAGAGAGTGGGGGAGGGACAGAAAGAGAGAGAGAGAGGGAGAGAGTGAATCCCAAGTAGGCTGCACTCTGTTAGTGCAGATCCTGATGCGGGGCTTGAACTCATGAACTGTGAGATCATGACTCGGGCAGAAATCAAGAGTCAGATGCTGAACCGACTGAGCCACCCAGGCACCCCTATCTTTTCAACATTCTATCAACATCTTTCTAAAAAAATTAAAAAAAAATTTTTAAATGTTTATTTATTATTGAGAGACAGAGAGAGACAGAGCATGAGCATGGGACGGGCAGAGAGAGGGGGAGACATAGGATCCAAAGCAGGGTCCAGGCTCTGTGCACAGAGCCTGATGTGGGATTCAAACCCAGAAACCACGAGATCATGACCTGAGCCAAAGTCAGATGCCCAACCAACTGAGCCACCCAGGTGCCCCTCTAAAAAACTTTTTAAGTTTATTTATTGAGAGAGAGAGAGAGAGAGAGAGAGAGAGAGAGAGAGAGAGAGAGAGAGATTGAGAATGGGGTAGGGGCAGAGAGAGAAAGAGAGAGAGAGAATCCCAAGCAGGCTCTGCACTGTCAATGCAGAGCCTTACTCAGGGCTCAAACCCATGAACAGCGAGATAACGACCTGAGCCAAAGTCAAGAGTCAGACGCTTAACCAGCTAAGCCACCCAGGCACCCCTCTATCAACATCTTCGTGTCACACAGTAGGAGCTTATAAATATTTTTGGTATCAGTAAGACTAACTTTAATAATAATAATAAAGGCAGCTACATGTCTTCTGCTCACAGTGCTACCCACAGTTCCTCAGTGAAGGAATTTACTAGTCGGTAAATATTTGAGTGAAAGAATAAATTAATTAGTCGATAGTTATTGTAGGAATGAATGAATGATCTGGACAAATAATATTGAGTACCCAGTATGGGGCACTGGGGACACAGAGATGAACAGGACAAAATCTCTGCCCTAATGGGGCTGATATGCATGGGGGTGATAACAAGATGGAGGAGAAACAAGATGAATGAATGAATGGGTGGATGGGTGGGTGGGTGGATGGATAGATGGGTGGGCGAGTGAATGGGTGGGTTGAGTGGAGGGATGGGTGAGTAGGTGGATGGATGGGTGGGTGGTGGGTGGATGGGATTGGTGAATAGATGGATAGGTGGGTGGATGGATGGGTGGGTTGAGTGGAGGGATGGATGGGTGGGTGGGTAGATGGATGGGTGGGTGGGTGGGTGGATGGATGGAGGTGAATGGGTGGATGGATGGGTGGGTTGAGTGGAGGGATGTGTGAGTAGGTGGATGGACGGCTGGGTGGATGAATGAGTAGGGGGGTAGATGGATAGGTGAGTGGGCGGATGGCTGGCCGGCTTGCTGGCTGGGTGGACCAATGGATGGATGGTTGGTCTGGAGACTCCTCCCATCAGCACTCCTGGGTGCAGAGGGAAAGTGAGGCGGGGCAGCGCTCCCCTCCAAAGCTCCGCCCTGCAGCAGTCTTCGCGTCGGCCAACCGCGCCGCTCACCTGGAGGCCTCCCCTTTAAGACGCACTCACCTGGGCTCTCACCTGCGCGCCGGCGCTTCCGCAGGAAGAAGGAAGCGGCGCCGCCGTCGCCTCCCGGCGCTCCCTCCCCGCCTCCCAGGTCCGCCGGCCGCCACAATGTCCGCCTCGGCTGTCTTCATCCTCGACGTCAAGGGCAAGGTAGGGCCGGGAGCTGGGGATACGGGGGAAGGACAGGTGAGGCTGCGCCCCCCTGGAGCCAGGGGCGGCCCCTCCTCGCAGGCCGGGAGGCTCCAGAAAGCTCCGGGAGAGCGGGTACACCCCTCCCCCAATCCCTGGAAGTCGCGGGTCGAATCCCACCTCCACTGTTTCCCAACCAGGTGCGGGGGCTAGGGGCTTTGCCTCTCCGAGCCTCAGTCTCCCTACCCGTAAAAATGGGAATAACAGGTCCCCACCCAATAGGAATTAATATAACCCGATGAATGTAAACTACTTAGCACAGTAGCCCTGCTCCAAACATTAGGCGTTCAGTCGATTGAAGTTATTTCTGTCACCTTCATCATCCACATTATTAATATTTGGGGAAGATGGCAGGGGCAGGAGGCCCTCATTCCCTTTTGGGGCTCTCCCTTTCTGGAGCCCCCTCTCATTCGTCTTGTCATTTAATGTCAACAAAAACGGTGGTGGTGAAGCCTAGGGTGTTTGAGGACCAGCCCTGTGCCATCCTGGTTCTAAACACTGGACTAAACCACCTTAGGAAGTAGGTACTATTATTATTGACTGCTTATTTCCTGCCAGACAGAGGTATATGAGCTAATGGGAGCTATATAATCTATCTTTCTTCCTATAAGCTTTCTTTTTTCCTTCCTGCCTTCCTGCCTTCCTGCCTTCCTGCCTTCCCGCCTTCCCGCCTTCCCTCCCTTCCCTTCCTCCTTCCCCCTTCCCTCCTGTCATCCCTACCTCACCAATTTGGTGCCTCTGAAGCCCTGGGCAAGAGCGGGAATTCTGGATCCAGGGTGTCTTGGTTCAATTCCCAGTCTCCCCAACTGTTACACACCTGGTTCACACCTCAGTTTCCCCATCCTTCAAATGAAGAGGGTGATGGCACCCCCCCCCCCCCCCCCCCCCGCAGATTGTAGTGAGAACAAAATCAGTTAGCAAACATCCAGTCTTTAGTAGGACACGGCCTGGTCCTCCTGGAGGACTCCAGACATGTTTGCTGTTGTTATCGTGCACCCCTTTTACAGAAGAGGAAACTGAGGCACAGAGTAGCAGAGTCTTGCCCCTGCCCTTCACTCAGGAATTAGGGTCAGAACCAGGCACTCTGATGCCCCCGGATGAAGGGTCCCAGATCCCAGCAGTGACCGGGCCTTCTCTGCTCACGCTTAGCCCCTGATCAGCCGCAACTACAAGGGCGATGTGGCCATGAGTGAGATTGAGAACTTCATGCCTCTGCTCATGCAGCGGGAGGAGGAGGGCGCCTTGGCCCCACTGCTGAGCCATGGCCGGGTCCACTTTTTGTGGATCAAACACAGCAACCTCTATTGTATCCAGACTCTGGCTGGGTCCCTGGAGGCCTGGGGTGTTGGTTGGCAGCTCAGGTCCAGAGAGGGTGGGCTGAGGACAGAAGTTGCACAGCACATCAGGGGTTCAGGTTGGGGGCAGGGGGTGGGGGGACAGAGGTGAGATGAGGGTGGGAGGACAGGGTGAGGTTTTAGGGTCCGTGCGCCATTTGAGACCTCCAAAACGGCACCTTTTCCTTAACCTTGCTGCCCATAGTGGTAGCCACCACGCTGAAGAACGCCAACGCCTCCCTCGTGTACTCTTTCCTCTACAAGACGGTGGAGGTAAGTTCTGGCTTCCCATTGGCCGGCTGGTCTGTCTGTCTACCTGTCTCGCCCTCGTCTTTCAGGATCCATCTTTCCTAGGAAGTTTTCCCTGACCTCGCCCCATGGAAGCCCCATCTATCTCTGTGTTCTCATTAGCTGCTGTGGGATCATCTCTCCCTATAGGGCGAGGACCAAAGAGGTCCCAAGAGGGTATACTACTCAAATCTGAGCCAGAGAAAACAGGGTTCCAATCCCAGTGCCCCCTTTTCCTAAAAAAAAGTTTTGTTAATGTTGATTCATTTTTGAGAGAGACAGAGACAGAGCATGAATGGGGGAGGGGCAGAGGGAGGGAGACACCGAATCTGAAGCAGGCTCCAGGCTCTGAGCTGTCAGCACAGACCCAGATGTGGGGCTTGAACCCATGAGCTGGGAGATCACGACCTGAGCCGAAGTTGGAAGCTCAACCAACTGAGCCACCCAGGCACCCCTATGCCATTTTCAATGACTGAGAAGGTGCTTGGTAAATACTTTCCAACCAACAAGAAATATGTATTGACTTGCCTCCTGCCAGGCAGAGAGGGGAGCAGCTCTGCATAAGAGAGGCACAGTCCCTGCCTGTCCTGAGGAGTTAAAGGACATGAAGGTGATTCAACAGGACATTAGGAGAACCAGTGACAAGGGTGCTAGACTCACCTTGATACTCAAGGGGGCAGGAGGGATGGTGGTGGCTTCACTGAGGCGGTGATATTGGAGCTGAGGCCTGAGTGGCAAGAATGTCCCGGGCAGAGGGGATGGCATATGCGAAGGCTCTGAGGTGAGAACAGAAAGGCCAATGGGGCTGGAACAGAGTGAGACACGGAGGGTTTCTCAAATGTCAGATGACTGACAGGCTCTCTGCTGAGGTCACGCCTCCTAATCCCCAGAGGCTCTGGACTTGGGGTCCCCAAACCCCTAAAGCCCTGTGGATAGAATTCAGGGAATCCACGAGCTTAGCTGTATTTCTATATAATGGGTTTCCCTTGTCATCTTGTATATTTTATGTATTGGAAACCTTACTCCATAAACAGCACCAGATACACAGCGTTTCATGGTACACACACACACACACACACACACACACACACACACACACTAGTTCTGAGCCCTTCCAATCCCTCCTCCAGGAAGGCTTCCTGGACCTCCATGCCTCAGGGTTCCCACTTTGTGGTTTCCTCATTTTTTGCACTCAGCACGTTGTATCGTGTTGGTTCTGTTACCAGTCCATTTCCCTCGCTAGACTGTTCCACGAAGGCACGGACATTGTTGACTCCGTTCACCATTAATGTTCCAGCACTGGTATATGGTAGACACCCAACAGCTGCTTGTTGAATTGATGGCTGGATGAGTGGGGCCGCAGCCAACGGCCCCAGCTACACCACAGCCACACCTCTGTTGGTGTCTGTTTCCCCACACCCCCAGGTATTCTCTGAATACTTCAAGGAGCTGGAGGAGGAGAGCATCCGAGACAACTTCGTCATCGTCTACGAGCTACTGGACGAGCTCATGGACTTCGGCTTCCCACAGACCACCGACAGCAAGATCCTGCAGGAGTGAGTGGGCCACTAATGGAAGGAAGTCGGGGAGGGTCAGGGAAGTGTCCCTGGGTCCAGCTGCTTGTCGCCCCTGCCTTCCTGACAGGTACATCACACAGCAGGGCAACAAGCTGGAGACCGGCAAATCTCGAGTGCCACCCACTGTCACCAATGCTGTGTCCTGGCGCTCTGAGGGCATCAAGTACAAGAAGAACGAGGTGTTCATTGATGTCATAGAGTCTGTCAACCTGCTGGTGAGCCCCCCACACCTCTACCCCCCTCCTTCCATGGCCTGGGGGCAGGAGAGGAGGCTCTATGCCTGTTGACACCCCGTCCTGTGTCATGTGCACCCTCAGGTCAATGCCAATGGCAGCGTCCTGCTGAGCGAGATCGTGGGCACCATCAAGCTCAAGGTGTTTCTGTCGGGAATGCCAGAGCTGCGGCTTGGCCTCAACGACCGTGTGCTCTTTGAGCTCACTGGCCGTAAGCATCTGGAGGGGGGCGCGCGAGGGAGCTGACCCTACCCCATCTGGGGACCCAGAGAATTGCAACCGGCTCTGAAATAAGCACTCGCGTGCCCTCTGCTGGTCACAGCCGGTGCTGCGGCTGCTGGTTCACTGGTGCCAAAAATGGATACTGCCTGGCACAAATACAATGGAGAAAAAGACCAATCCCTGCCCTTGGCGCTGACATTTCGGTGGGAGTAGGAGACAGAACAACATATTGAAAAATCTGATAGCAGGGCGCCTGGGTGGCTCAGTTGGTTGAGTGTCTGACTCTTGGTTTTGCCTCAGGTCATGATCTCATGGTACATGAGTTCAAGCCCCGCATCGGGCTCCACGTTGACAGTGTTTAGCCTGCTGGGTATTCTCTTTCCCTCTCTCTGCCCCTCCCCTTCTCTCTCTCTCTCTCTCTCTCTCTCTCTCTCTCTCTCAAAATAAACTTAAATTAAAAAAAAAAAAAAGAAAACCTGACAGCAAGAGCCAGATTCCCTAGGTTCAGATCCTAGCTCTGCCCCTGGCCAGCTCGGTGACCCTGGGCAAATTCCTTGTCCTCTCTGGGCCTCAGTTTCCTTATCTCTAAAACAGAAGTAATGATAAGTGGTAGGCAGGGAAGATAGGGCTAAAGACCCTGTCCCAGACACCCAGGGTCACCTGCCGGCTTGGCTCCGAGTTTCAGGAAGCAAGAACAAGTCTGTGGAACTGGAAGACGTCAAATTCCACCAGTGTGTGCGGCTGTCTCGCTTTGACAATGACCGCACCATCTCCTTCATCCCACCCGACGGCGACTTTGAGCTCATGTCCTACCGCCTCAGCACCCAGGTGAAGCAGGGGAGAGGCCCCCTGGAGGGGGTGAGAGGTGACCCCAGAACCTCCAACAGCCCCCTCTTCTGCCGCCTGTAGGTCAAGCCGTTGATCTGGATTGAGTCCGTCATTGAGAAGTTCTCCCACAGCCGTGTGGAGATCATGGTCAAGGTAGGCCCAGGGGAACAATTACTTACTTACGGTGTTTGATCTGCCCCTCCCCACAATCTCCACCCTAACCTTCTCTCTCACCCTCCCTGGCTCCTCACTCCCCTCCGGCCACGCGGGTCTCCCGGCTGGTTCTCAGACATGTCAGGCACAGTTCCCTGTGGGGGTTTTGCACTGGCTGTTCCTCCTACTTGGGCTGCTGTTCCAGCAGCCGGGCCCACGGTTTCGGCTCCCCACCCTCTCTCCTCCTCTGGCCTCTGCTCTACTGACCTGCGTCAGTACTGCATCTCCTCCTGTGTGGATTTCTTTTCCCCAGTAACAACATAGTAAGTTCCCAATAACGTCTAAATGACACACAAATCTCAACTATTCACATTGTGGTTTTAACTGAGCCTCTACTTTGTAAGGGAACTGAGGGACAAGGGGGAAGAAATAAAAGATAAGCTGCCCTCAGGGAGCTTGCTACCTGGGGGACACAGACAAACCATCAGCAAATACTGTCAGAATTGATCCCTCATCTGCCCACTTTGCACTCCCCCCACCACATCTACCCTGGTCTCCCAGCTCCTGCCCTCGCCCCCCTCACTGTTCCTCTAAAGGACACCCATGAGCACTTGAGTCTGGCTGCGTGTCTCTCTTCTGCCCAGAACCTTCCATGGCTCCCACTTCACTGAGAGGAAAAGCCAAAGTCCTGGCAGCCCACTAGACCCTACGACCATCTGCTGTCACCTTTGTGTCCTTCCACGGTCTCCCTCTCTCACTCCATTCCAGCTATACCGGCTTCCTCTTTGTTCACACCAAGCAAGGTCCTACCTCAGGGCCTTTACACTGGTTGTTCCCTTTCCTTGGATCACAGCCCCTCCCCGCCCCAGATGTCCACGTGGCTCCTTCCCTGATCTCCCTCAATTTTTTGCTAAATGTCACCTCTTCAGAGGCCTTTCCTGATTTCCTTATTTAAAATTTCAACTCCTTGGGACACCTGGCTGCCTCAGTTGGTGGAGAATATGACTCTCGATCTCAGGGTTGTGGGTTCATCTTTGGGGCACCTGGGTGGCTCAGTTAAGTGTCCGATTCTTGATGTCGGCTCAGGTCATGACCTCACAGTTCATGAGATGGGGCCCCGCGTCAGGCTCTGTGCTGACAGTGCTGAGCCTGCTTGGGATTCTCTCTCTCTGCCTCTCTCTCTGCCCCTCCTCAGCTTGTGGGTGAGCTCCCAGGTGTCCATGCACACAGATGCTCTGTCTCTCTCAAATAAATTTAAAAAAAAATTATTTTAAAAATAAAAATAAATAGGAGCGCCTGGGTGGCTCAGTCGGTTAAGCGTCTGACTTCGGCTCAGGTCATGATCTCGCGGTTCATGAGTTCGAGCCCCGCGTCAGGCTCTGTGCTGATGGCTCAGGGCCTGGAGCCTGCTTCGGATTCTGTGTCTCCCCCTCTCTCTCTCAAAAATAAAAACACATTAAACAATTAAAAAAAAATAAATGCTAGCTATCAAATGAAAACTCCTGTGTGATGGGCTAAGGGGCATCATTTTAGACCAGCGAAAGGTCTAAATGGAAGGCACCAAGAACGGGGTTTCTGGAGTCTCGTGTGGGTGTGAATCCCAGCTCTGCCACTTGTTGGCTGTGTATCTGCGAGCAACTGACGCAGCTTCCCCACGTCTCCGTTTTCTTGCCTGTGAAGTGGGCAGGATGGTCGTACCCACCTCGGGGTTGGGGAGGCTCTCTGTGAGGTACTGTGGGGAAAGGGCTTGCTGAACATTGGCAGAATGCAGGAGTGAGTTCTTCACGCCCCGCCCTCTCCCCTGACAGGCCAAGGGGCAGTTTAAGAAGCAGTCGGTGGCCAACGGCGTGGAGATATCCGTGCCCGTGCCCAGTGATGCCGACTCCCCGCGCTTCAAGACCAGTGTAGGCAGTGCCAAGTACGTGCCCGAAAAGAATGTCGTTATTTGGAGTATTAAGTCCTTCCCGGTGAGTACTGGGTACTGGGTACGGGTGTGGGGCCTGAGGCACCTGCCCCTGCTGCTCGCGAGAGGCGGAGAATAAACTGGAGACCCATGTATGCATGCACATGGTTATCCTTTAGGGGTAATAAAGCCGGAAACCAGGCCGGCAGGTCCCTGCCTCCCAGGTCTTCAGGACACCAGCCCTGGGTTCAAGTTCTCCACCCTTGCCTCCCTGAGCTAGACAGTCTTTGGAAACCCACTTCCCTCCACGGAACCTCTGTTTGCTCATCTGTGAAATAGACAGGATCACGATACCCCATCCTGGGGCTGCCGGAGGATTCGATCAGTCGCCAGGGATCTGGCGGGCAGGGGTGGGGGGGTTGGGGGGTGGCGAGGGCTCATCAGGGGACTGGAAAATGGGAGATGGTCATGAGAAGCACTCTGACCAGGCTGTGTCATTAGAAACTTCGGCTGTGAGGGGCACCTGGCCGGCTAAGTCGGTTGAGCGTCCAACTCTTGATTTCAGCTCGGGACATGATCTCACGGTCTGTGGGTTCAAGCTCTGAGCGGACCTTGGAGCCTGGTTGGGATTCTGTCTCTCCCTGCCCCTCCCCTGTTCCTGCGTCCTCTCTCTCTCCTCCCCCCACCAAAATAAATAAACATTTAAAAAACAAAAAAAAACAAAAAAACCTTCAGCTGTGAATCTTGGCCAGGAGCTTTTACTGTCTTGTCAGAAAGGGACCGAGAGCAGAGCCTGCTTGGGGGCCACTGTGAGGATAGTGTGGGGCGTGTAGAGGCCTCTTGGTGTATCTGACGCCCCCATGTGCCCTCAGGGGGGCAAGGAGTACCTGATGCGCGCCCACTTTGGCCTCCCCAGCGTGGAGAAGGAGGAGGTGGAGGGCCGGCCCCCTATTGGGGTCAAGTTTGAGATCCCCTACTTCACTGTCTCCGGGATCCAGGTGAGTGCAGTGGGCTCCCCATCTCCTACCCCTTGGCTCCTTCCCTAGCCGGTGTCACCTCACCTCGGCAGCCGGTCTGTGCCATCTTGTTCCCCACTAGTATGTTCACTGTGTCTTCACCCACCCGCAAACCATACCGTTCCCTTGGCCTGTGTCGCCTCGTCCCCCCAAAACCACATTGTGTCCATTCCCTTACATCGTGCTCTTTCCCACTCTCCTGTCCCGCCTCCCCCCTCCCCCACTCCCACTGCGCGAGCCATGTCCCCTCGTTACTCCCCAGCCGCGCCAGCATAATCCCCCGAGTTGTGTTCCACACGGTACCCTCGCCACAGCCAGCCTGTCCGCACCACCTGGGCCACCTCTTTGTATTCCGTTTCAGGTCCGATACATGAAGATCATTGAGAAAAGTGGTTACCAGGCCCTGCCATGGGTTCGCTACATCACCCAGAGTGGCGGTAAGGCAGCCGGGCTCCCTGGGACGCTGGGGTCAAGGAGATCAAAAGGATGGTCTCGGGGCTTTGACCACGCTCTGGCTTGGAGGGCACCAAAGTTCAACAGGCCTGACCCCAGGCCTATCCTGTCTTTATCCCTGTGCCACCCTGGGCCTCAGTTTGGCCCATCTTTAAAATGGGGGCAGCTGCAGTTCTAGGGCACTGATCAGGTTTGGGCAAGGGAGTGAACGCATAGTACCCCCATCTGCACCTGGAAACGAGCTTGTTGCTATGGTTACTATCCCTGTGTTACAACCCCATTCTTGTCCTTGTTACATATCCATGGGTTGATCATGAGCACTGGGGTGGGGGATAGGTTGGGGGGAGGGCTTTCTGTCCGTTTCCTTTCCCCAATTCTGAGATGGTCTCTGCTCATTGTTTCCCTGCAGATTATCAACTTCGTACCAGCTAGGAGAGAGAAGAGGTGGGGCCTAGGCATGGGGCCTTCCCTCTCCCCAGGCTGGGACTGTAGACTTCCTGGGAGGAAGATGGGGGATGTGTGTGAGGGAAGGCCCCTGACTTAGCCGTTTCTTGCTCCCAGCACCCGGCATCGTCCCTGCCTTTCTCTCTACCCACAGGCTAGGGGGAACAGTCTCCCCACCTCCCTCTGCCTCCGGGCTCCCCACTCCTCCAATTTTATATGAAGAATAGAGGAGGGTCTTGAAGCCCCCCTCATGAGTGCCTTCTTGCAGTGACCTGCCTTAGGGGTGTCGGGGCTCCTCCTTCACAGCTGCTGAGCCCAGAGGCCACCCTGGCCCACCCTGAGTTTTAGGATGGTATTAAAAAGAATGAATCTGGCTGCTGTGTATATTACTGACTGGGGACTGGGAATGCCAGGGACACCCCCCCCCCCCCCCCGAAGTGCCGGGATGGGGATGGGCAACACACATCCACTCCCTAGCCCCCGTCGTGGCATCTGCCCAACTCTTCTCCTTGGGCCCAGGCTCCAACCCGGCTCCCACACCACCGTCAGTTCCTCTTGCGGCCGCCAGAGGGCGCCTGTTAACTTCTAAGTCAGCTCGTGGGTCTCAGAACCTTCCCACAAGCTTCCTGTGTTAAAAGTAAAAGTCAAGCGCTCGCCGCAGTACCCGAGCCTGATCTGCGCTACCCCTCCTCCTCACTTAGCTGCCTTCACCTTCTCCCACTCTCCTCCTCTAGACCTCACGCTTCCTGTGCACAAGTGCGCTCCCACCTGGGCCTTTGTGGCTCTAATGCCCTTCACCTGGCATGCTTTTCCCCAGATAGTCACATGGCTCCTTCCCTTTCAGGTCGCACACGTCACCTCAGGGAGGCCCTCCCTGACCTATTTCAACGGCCTTCTTTTCCCAAGAGACTATAACTTACCCGTTTTATCACCTCCACAGAGTTTACCATTCTGAAAAGATTTAATTCCTGTCTTCTCCCAGCCTAAATGGTGGGGGTCCCGCAGCAGGAATCACCTGGCTGGCCCGCTCTCAATTGGGCGCCTAGTACCCAGAGGGTGCTCAGTAAATGTTTCAACGCAAGCATTTGCAAGAGTCGCCTCCGACCTCAGCTCTCTCGCCTCCCTGGCTCGTCCACGTGGCGGCCGCTCTGCAGCGTGAATTTGCCTTCGCCCCGGCCCTTGCTGTGCCGGGTTTGGCTCACTCTGAGCCAGAACGTGAGTCCTTCTCACCCACCCGATTTCCCCGTTTTATTTTCTTGGAGGTGCTTAACGCTCTTTAAAATTATGTAGTTGCCAGAATGTACGCTCCCCAGCGCCGAAAACGGTACCGGCACACACTGGGTGAGTGAATGAAATAAAACACTCTGAACATAGTAAGGGCTAATAAATGCTTATCGCGTGACTGAACGGTGGAACCCCGAACTGGGCTGCCCCAGCCTTGCCTCCCTTCCTCCCCGAGGTGCCGAGGTCCCGAAGCAACCCGCGCTACCCTGCCCCTGACCTTTCTCCCGCGGGTCAGTTAAACCGGCTTGTCTTTCCCGCCCGCCTGGCGAGTTTGAAAACCGAAAACCCCGCCATTGCCGGCGGTCCACCGGTCGCCGAGGCTCAGCCAATCAGGATAGGCACCGCCCAGGCCGGAGCGTAAATCTCCCCCCGGCGACGCGTTGCCATTGGTTGCCCTGGCCGCATGGGCGGGGCGCTGCCGGGTCGCGCGCCGGGCAACGCGGCTGGGCTACAGTGTAGCGAGTTCGTAAGAAAACAAATCCGCAGCGTTTGGGGCGGGGCCTCAAGCGCGCTATCTCCGCCCCCTGGCGGCCAGCTCAGCGGCGGCAGCCGCGGCGGCTCAGAACAGACCCCGCCCGTCGAGGAGGAGGAGGGAGGGTGAGTTGGGGGGAGACCCGGCCCCCAAGGGGCGGGCGCCGGGCCGGGCCCTGCGAGCCGCGGAGGGTTGGGCCCGGCTCCCAGCCCCTGGCGACCCGCTGGCCGACAGGGGGAGGAGCCCGCCGGCAGGGCGGGGGTCGCGCAGAGGGCCGACTAGTGTGCTGGGCTGGGAGCGTCGCGCAGGCCAGGTGCACCTCGGGGGAGATCTTAGGGCCAGCTCCAGTGGATTTCCCCACACTGACCGCGCCGGCGTGGGGCGGGGGGCTTCGCAGGTTGCCAGCGTCGACATGCTGCTGGAGGAGGTCCGCGCAGGCGACAGGCTAAGCGGGGCCGCGGCCCGAGGCGACGTGCAGGAGGTGCGCCGCCTTCTGCACCGTGAGCTGGTGCACCCCGATGCCCTGAACCGCTTCGGCAAGACGGCGCTGCAGGTGAGGCCCGGCTGGCCGGGAGCGACGGCGAGGCTGGGACCCCAGACCCTTTCCCTCAAGTCTCCTTGACCGCGGTGGTGGCTGACTGGGGGGGGGGGGGGGGGGCTCGGTCCTTTCCCCCTGGGGCGCTGTTGCTCCTTGATGTCTACTTTCGTGGGTGGGTGGTGGATGGAGTTAGGTTGGGGGAGGGGAGGACTTTCCATCTTCTCTGGAGGATTTCTTGTTTTCTGGGTGCAGAGGATTAATTTTCCCTAGGGAGGTTCTTATTCCGCGATGTGAGAGCAGCTTCTTTGGATCCCGGCTTCATAGGACTGGCTCTTGTTTCTTGGAACTTCTGTGGGGGGATCCAATCACTGGAAGGAGGGATTCATGTTTCCAGGGGTTCCCTATTTTCTGGAGGGTTCTCTGAGATGTATCCAGTTATTTGGGTAACTCTCCATTCCTGTTTGGGTGTGTGTGTGTGTGTGTGTGTGTGTGTGTGTGTGTGTGTGTTTGTTTCCAGATTCCTAGTATATTAAGGGAAGTCCTAAGTGGGGCACAGTTACACGTTGCATGGGCATCCTTATTCCCTGGGGGGCATTTTACAGGGGGAACCCTATTTCTTCAGGGCAAGTACCCTGGGGTTTCAAATTCCCTGGGCATCTTTCCCTTGAGTTTGCTATCCAAGTTCTTTGGAGCAGTTCTCATTCTATGAGGCCTATTTCTGGGGGTGGGGGAGGGGTCATATTTCCTAGCGATTTCCCATATGGGATGGGGCATATCTCTGCTTCCTTGGGGAGGGTCTTAGGTTTCTCGAACGTTTCCTTGGAGGCTATTCCCTACGTGGTTTTCTTATCCTTAGGGGGGTGACCAGTTTCTTCGGGGTCCCTATTCCAAGGAGACGTCTTTCTCTGGGGTATCAAACAACCGCCTGAGAGCTTGTGTTCCCTGGTGTGTCCCCATTCTTTAGAAAAGCTCTAGTGTTCCCCATTCTTGAATGACCCCTCTCTACAGTGACCCCTTTTCCTGGAACCTCTCCCTTGAGGACCCCTCACTCTCTGCCCCCACACAGGTCATGATGTTTGGAAGCTCCACCATTGCGTTGGAACTTCTCAAGCAAGGTGCCAGCCCCAATGTCCAGGACACCTCCGGCACCACTCCAGCCCATGATGCGGCACGCACTGGATTCCTGGACACCCTGAAGGTTTTGGTAGAGCATGGTGCTGATGTCAACGTGCCTGACGGCACCGGGGCACTCCCCATCCATCTGGCGGTGCGAGAGGGCCACACCGCTGTGGTCAGCTTCCTGGCTTCTGAGTCTGATCTCCATCACAGGGACGCCAGGGGGCTCACGCCCCTGGAGCTGGCACAGGGGATAGGGGCCCAGGATCTCATGGACATACTGCAGGGGCACTCGGTGGTACTGCTGTGACCCGGGGCGCCCACTGCAGCAACCGGACCCAACAGGGTTCTGTGTCAAAAGAGGAGGAAAGAAACACTTTCTCCCCTCACTCCTTCTGCCCCCTGTCAAAAGGGGAGGGGCACCAGTTTGTGGCTTGTTGGTGTTGATTTGTGGGGTGTGTGTGTTTGAGGGACATTTCTCATTTGTTTTTCTCACCCCTTTTGATGTGTTGGGCAGAGAAGGGCTCCTGCAGGCAACAGCCGTCTAAACGGTTCAGTTTTCTCTGCGCCTCAGATTGCTGGGGCTGCAGACGCCCAAGGGCAGAGCGTTTAAAGCCCCAGCCCGAGTGAGGTCATCGCTTCCAGGGCTCCTGGAACCTGGCGACCTTGGCTAGCTGTACCCAGAGACAGACCTCAAATGTGCACACTGCTTTCAAGCATGGGGGGAGGGGGGAGTGTTTAAAATCAATAGAAGGGTAGTATGAGTTCATATTTTGTTGGAAACTTGTTTTTCAGTCTCTTGTACAGCGTTAAAAAAAGATTCTATTTATTAAGCTTTATGGAAAAATATTGTTGTGTGATAATTTAATGTTTTTACCCATTAAATTAAGACTTGTGCATGATCACAGAGCTGGTGGCTTCTGATTTTTGAGTCTGCGATGGAGAGTCGCACGTCCAGTATGTTTGTGGGGGGTGGGCACGGGGGTCGCATATCGTGGATACTTTGGGGGAGGGGAGAGAGTGGTAATTCCCAGGGTGACAGAGGTGAGTGTGCTGGGTGGGGCAGCGGTTTACGCTGTCGGAACGGAAGGGAGGCAGGAAACCGCGAGTGGAGAAAGGGCCCCCAGATGTCAGCTGGGTGCCGGGAGCCCGGGAGTGGTGGGGGGGGAGGGAGGGGGGGGCGATGGCTGTAGTCTGACCCACAGAGGCGTGACCCGCGGGCGGGGACTGCGGTCGGGTGGCGTAAGGGATCCCGGAAAGACTGGGGGAGGGATTAGGGGCGGCCTGCGAGGCTCCGCCTCCTTTAAGGCCTGCCGAGGCTGGGGCTGAGGGTAGCCCCACCCCCTTGGGACACTCGCCACACGCGTGCGCAGTGGGTCGCAGAGCCGCCATGCCGGAACCGCGCGGGTCGTCACCCCTTCGGGTAAACGCGGCGTTTGCCGCGCGGTACGGCCGCTACCGGGAGCGCGAGGAGCTGCAGCGGCGTGAGTGCGGGGCGCATGCGCGCGGGGCGGCGGCGCGGACAGGGTCGTCGGGAAGCGGGGATTGATCTGGTCTTCCAAGCCGATCTGTGAGGGGCTCTCATCTGCCCCGCAGTTAAAGATCGCTACGGGGACCGAGACAGCGGCGGCGACTCCAGCTCTGAGTCCGACTCTGGCGACGAGCGCGTGGTGAGCTTTCTCACTCCGGCCCCGTACTTTCGCGAAGCATCCAAGCTCCCCACCGCACCCCTATCCTGATATGCAGAGGGTGGCTAGTCTCCAGCCCCCTTCCACCCTACGGGAGCGTCCAACGTCCTTTTTCTAATCCCATGGACGACACACAGCGCCCTCCCCATCCCCACGGGGTGGCCCAATGCCCCCCTACTTCCTCTCTCTCGCCACGCACGATCCACCTGCCTATCCTGATGTGAGGAGCGACGGCTGTGTCCATTTCCTCATCCCCAAGAATTTAACCATTTGTCAGTCCCCGAAGTGGGACATCTCTTTGCCCCATGGGACGCTCGGCCTCTCACATCAGCCCTGATCTTCGGGGCCTCGCTGTGCAACCCAGCCCCTGCTTGCTGTCCCACACATGCGCCCTCTCTGCTCACCTGCCCCGCTGTCCATCCTTTGTCCTCAGGAAGTATCCTCCCCTTGCCCGCCCCCTTCCCCTGTCTCAGATCCTGTACCTGTGTGGCCTGCCCCTGCCCACCCCCAAAAGGCGCCCTCTTCCTCCTCCACCTCTTTGCTGTCTTCCGACCACCCCTCATACCCACCCTGGAGCCCCCTACCTGCCTCTGTCCAGCTGGATCCCTTCTCCAGCCTCCTAATGTATACCCCTCCCTCCACCCTAATTTCCACAGGCTCACAGCCCACCTGCCCCTCTTACTTAGTGTCCCCTAGCCTCCGCCAAGGCTCTCCCCATCTCCTTTCTGAAGTCTGTTCCTGATCCTTTTCATGCCTTAGGAATTTGATCCCCAGCAAGAACGTGACTTTTACAGGACTCTCTCCCTGTTGAAGAAGAAGGACCCCCGCATTTACCAGAAAGATGCCACCTTCTATCAGAGAACAGGTCTGGGGCTGCTCATCCCTACGGCCCAGGCTCCCCACTGCCTTACTGGCTTTTGTGACTACTTAATGAACCCTTATATGTTATATGTTCTAGGTCTGCAGTGCATAGCAGAGTGTTTTAGGTTATTACTTGCTGTTAATAACAACTGTGTGCTTAGCACTGTTCAGAGCATGAATTACTCACTGAATGAGCGGAGTAGGAGCCAGCTACTACTGATGTAGTATAAGTGTGATACCTGTCTCACAGCTGGGAACTGGTGGCTCGGGGATTTGAAACCTTGGGGGTGTCCTGGCCCAAGCCCTGTGAGATTCTCTGCCTGGGAAAGGAAGGGGGCTGTGAGTGATGGCAGATGTCTCTGGCAACCCGATAGTATCCTCCTCGGAGAGTGAGGAAGCGCCAGCAGCCAAGGAGAAACAAAAGAAGATGCGGCCCATGTACCTGAAGGACTACGAAAGGAAGGTTATCTTGGAGAAAGAAGGGTGAGGAGAGACCTTGACTCCCCACTCGTTCCCCCCCCAGTCTTCCCAGGGCAGGCAGACAGGCACATGGGAGTCTTAGAAGCAAGGGTGGAAAGAAGCTGGCAGAGACTCGCCGGGATTGAGGGGACCCCAGAGAACAGCATCGTCAGTGACTCACCTGTACCCCACTGCCCCCCAACCGCTGCTCTAACAGCTGCCCGCCCCATAGGGACAGACGAGCCATGGGGAGTCTGTTCTGAAAGCCCCATTCTTCCTTGCGCAGCAAATATATCGATGAGGAAAATTCAGATGAGGAGACCTCCAATCAGAGATTCCAGGTCGGTGGGGTGGAGGCCTGGTCGGGGGCTGAGGGGCTTGGGGCTGGGCCTGAGGCCTGTGTCACTCTCTCTGCAGCAGATCTCGTCAAAAAGTTACATAGAAGAGCAGAAACAGCTCAAGGAAAGGTGAGCCTGGGCGGATTGAGTGGCCAAATGGATAGGACTGGCGCCACAGGATCGGACAGGCCTGCGTTCAAATCCAGCTGTGGTACTTCATGGCTGTGTGCCCTTGGGCACGTGTCTTAGTCTTTCCGTGCCTCAGTTTCTCCATCTGTTAAATGGGGTTGACGATGCTCTCTGGGTCACAGTACTGCTCTGAGCTTGTTGTGGAGGGCTCAGGACTCCGTAAATGGGGTTAATGCTGGGACTGTGGGCAGAGACCAGCCTGCATATCCTGAGGCTTATTCTCTCACGTGGGCAGCTTCCGGGCTTTTGTGGAAGACAGCGAGAGTGAGGACAGTGCCGGGGAGGGTGGCTCCGGGTTGCTGCAGAAACGCGCTAAAACCAGGGAGGAGAAGGTAAGTGCTGGGGCCTGGATGGACCAAGGTTGGGGGGTGCTGCTGACAGGAAGGGGTCCCCAGACCCTCAGTGCTGGCCTACCCTCAGGCCCAGGAGGATGCGGACTACGTGGAGTGGCTGAAGGGGCAGAAGGAGATTCACAACACTGATACCCTGCAAGAACTGGTGAGTTCTCGTGTCTATTCCGTTTCCAGCCTTTTTCTGGAAACGAATCCTTGAGGGAGTAGTCAAGAGCACTTAGTCTGAAGGTGGGGTGTGCCCCTCTCTGGGCGCCAGTTTCTATTTCTATAAAATGGGGATTATCTCCTCTAGTTTATAGGCTGGCCGTGAAGTGTCAGTTACTTAAATCTACATGGTGTCCATGCCTACCTCCTTCCCGGCCCACAAGTCCCTGACCTGTGTCCTGTCTGCCCCCCCCCCACCCCAGACCCACCTCAAAGAATATTGGAACGACCCAGAGCTAGATGAAGGCGAGCGGTTCCTGCGAGATTATATTCTTAACAAACACTATGAGGAGGAGGAGGAGGAGGGCGAGGAGGAAGAAGAGGAGGAGGAGGAAGCGTGAGTAACCATGCCCCCAGGGGCCTGGAGCCAAGCCAGCCAGAAAGCAAAGGGCACCGGCTGTTTACTTTTTTGCACAGACGGTAGCAGAGGTCTTGTTCTGTGAGGAAGAGCGGTGGGGCGAGGGGCATGGGGTCTGGAGCTAGGTGGCCTTGTCGTTAGACATTGTCCCCGGGTTCCCCATCTGTCAAATGGGGGTGCCTCGAAAGTAGGGATCTTTTTTTAAGTTGGTTTATTTATTTTGAGAGAGGAGAGAGAGAGAGAGGGAGAGGGAGAGAGTGTGCACACAGGCAGCAGAGGGGCAGACAGAGGGATTGAGAGAGGTTCCTAAGCCGGTTCTGCGCTGTCAGCACAGAGCCCGATGTGGGGCTCGAACTCACGAACCGTAAGATCATGACCTGAGCCGAAATCAAGAGTCGGACGCTTAACCAACCAAACCACCCTGGTGCCCCAAAAGTGGGGTTCTTAGGAGGAGGCAATGAGTTCACACAGCTAGTACACAGGAGTGCAGGGGCTCGGCTGACCCCCAGCCCTGCCCCATCTCGTCCCTCAGGGGCCCCAGCCTCCCCGTCCAGCTGGCCGTGGAGGATTCCTCGGATGAGGGGGAGCTGTTTCTGAAGAAGCAGGAGGACTTTGAGCACAAATACAACTTCCGCTTCGAGGAGCCGGACTCGGCCTCGGTGCGTGGCCAGGGGGGGCGCCGAGCAGGACCCGGCCCTTGGGGCCCAGGCCGGGAGAGCCCAGAGTCATCTCTGTGGCCCTTTCTGGGCTCCCTTGCCGCCCACAGGTCAAGACCTACCCTCGAAGCATCGCGTCCTCTGTGCGCCGCGAGGACAAGCGCAGGAAGGAGCGGAGAGAGGAGACGAGGCAGCGAAAGAAGAGGGTGAGCGTGGGGCTGTCAGGCCGGGGAGGGCTGCCAGCTCCGCGGGAGAGCCCACGCCCTCCCTCTCTCCCTGGCCTGTCACCCGCAGGAGAAAGCGAAGAAGCAGGAGGAGCTCAAGCAGCTGAAGAACCTGAAGAGGAAGGAGATCCTGGCCAAGCTGGAGAGGCTGCGGCAGGTCACAGGCAATGAGACACTGGGCTTCGAGGAGAAGGACCTGGAGGACGACTTTGATCCTACCCAGCATGACCAGCTCATGCAGGTGCGGCCCCTGCACCCCACCCCCGCCACGCAGTGCTTGGGACAGGGCTCTGGAATCAGTGGTTGTTTCCCGGCTGTGTGACCTCTGAGAAGTGACTCGATCTCTCTGAGCGTGTGTCCCTGTCTGTAAAGTGAGCTCAGCCATACCGTCTACCTCAGGGCTGTTGTAAGGACGGCCTAAGAGGAGTACGTGTAAACATTGGTAATGCTCAAGGAACGGGGTGGTTGTGTTTCCTTTCGTCTTGTTGCCGTTGATGTTTATTGTTGGGTTAGAGGGGACATAGTGTCTGTCAGGCCATGGGAACAGGCGACAGGGCCTTATGAGGAAAGCCGCGGGGACCCCGGGAGCCCCAAAGAGGCCCCTGACCAAGCCTCGGAGGCCAGGGAAGGAGACTGAGGACGCGTAGGCTTCAGTTTCCTCAGTAGAATGGAGGTAGTTTCTGTCCCTTGGGGTGTTTGTGAGAATGCAGCAAGATGCAGCCCAGCATTGGGCATACAGTAGGGGCTTAATAAGTGACACCGTAAGCAATACCTGCCTTTGCCAGGTGCCCACTGGGTGCTGGGGTTCCAGCAGGGGCCCAACGGCCTCGGAGCTCATGTAACGGCAAGAGCCAATCTGATGGTCACTGAGCATCAGGCGACATAGTGGTCGCTGCTCTCCCAGAGCTCCCAGTCTGATGGCAGGCACTTAACTGTACAGTGAGTGCCCCCAGGGATCAGAGTGGTGATGGGCGGTGTGCAGGGGGAGGTGGGGTATTCAGGGAGTCCCTGATCGGCTTTGGCAGGTGTGGTGGTGAGCGGGTTGAGGGCAGGCAGCGGAGACCGGAGGCCTGAGCAGCAGTTAGGCAGCCAGGGAGGGGGTACTGCAGGCGCAAAGGCCTGTGGGAGGGAAAGAACCGCGGCTCGTTGGAACAGAATCAGGGGGATTGGGGCCTGGAGGGGCCTGGGCACACAGGCAGCAGCTAGGCCTTGAGGGTGCTGGGAGCCATGTAAGGTGCAGGAATGAAACTGTCTGGGGGGAGAGGCCTTACCGATCCCTCCTGGCTCTGACCCCACAGAGATGTTTTGGGGACGAGTACTATGGCACCACGGAGGAGGAGAAGCCGCAATTTGAGGAAGAGGAAGGGCTTGAAGGTGAGGTCACGGGGGGGGGGGGGGGGGCACCAGCTGGGGGAGTGGCTGGGTCTCAAGTCCAAAGTCCCACCCTGACCCCCTACCCTGTCTCCTTTGGAAGCAGATGACTGGAACTGGGACACATGGGCTGGGCCCGAGCAGGGTGGAGCTTGGAGCCAGCAGGAACCGCACTGCGAGGACCCCGACTTCAATGTAGGTGCCCAGGGTGGAGGGGGACCTGGGGGTGTGTGGGGTCCCCCCGGGGGCTGGCCTGACTTTTGCATCTTGGCAGATGGATGCTGACTACGACCCCAGCCAGCCGCGGAAAAAGCGGCGCGAGGCCCCCTTGACAGGCAAGAAGAAGCGCAAGTCGCCCTTCGCCACGGCGGTGGAGCAGGAAAAGCCCGTGTTCAACCCTGGTGAGGCCTGGGCTGCTGGCGGGGGGGGGGGGGGGGGGGGGGGGGGGGGGGGGGGGGCGGGCAGGGGCTCCGCGGGGCCCGGCACACCCTGGCAGCCTGGCTCCCTCCCCTCACAGGAGACAAGACGTTCGAGGAGTACCTGGATGAGTATTACCGGCTGGACTACGAGGACATCATTGACGATCTGCCCTGTCGCTTTAAGTACCGCACCGTGGTTCCCTGCGACTTCGGGCTGAGCACCGAGGAGGTGAGGCCCCAGAGGGGTGCCCGGCACAGGGGCAGGGGGGTGCCCCGGGGGCAAGAGGGAGTGTGGACCCCGCAGAGGTTGCAACACCCCTGCTCCCTCACCTTGAAAACAAGAGGCGTGTTAGCGCTGACAACACGAGTAATGTCACCTGCCTCCAGCGGCTGTGCCCACAGACACCCCTGTAAATAGTACTTTCCATTCTGTCACCGTATGTCTGCAGTTGGGTGGCCCTGGAAACAGATGGCCTGGATTCAAATCTTGCTTTGGTCACTCACCAGCTGCGTGACCTAGAACGCCGTGCCTCAGTTTCCCCACTTAAAACGGGCCTAATAACAGCCCCTACCTTGTGGCTACGGAGGTGAAATGAACGTGTGTGGCTCTCGGAACGGCATTTGTCCCTCAGCCGTGTGGCTGTGGGTGCTTGACTATGCATGGCCCTCAAAGCCAACGTTTATGGAGCTCATACCATCTGCATTTACTCAATCTGAATAGTTTCTAAGGGGCTTGCCCACCTTGTAGATGAGGAAACCGAGGCCTGGAGCTGGTAGGCTGGGCCTCATCTATAATTTGCACACCCGGTCATTAGCAGAGACCCTTGCCCTGTTCTGAGGCTGCTGGGACCCCTGGACCCCCAAACTGGGATCTTAAATCAGCCACTCCGTGGCCGTGTGACTATGGCAAGGATCTCCTTGATGGGCCTCAGTTTCCCCATCTGATGTCTCCTGCCAAAGACCTCTAGTGGCCTCCGCAGAAATCAGTCCTCTCCTGCTGTGGTGACATCCTGCTGAACTTGGGAGGAGCGTTACCCTGCTTTGAACAGTGAGGTGGCTAAGGCTCGGAGAGAGCCAGGCCGCCTACACCCCCCGACCCAGGGCTCAAACAGCAGGATCCCACCCTCCCTCCCTGTGTAGATCCTCGCTGCTGATGACAAAGAGCTGAACCGGTGGTGCTCCCTGAAGAAGACCTGCATGTACAGGTGACAGGTCGGGGCTGGGCCGGGTGTCCTGGGGGGCGGGGCGGCGGGCAGGCAGGTGAGCAGGCACGGGTCCCTCCCAGAGCGTCGGGCAATAGGCCTGTCTGCTGGGCATCCGCAGGTCAGAGCAAGAGGAGTTGCAGGACAAGAGGGCATACAGCCAGAAGGCCCAGAACTCCTGGAAGAAGAGGCAGATCTTCAAGTCACTTTGCCCAGAGGGGTGAGTGTCACTGGCTGGAGGAGGGCGGGCTCAGGAGCCAGCTGGGCCTGGGTTCGAGTCTTGCTCGGTTAGCCATTTTGCTGCATGGCCCTGGGAATGGGGCTTCCTTTCTCTGATACCTGGGTTCAAATTCTGACTGGGCCACAGCTGTGTGACCTTGGGCAAGGCACTTGCCTTTTCTGGGCCTGTTTCCTCATTTTTAAAATGGGGGTAAAGATGGCTCATTTCTTACTGGGTTTTTGAGGATTAAGTGAATTCATTCATTTGAAGCGTTTAAAACAGAGTAAGTGCTATGTAGGTAGTGGTAGTATTAAGACCGTTATTTCCTGATCTATAAAGCAGGGGGGATAGGAGCTCACAGAGTTGATTTAAAGCTGAAATAAGCCCAGGTACCAGAATTATCAGCAATACAGTCCAGCCTCCGACTTCAGTAGAAAAGCCCCAGTTTTGGTGTCAGACTTGGGTTTGAATCTGAGGCAGGCCTGTGATTTGCTGCCTCGCTTCTCTGAACCTCTCCTTTCCTCATCTGTAAAATGGGAGATGTGTGCTCAGGAACAGGCCTGCCAGGCTTGGGCTGAGCCCCTGCTTTTCTCCTCAGGACGGAGACACTCACGGAAGCCACAGGGAAGCCACAGAGAGACAAAGCCGACCCTCCGGGGCAGCTGCTAGCACCTGATGGGGCCTGTGGGCAGCGGCCCCAGCCTGGGAGCCCCCCAGCACAGGAAGAGGCGGGTCCTGTGTCTCCCACCCAGAAGCCAGTCCCCCACAGGCGGAGGAGGGGCAAGAAGGCGCGTCTCCTGGGCCCCACCGTGACCCTGGGTGGCCGTGAGTTTAGCCGCCAGAGACTGCAGGCCTTTGGCCTCAACCCCAAACGGCTGCACTTCCGGCAGCTGGGCCGGCAGCGGAGGAAGCAACAGGGTCCCAAGAGCGGCCCCTGAGCTCCAGGGAGCAGGCAGGGGCCCTGGGGTTCCTCCTCTCCAATCGAGCTTGGGGACTGTGTAGACCCTGGTGTCTGCCTGTGGCCGAAGAAGTTGTGGAAGTGAGGCCTACCTAACACGCTTCCCCCAGCATCTCACCTTGAGACACGCCTTGGACCCCATCCCTTAAATGCTGGGCCCAGCCATAGCCACAGTCAAATTAAACGGCTTTATTAGCCCCCAGTGGCCACAGTTCCCCCCCCTCCCGTACCCCCCGTCCTTAGCAGGGTAGGGGCTTTGGGACCAGTGAGGGGCATGGGTGGTCCAGTGCAAACTACAGTACTTGAGTCAGGCCCTGAGTGGGTGTCCGGAAGCTCTCCCTCCCTGCCCTGTGAGGAGGGCCCAGCTGGCGGGAGGCCCATTGTCTGAATGGCCCCAGTTCAGAGCTTTCCTGGACTGGTCTCAGCTGCGCTTGTCAAGGGAGTGAGAAGGGGAAGACCCATCACCTCCCGATGTCAAGCTCCCACACCCAGCATGACATAAATAAAAAAATAAATAGTGCGCATCTTCTCCCCCAACCCCACCCGTCATAAAAACACAAAGTCGTCAGAACTTGGGCGTTTGGCCTTGAGGAGCCGCCCCGTGCGAGGGAGCCGCAGCGTCGGCTGGGAGAGCTGGGAGCAGAGGTCATCCAGGCTGTGGTCCTGAGCATGGCCCTCGGCCAGGGTGAACATGGGGTACCGCTCTGTGGCTGAGGAGCAGCTGAGGACCTGGAGGGAAGAGACAGAGAGAGAGAGAGAGAGAGAGAGGCTTAGCTCCAAACCATGTTAATTATCCTATAATTATCCCAATAGGTATATTTATCAGGTGCTTCCTGAGCTCAGCTCCCATCCCTCCGGGCAATGACCCAGGCCAGCCAATCAGCACCGTCCATTCCCTGGCCCCAGTGATTGGCCCAGTGTAACCAATGAACAGCAACCCTGTGATTTTTGCTGCATCTGCTGGGAAAGTGAGGCTTCCTTTCCACTGAACTGGGAGGTGGGTGCCCAGGAAGGCCGCCGGTGGCTACCTTTTGACACTATTATAAGGGTAAAGCCCTGATGGGGCTGTAGAGCCAGGGGATGGGGAGAGGCCCCACCACTTGAGCTCACGGGGGCAGCTCAAGCAACAATGCTCCTCACTTCTCCTTTTATGCCCTTCTTTTGCCTAATTGGTCATAGCTGGGCGTTAGTAGCTTGGGGACAGGATAACAATCTTGACAACACAGCCTGCAAGTAGCGCCCCCTGCCCCGCCCGTGTCTGCTGGACTCAAGATCTCTGTTCCTCTTCCACTCCCTCCTTGCCCCTTGCCCCCCACCCTCCCCTCCTCGCTCACCCTGGTCAGCTCTGAGCAGAGCGTCTCAAACTCCTTCTGGTCTCCAGCATAGAACCCCACCGTACAGCTTGGGTCCATCTTGGCAAAGGCCATCTTTCGGGGTGAGGTGCAGTGGAAGGACTGGGGCATAAGACGTGGGAAGCTTAGGGCCCCGGCTCCCTCCACGTTCCCCAGCCCCACCCCAGGGATCCCAGCCAGCTCACCTCCAGGGGGAAGTCAGCCTGACTGACATCCACAGTGGGCTGGCAGTAGTGGGGGTCCAGGTAGAGCAGGAAGTCATCTGCAAGGGTGGAGGCATGAGAGGGGCTGGGGAGGGGTAAGGTGGGGCAGGATGGAGTGGGAAGGGGTGGGCCTACCCTGGTAGCCGATGAAGTACAGTGAATGCCGTGGCTTGCCCCCCATGATGCCCAGGCACAGCTCTGAACGCAGGAGCTCCTGCAGGGAGGAAAGGGGGTGGAGGAGTGTGCTTTGGGCAGGTGCTGTCAGAGACAGTCCCTTGAGAAACACTTAGCAAAAGCCCCAGCCTGTTCTCATGGAGCAGACATTCTACTGTAGGAGACGAACAAGGAACAAGATGAGTAAGTTCTGTTGCCTCAGCGGGCAGTAACACTGGGAGAATAAAGGATGAAAGAGGGCTTTGCAATTTGAAATAAGGGGAATCAGAACGGCCTCACTAAAAGGTGCCGTTTCAGCAAAGACCTGAATGAAGTAAGGGAGGGAGTTAGGAGTGTATCTCTGCACAAAGAGCACTCCAAGCAGATGGAAGTGAGTGCAAAGGCCCTGGGGCAGGTGTGTTCTGAGAACAGTGGGGAGGCCTGTGTGGTTGGGGCAGAGTGAACTGAGAAGGATAGTGGGGGCAGATGAGGTCAAGGAACAGGGACACAGTGCAAAGCCTTGCAGGCTGTAGGAACAATTCTGGCCTTCATTCTGAGTGAAAACACCAGGGTTTTTCCGGCCTTGCCATTCCTTTTGCCTAGAGCACGCCTCTGCCTCCTCTCCTGCCTGCCCTGGCTGGAGAGGGGCTCTCCTAGGCTGCAGCCACCCCCGTCTGCCCTTCAGTGTTAGTTTTAGTCCCTGTAGAATCTACGGCGTAATGCCACAGCTGTCAGTGTGGTTTCAGATCCACTGTCTGACCTTCCCCACTCCCAGAGGGCACGAACGTTTGCCTGTTGGCCTCCAAGTCCTCAGCAGCTGGGACGGTGCTCGGCACATAGTAGGTGCTCGCAACCACTGAAGCAACAGACAGAGATGGGGGAAGCAGAAACACCCCAGCCGAGCTAACGAAGCCGGGGCAGTTCCCAGGGGAGGCTCGGTGGAACCTACCTTCACGCAGGGCACATACACAGGGTTGAGCGTCTCGCCACCCAGCCGCACCGGCACCAAGATGACCACAGACTTCCACTCAGCTGTGGGGTCCGGCCTGGCCACCAGGCGTGCCACATCTGCCTTGTACACTGGAAGGACGGCGCGGCAAGTCACGTTCTCGCCCACCCTTCAAGCCTCAGAGTGCGGCCCTCCCGAGGCCTATGTGGCCTCTCAGGGTCCTACTCCGGTCACCGGTGGAAAAGGATGTCTTTCTGGCGCCCCCCCCCCCAAATTCCCCCAGACAATCCCAGGGCCTCCAGGTAGGTGTCAACATCCCCATTTTACAGACAGGGCAATTGAGGCCCCGAGATTTCGATGAAGAACAGATAACCAGGAGGAGGCAGAGCACCTCCCCAGTTCCAGGCCTGGTTAGTCTTTACTTACTCAGAGCATGGGTTTGTCCAAATGGAAATGGCAACACCGAGCAGACTGCCCCTCAGCTGAATGTCCCTGTGTGTCCCTCCTCCTCGACTCCAATCCGCTGGTCCCCATTCTCCCACCTCCTCCCTTACTGCTAAGTAAGCCCCTGCCTGGCTCCCAGAAAAGTGGATTCGACCCTTCTGGAAACGCAGCTGCTATGGTCTGAATGCTTGTGTCTCCCCCCTCCAAAATTCAGATGTTGAAATTCTAATCCCCAGAGCGCCTGGGTGGCTCAGTCGGTTGAGCGTCCAGCTCTTGATTTCAGCTCGGGTCATGATCTTGCAGTCATGGGATAGACTCATGCATCAGGTTCCGTGCTGACACGGTGAGCCTGCTTGGGATTCTCTCTCTAGTCTCTCTGCCCCTCCCCCACTCGCACACACACATGCATTCTCTGTCAAAAATAAACATTAAAAAAAGTTGGCGGGGGGGGGGTGCCTGGGTGGCTCAGTGGGTCAAGCACCTGACTTCAACCCGGGTCATGATCTTACAGCTCGTGGGTTCGAGCCCCGCGTCGGGCTTTGTGCTGTCAGCTCAGAGCCTGGAGCCTGCTTCCGATTCTGTGTCTCCCTCTCTCTCTGCCCCTCCCCTGCTTGCGCTCTGTCTCTCTCTCTTAAAAAATAAAATAAACATTAAAAAAAAGAAGAAGAAGAAGACAAAGACGGAGAAGAAATTCTAATCCCTAAGGCGGTGGTATTAAGAGGTGGGGCCTTTGGGAGGCGACTAGGTCATGAAGGTGGAATCCTCATGATTGGGATTAGTGTCTTTATAAAAAAGACCTGAGAGAGCCCCTTCCACCATGTGGACACAGCAAAATGAACCAGGAAGTGGGTGCCCACCAGACACTGAATCTGCTGATGTCCTGATCTTGGACTTCCTAGCCCCCAGAACTATGAAAATAAATTCCCGTTATTTACAAGCCTCTATAGTCTGTGGCACTTCTGTTATAACAGCCCAAACAGAGTAAGATCGGGGTTGTCCGTGAAAATCAAACGTTGCCCAAATCTCTACAATTCTGCATAAAAACGTATAGGTTTTGTAGATTCCCTGATACCAATCCACCGAGGCTCCTATTAATAAAAACCCTATCTAAACTGATCTGGAGGAGGGCGCCTGGGTGGCTCAGTCAATTAAGTGGCTAACTTCGGCTCAGGTCAGGTTGGTGAGTTAGAGCCCCCACGTCAGGCTGTGTGCTGACAGCTCAGAGCCTGGAGCCTGCTCAGATTCTGTGTCTGCCTCTCTCTCTGCCCCTCTCCCATTTGCACTCTGTCTCTCAAAAAAAAAAAATAAACATTAAAAAATTAATTAAAAAAAAAAGAATTCTTTAAGAATTATTTACAGAGTAGGAGTAAATTGGACCTGATGGAGGGAAGTCCTTATGTCCTTTATTCTATCACTTGTAGAGAAGCCCCTAAAGTTTCCTCTCCTGGTTCCAGAGGGAGTGGAGGGATCCTGAAGACCTTCCACTGTGTGGGCCTTGAATCCTTTCCAAGGGTCCCTCGGCCCCAGAACTGGTTTCAGCCTCTGAGGCAGGTTAAGTCCTAGCGACTGGCTCAGGGTGAGAACTCTGTGACCGTGGTTTCCGGTCTCTTACCTGTGCAGTCCTGAGAAACATACACCACCAGGCGGGTGACCTCTGAGCAGCTCTCCACAGCTTTCCTGGGGGTGAGAGGGAAGGCCTGAGTTCCTGGGGGAAACCCAGTGGTTCCCGTGTCCCCTGCAGCGGCCCTCACCTGAGTATGTGTGCCACCAGAGATGGCCCATACCAGTCACCCGCCTTCTTGCCTGAGCTCTGCCCAAGCTCCACCAGCCGGTGTAGACCAAAGGGGGCCTGGGGGTGGTCGGCGAACCAGGACACTATCTGCCGGTGCCGACGTTCCTGCTCCAGCTCGGGGGTGCCCTGGGCCCAGCGGGGGGGCATCCAGCGTGCAGGCCCGCGGTAACGGTTGGGAGAGGCCAACCCTGATGGCTCAGAGGGGCCCAGGCCTGAGGCCTCGGACCACGTCCAGTCTGGTGGGGATGGAGCACACAGTCAGACGGTGCCAGTGGGGGCCGGAGGGGGGCACGCTTCCCATCAGCTCATGCTTTACGTACAATTCTAAGGCTCCCAAGACGCCACGTTTCCCAACAATTTTCCCATTCCTGCAACTTACTTGATAAACTCTCACGCCCCCTCAAAACTTACTCGGCACACAATCTAACTTAACTGTAAACTTGTTTACAAACAAGCCCAACACCGCTGCCCTGTGCCGCCCTGTGCCCTTGGCGCTGCACTCCGAGGGGGCCCTTCCCTTCCCCCACTCACCTCTGGGCAGGAAGTGCAGCAGCAGGCCCTGTGCCAGCATCATCTGCCCGCTGCGAAGCATGCATCCCCAGCCACAGTCTGAGGTCAGGCAGCCTCCAGCGAGGGGCGGGAAGTCCCGGCGGTAGGTGAGCCACAGGCGGGAGACGAAATCACGCTGGAAACGCTGGATGTCACCTGCGAGAGCAGGCTTGTCAGCTGCCGTCAGGAACAGCCTTGGGGGCCTCCCTCAACCGCGGACCGGGGCCACCAGCTCACCCTCGCTCTCGAAGCGGTAGCGGCGGCCACAGAGGTGGACGCTGGAGATCTTGCTAAAGCTGGTCCGGCTTTTGACTGCCCAGCCTGGGGGGAGATGTGGGTGGGGCAGCACCCAGAGACTTGAAGCACCTGCTTCACAGCAACAGCGATTCTACTCCCCGGTCTGTGAAACGGAGACCATCCTAGGTCCTATCTCAGGGCTGGCACGGGGAAATCCATGCCACACTCCTCTCGGAGGGAGGCAGGGACCGTAGTAACGGCCACGTGAGTGTTTGCCATTAATTCGGGACGAATAAAGCAGTGCTGATTATTGTATCCGTTTTACAGAGGGGAAAAATGAAGGCACAGCAGAGCAAAGAAACCTTGCCCAAGGTCACACGGGAATGGAGACTTGAAAACACATTCCTTTTGGACCTGCTGCAGGTCCGCCCGGGGCAGGGCAGGGCAGGACAGGACAGGACAGGGCGGGGGACCCACAGGTGACTCACAAGAGGCGAGCAAAGGGTGGAACACTCGGAGGGCCAGCGTCTGGTTCTCCTGGACTCCCACCGACCTCGAGCATCCCCCCCCCCCCCCCCCCCCGCCAAGCCCAACCCCCGGCTGGCTCCTATCTCAGAACACAACCCCCGGGCCCGCCCCCTCCTCACCGTACTTGACGTTGTTCCAGGCCGTCAGGAACTTCGCCTTAAACTTGTCCACCTCGTCCGGCTCCCCAGGGGCGGTCCCAGGCGAGCCAAGAGCCGGGCCGCTGGCTCCAGAGGGCCCCAGGCCGTTGGGGTCCGGGACTCGGGGGCCCCGCGGCCTGCGGCCCTCGGGGCGGCGCGCGTCCTCCGGGCTCCCGCTCCGGTATTGCGCGGCGGCCGGCGACACGGAGTTCATGGGCGCGCCGGGAGGGCGGACGGAGGGCCCAGGTGGGGGCCGCGCGCGAGCGCCCGGGGTGGGGGCCGGGCCGCGGCGCCCAGGAAGGCGCTAGTCGGCCCCCGACGCGGCGGCCAGGCCCCCGGGCCCGGCGCGGGACGCTGTCACCTCCGCCGCCGCCGCCGCCATTTTAGCGGCCCTGGCCCCGGGAGCCGGGCGGGCGCGACACGGCCGGACGCCCCGCCCCGCCCGGCCCCGGTTCCGGGTGGCCGCACCGGGACCTCGGGCCGCGGCGCCTCCCCGCGGCGCCCCACGAGCACGCCCTGCCACCCTATCGCAGCGCCCAGGCGCGTCCGAGCCCCCCGCAGGCCCTTATCGGAGGCTCCAGAGTCGGGAAGCCCCGCCCCGGGCCCGCCCCGGCCCCGCCCCCGACGGCGCGCGGGGAAAGGCGGTCCAGGCGCGGCCGCCGCGCGTGTGTGCACCTGCCCGCGTCCCCCCCGCCAGAGCGCCCCTCCGCGGCCTGCGCATCCGAGACCCGCCTTGCTGTGGGGCCAAACCCGTGTGACGCCTCCTCCTCACTCCCCCAAACTACACCTCCGTGTGCCTCAGTTTCCTTAGGAGCAAAAGAGGGCCTCAAATACACACAACAACATTGGCGAATCTTCGTGATAATCCTGCGGAGGGAAAGAAGCCAGATAAAAAAAGAAGATATATACTCTCTGGTCCCATGTATATAAAACTCCAGAAAATGCAACTTCATCTCTAGTAGCCGAAAGCAGATCAGTTTCGGGGTGTCTGGGGGTGGGGCGGGGTGGCGAGAGGCTAGAGGGAGGGACCAAAAAGGGCTAGAATATACTTCTTGAGGTGGTGGATGTGTTTAGTATCTTGATCCCGGTGCTGGTTTTCAGGATGTGAAACTCATCGGATTGAACACTTGAAAGGTGTGTGGTATGATGTATGTCAGTTATACCTCAATAAAGTTGTAAAAAAAATTTCAATGCGTCTGACTCAGGAGTGTTAGGAGGATCAGCTGAGTTCATCCGTGTAAAGCACTTTAGCTTGACATTTGAGGCACAGTCAGGGCTCAGGGAAAACCCGATCGCGACCTCAAAGGCAGATGACAGCGGAGTGACCCTGTGAACCGCAGGGAGGGTGGCCTCTGGTGGCCAGTCCAAGGGCCCTGTCCCCAGCAGGCTGAAGGAAGGCGTGGGACATAAACAGCACGAAAAAAGACAGTCCCCTCCCTGACTTTCCCTCCCCTCTTCCATAACTACACCTGCCTTCAGTCACACCTGCCTCCTTTCTCAAACATGTGCAGTCCCACCCCAGGACCTTTGCTCTTGCCATTCCCCCTGCCCGCCTAGTTCTCTCATCCTGGGTATCTGCATGGCTCCTCCTGGACCTCTTTCAGGAATTTATTCAGATGTCATCCCAGCAGGCTGACTGTGCTCAAGATCTACCCCACGCCCACCTTTAGGCTCTTTTCCCATTCTCCATTCTATTTTTTTCCAGAGCAGCTACCACAACCTGACTGAGTCAGCTCAGGCTGCTGTAACAAATGCTGCAGACTGGGTGGGTTAAACAATAAACATTCCTTTCTCACGATTCTGGAGGATGGAAATGTGAGATCATGGTGCTGTGCAGAGAGAGAGAGAGAGAGAGAGAGAGAGAGAGAGAGAGAGAGAGATCTTGTCTCTTCTACATTTTTATAAGAGTATTAATCCCATCATGGAGTCTCCACCCTCAAGACCTCGTCTAACCCCTGATCACCTCCAAAGGCCCCACCTCCTAATGCCATCCCACTGGGGGTTAGAGTTTCAATCTATGCATTGGGCGGAGGGGCACAAACATTCAGCCCATAGCACTGATGATATAGATATAATTAGATATAGATATAGATATAGATATAGATAGATATAGATATAGTATATTTATGACCTCTGTCCCCACCGTGCCACGAGGCCATGGGTCTCTGTCCATCTTGTTCACTGCTGGCCCCTCAACACTCAGCATGTGGCCTGGTACACAACAGGGCTCAACAACACAGAAAGTGCAACAAATAACGTGGAATGGAAAGGAGAACTTGTTGTGGGGGACAGCTGGGTTGTGGGGCTACAGGTGACCCCCCTCTGTTTGACCTGGTGCCTGACCACCCCCAAGCCGGTTCCTTGGAGGAGGGGGGTGTTTTATGGTGTGGCCCTCGATTCCTTGCCCTTCATCCCCCTTCCCAATGAGTACCACCACATCATCTCCCTGCCTGGGTCTGTGTCCCCATCCTGGGGGCCAGCCTCCACATCTGTGCCCCTTGGAATGTCTCTCAGGCTCCCCAGGCTCTGTGTGTCCCTAATTGACCCTGCATTTCACTCGCACTGGCTTTTCCTCCCATACCCTTGCTCCACCCCCACCCGCAGCCTCCATCACCTCCCTTACCAGGATCCGTCAGTCCACTTCATAACCTGTCTTCAGTTGTCCTCATACTCCCAAAGCAGCACAATAGTCATGGCCACCTAGGCAGATGCTGCAGTGTGACCTCGCCTCTCAACACCTCAGTTTCCTCATCTGCCAAATGGGCTAGTAATAGTCCCTAATTCCTAGGGTATTGGAGAAGGATGAAATGAATATGCAGAATGCTAGGAACTGGCTCACAGCAGGAGCACCTGGGTGGCTCAGTCCTTTAAGCATCCGAGTTCAGCCCAGGTCATGAAACCCCCCTTTGTGGGTTCGAGCCCCGCGTCTGGCTCTGTGCTGACAGCTCGGAGCCTGGAGCCTGCTTCTGATTCTCTCTCTCCCTCTGCCCCTCCCCTGCTTGCACTCTGTCTCTCTGTCTCCCCCAAATAAATAAATATTAAAAAAAAAAAAAAAGAACTGGCTCACAGCAGCCACCACTTCAGTGTGAACTGTTGCTATTGTCCTTTTTTTTTTTTTTTTTTTTTTTTTTTAGCAGGGAAAGGGCAGAGGAAAAAGAGGAAATCTCAAGCAGGCTCCACACTCAGCACACTCAGGGCTGGGTCACGCGGCCCTGGGATCATGACCAGAGCTGAAATCAAGAGTCAGACACTCAACCAACCGAGCCACCCGGGGGCCTCCACTATTGTCATTCTTATTCATCACTGCCCTCCCACGTCTGGCCCCCATCACCAAGTGTCCACAGGCCAATTCTGACTCCTCTAGTCTCCACAACAGCTAGAAGAACCTATCTATTTATCAAGTTATTTTTTAAATGTTTTGTTTATTTTTTGACAGAGAGCAAGGAGGAGGGACAGAGAGAAAGGGGGACAGAGGATCCGAAGCAGGCTCCAGGCTGACAGCGGTGAGCGCATGTGGGGCTCGAACTCACACACCAGGAGATCATGACTTTGGCTGAAGTTGGACACCCATCCGATTGAGCCACTCAGGTGTCCCAAGATATTTTTCTTAAGTTTATTTATTTATTTTGAGAGAGAGACAGATAACAAGCAGGGGAAGGGCAGAGAGAGAGAGAGAGAGAGAGAGAGAGAGAGAGAGGAAGAGAGAATCCCAAGCAGGCTGTGCTGTCAGTGTAGAGCCCGACACAGGGCTCCATCTGATGAACCATGAGATCATGACCTGAGCCAAAATCAAGAGTTGGATGCTTGGGGCATCTGGGTAGCTAGTCGGTTAAGTGGCCAACTTCAGCTCAGGTCATGATCTCATGTTTCGTGAGTTCAAGCCCCACGTCCGGCTCTGCTGACAGCTCAGAGCCTGGAGCCTGCTTTGGATTCTGTGTCTCCCTCTCTCTCTTCCCCTCTCCCGCTCACACTCTCTCTCTTAAAATAATAAATAAACATTTAAAAAATAATAAAAATGGACACAGGATCTCAATAGATATTTTTCCAAAGAAGACATACAAATGGCCAACAGGTACATGAAAATGCACCCAACACCATTAATCGTAAGGGAAACACAAATCAAAACCACAATGAGATATCACCTCACACTTGTTAGAATGGCTATTATAGGGGCACCCGGCTGGCTCAGTCAGTAGAGCACACGACTCTTGATCTCAGGGCTGTGAGTTCGAGCCCCACATTGGGTGTAGACATTACTTAAAGTATAAAATCTTATTAAAAACAATAATGGCTATTATAAAAAGGATAACAAGGGGCGCTCGGATGGCTCGGTCAGTTAAGTGGCCGACTTTGGCTCAGGTCATGGTCTCGCGGTTCATGAGTTCGAGCCCCTCATCAGGCTCTGTGCTGACAGCTCAGATTCTGTGTCTCCCTCTCTCTGCCCCTCCCCTGCTCACACTCTGTCTCTGTCTTCTGTCTTTCTGTCTCTCTCAAAAATAAACATTAAAAAAAAAAAGGTAACAAGGGTTGGTGAGGTTGTAGATAAAAGGGAACCCTCACGCACTGTGGGTGGGAATGTTATGTTGGGGCAGCCGCTCTGGAAAACAGTATTGAGGATCCTCAAAAAATTAAGACGTAAGCTACCAGCTGACCCAGCAATCCCACTTCTGGGTATTTATCCAAAGGAAATGCGAACAAGATCTCGAAGAGATCTCTGCACTCCCTGTCACTGCGGGATTATTTATAGTAGTCAAGACCTGGAAACAATCTAACTGTCCCTTCGTGGTTGAAGAGAGAAGAAAAATGTGGTGTTTCTACACAAATAATGGAACATTACTCAGCCTTAATCCTGCCTTTTGAAACAACATGGATAGACCCTGAGGGCATTATGCTAAGTGAACTAAATCAGATGGAGAAAAACAAATACTGCATATGATCTCCCTTATATGGGGAATCTGAAAAAAGACCAAACATGGGGCACCTGGTGGGCTCAGTCATTGGAGCATGAGACTCTTGATCTCGGGGTTGTAAATTTGAGCCCCATGTGGGTATACAGATTGCTTAAAAATTAAAAAAAAATCCTAAAAAAAAAAAAAAAAAGCCTTAAGGGGTGGCTGGGTGGCTCAGTCAGTTGAGCGTTCGATTCTTGTTGATTGTGGCTCAGGTCATGATCCAGGGGTTGCGAGACTGAGCTAGCTTGAGATTCTCTCTCTCTCCTGCTCTGCCCCTCTCCCCCACTAATGCTCTCTCTCTCTCTAAAGAAAATTTAAAACAATAAAAAACAAAAGCCTGAACAACAAAGAAAGAAACAACAACAAAATGAGATCATAGATACAGAAAACAGACTGGTAACTGCCGGAGGCAAAGGGTAGGGGTGAGGAAATGTGTGAAGGGAGTCAAATGGTACAAACTTCCAGTTATAAGATAAATAATTTCCTGGGGGATGTAATGTACAGCATGGTGAATACAGTTAACAATACTGTAGGGGCGCCTGGCTGGCTCAGTCAGTTAAGCAACCGACTCTTGATTTCGGCTCAGGTCGTGAGCTCACAGTTCGTGGGATCGAGCCCCATGTCGGGCTCTGTACTGACAGCTCGGAGCCTGCTTGGGATTCTCTCTCTCTGTCCTTCCCCACTCACATCTGTCTCTCTCTCTCTGTCTCTCTTAAAAGTAAACAACCTTAAAAATAAAAAAACAATACTATATTATCTATTTGTAAGTTGCTATCTTAAAAGTTGTCATCATAACAAAAAGAATTTGTAACTATGTGAGGTGAAGGATATTAAGTAAATTTAGTGTGCTAATGATTTGGCAATATATACAAATATCAATTCATTATGTTGTACACTTGAAACTAATACAATGTTATATGTCCATTATATCTCAATAAAAACAAATAAAAAGAAACAGATAAAATTAGTTTTTTTATTGAGAGACAGAGGGCGCAAGTGAGCAAGGGCGAGGTGAGAGAGAGAGAGGCGGGGTTCACCCGATGAGGGGCTTGGGCTCACCCAATGCAGGATTCAAATTCACCAACCGTGAGATCATGACCTGAGCCGAAGTCAGATGCTTAACTGACTGAGCCACCCAGGTGCCTCCAAATTATTATTTTTAAAATTTTATTTTTAAGTAATCTCTATACCCAGTGTGGGGCTCAAACTCACACCCCCAAGATCAAGAGCCACGTGCTGTACTAACTGAGCCAGTCGGGTGCCCCAGGTAAAATTAATTTTAATAATACGTTTTAGAGGCGCCTGGTGGACTTCGGCTCAGGTCATGATCTCGCGGTTTGTGGGTTCGAGCCCCGCGTCGGGCTCTGTGCTGACAGCTCGGAGCCTGGAGCCGGCTTCGGATTCTGTGTCTCCCTCTCTCTCTCTGCCCCTCTCCTGCTCGCGCTCTGTCTCCCTCTCTCTCTCAAAATTAAATAAACATTTAAGCAATTGTTTTAAATAATAATACCTTTTATTTTAGCCGGTATACACAAAATATTATCATTTCAGCATGTACTCAGTATAAAAAAATATTATTGAGCTGTTTGACCTTTTTTGGTACTGCCTTCAAAATCCGCTGTGTACTTTACACCCTTAGCACATCTCAGTACAGACTGGCCATATTTCAGGTGTTCACCAGCCCCATGTGGCCGGTCGCTACTGTACTGGACAGTGAAGGAACTATAACCAGTTGGTCTCGTGGGTCCTTCCCTCGTGTCCACGGATCACCTCTGCCTGATTCAGGGATGACCACATCGAGCTGTTCCGCGCCCTCTCTGTATCTCCATCCGTGCTGGCCCTGCCCTTTGAACTCCTTCTTCTCCTCTCTGCCTCTGCCCTCCTCCCGCAAGCTCCCATCCCCTTAAGCCAGTCGCCAGGCACCCGAACCCCAGGAACCCTCCACTGGGCCACCCGAAACTAGTCTGGTTCCATCTGTGGCCACCGCCTCAGCCTCCAAATGCTAGCATTGTCAGAGGCCAGTCTGCCTTCTGGGCCGTATTGTCTCTCCCAGAGAGATATTTTGAAATCCTAAACCCAGGCACCTGTGGCTGTGACTTTATTTGGAACGAGGGTCTTGGCAGGTGTAATTAGTGAAGATACAGTCATACTGGATTAGGGCGGGCCCTGAATGCAAGACAACCAGTGTCCCTATAAGAGGAGACACAGGGGCACCTGGTGGGGGGGCGGGGCTCAGTTGGTTGAGTGTCTGACTTTGGCTCAGGTCGCGATCTCACGGTTTGTGGGTTTGAGCCCCATGTTGGGCTTTGCGCTGGTAGCATGGAGCCTGCTTCAGATTCTCTGTCTCCCTCTCCCTCTCAAAAATAAATACACGTTGAAAAAAAGAAGATGATGAGACAGAGAGACATAGACACCAGGGAGAAGGTCATGTGACCATAGAGGCGGCCATTGGAGTTATTCACCTGCAAACCAAACAATGCCAGCAACAGCCAGATGCTAGGGAAGAGGCAAGGAACGAGTCTCTCCTCTCCCCTGGGGCCTTCTGAGAGAGCACGGCCCTGCTGACACCTTGGCTTTGAACTCCTAGCTCCCAGAACTGTGGGAGGAGCCATTTCCATTTCAAGCCACCCTGTTTGTTATTTATTACAGTGGCCATGGGAAACTAATATAGCCTGTTGGTACCTCTCCCCTTCAGGCCTCAGTTTGCACATATCTGTTCTGAGGCCTGTCCTCACCTCCACTGGTCTAGGGCCCTTTATGTGTTCTCAGTCCCCCCTTGACCACAACTGTAATCATTCCTCATTGGCTGTGTCATTGCTCATTAATTCCGGTGCCCTGTGAGAGCAAAAGCCCCCCGGAGACAGGAGCTCTGACTGTCCTGCCTCTTCTTTCAAGACTGTCCATCATCCCTTGCCACGTGCCTGCCCCCAGAGCTAGCAAGGACAACGAGAGAAAACCAGACAACCCCACTCCCTCGTGTCTCTAGAGTTGGGACACGACTGATTCGCAGTAACTATTTGTTGAACGACTAAACGATCGCAGAACTTAGCCATCCTCAAAGCCTCCTCCCAGCTGTTTCTGAGTCTGCAGAGCTGGCTTCTCCAAGGTTCCAGATCAATTCCCTACTGACTTTACCTGTCTTAACTCACTTAACACTCAGTGCTACCCTATGAAGCAGGTACACTTATTATCCCCCTTTTGCAGATGAGGAAATAGAGGCTCTTGGGAATAGAGGTCATACAGATTATCCCCAGGGATAATCTTCATAGTCCCCAGGCATTGACAATTTAGAAAGCAGCCCAATAAATACACTGGCAAAAGATTTCAACAGGCTCTTCACAAAAGCAGATAAATGGATGCCAATAAGCACACAGAAGCATCTCAATGTCATTGGCCATCAGGTAAACGCAAAACAACATGACAGCCAGATAACACTACAAACCCATCAGAAGGGTGCAAATGAAAGAGACTGCCCAGACCCAGTGCTGGAGAAGACGCGGGGGAACAGGAACATGTAACTTACATGCCGCGTGTTGTATGTCAGTGACATCTCAGTAAAGTCGAAGGAACAAATCAGTATGGTCACGTTAGGGCACAAGATGGCCCTTGAGTGGAATTCAGTAAGGTAGGATTGTCTTCCGGTGACTGTATTTTGGTGTCAGTGCATGAATCTTATCGTGGGTCTCTCAGCAATTCCAAGGATGCCTCCGTGCCTCTCCACCCCGTTCCCATGCCCCTTCATGAAATACATCATGCCCCGGAAATCCCTCCCAGGCTGAGCAGTTGCTAGAATAAATTACACACTCTTGAAGAAAACTAAATCTGCGGATAGATGCTTTCTCACCATAGATCACTCTCCTTTGTCAAACATCCCTGCTTCCTTGTACTGTGCCGTGCTTCCTGTGTGAGAAAATGCTCTAGAAAGCTCTGCTCGTTGCTGCCTTTTCGGCTGAAAGGAGGTAACATTCTTCTTTCATTCAACAAATGTATCCCAGACATCTACTACGGGCCAGGCTCTGTCCCGGGGTCTCGGAGGTGGGATGCGGGCGATTGGTGATGAACTCATTGCACAAAGAATTTCACAGTTGGGGCGCCCGGGTGGCGCAGTCGGTTAAGCGTCCGACTTCGGCCAGGTCACGATCTCGCGGTCCGGGAGTTCGAGCCCCGCGTCGGGCGCTGGGCTGATGGCTCGGAGCCTGGAGCCTGCTTCCGGTTCTGTGTCTCCCTCTCTCTCTGCCCCTCCCCCGTTCATGCTCTGTCTCTCTCTGTCCCAAAAAATAAATAAAAACGTTGAAAAAAAAATTAAAAAAAAAAAAGAATTTCACAGTTATGATTGCAGTAAGGGTCATGTAGGAAAATACAAGCTTACAATCTGGGAGAGGAAGTGATCTAGTTATCTGGTTTAGGGGCTATGATCCGGGAGGACCTCTCTGAGGAGAGGCAGAGGAAGACACTGAGGAAGACACATTTAAGTCGGGCTTTATATTAGTATAGGTCAAGTTTCGTTGCAGTAACAAACAAGTCCAAAGCACAGTAGTTTAAGGAAACCAAAGTTTATCTCTCCCTCGTGTTACTCATTCTATATCAGCTGGCAGGGGCTCGGCTCCGCATGGTCATGCAGGGACTCGAGCTGAGGAGGCACCCACCATCCTGTGGCCGCACCATGTTGAACTCACTGCCTCAGCTGCTACAGGGACAAGAGGGAGACTGGAGAAGTGGGGGGCGGGGGGCTTTCCAACGCCGCTGGTCAGCAGTGACCGACGTAGAGAAGTGATGTATTTCATTTATTTATTTTTTATTTTTAAGACAATTTTTAAATATATATATATATTTAGTTTATTTTTATTTTGAGACAGAGAGAGAGAGCAAGCGAGACAGGGGTAGAGAGAGAGAGGGAAACAGAATCTCAGGCAGGCTCCACGCTGTCAGCTCAGAGCCCTATGTGGAACTCAAACTTACCAACCATGCAATCGTGACCTGAGCCGAAGTCAAGACTCTGACACTTAACTGACTGAGCCGCCCATGAACCCCTTAAATTTTATTTTATTTTGTTTTATTTTACTTTATTTTATTATTAAAAAAAATTTTTTAATGTTAACTTATTTTTTTTGAGACAGAGAGAGACAGAGTGTGAGTGGGGGGAGGGGCAGAGAGAGAGGGAGACACAGAATCCTAAGCAGGTTCTAGGCTCTGAGCTGTCGGCATAGAGCCTGATGAGGGGCTCAAACTCATGAACTAGGAGATCACGACCTGAGCCAAAGTCGGCTGCTCAACCGACTGAGCCACCCAGGTGCCCCTTTATTATTATAAAAAAAAATTTTTTTTTGACATTTATTTGTTTTCAAGAGACAGAGACAGAGCATGAGCAGGGGAGGGACAGAGACAGAGGGAGACACAGAATCTGAAACAGGCTCCAGGCTCTGAGCTGTCAGCACAGAGCCTGACATGGGGCTCGAACCCACTAACCGTGAGACCATGACCTGAATTAAAGTCAGATGCTTAACCTACTGAGCCACCCAGGCGCCCCTATTATTATTTTTTAATGTTTATTTTTGAGAGAGAGAGATAGCAAGCAGTGGAGGAACAGAGAGACAGAGGGAGACACAGAATCTGAAGCAGGCTTCAGGCTCCAAGCTTTCAGTGCAGAGCCTCATGTGGGGCTTGAACTCATGAACTGTGAGATCATGACCTGAGCCAAAGTCAGACGATTAACTGACTTTAGGGCCACCCAGGTGCCCCTAAATTTCTTTTTTAATGTTTTATTTTATTTGGGGGGGGGGGCAGGCAGAGCATGAGCAGGGGAGGGGCAGAGAGAGGGAGACACAACCTGAAGCAGATCCAGACTCTGAATTGTCAGCACAGAGCCTGATGCGGAACTCGAACTCACAGATTATGAGATCATGACCGGAGCCAAAGGTTGACGCTTAGCCGACTGAGCCATCCAGGCTCCCCGGAAGTGATGTATTTCATTTCCACTTGCATTTCAGTGGCCAAAATTAGTCAATGCAGTCACTGAATTGAATGGCCGTTCTCAGTCAATTGTTATTGGTTTACCCTACAAAAGTCCATCATGGGATGTAAAGGATGTGGAGGAATTAGCCAGAAAAAAGAAAGGAAGGAAATGCATTCCCCAGCACAAACAGCAAATTCAAAGACACCGGAAATAAAGAGACAGTAGGTCTACAGCTCCAAAATTCTGATAGAGAAGGATTTTTTTACCCAGACCACTATTTCCAGCCAAAACAGTGATCAAGTGTGAGGAGCCAATAAAGACATTTCAAAACCTGGAAGGGTTCAAAAATGTTATCTCCCACGTTCTTATAGTCTTAGAAAATTATTGCAGGATGCACTCCACCAAAACCAAGGGGGCAAACCAAGAAAAAAAGGAAGACACAAGAGTGAGGAAACGGGTGTCCCAATATAGGACATGAAGATAATTCCTGGGACAGGGGCAGGAGAAATTCTCCAGCACAAAGAACCCAGGAAGAAAACAGAATTCTACCTATAGATACATTATCTGGAAGACGCAATCATTTGGAAAGCTGAATTGAGGTGTATTGCCAGAACATCCAAGAAGGAAAAAAAAAAAAAAGCAAGAAAGAAATAGGTAATTATCTCCAGATGGATTAATTATACATCACAATAATTACACTTTCCAATTGTATCCTTCAAAGGGAAATGAAATTACATTTCCATAAAAAGCAATAAAAAGAATGTGAGCCACCGAGACACCAGGTGAATGCGTGTCTCGGATCCAGTTGATGACTCAGGGCACCACGTGATGGCCGGGAGGCATCTCAGACTCCACTGGAATAAACTGAACTCCACAAATGTAACTCCTGAGCTTTCTGACGCTCGGGGGCCTTGGCATCTCGGATGCCTGAAACCAACCTACCAAGGCTTGAGGACTCTCAGTGGCTTAAATGGAGGTGTCCATACAAATCTGGGATGACTCTGCCCCTCCAACCTGGCCAATCAGAGCAGTCCATCCCCTAGGCCTGGTGATTGGTTTGGTTGTGTCACGTGATCCTAGCTGGACCAATGAAGGAGAGACATCCCTTTCCAAGGGGGTGCCGTGTGGAAATAATGGGTCCAGGGTGCCCGACGGCGTCTCAGCCACCCAAAGGGGAGCCTGATGAGATGAAAACCTAGTTGAGCCAAGAGACAGCAAGTTAGATTCCGACGGACCCTGGAGCTTCTTGATCCAGCTCCGCCTAAAGTCACTGCAACTCCTAGACCCCTAGATTTTCAGTTACAGCAGCCTATTCCTTTCCTTCCTTTTCCTCACACGAATATGAGCTGTTTTTTAGTGGAACTCAGTTTTTTTTTTTTTTTTTTCCTGGAACTTCCAACTAAGCACATCCTGATAAATATAGCCCCTACTCAATGCTAGACATTGCACTAAAGAGTTGGCATGAACTTGGGGCGCCTAGGTGGCTCGATCTGTTGGGCGTCTGTCTGACTCTGGATTTCAGCTCAGATCGTGATCTCACGGTTTCGTGGGTTCGGACTGTGTCAGGCTCCGCATTGGCAGCGTGAAGCCTGCTTGGGATTCTTTCTCTCTCTCTCTCTCTCTCTCTCTCTCTCCCTCCCTCCCTCCCCTACTCACAATGACTCTCTCTCTCTCAAAATAAATAAACATAAAAAAATTATATATAAAAAAAGAGTTGACATGAACTGTTTTGTTGAACCCTATGAGAGAGGGAATAATCTGATGCCCATTTAACTGATGAGCAAATTGAGGCTCACAGAGGTGAATCCATCCACCCAAGATCATCAGAGCCAGGATTCCAGCCCCTGCCTGTCTGACCCCAAAGCCTGCCTCCGTTTGACCATGAGGAGAAGTTGCCAGATTTGGAGATTCAGAGGCAAGAACTATGCTGTGGGGTGAAGGGGAAAGAGCCAGATGCCAAAGGCCAGGACTCTTTGAACTTTCTTCAAAGAGCACCAAGGAGGAATGGAGGGTTGTGAGCAGGAGGACCGGAGGAAAGGTGGACTGCAGGGTGAACAACGGATCATTAAAAATAGTAACAAAAAAGGGGTGCCTGGGTGGCTCGGTCTGTTGAGCATCCAGCTCTCAGCTTCTGCTCAGGTCATGATCTCTCAGTTTGTGAGTTCGAGCCCCATGTCGGGCTCTGTGCTGACAGCTCGGAGCCTGAAGTCTGCTTCGGATTCTGTGTCTCCCTCTGTCTGCCTCTCCACTGCTTGCACTCTGTCCCTTGCAGGAGAAATAAAAATATATATCCACACAAAAAGCCTATACACGAAGATTCGTAGCATTTTTTTCCTAGCTAGCCAAAAAGGCAGAAACAACCCAAGTTCCATGAGTTGAACAGAAAAAAATATTGCGTATCTATACAACGACATCCTATTCAGCCATAAAAAGGGATGATGTACTGATTCATGCCACGACATGGATGAAACTCAAAAACGTGGGGCGCCTGGGTGGTGCGGTTGGGTAGGTGAACAGCTCTTGATCTCGGCTCAGATCGTGATCTCACAGTTTGTGAGTTTGAGCCCTGCATCGGGCTGTGCACTGATGGCAAAGAGCATGTTGGGGCTCTGTCTCTCCTCTATGCCCCTCCCCTGTTTGTGCTCTCTCTCTCTCAAAATAAATACATCTAAAAAATAAAAATAAAGAAACAAAAAAACGTTATGCTGAGTGAGAGAAGCAGCCAGACACAAAATATCAAATAGTGTATGACTCCATGCATATGAAATGCCAAGAAGAGACAAATCCTTGGAGATAGAGAGTAGATTAGTGGTTTCCAGGGGGTGGGAGGAGGGGAGAAATGAGAATATTGGCAATGTGTATGGAGTTTCCTTTTTTTAAAAATTTTTTTAAGTTTATTTTTGAGACAGTGAGAGACAGAGCGCAAGCGAGGGAGGGGCAGAGAGAGAGGGAGACACAGAAACCGAAACAGGCTCCAGGCTCCGAGCTGTCGGCACAGAGCCTGACGCGGGGCTCGAACCCACGAACTGTGAGATCGTGACCTGAGCTGAAGTCAGAAGCTCAACTGACTAGCCACCCAGGCGCCCCTGGAGTTTCCTTTTTGAGTGATAAATTATTCTAAAATTGGTTCTAGGGCTGCCTGGGTGGCTCAGTAGGTTAAGCGTCCAGCTCTCGATTTCGGTTCGGGTCATGATGTCACAGGTTCATGGGACTGAACCCCGTGTGGGGCTTGGTGCTGATGGTGCAGAGCCTGTTTGGGATTCTCTCTCCCTCTCTCTCTGCCCCTCACCCATGTGCTCTTTCCCTTTCTCTCTCTCTCAAAATAAAGAAATAAACTTTAGGGGCGCCTGGGTGGCTCAGTCGGTTGAGCGTCCGACTTCGGCTCGGTTCATGATCTCACGGTCTGTGAGTTCGAGCCCCGCGTCAGGCTCTGTGCCGACAGCTCAGAGCCTGGAGCCTGTTTTGGATTCTGTGTCTCCCTCTCTCTCTGACCCTCCCCCGTTCATGTTCTGTCTCTCTCTGTCTCAAAAAAATAAATAAATAAACATTAAAAAAAAAGAAATAAACTTTAAAAAATAAATTAAAAATAAAATAAAATTTGTTGTGGTTGTACTTATCCACTCTATGATACACTACGAAGCAGAGAAATATACACTTTAAATGGGTGAATTGTTCGGCATGCAAATTAGCATCTCAATAAAGCTGTTAAAACATAATATTTGACATTTACAGAGTGGTTTGCTCTGTCAGGTGAGGTGTTAACACTTTGCACCAATGACTGCATTCGTATTCACAAGATCACGGTGAGAAAGGCTCCATTTTACAGATGCAGAAACAGATCAGAGAGAGGTTTGGCAAGTTATATAGTGAGGTGGTGGTCAGATAGCAGAGGCTTGGCATTTCAGGCCACCAGACCTGACCCTTCTCTCACCCCCAATCCACCCCCACCTTCCCTGTACTTTCCTCCTCCTAAGCCAAGCTCCTAACCAACTGACTGATTCTAGTTTCTTTTACCCACCACACTCTTTGCAGCCCCCGGGCCTTTGCATGTGCTGATTGACTCCCTCTGCCCAGCTGTTCTTTCCCCCTTCCCTCCTGCCTAGCCTGTAAAATGAATGTCTAAGTGTGAGGGGGCAAGAAAGAGGAGGTGCTGACTCCCAGTTTCCAAGCCTAGGGCTTGGGAAGTGAGAGTTGCAAGGAGTTAGGGCACCTAGGGGGACTGCCTGGAGGGGAAAGATCAGGGCCTGCCTCCTCTGTCTCCTGGGGACTTGGATCCCAACCCTCATTAACCACTTTAGAAGTCCTTGGCCTGAATTTAACCCAAGCTGTAGCTGGGGCCACATGCCAAAAGAGGATGAGGTCAGCTTTTCCCCTGGGCAGTTCGCCAGGCCTGGGGTGAGCAGGTGAGGAGAGAGTCGTGTGGCTCTGCCCAAGTCCTGCCCACCATCTTGGCACAAGGTGAGGCCCCACCACCGAGCTCCCTTCTCCTCCCTTTCCCCACCAATTGAAAGTCTCTTCTGGGAACCTTTTAGAACCTTTCATAAGAACTACACGAATGCAGGGGCGCCTGGGCGGCTCAGTTGGTTGAGCGTCCAACTTCAGCTCAGGTCACGATCTCACCTTTCCCAAGTTCAAGCTCCAGATTGGGCCGACAGCATGGAACCTGCTTGGGATTCTCTGTCTCCCTCTCTCTGCTCCCCTCCTGCTCACGCTCTCTCTCTCAAAAATAAATAAACATTAAAAGAAAAAAAAAAAGCCTTAAGGGGCACCTGGGTAGGGCTCAAACCCACAAACCGTGAGATCATGACCTGAGCTGAAGTCAAGAGTCAGACTGAGCCACCCAGGCACCCCAATAAATTTCTTTTGTAAGAAATCAAGACCTGGGTGCTGAGTGTACTCGTGCTTTTTCTAGAATGTCAATGCTTCTGAACCTTCAGCAGACAGATCTAGGAAATATGTGAACTAACCCATGGATACACACACTGATATTTATTTTTATATCTACCTATTAAAATAAACATGTCATACTGTTAACCTAACCTCAGCCCAGCACCACATTGCTTGTTTTTTTGTTTTTGTTGTTTTTGTTTTTTTTAGATTTTTATTTTCAAGTAATCGCTACACCCAAGGTGGGGCTCAAACCCACAACCCTGCAATCAAGAGTCTTACGCTCCATGAACTGAGCCGCATTGCTCATTTGTAACTTCCTCCTGCAGCAGCATGAAACCTGGCTGTCCATATCTACAATATGAACTTATATGTTCAACCCTAGCACATAAACAGTTCTGGAATTGTTAACCTGGACCCCTGTGACCAACAAATTTGCCAACGAAGGCGCAAACTGTTTAGACAGTTGTTTGGGAAGCCTCTCCGCTAAGCAAAACGAGAGTGTGGTTGTGGGACAGAGGTGGTCCTCGAGCCTCCATTTTGAGATCCCCCCAAACCATGACTGCTCTGGTCTCCAGCCACGGGAAAGCTGTCAGTTTGCACCCCCTGCAGCCACATTCACGCCTCAGGATTGGTCTGAAGGGGGTGGAGAGGGCAGAAAGAGAACCCTGCTGTGGTCCTCCTATTCTCTAGGTGGGTGGGGGTCAGAAGGGACTGTGTTAGGAGCGCCTGGGTGGCTTCGGCTCAGGTCATGATCTCACGGTTCGTGAGTTCGAGCCCCACATCGGGCTCTGCACTGACAGCTCGGATGCTGGCTTCGGATTCTCTATCTCCCTCTCTCTCTGCCCCTCTCCGGCTTGTGCGCGCACCCTCTCTCAAAAATAAACATTTAAAAAAAGAAGAAGGAGGAGGGACCATATTAGGCATTTTGTCCCGTCCCAGGCACTGACTCTGCTTTGAGAGTGGGTGCAGACCAGGGTGGGGTGGCCCCCGTGTGCGAGGGCTCTGGTGGCAGAACCTGCTTGGTGGGTGAGCCCGCCCAGGCATGCATCAGGTGGGCGGGCTGTGGCAGGAGCTGGGAGGCCAGGGATGCCCTTCCCCTGGGAAGAAACCAGCCTTGGCAGGAGTGGGGGAGGGAAGGGTGGGCGCCCTTCCCCAGTGGGAATGGGCTGGGGGTGGTGTTGCCTGAGGCCCATGGGATCTGAACGGAGTCCCCTAATTCCTCCTTGGGGATACAGTGGTGACCAATAATCCCCAACATTTATTGCGCTTTCCCTGTATATCCTTGTTCTGTTCTAAATCATACCTTTCATCCTCAACAATATCCCTTAGAGTGGATACTGTTATTGACTCCATTTCACAGATGAGGCCACCGAGGCTCAGAGAGGATATCCTTTGCCCATAGTCCTAGACTACAAAGTCACTGAGCCTGGCTACAGACTCTGAACCCTTGATCTTTATATGACCTCTGGGCAGAGGAACAGACAAGAGTCTGCCTTCCTGGATCCAGGAATGATAGGCCACATGAATAAATAATCAAGGTAATTTCAGATGGTGCCAAATGCTGTGCGAGCTTGGGGAGGAGAGGGACAGATTAATGGAGGCCTCTCTGAGGAGGTGACCAACTGGGAAGGGTTGGAAGAAGGGAGGTCTCCAGGGAGACCTATCCCCAAGTACAAAGGTCCTAAATTGTGTGAAGAATTGGGAGAAGGCCAGTGGGGCTGGAGGGCAGTAAGGCAGGGAGTAAGTAAGGAGGAGACACCAAGCAGGGCCACATGGACCATGGTGAGGACTGGCGTTTCCTCTGAGTGACCTAGGGAGCCATGGGAGAATTTAGAGCAGGAGAGGGACCTGAGCTGAGTGTTAAGAACTGTACCACAGGTGTGGAATGGCGGGTCAAGGTGGACGCACAGAGGCGTCCAGTCTCCTGACATCTTCTGGAGAAGTCAGGGTCCCAGTCTATAGAAAAGAGGCACAGGAGGTGGCAGGAGGCAGGGAGGGTTGGAGGCCCTGGAGGGAGGCCGGAAGAGCCTCCCTTCACAGCTTCAAGCCCCAAGGAGGTGAGATTGACGCCTGGGGGTGTGAAGAGGCCACCTTCCCACAGGGGATGTGGCTTCCCCTTTACAGAAAAGGGTCATTCCTGTATCCAGGCCTGTGCGGCCCCACAGCTTTTGGGGAATCTTCAGGGCTTGGAGGGCAAGGCTGTGGGGCACCAGCACTAAAGCATTACCCATCCCTTTACTCTGGCCCCACTGACTGCACCACCTCGCATGTGTCTCTGGCATCTTTGGTTGGAGCTAGAAGGAACTGTTCTGCCTCCCACCAGGATTCCCAAGGAGCTACCTGGAGACGCAACCAGGCCTGGGTGCCCCTCGAGATCCTTTACCCCCAGCCTCTGATTCAGCGCCCCTGGGACGCCCTCACCCCACCCGCTGCTGGCAGAACCCGAGCAGAGGCCAAGTCAAAGGGCACCATCCTGGAGAAAGTCCGCGGCCACCGGGCCCAGCCCCTTTCCTGCCTGTAGCCTCTGGTCTGAGGGTGCGGGAGCTGGGCCTGGCCAGGAAGCTCCTGGGAACTGGGAGAGGGGGCGTGGGGCCAGCTGAGACTGGCCCGCTGGAGGCCTGGGAGAGGCGTGGGAGAGTGACACAAAGACACAGCCAACGACTGAAAGAGACCCACCCTGGGAGACCCAATGAAAGAGATACACAGAAAGCGAGGGAAACATTCATTCATTCACTCACTCATCGGTTAATTTATAGGGCCTGGGCTGTGTCCCAGCAGTGCTCACGACAGATGCAAATCCCTGCCTCCATGGGGACTCACAGTCTGATGGGGACACAGCCCAGAAACACGTTAAATGAGTAAATCACAGTGTTGGAAGCAATAAGGGGGGGGGGGGGCAGGAGGGCTTAGGAGCCAGACCTTTCTCATTTGGAGAGAGGGAGGTTCCCACCAGAATCCTGCCTTCACCTTCTCCTCCGGAACTCACTGTAAGCCAGGTGTGGGATAGGAGAAATGGAGAGGGGGCTGCGCCCCGAGTCCCTATCTGCTGGGGAAAGGGCACTGAGGCCACAGCTGCTCTTGCTGAAGACCCCCCCCCCACACACCTAACCTGCACTGCCAGGGTCCCTCAACGATGGGGCGTTCTTGGGGTGCAGCCCGGAGGCTCAGCTGGAAGGTAGGAGGGAAACAGGGAGGGGACAGTGTCCAGGCCCCGGAGGACAGACAGGACCCCTCTGGTGTGGGGCGGGAAGAGGCGCAAGCTGCGACCGCCCCTGCAGAGAACCTCCCCTTCCCGCGATTCCGGGTCCTCCCACCGCGACGACGGAGCGTCCCTGGGAAAGAAGTTCAGGTCCGGAGGGGGCAGCCAAGGGCTCGCTGGTGCCAGTCGCCGCCGGGGCGCGCTCCGGTGCCGCGGCGGGTGGCACAGGCTGGCAGCCACGGGCTGGGTGCCCGGGCGCCAAGGGGAGGGGGCAACCGCTTGCGACGGCCAGCGGTCCGCGTTGCGGGCCCGCCCCCTCAGCTCCAGCCCCGCTCCCCGCCCCCCCCCCCCCCCATTAGCAGCGTCCCCTCACTCTGCTCCTGGCAGCGCGACTGCGGGGGGCGCACGACCAGGGCGCAGGGGTGAGTATACAGCACTGGGTCTCCAGGCGCGCGGGGACTCAGCCTGGCCCGCAGGGGGTTACCCTGACCACTACCCCAGTCTCCTTGTCTCCGGTTTCCCCGGAGGCCTGGGGCGGGGGGCAGGGGGAAGCCGGCGACTCCCGGGCTGGATGCGGGGCCGGGGATGGGGGTGGGGACGCCTGGAATCCCCTGGCCTCGCCCTCTCCGGGCCATGCCACTGCAAGTTTCGCTACTTCAGTCCTGCTGCCAGGCAAGCCGAGGCGAGGCGGGAGATGTCCCCATCAGAGCGAGTGTAACCCGTGTCTGCCTGTATTCGATGCCTCCCCCCCCCCCCCCCCCCCCCCCCCCCCCCCCGCCTTCAGCGTGGCTGAGTCCGTGACTCTCTGTGGATTTGTATTTGCGCTTGTTCCTTGAGTGCAGCTGAGGCCGTCTGGGATGCATTTGTTCCTGCCACGTCCAAATAAGTCGGCTCCCCTTCCCAGGCCTCGGTTTTCTCATCTATTAAGTGGGATTCGCACGACTGTGTGACCGTTTCTGAGTAGCTGTATTTGCGCAGCTGCGTGAGAACCTTTGTGTCTCCTTCTATGCGGGGTACTTCTTTTGAGCCAGTTTCCTGTCTGTAAATTGGGACTAAGGGGAGAGCTGTCCGGGGGATTAAAGGGTGAAATGGGAAGTATTAGTATTTTTTTTTTAAGTTTATTTATTTATTTTGAAGTGGGGTGGGGCAGAGAGAGAGGGAGACACTGAATCCGAAGCAGGCTCCAGGCTCCTTACTGTCAGCACAGAGCCCCACATGGGGCTGGAAGTCCCCAACCGGGAGATCATGACCTGAGCCTAGGCCGAGAGTGCCACCCTTAATAACCAACTGAGCCACCCAGGCGCCCCTGGGAAGTATTATTATACCCTAATGACACGTGCACCCCTCTGCAAAAGCCTGTCTGTGAGATCTGGATCCTGTCGGCTGCCCTCAGGCTCTGTCTTTGCAAAGTAGGAAGCCGGGGGTTCAGCAGGGAAAGGCACTGGGTGCAGCCGAAGCGAGCAGATTGTAGAGCTGTGGGCTCCGGGCTGGGCCTGGGTGGAGGTTGTGAAATTGTGGCCTATACGAGTGGGCGTGAGAACCTGTGCGAGTGTGGCTGAATTTGGGTCTCTGTACGTGCCTATGTAGCTCTGTTCATGTGCGAATATATTTTCTCATTTCCCTGATGGGGTGTGACTGTGCACGTTTCCCCTGCTTTGTGACTGTGTATACATGTCTTTGTCAGCGTGTCACTGTATTTGTGTGCGTTCTTGTCTGCTTATGATTGAATCTGCCCCTGGATAGCCCAGATTATGGGATTTTTCGTGTCCCTTTCCTGTGGGACTCTGTGTCACCGTGTCCCCTCGTGTCCCCTGCGTGTCTTTGCGTCGGCCTGTCTCCAGGGCCACCTCCTTTTCATCCCGAACTCCCTTTGGGTCCCAGCGGAGGTGTGCAGTGGTGGGTAGGGGGTTAAGGCCCCTTTCCCAGAGCTGCGAAACCCCGCCCCACCCTGCCAGCCTCCTGACCTGACACACCACCTTACCTCTCCGCAGCCTTGGGGCGGGCGGCCCATGGAGCCCGGGCTGCTGCGGCCGGCGCCGGTGAGCGAGGTCATCGTCTTGCATTACAACTACACAGGCAAGCTTCGCGGAGCACGCTACCAGCCCGGCGCCGGGCTGCGTGCGGACGCTGTCGTGTTCCTGGCCGTGTGCGCGCTCATCGTGCTGGAGAACTTGGCGGTGCTGATCGTGCTGGGGCGCCACTCGCGCTTCCATGCGCCCATGTTCCTGCTCCTGGGCAGCCTTACGCTGTCCGACCTGCTGGCGGGCGCGGTCTATGCCGCCAACATCCTGCTGTCGGGGCCTCTCACGCTGCGCCTGTCGCCCACGCTCTGGTTCGCGCGTGAAGGGGGCGTCTTCGTGGCGCTCGCCGCGTCCGTGCTGAGCCTCCTGGCCATCGCGCTCGAGCGCCGCCTCACCATGGCCCGCCGAGGACCCGCACCCGCCTCCCGTTGGGGACGCACGCTGGCGCTGGTGGCCGCCGCCTGGGGCGTGTCGGTGCTTCTCGGACTACTGCCCTCGCTCGGCTGGAACTGCCTGGGCCGCCTGGACGCCTGCTCCACCGTCCTGCCGCTCTACGCCAAGGCCTACGTGCTCTTCTGTGTGCTCGCCTTCCTCGGCATCCTGGCCGCCATCTGTGCGCTCTACGCGCGCATCTACTGCCAGGTGCGTGCCAACGCGCGCCGCCTGCGGGAGCGCCCCCGGGCCGCGGGGGGCGCCTCCGCTCGGGCACGCCACACGCCGCGCTCGCTGGCCCTGCTGCGCACGCTCAGCGTGGTGCTCCTGGCCTTCGTGGTGTGCTGGGGCCCTCTCTTCCTGCTGCTCTTACTCGACGTGGCGTGCCCAGCGCGCGCCTGCCCCGTGCTCCTGCAGGCCGACCCCTTCCTGGGTCTGGCCATGGCCAACTCGCTTCTGAACCCGATCATTTACACGCTCACCAACCGCGACCTGCGCAACGCCCTCCTGTGTCTCGGCCACCGCGGCCGCTGCCCCTGCAGCAGAGGGCACGGCGCCTCCCAGGGGTCCGAGAGCGCTGCTGGGGCTTCAGGACGCTTGAGCCGCTCGCTGCCCCCTGGCTTGGACGGCAGCTCCAGCCGCTCCGAGCGCTCCTCACCCCAGCGGGACGGGCCGGACACTGGGGGCTCCACTGGCGGCCCGGGCGCGCCCACAGCCGCCCGGACCCTGGTACCGGCACCTGCCGCAGACTGACGCCCTTTGGCCCGCCGTTGCCCTTCCGAAGACCTGTTTTTGCAGACTTTTCTTCTTAAATAAAGGCATTTGTAGGAAAAGCAGCCGAAGGTGGTGGAGACAGAAGAGATGAAGGGAAATGTATTTTATTGATGCTAAACCCCAGAGCAGTGAACAAACAAAACAGACAAGAATCGCGGCCCTTGTGGAATTGACATTCTGATGGGGGGCACGGGCAATATCGGCGTGGGGAAATCATGGAGATAATTCCAGCTGCAATACCGTGATGCGATGGTGGTCAGGGGATGCTTCTCTGCTGGAGTGGTGACATATGATGTAAGCTGAGAGGTCATTGCCCTGGGGGCACTTGAAAGAAGAGCATTTCAGGGTGAGGAACAGCAGTGCAAAGGCCCTGAGGCTGGAACGTGCCTGCGTGTTCCATGAAAAGCAAAGATCCCCTCACGGCTGGAGCAGCGCTGGAGGGGGTGGATGGTGGGAGAAACAAAGGCAGGGAGATGATGGGACCCACAGTGCAGAGCCCTGTGGGTCCCCTGGAGGACTTTGGTTTTGCTCTGAGGTGAGAGGCAGAGGGCGGACTTGATGTGCTTCAGCTGCTCACAGATCTCTGTAAGGGTGAAGGTAGAAGCTAGAACAAGGTGAAGGTGCCCGCACTGGTCCAGGGGAGCAGCGATGGGGACTCGGACCATGTGGATTCTGAATAGATCTTGGAGACAGCAGACAGGATTCCCGAGAAATGGAGTGTGAGAGAAAGAAAAAAAAATCAAGGACAGTTTCCCTCCCCGGTTTAGAGGAGAGGATACCAAAGACAGGGCAGACCTAAAATTGGACTGTGGGAGACGCAGCCAGTTCCTCTCGGAAACAGGATTTCTCTGAGCGTGGTGTCAGATCCTTCGTAAAAAAAATGAAAATATAATAAAATAAGGAGAACAGTTACAGCTTATTGCGTCTGGCTAGTCATCCCCACAGTGGTAGGCCCAGGACGCCCCTCTCACCCTTACTGCAACCTTGCAAAGTGGGTTTCCTCACCCTGATTTGACAGATGAGGAAATTCCAAGCAGTGAGTACCTTGCCTGGTGTCTGGGCTAGGATAATACTGACCCGGACTGTCAGGCCCCGGGGCCCTAGGAAGCGCAGGCCTGATGTCTGGTTCTGGTGGAGGGGTGTGGCAAAGCCAGACGCTCCCTGCCTCGGTGGTCTGCATTCTTGTCTGGGGGGGGGGGCTCTTTGTGCCCATGAGAAGCTCCAGGCCTGCTGGCTGTGGCCACAGGATGTCCCTAGATGCATTCCCGACCCTAGTGCCACATTGCTGACCCAGGGGAGGGGCAGGGGGCTTCGGGCTCCAGGAGACCCTACAACTGCAGGCAGCCACAAAGACAGCAGTGTCTTTTGGGGGCCACTGACCCAGCCTGGAGGCCTGAGTGTCCCGCTGACTTCGCTCAGGGCGTCCCTGAAGGCCACACGCACCGGAAATCAACCTATTTCCTGGAACACAAACACACTCAAGGCTGGACACTCCCAGGACTGGACCTAATCCTCCCCCCCCCCCCCCCCCCGCCAACTCCCACCGCCCCGGCCGGGCACCCCTAACCCCAGACTCCTTTATCTTCCAGGGGAACCTGAAGCTCGCTCCTTCGTTTGGGTTGTTTGATAGTGTGATGGTAGGGGACTTATCCACTCGTTCTAATTTTACAAAATTTGAAAAGCACCAGTTCCCCTTTTCGGACATGATCACCACGGGGATTCCTTGGAAAGTTCCACAGCTGTTCTGCGGATAAATGAGCTGACATGTAAACACTTTTCTCTCTTTGTACAACTCTGGCATTGCTTTGCACCTTGCTTTGTTCACTTAATAGTAGATCTTGGGGGGAATTGTCGCCTACCCACAGATTTTGTGCCGTCTTGCTGTTTTCGTCGGCTCAGGCTGCCATGACAAACACGTTTATCTGGGCAGTTTAAACAACAGAAATTTATTTCTCACAGTTCTGGAGGCTGGAAGTCCAAGATGAGAGTACCGGCATGACCTGGTAACAGTTAACTCCCTTCCTGCTGCTGTATCCTCATGGTATAGAGAAATCAAGAAAAGCTCTCTCGTGTCTCTTTTCATTAGGGCCCTAATCCCATCATGGGGCCCCGCCTCTAATGACCTCATCCTCCTCAAAGCCCCATCTCTAAATACCATCAGACTGGGGATTAGGGATTTAACATATGATATCTTTTTTGTCAGGAGGGGGGTAACACAATTCAATCCATAGCACTTTTTTAATTTAAACATGAAAAAATTTTAATTTATTTATTTGGGGGGGACACAGAGAAAGAGGGAGAGAACCCCAAGCAGACTCTGCACTGGTGCAGAGCCCAGCTGGGAGCTTGAACTCACAATCCTTGAGATCAAGACCTGAGCCGAGATCAAGAGTTGGATGCTCAACCAGCTGAGCCACCCAGGCGTCCCTTATTTAAACATTTTTAAATAATCAAGGTAAGGGCACCTGGGTGGCTCAGTCGGTTAAGCGTCTCTTAGTTTTGGCTCAGGTTATGATCTTGCAGTTTGTGGGTTCAAGCCCTGCATCGGGCTCTGCCCTGGCAGCGTGGAGCCTGCTTGGGATTTCTCTCTGCCCTTCTCTGGCTTGCTCTCTCGCTCTCGCTCTCTCTCAAAATAAGTAGTAACTAACTAAATAAAATTTAACACATTCAGTTCTAAAAATAATCTTAAAAAAAGAAATACTGTATATCTTTGAAAAGACATAATCAAAGATACATTACTTCCAGCTTTCAAAAAAATGGCTTCATAAAAATAAAAAAATTAAAACAAACGTAAATGTTTATTTATTTATTTTTAATTTTAGTTTTTTAAATTTACAGCCAAATTAGTTAGCATATAGTGCAACAACGTATTTATTTTTGAAAGAGAGAGAGAGAGAGAACATGAGCAGGGGAGGGGCAGAGAGAGAGGGAGACACAGAATCTGAAGATTACCCCCCCAATTTTTTTAAACGAGTATCTCATAGGAATAATTCTTACCATATGTGATATACATGCATTCCTGAAAAGCTAGATGACAAACTGATTCAAATTTCAACTCTACTCGGGAAGTTTGCTTCCTAAGATACTCTATATAAAGTCTTTTATACAAGGAAAAAAAGAGTCCATCTCAATGAAAACTAGGTGAATAATGGAAAGAAATGCCAGGCTAAAAAGATGTTGGTCTAAGAAAAGATTCCGCCAGCCTTGGGAGTGAATTTTCAAGATTCAACATCCCTGCTGTCTAGGATTAAATCCAAGCCAGAGGACGGTAGAAGGGGGTGCTGTTGAGTGAAGCTGCAGTTCTGGATCGCTCCAGAAGGGGCGCTATAGCATAGTCAGCGAATAAACGGAATGGCCCAGGTTACGGGAAACCTCCAGAACGTGGCGGAAGGCAATCTCTCCTATCTCAAAATCAAATCTATGGACCCTGTGAGCCAGTGGTGCCACTTGGAGAGCTTTATCCAAGGTACACTTGCACACGTGCAGGAGGATGCATGAACACGGATGTGTATTGCAGTACTGTGTAGGAAGGCAAAGGATTGAACTCAACCCACGTGGCCCTCTACAGGATCCTGGTGTAATAAATTGTGTCACATCCACACTGTGAGATACTATGCAGCCAGTGAAAAGGATTAAGATATTTGCTGAATGTTTACCTCGTTTTTTTAAATCGTTCTGTTTTCTTTAAGTTTATATATATATATATATAGATTTTATTTTATTTTGAAATTTACATCCAAGTTAGTTAGCATATAGTGCAACAATGATTTCAGGAGTACATTCCTTAGTGCCCCTGACCCATTTAGCTCATCCTCCCTCCCACAACCCCTCCAGTAAGTTTATTTACTTTGGGAGAGCACAAATGGGGGAGGAACAGAGAGAGAGAGAGGAGAAAGAGAGTATTATATTTGTTTCAGGTGTCCAATATAGTGATTCAACAATTCTATACATTACTCAGTGCTCATCAGGATAAGTGCACTCCTTAATCTCCTTCACCTCTTTCACCCATCCCCCCCCCCCACTCCCCTCTGGTAACCACCACTGTACTCTATAGTTTAGAGTCTATTTTTTGGGTTGTCTCTTTTGCTTTGTTTGTTTTGTTTCTTAAATTCCACACGAGTGAAATCATATGGTATTTGTCTTTCTCTGACTGGCTTGTTTCGCTTCGCATAATACTTTCTAGATCCATGCATGTTGCTGCAAATGGCAAGATTTTATTCTTTATCTATGGTAATATCCCATTGTGTGTGTGTGTGTGTGTGTGTGTGTGTGTGTGTGTGTGTGTGTATAGGTATATATATATATCACATCTTTATCCATTCATCTATGGATAGACACTTAGGCTCCTTCCATAGTTTGGCTAAGATAGACTCTCTTAAAGTTTATTTATTTTTGAGAGAGAGTGAGAGCAGGGGAGGGGCATAGAGAGAGAGAATCCCAAGCAGGCTCTGCACCATCAGGGCTGAGCCCAATATGGGGCCAGAACTCATGAACCATGAACCATTAGCTCATGACCTGAACCGCAGTTGGATGCTTAACCGACTGAGCCACCCAGGCGCCCCAAGATGGATTCTTTCAAAAATAAGTACATTTAGGGGTGCCTAGGGCTCAGTCAGTAAAAGCCTCTGTCTTTTGATTTTGGTTGCCCCCTCTGCCCAGGCTTCCTCTTGGGAGCGAAGCCTGCTTAAGATTCTCTCTCCCCCTCTGTCCCTCCCCTGTGCGCACGTGCAAACAAACAAACAAACAAACAAATAAATAAAATACATTTTAAAATTAACTTTATATCATAATCAGCAAAAATGATGAATCAGCATCCGTTACCATGAAAAATAACAATTGTTCGTATCTATTGGGCACCAGCATTCGCATTCGGTCCTCACGTGGCTGCTAGTATTAGTAACCATTTTACAGAGGAAACTGAAGAGTGGAGAAGTTGAGTTATGGAAGTATCCCTACAGAGCTAGAGTGGCGGGGCCGGGCTTCAAACCCCCGCAGGAGAGCTTCACGCGCCTCTAGATTGGAGGTAACTAAAAAATAAAGGCAAGGAAAAGCCAACTGGGTAAATAATTCTAGCAGGATCCTGCGGCCGCTGGACCGTGAGGCCTGGGCTGTGTGGGGCTCGCGAGAGCAGAGCGGGTCGGGGAGAGCAGCCCCGCGCCGCTGAGACGACGAAATCGGACGGATGGAAGGGACAGTGCGAAGCGGGGACGGACCGCGCCCGCCCGGCCGTGTACCCTCGCCCTCGCCCGCTCCTCGCTCAGGGGCGCCGGGCACCTGCGGGAAGGGCGGGGAATCTCGGCTCCTTCCCCGCCGCGCCCTCCCCGCCCTCTCCCCGCCTCCTTCCAGGCCTTCCCGAGGCCGCCCCCCACCCGACGTCCAAGACCCCGCTGGCCTTGCGGCCCCGGAGCCAAGGTCCCCCGACAGCGGAGGCGCCCTCAGGCGCCCCCCCCACCCCCCCCAGCGAAAGTTAGGCGGGAGCCGCCCCGGCCGGGCCCCGGACCCTCGGGTTTCCCGGAAGCTCTACGCGCGGGTGGCACCACTGTGCCCGGAGCCGCCGCGGCGCCCCGGGCATCCCCACCTCGCGGCGAGAGCTACGAGGCTACGCGGGGGCCGAGGTGAGCGGCGCCGGCCGGGAGGGCTGTCCACCGATCTCCGGTGCAGGCAGGGGCGCTCCGGGCCTCGAACCCGGGGCCGATTCACGGCGGCTCCGACCACGCGGCCGGGTACGCCGCGCCGTAGTGACGGGCGTAGTGGTCGCCGCGCTGGGGCTGCGCTGCTCCGCCAACGCCCGCGGGAGCGGGGGCGGGGAGAACGGCCCCTCTGCCGTCCCCGCCGCCCGAGGCCCCGGGGCCGCGGGGACTTTTATTCTGACACGGCCGGCGCCCGGCTCTGCTTAGTCATGGTGACCTGCGCGCGCTCCGCGCCTCCCCCCGGCGCGCAGCGATGGAGGCGCCCGGGCCTGAGCGACGGAGGCGGAGCTCGAGCGCGGCCATGGCTGGGTGAGTGAGGCGGCCTGCGCCCGGGCTGCGGGCGCCGCGGGCCGGGAGGGCCCCGGGGGTCGGCGAACAGGGCGCCGCGGGCCCGGTCGCCTTGGGGTTCCCGCGGCCCCGCGGAGGGCGCGGCTCGAGTCCTGGCCTTTTGTTGGACGGCGCGACTCGAGGGGTGGCCCGGGAGCTACGCAAGCCGGGCGAGAGGCCCAGGGAGTGCCCCTCGGACCGGGTGCCGGGGAGCGCGGCGCGTCGGGGAGCTTGGTCTGCGCCCTGGGGTTGGCAGTCGAAAGGCTGCGGCGGGGGTCACTTCCTCCCTTCTCCAGGCCTCGGTGGCGGCTCAGGCAGGGCATGCGCAGTCCCCCACTTATCTGCTTCGTGGGGGGAAGTGTCCAGTGTCCAAGGGGCACCATTGACCGACTGGCCAAAGACCAGGAGGCAGGGCAGGGGCCTCAGCCGGGGAGAGGCGGTCAAGCGGCGCCCTGGGCCCCGATGGAGGAGGGTGCTCTGGCAGGCACAGTGAAGCGGGCAGTCAGCCAGCCACTCGCTTACTGACCCCTGAGCGGTGCCAGGCCCCGGGCAGGCCGTGGGGGAGGCACATGAGAGGGTGGGCACCACCGTGACCTACTCAGGGCTCCCTGCCTTCTGAAGCGCCGGGGCTGAGGGCCCGGGGCTTGGGCCATCCGTCAGAGCAAGCCTCGGAGCTCGGAGCTCATTTCGGTTTCTGACAAGTGCTGCGGTGGAAATAAAACAGGAAGGAGATGACTGTGCGCGGAGCCCGGGAAAGATAAATGGAGAACCTGGGGAGCCTCTTGCAGATTTCCCCGTCTTCTCCCTGAAGGACCTTTCAAAAGGGCAGCTCATGGCCCGGCCCTCCAGACTCCACAGGTTTCATGGAAACCTTCCCGTTAGTCGTCAGTAGCTCTCATTACCCTCCTCCGAGTCCCCAGATTGTCTCTCTCATTCTGCCTCTGAGCCCTTGTCCTTCCCTCTTCCTGGAACATCCCTTTGGTGTGTACATCCTTCTGGTCTCAGCTCTAACAGAGCCCTGGACTACGTGATTTAAAGTAACTGCCCCAAGTCACACTATCACAGTGCTGTTGTCTTTTTTTTTTTTTTTTTTTAATAACCATAATTTATACTCAACTCTTGCTTATTTTACTTATGGCCCATCCTTCATCATCTCCAGGGGGGCACAGTTTCTGCCCCTTTCTCACTGCTGTGTTTCCAGTGCTTAGAACAGCGCCTGGCATACAGTAGGTACTCAGTAAATGTTGGTGAGGAGAATGAAAGAAGGAGCTAGACACGCTCTGTCTGACTGACTTTGGCTCAGGTCATGATCTCACTGTCCGTGGGTTCAAGCCCCGTGTCGGGCTCTCTGCTGTCAGCACAGAGCCCGCTTCGTATCCTCTGTCCACCCCCTCTGCCCCTCCACCGCTCATGCTGTTTCTCTTTCTTTCTTTCTTTCAAAAATAAGTAAACATAAAAAAAAATAGACATGCTCTATCTAGGAAGGGAAGGGAAGCTGGAACAGAGTGAGCCAAGGGGAGAGGTGGACGGAGGCTGACTGTCTAGGGCTTACGAGGCCATTGAAGAGTTTGGTTTTACTCTTTGTGCCGTGGGGAGTTGTGGGGGGATTCTGAGCAAGGGAGGGACATCATCTGACCCGTGTTTTTTTTTTTTTTTTTAATTTTTTTTTAACATTTATTTATTTTTGAGACAGAGAGAGACAGAGCATGAATGGGGGAGGGTCAGAGAGAGGGAGACACAGCTGTCAGCACAGAGCCCGACGTGGGGCTTGAACTCACGGACCGCGAGATCATGACCTGAGCCGAAGTCGGCCGCTTAACCGACTGAGCCACCCAGGCGCCCCCTGACCCGTGTTTTTAAGATGGAATCCTGGGCTGGTGGGGCCATGTGGCAGTTAGCACAAACGGACGTTGCTTCACCTGGGCTTGGGAAGCAAAACTGGTCTAGGAGTCGCTTTATCTTCTAAAAGGAGGCCCGACCCCAGGCCCTGCCCCAGCCCTGTGCTCTCCCTCCTCCAGGCCTCTGAGTGCCCGTGGTGGTGTTGTCCCTTGTCACCTGGAACCCCATGCAGCCGGAACCGAGGCCTAGAGGGGCTGGGGCCCGCACCCGATTCCTTCCCCTGAGGTCACAGCGCCCCGAGGGGGCAGGGGACGCGGTGATGTACGCCTCCACCGAGTGCAAAGCCGAGGTGACGCCCTCCCAGCACGGCAACCGCACCTTCAGCTACACGCTAGAGGACCACACCAAGCAGGCCTTTGGCATCATGAACGAGCTGCGGCTCAGCCAGCAGCTGTGTGATGTCACACTGCAGGTCAAATATGAGGACGCGCCGGCCGCCCAGTTCATGGCTCACAAGGTGGTGCTGGCCTCATCTAGCCCTGTCTTCAAGGCCATGTTCACCAACGGGCTGCGGGAGCAGGGCATGGAGGTGGTGTCCATTGAGGGCATCCACCCCAAGGTCATGGAGCGCCTAATCGAGTTTGCCTACACGGCCTCCATCTCCATGGGTGAGAAGTGCGTGCTCCACGTGATGAACGGCGCCGTCATGTACCAGATCGACAGTGTCGTCCGCGCCTGCAGCGACTTCCTGGTGCAGCAGCTGGACCCCAGCAACGCCATTGGCATTGCCAACTTCGCCGAACAGATCGGCTGTGCCGAGCTGCACCAGCGAGCCCGCGAGTACATCTACATGCACTTCGGAGAGGTGAGTGGTGGGGGGAGAGGTAAGGCAGGGCTTATCAGAAGGACCAGCGACGGATGGACAAGGGTCAGATCAGGGAGCTGGAGAAAAACAGGGTTCTGGGGTCCTAGTCTACACACCTGGGGTGACCCTGGGAAACAGCCGAGGAAGGTGAGCGCTTCATGGGTCCATCTTCGTGGGTCACTGACTTCTCCGGGGTCCAGGGCAGGCAGTGACCCACGAAGATGGACCCATGAAGCTCGTTCCCATGCAGGGAACATGACAGCAGCTCAGCCCTGGGGTGCGCGGAGCAGGGCCCGATGCTTCAGGCCGTCAGCAGATATTTATGGAACACCCGTGACATGCTGCCTACCTCAGATGTGACCCTTAGATGAGTTTTCTTTGGTCGACGCAGTGTCGTCCTTACACTGTTCTTGGTTTCATTTTCGTTTTTGAGTGGAGGAAGTTGTGAGCATAAAATGACAGATTCCTTATAAAATCACAGTGATCAGCCCAGATTCTTGGGTGGCACCCACTGGTGGCTGTGCCCTTGGGATGATGATAATCATAAGTGTTTGTTGAGCCCTGGCTGGGCCAACCCCGGTTCTAAGTGATTTCCATTCTTCAAAGCGTTGGATTTTCTCAACTCTCTTAAGAGGAAGTACCACCCCTAGGTCTGGCCCAAGAGGGCTGTACCCCAGGTCCCAAGCCTTCGAGAGTCCCGTGGTTTAGAGTGCCTTCCTGAAAATTTCCTTCCTTTCTTTCTTTCTTTCTTTCTTTCTTTCTTTCTTTCTTTCTTTCTTTTTCTTTCTTTCTCTTTAAAATTTTTTAATACTTATTTATTTTGAGAGAGAGACAGAGTGTGAGCAGGGGAGGGGCAGAGAGAGAGGGAGACACAGAATCCAAAGCAGGCTCCAGGCTCTGAGCCGTCAGCACAGAGCCTGATGCAGGGCTCGAACTCACACACTGTGAGTCATGACCTGAGCCGAAGTCGGAGGTTCAACCAACTGAGCCACCCAGGCGCCCCTTCTTCCTGGAAATGTTCAAAGCCCTCCTCCAGGGGCTAGGATCCGCTGGGGTAGATAGTGCCCTGGTTTCCATTTCTCCCCTTAAGGGACAGATGTTCTCCCCTCTACCACACATGTGGGGTTGACCAGATGCCCTGTGGACCTCTGGCACTGGTCCTAGGGCCTATGGCTTCCAGAAAGGCGGTCTGTGAGCAGGGCTTTCCGACAGGCTTGCATAATGTTTCTTTAAAGGGATTGCATGGGCTTGGGGTACCTACCAGAACATTGGTGGCCTGCTGATGTGGGCTGACTGAAATTGCTTTTATAGACTGGTACCTGACAAGAAATACTTGCCTGGGGCCCTGTCTACCCTACTATATAGTTGGCTACCTCGCCCGGCTGTGAGGTAGCTGCAAACACAAACCCCCTTTACAGAGGAAGAAAACCAAGGCCTGGAGCATTTCAGGTATTTGCCCAACAAGTCACCTACTTAGAAAGTAGTGGGCCATATTGTAGCTCAGCCTTCTTCTTTAGAGCCTACACTTTTCTAGAACATTCTAGTGCTGCTACTTTTTCCTTTTTAGCCAATCTACCCTTTTGAAAAAGTAAGGTCGGAGGTGCCTGGATGGCTCGGTCAGTCAAGCGGCTGACTCGTGGTTTCAGCTCAGTCACGATCGCATGGTTTTGTGAGTTCGAGCCCCGCGTCGGGCTCTGCGCGGACAGTGTTGAGCCTGCTCGGGATTCTCTGTCTCCTTCTCCCTCTCTGCCCCTCCCCCACTTGCACTGTCTGTCTCTCTTAAAAAAAGAAACTTAAAAACAAAGAAAAAGTAAGGTTGTTTAAAAACAACAAACGGGTAACCTTGTAGGTCAAGCACAAAACGAAACAAAAAGGTACGTGGTACATCGTCTCTTTGCCCGTTTACCTGAGTGCCTACTTCTGATATGCCTGGCATGTGTGGCACCAGCTCATTTAATCTTCGCGCCCTGTGAAGTTTATGCCGTTCAAATCCCCGTTTTACCAAACTGGCAACTGAGACTGTCCGAGGCAGGTTGAGAGACGTGTCCCCAAGATCGCGCCGCCGTGGCGGGCTCGGGGGAGCGGCACGCGGGAGTCAGCCTGCCACGGTAATGCCCTCTACAGGTGGCCAAGCAAGAGGAGTTCTTCAACCTGTCCCACTGCCAGCTGGTGACTCTCATCAGCCGAGACGATCTGAACGTGCGCTGCGAGTCCGAGGTCTTCCACGCCTGTATCAACTGGGTCAAGTACGACTGCGAGCAGCGGCGGTTCTACGTGCAGGCGCTGCTCAGGGCCGTGCGATGCCACTCGCTGACACCCCGCTTCCTGCAGATGCAGCTGCAGAAGTGCGAGATCTTGCAGGCGGACTCCCGCTGCAAGGACTACCTGGTCAAGATCTTCCAGGAGCTGACCTTGCACAAGCCCACGCAGGTGATGCCCTGTCGGGCGCCCAAAGTGGGCCGGCTCATCTACACCGCCGGCGGCTACTTCCGCCAGTCGCTCAGCTACCTGGAGGCCTACAACCCCAGCGATGGCACTTGGCTCCGACTGGCGGACCTGCAGGTGCCTCGTAGTGGCCTGGCGGGCTGCGTCGTGGGCGGGCTGCTGTATGCCGTGGGTGGCCGGAACAACTCGCCCGACGGCAACACCGACTCCAGTGCCCTGGACTGCTATAACCCCATGACCAACCAGTGGTCACCCTGTGCCCCCATGAGCGTGCCGCGCAATCGGATTGGGGTTGGGGTCATCGACGGGCACATCTATGCCGTGGGTGGCTCCCATGGCTGCATCCACCACAACAGTGTGGAGAGGTGAGTGGCAGGGCCCGGAGGGGGTGGACGCTGAGGGTCCCATTGCTACCGGGTCCCAACCCATTGGGATGTGGAGACTTCCCCTGTTGTCGAGTGCCTGTCTCTCTGTGCCCTACCTTCAGGGAGTGGACGCCTCCAGGTGAAGCTAAATTCCTGGGAGATGTAGGGTCAGGGACCTTGGATGATGTGTCTGGGCCTGGGAATTGCCTACAGGGCTGTCACAAACCCATACAACTCTTTTTCTGCAGGTCTGGAAAGAGTTCTATGATTTTGAAGTTACTGTAAAATGCTAATTTTATTAAACCATGACACCTCGCTGCCATCTGCCTCAAAATTGCCATAATAAACAGATGTACGAGGTGTTCTGTGTGGAAGGTGCCCCTGGGATATGGTACCCTTGTACAGTGCACAACCTGCACAACTGCATGGTGACCCTGCGTTTAGAAGCTGAGTATTTTGGTCTTTCTGCTTTTGCACAGCCAGTCCTCTGCCCTCTCCTCTTGCAGAAGTGTGATCCAGGATACAGTTCTCACCTGGAGCACTTGTTAAAACAAACTCCCTAGCCCACTGCTGGAGACCTGGCATCGGTGGTGGGCTCGGAGTGAGGCTGGGCAATGGGAATTTTAAGTAAGCCCCACACTTGGACAAAAACCATCCTGCGTGGTAGCCTAGTTGCTAGAGTTAGGATTCTGGTGTCTTAGAAGGCTGGGTCAAACCCCAGCGCCACGCCCTTGGCGACCCTGGACATGCCATATCATCCCTCTGTGCTTCCATCTTGTCACCCGGAGAGGTGACGGGAGATGGCAACGGGGACCACCTGCCCAACAGGCCGGGTGCGGTTTGGGTGGGATGACACACAACAGCACGGGGCCTCACCGTGGGGCAGGGTGTGGCCACCAGCATGCAACACACGTACGCGTGACCTTGAACCGATGATGGCTGTGAGCCTCAGTTTCCCTCAGAGAATAGCTGGAAGGACGAAAGAGCTCGAGTGCCCACAGAACTGGCAGAATATCGGGTCACAGTACGTGTTCCCCCGAGGTCAGCTACGACTGCCATTGTTGCTGTCCTTCCTTTGCAGGTATGAGCCAGAGCGGGACGAGTGGCACCTGGTGGCCCCAATGCTGACTCGAAGGATCGGGGTGGGAGTGGCTGTCCTCAACCGTTTGCTCTATGCCGTCGGGGGCTTTGACGGCACAAACCGCCTCAACTCAGCCGAGTGTTACTACCCAGAGAGAAACGAGTGGCGGATGATCGCACCCATGAACACCATCCGAAGTGGGGCAGGTGGGTGGGGGCTGCGGGAGGGGACGGTGGAGGGACACCCTCCCACTCCTGAGAATGCAACTCGGCCAGGCCTGGGGAAGGCTTCCTGTTTTGATCTTAAACCCTGTGGCACACACACAAGAGCTAGATTCTGACCGAGTCCAAGCTCTTCTCTTGCGGCTTTGTTTCTAAAGGGTCTCCTGGGAGAGGGGAGCGGGGAGGGCGCCCCCAAGAAGGTGGTGGCTAGGCCCCCAATGCCAGGCCCCGGAGTCACCCTCTCTGCATGGTACGGTTTAGGAGTCTGTGTCTTGCACAACTGTATCTATGCTGCGGGGGGCTACGATGGTCAGGACCAGCTGAACAGCGTGGAGCGCTATGATGTGGAGACAGAAACGTGGACTTTTGTAGCTCCCATGAAGCATCGGCGAAGTGCCCTGGGGATTACTGTGCACCAGGGAAGAATCTACGTTCTGGGTGAGGCCCTGGGGGCGGAAACCTGGGTGGAGAAAACTGATTAGCCCCGTCTCTTGGGGGTGGGCTCAAATCCCAGCAGGAAGGCTTCTTGTGGGTCCTTCCCCCTCTTTCTTTCCCCTGCCCTCAGAGGGGGTGATTGTGTCCTCTGCTGTCCCTGCAGGAGGCTACGACGGTCACACGTTCCTGGACAGTGTGGAGTGTTATGACCCAGACACCGACACCTGGAGCGAGGTGACCCACATGACATCCGGCCGGAGCGGCGTGGGTGTCGCCGTCACCATGGAACCCTGCCGAAAGCAGATCGACCAGCAGAACTGTACCTGTTGAGCCACTTTTGTTTCTTGGGCAAAAAAACGGTCCGATTGAGAGTATTGTTGTTTTTGTACAAAAACAGGGGCAAAAGAAAAGGCGCCAGAGCAAATGCTTATCCTCCAAGATGGGAGGCTGAGATGCCTCAGTGTTAAAATGACAAGCAGAGAGAAAAGAAGGCCCGAGTGGGACCCACGAGCCTGTCAGAGTAGTCCCAGGAATGTCCAAGAGAGCCTTTCTGGGCAGGGGAGGCATGAGGGCAGGCTCCCAGGAGAGAGGCCCCTGCACCCACTGCCTGAGAATAGGCCCGGGGCCCATACCCGCGGCCGCCACCTCCCCTCGGGGTGAAAGCAGGTGCCGAGGTCGGGCCCGTTTTTGTTCCTTGTGTCTTTGTGATTGGTTCCTGGAGGCCTGGGAAGGAGCTGACTGAGGCCTCGAGGGGTGAGGCCTCTGCGGAGGTGTGGACCCCAGGGATGGTCCTGTACATAGAAACCACTGGATATCTCTGCCCTGGACAGTCAGTTTTGTTGATAAGTAACCATATAACTTTCCAATGAAAATAAAGAACTAACTAGTGTCTTCCACCCGGGCTCTCAGCTGGAGGTCTCGAACCTGGGGACAGAAAGAAGTCTTCTGAGATGTATCCAAGTCTTTGATTTCGACTTTGAATTTGAAACCAGCCCGTTATCTCTGCCCATCAACTTGACATGTAGGGCATCTTTCTCCCCGTAGACAAGCCACACAGGGCCCACTTTGTCACTTTTGGCTGCTCTGAAGACAATGACCCAGCTCCTTGACACCTCTCTTAGGGCTCCCTGGAGCTCTCTTGTAAGGCAAACCATCCCAACATGCCTTCCAAGTCACTGAAAATCTGTCCAGTCATTCTTATGTGCTTCAGTCGCACAGACTGAGCGTTTTGTTTTGGCGCCTGGGTATTAAAAAGACAAAGGGGTTCTTGGGAATGTTCTTAGGCTCCATATAGCCTGGTCTCTTCTGAACAATTCCTGTGAAGGCATTATATGGCCAGGATCGATCGATCGATCAATCTCTCTCTCTCTCTCTCTCTCTCAATCTCTTTTATTTATTTATTTTTCAATTTAGAGCATGCAAGCAGGGAAGAGGGAGACAGAATCTTAAGCGGGCTCCACGCTTGGTGCAGAGCCCAACCAAGGGCTTGATCCCACGACTCTGGGATCACGACCTGAGCCGAAATCAAGAGTTGGACGTTCAACCAACTGAGCCACCCAGGCGTCCCTGGCCTGGATCTCTTAAGCCGATTAACTCTCTTTGTGCTGGGAGAGTGGAGCACAGAGGAAAGAAGTATGACCTCAACTATGAGGAATTTCGTAGGCTCTCCCAAGTAGCTGAGCCAGGAAACATTTGATTCCTTCCCTTCCAGGGAAAGCCTAACTGCCCATCTGTGCAGCTTCATTCACTCGGTTCACCTGAAGGCTGTCTTGGCTGGGCCGCTTCCTGGAACCAGAAAACAAGTCTACGTTGGCTGCACTGAGTGGATGGGGGAGAACTAGAAGTTGCAAATGTAACATCTGGATAGCCTCTTAGCATTGGCAGAGTGTTTTCTACACATGATTTGATGCTCGAGAGTGCTGGGCTCTAGGAAGGGCAAGCCTGAATTCTTTACAGCTCGGAGGTTCGGAGAAGCGACTTGCCCGAGGTCATGTGGCCACTAAGTGGTAGAGGTCGGATTCGAGCAGCTCTACCACTGTGATCGTGAGAAGGGATAGAAGGGGCTCCCGTGGGGGTCAGTGTGTAGATCGGTGGTTCTAGAAACAGTGATCGAATCTGGAGTCCAGAGGAATTTGCATGTAGTTCAGTGGCCAGAAGCCACATGGCCTGTCCCAGAGTGGCGTCTCCTTCCCCCTCTGGAGGTCAGGTTTAGCTGATTCAGTAAAGCAATTCGGGAATCAGCAGTCAGGTGCAGTTTCTTACCCGCAAAAATGGTACTTGGGACACCTACTGGGCAACAGGCCCTGTGTAAGCTGCTGGCCCAACAAAGGTAAGTATTTACGTTCCCTTTCAAACTCCGCAAAAACAGCCATTTAAAAAAGACCTTGCTGTGCTGGGCACTGGGGCAACGGTAGTGAACAGGCCCCAAATGATTCCCACCCTCATGGAGATTATAGCCTAACAGCGGAGCAGGGCCTCCAACTCGTTCTGGTTTGCCCAGGACATTCCCGGTCTGAACACCGAAAGCCTGGCGTCCCAGAACCCCTCAGTCCCCAGGAAACCGGGCCAACTCTCCAGGTAAGCCAGAGGCTGCAGAAGCAATATTAAAACCGTGCTAAGTGGCAGGCAGCTGAGGGTCACGGTGAGGTTTGCATTTGTACGTCGATGGCTCTGGAAGCTGTGTGGACGTGGCTGGGACCTGGAGCGCACCGGGGAAGGCCAAGCAGCTATTGCATTAGCCTGGTGAGAGAGGATGGCAGTTTGGATTAGGTTGTGGGAGTGAAGTCGACTCTACTGGTGGAGAGACTGATTAGATAAGAAGGGCAGAGAATTAGGAATGCTCCTGGGTGGCTTCAACCTTAAGCAGCCAGAGGTAGAGAACCTTTGAGGAGGCCGCAGTTCCAGAAGGGAAGTGACAGTGTTTTGGGGTGTGTCAGCTTTGAGGCCTCAAGATACAACTGTTTTAGGAAAGTACACAGTCCTATTTTTCTAGCCTTTAGGCTTTAATGCTTCCAACCAGTTCTCAAATGGCTACTCTACCAGATGTGAAGTGAGGTGTTCAGACACAGTAAGAAACAAACATGACACTGCCTCTTTCTCATAGAGCTAGAGTTCATAATCACAACATACGTATGTAATTAAGCTCAAAGGTAAGCTTTCTGAAAGCCAGGAGCTCGACCTAGGTCAGAGGCCCTGAGAAAGCATTGTTGAGCAGTTGGCTTTCTCACAGAAATCCAAAGGAACTGATAGTGTCAACTAGGTGGAGAAAGGAGGGGCAAGATTCTGGACAGAGGAAACATCAGTGCAAAGGTCCTGAGGCACTGGGAAGCAAGTCTGGATGAAGCTCTGAGAGGGAGTAGGAACACGGTGTCAGATGGGGCCCTGTGGGCCATGTTCATTTCTCTTTGTTAAATACCTAAGTATTAACTTTAAAAAATTAGAGCATTATAGATTGAGCTGAAATATTACTATCTGTCCATTCTAGCCCCCTCTAAATTAAACACACACACACACACACACACACACACACACACATAATGCAGTAATGTTCTGTATTTCCTTACAAAAGTGGCACAATGTTGCCTGTATTATTCTGCAACTTGCTTTTCCTCCTCAGACTTCTAGATCTTTCCATGTGTGATGTCACACACATTCCTTTTACCAGCTACCCATGTTGTGTTTTATCTCTTCCACTACTGACAGATGTTTAGGTCTTTTCATTTCTCAGAATTACAGATAAGGATGAAATGCCCACTCTTAACCATGTCTCCTTGGGCACAAATGTGTATATTTCTCCAGGGGGCTAAGAGGTGGAACTTACTAGATTGTAGGCTAAGCACAGCTTTCCTTAGATGCTGCCAGATCGTCCTCCAAAATGGTGGTCACAAACCCTATCCTTACTGTTTCTAGAAGTTCTTTATAAATTTCACACAATCAAATGTATCACTCTCGGTGTTTCTCCCATTTTGTGTCATATTTAAGAAGGACTTTTGGTTCTCGCCATTTTCTGCAGCTTCTTACCCATAAATTGTTTCTGCCTTAGTTAACCAGACTTTGTTTTTGTTGGTTCTGCTAAAATCAAGAATCCTGAATAATAGAGAAATTAAGAAATTTTGGTAATATTTTTCCCTCAGATATTATTGTTTTGTTTTTGGACTATTTTTAAATCCAACAGGAATTATTGGTATGCATGGTATCAAGTAGGAATTTAGTGGGATTTTTTTTTTTTTTTGTATGGATAGCTACTGCTGTTCAACCATTTATTTTTCAATTTCTTGACTCATTACTTCTTTAGGCATAGTTTTGAAATGCTATCCCAATCATATAGAACATTCTCATAAGTGCATGGGGACCTCTCTTCTGTTTTATTGACTCTCTGCTGTTTTACCTAAATATCCATTTTTGCATCAACTTCATTTTAATTACTACAGTTTTATAACATGTCTTAATATATAGAATAACTCCTTTCTCCCTTTTTCTATTAAAAAAAAAACCTGAGCTATTCTGTTACTGCATTATTTATTCCTGTGATGAATGAAATTCAATGAAAAATCAGAATTTTAATTGGGTTGCATTCAAATTATTGAGTTGGGGAGAAAGAACATTTTTACAACATTAGGTCTCTCAACTCATGAACTTGATTTATCTATTTAGGGGACTTTTCTTTCCTGTCCACAGGAAAGTTTTATACTTACTCCACAAAGGGTTTTTTCTTGGGAGTTTTATAGGTCTGGTTGCTGTTGTCAATGAGATCTTTACTCTTTGATCCTTTAAAATTGGTATTTCTGGCATATGGGAAACTTGTTGGTATATTGATCTTCTACCTCTCTCTTTCTAGTTTTTGTTTTTTTTTTTAAGCAGGTAACTAAATCACCTGCAAATAAGAACAGTGTAGTGTCACCTTTCCAATAGTTCTACCACTCATTTCCTTTTCTTGCCTCATACCAGTAGCTAAGACCATCTGTGAAATGTTGGTTAGTTGTGGTGATAGTGGGGATAATTGTCTTATTCCTTTTTTAAAAAAGGTTTTATTTAAGTAATCTCTACACCCAATGTGGGGCTCCAACTCATGAGCCAGAGGTCAAGAGTAACACACTCCTCTGTCTGAACCAGCCATGCACCCTGTCTTCTTCCTAATAATAAGAGGGCCGCTTCTAATCCGCCACTAGTAAATCTGATGTTTGCCAAAAGATGTTCTGTAATCTGTACCTTAACTTTTGCTGGAACTTTTATCAAGTGCAGGAAACTCTCTTCTGTGTCCAGTTTGCTACATTGTTGTTATTGTTTTTAAATCACAAATGGGTGTTGGGTTTTCCAGAAGTCTCTCATTCAATTGCATCCCAAGAAATTGCATTTCTGACAAATGCCCAGTTGATGCCGATGCTGTTGTCCAGGGACCACACTGCAACACATACTGGGGTAGAACAACGGGGGCACCTGAGCAGTTCAATCAGTTAAGCGTCCGACTTCGGCTCGGGTCATGATCTCGTGGCCCATGAGTCTGAGCCCCGCGTCGCGCTCTGTGCTGACAGCTCAGAGCCTGGAGCCTGCTTCGGATTCTGTGTGTGTCTCTCTCTGTCCCTTCCCCACTCATGCTCTGTCTCTGTCTCTGTCTCTCTCTCAAAAAAACCCAAAAAATAAAAAAACCAAAACATTATAACAAGAACAACAGGTTAAAGGCACATTCCAAGAAACATTAAAGAGTTAATGGAAGAGAAGCTCCAAGAAACATAACAGCAGCAGGAAGTCGTGAGGAAAACTAACAAAAGTGCAACATCACATAAGCTAAGTGGAGAAAAAATTGGGCACAAAAAGATTTAAGGAACAACGCTGTGAAATGCAAAGATGGGGGTGGACCTGCGTGGCTCAGAGCGTCTTACTCTTGATTTCAGCTCAGGTCATGATCCCAGGGTCATGGCATCGAGCGATGCATCAGGCTCCACGCTGGGTATGGAGCCTGCTTAAGATTCTCTCTCTCTGTCCCTTCCCTGCTCATGTGCACAAGAGTGCTCTCTGAAAGGAGGAAAGAAAGAAAGAAAGAAAAGGAAGGAAAGAAAGAAAAGAAAGAAAGAAAAAGGAAGAAAGAAAGAGAAAGAAAAAGAAAGAAGGAAGGAAGGAAAGAAAGAGGAAGAAAGAGAAGGAAAAAGAAAGAAGGAAAGAAAGGAAGGAAGGCAAAGAAGCTGAGAAAGACAGAACCCTTCAAATGCCCACTGGGTTTGTGGACTGGAAAGTAATCTTGCCGAGAACCACTTTGGTCGATTTGTGAAGGTAAAGCAATAGATTCCTTCAGTAAGTGTTTATGGGGCGCCTCCTTGGAACTGGTCCTGTTGCTGAGAAGGCAGCACTGAACGGGCGAAGGAAGCTGAGGAAGAGAACATCTCTTTTGAGACACCTGGGTGAGAAGAGGCAGAAGAAAGTCTGGATGAAAGCTAGAGAGAACCAAAGCATTCAGGAACGGTTTGGGGTTTTGTTTCTGAGAGTCAGAAGACAGCATGTTTACAAGCTGAGGGGAATTCTCGGTCTAGAAGGCCATGTCAAAGATGAAGGCGAAAGAGGAAGGGTTCATAGGGACAGTAAGCAGATAACTTCCCACTCGCCGTCAAGTGGACGACGTCAGTTCTGTGAAGGGCACTGTTGTTCTGGATGTTAGAGTCCCTTGCTTTGGGCAATACAACGTGTCTTCAACGCAGTGAATATCTTCTCCCTTGGGCGTGCGTTCTGGTTTTAAAATATAAATACTAGTGGACATAAATATTGCAGAAGATAGAATGTAAGGGGGCGGGGGGGAGAGAATACCCTAGAATCCACAGACTAGGCTCGAGACCCATATCTGGCACTTAGTGCAAATCCTTTCTTGCCTGGCTTCCCTCATCTGTAAAATGGTAACAACAATGCGTAGCACCTGGCACACAGTAAGAGCACAATAAATGTAGTATCACTGATAGGAATGAGGGAAGCACTGGAAACCTGATTAATTAATTACTCAGCTTAACACCACTCAGAATTATCAAGGTGGTTAAAGTCGGCACGATAATGGTAACGTTTCAGGTCCTCGGAGCACTTTACCTGCATACCTTAAAAGTCCTCACTGGCTCTTGTTACCTGTGAAAAATCGGGGCTTCCACCAACCCATCTGCCTTATTTTGTGATGCTTTTGCAGCTCCCCACAACCCTCAGGCCGGCTCCGGCTCCAGATCAACCGAATCAGGGCTGATGCGGGAGGTGTGGGCTAAAAGGAATGCAGCGCCCTCTTGTGGGTTTCAGACAAAAAAGGAACTATTTCCAGAGAAGGAGAGCTAGAAAAGATTTGCGGAGCCCAGGGTGTAGAATTACCTGATTTAGGCTTGTTCCTGTTTTTTGTCTTTATTTCTATTACTCTTATTTTTTAATATTTATTTATATTTGAGGGAGAGGGGGGGGGGGCCGGCAGAGAGACGGAGACAGAATTCGAAGCAGGCTCCAGGCTCTGAGCTGTCAATACAGAGCCAGACCCGGGGCTCAAACCCACCGTGAGTTCATGACCTGAGCCAGAGTCGGACGCTTAACCGACTGAGCCACCCAGGTGCCCCCTATTTTTTTTTAATTAGCATTCTTCAAAACTCCTGGGCAAATTATATTTATAATAAACGGAACACAATTTGCAAAGGCATCCAAAGCTCCCCCTATATAAAGAACTCTCCCTCCTGTGAGCCCCAGCACCCCATCCAGACCTTAAGGTCATGACTTTGCTTTTATCAGGCCACATTTTAAACAGGGCACTCAGGAACATTTTTCAGACTACATATTCCAGGATCCTCCCAGAGATTCAATCAGCTGATTCAGACAACTTTGGTGGGAAATTTTAAATTTTTTACTGTTTCTTTATTTTTGAGAGAGACAGACAGAGTATGAGCAGGGGAGGGGCAGAGAGAGGGGGAGACACAGAATCCGAAACAGGCTCCAGGCAAGAGATCATGACCTGAGCCGAAATCCGACGCTTCACCGACTGAGCCACCCAGGTGCCCCGTTTAGTGGGAAATTTTAAACCGAACCGCCCCAGGCTGACTTCGGCTGCCTCTTTGCCTTCACTTGCTGGTAGCTTCACGGTCAGGAAAGACGAAGAACGTTAGCCAAGGAGCTGGTGTTTGAGTCTCAGCCATGGGGGGTGGGGGGTGGGGGGGGCGTCTCTTTCATCTGCACTGCGTGCCTTCCCCTTATCACATTTCACCCTCCCTGGTCATCTCTCAGTCCCTCTAAGGATTCACCAAGTGAGGGGTTAGGGCAGGGACAGCAAGCACTTCCGTGCCCACCATGTTCCAGGCACTGTGTAGAGACAACTAGGAGCAGTTTCTGCCCTCCTGCCGCGTATAGTCACCGAGGGGGGACACAGACAGACTGTTCTCCTTAATGAACCCTGAGGCAAGAGTCGCTTGCGGAAGTCCCCAAGGCCTCTGTTCAGAATCCTTCCATTCTTCCTCCACCGATGCACTGGCACGTATAGGCGGCGCACACACGTTGGAATATCGACTAGACAATTCTTGATCGCCAGTGGACGGACCAGGAATCTTCGCGGGGCTGAATGGGACTGAAAGGCCAGGCCTTCCAGCCTGCGGATTTGGCCAGCTCGGTGCGCTCCGCCTTTTGGGATTTCAGCTCCACCCAGGGAAGCCCTTTTGACCTCCCCCTCTAAGCTTACCATCAGATCTCTTGGGACTTCATGGACCCTAAGTAGTCCCTCTTCCAGGTGACGGTCCCACGCATATCCAATGACTCCGTAAGGTCCTGCTGACCACGGCAGCAATACTGATGTTGAAATATTGATAAATATTCCAGGGCAGGGGCGCCTGGGTGGCGCAGTCGGTTAAGCGTCCGACTTCAGCTCAGGCCACGATCTCGCGGTCCGTGAGTTCTAGCCCCGCCTCGGGCTCTGGGCTGACGGCTCGGAGCCTGGAGCCTGTTTCCGATTCTGTGTCTCCCTCTCTCTGCCCCTCCCCCGTTCATGCTCTGTCTCTCTCTGTCCCAAAAATAAATTTAAAAAAGTTGAAAAAAAAAATATTCCAGGGCACTTTTCGATCCTTCCTGCGGCTCCCATTTTAGGAGAAACAGCCCCAGTTCCTTACACAATTTCTCAGGTGACAGGGTAAGTTCCTGTGTCAGCTGGTGTCCCCCCACCCCCCAACAGGCACACACTTTGAGGGGGCGCTGGGTCTTGCCTTACCCCTCTCTCCGGCTGGGGGCGGGGCTTCGCGGTCCGCACCATGCGGGACACCCCAGCCTTGGGTCTGCGCAAATTGCAGAGCAAAGGGGGGCGACGCTCCTTCCGGCTGCGGGGGGCGGGGGTGGGTGACAGGAAGCCCTCAGCCAAGGGGGCGCAGCGCCAGGCCCCTTCTCGGCAAGGAACACTGGGGACACTTGGGGAGGAGGGAATGACATGAGAGGGGACCCCCTCAGGAAGAAGGGATGAGCCTAGATCCCTCGGGAAAGACGATGCCGGGGCCCCGCCGAAGGGAAGGGGACTGACACCTGCGTCCCCTAAGGAAGGGCTGACGAAGCGGGGTCCACCTAAGGAAGTGGCAATGGCTCTGGCGCCCCCCTCAGGAAGGAGGAGGGAGGACCCCGGCGTCTTCCTCCGGTAGAGGGCACGTCTTAGGGATTGCGCTCAGGAAAAAGGGTCGGGGCACCTGGGTGGCTCAGTCGGTTAAGCGTCTGACTTAGGCTCAGGTCATGATCTGACGGTTCAGGTCATGATCTCACGATTCGTGGGTTCGAGCCCCGCACCTGGCTCTGTGCTGACAGCTCGGAGCCTGGAGCCTGCTTCGGGTTCTGTGTCTCCCTCTCTCTCTCTCTGCCCCTCCCCCGCGCATGCTCTGTCTCTGTCTCTCAACAGTAAAGGTTACCAAAAAATTAAAGAAAAAAAAAGGAAAAAGGGTCCAAGTCTAGGAGCCACCTAGGGAAGGGGGAAATGACGCCAGGGTACTCTTAGGAAAGGAGGATGACACTGGGGTCCCCTTAAGTGGAAACGACGCTGGGGTCACTTTCAGGGAGTGACGCCAGGTCCCCTCACCCTCCTCGGGGTTCGTCGCACCGGCAGCCGCGCGAGAGCCTCCGCTCGCTCAGCCCTCCGGTTCCCCAGGCGAAGCGGCCGCGCCCCTCATTGGCGGCCTTCTCGGCTAATGACAACCACGACAGCCAATAGCACAGGGGGGAATCCGTCGCGTGTCCTCGCCCCGCCTTCCACCCGGCCTGCGCATGCGTGCCTTTCTAATCCCGCGGTCTCTCCCCAGCTCCCCTCCGGGAGGCGCTTGGGGGCGGGGAGATCCCAGTCCCGCCTCCTTCCCAGCCTGGGACCCATTTATAATCGGGCTGTTGTGAGAATTCAGTGCGACAATTTACGTAAAACAAGCAATGCCTGGCACATAGTAATCCGAGCGGTTATTATCTGCATTTTACAGCGAGGGGGAAACGGAGGCACAGAGCGAGGAAGTTACCTGCTTGCTTGACTAACCCAGTCATTAACTGGAGATGTGGGAACTAGAATCCAGGCAGGCTGAATTCAGAGTCTGCGTGCTTATCTACCGTGCTTTTGTGCCTGCCAGATAACAAATACCGGTATTTCCTTACCCTGATTATAAAATAGGCTTCCCCTTGATTATAAAATTAATACCTGCTCACTGCTAAAAGTCAGAAAATATCGAAGACTACAGAACAGAAAATACAGATCTCTCTTAATCCTACCACTGGAGACATCATTAATATTTTGATGGACGAACTGCCTTTTCTAGTAGATCCTCTTTTAGTAGGATCATACAATGCAGAACATTTTGAAATCGGCTCTTCTCACTATAAACATGTTGTCATTTCAATAAATTTAAACGCTCCTCATTGGTTTTCCCCACCTCATTGTTTTTAAATTTTTTTAAATGTTTTATTTTTGAGAGAGAGAGCGGAAGTGGGGGAGGTGCAGAGAGAGAGAGAGAGAGAGAGAGAGAGAGAGACAGAATTCAAAGCAGGCTCCAAGCTCTGAGCTGTCAGCACAGAGCCTGACGCCAGGCTCAAACTCAAGGACCGTGAGATCTTGGCCTGAGCCCAAGTCCGACGCTTAACCGACTGAGCCACCCAGGCGCCCCTCCCACCTCATTGTTTTTAATGGCTACATATTCTTCTACTGTACAGATGAAGCATAATTTAATGATGTTCTAATGTTGGATTTTTTTAATTTTTTTTTAACGTTTATTTATTTTTGAGACAGAGAGAGACAGAATATGAACGGGGGAGGGACAGAGAGAGAGGGAGGCACAGAATGGGAAGCAGGCTCCAGGCTCTGAGCCATCAGCCCAGAGCCCGACGCGGGGCTCGAACTCATGGACCGCGCGTGAGATCGTGACCTGAGCTGAAGTCGGACGCCCAACCGACTGAGCCACCCAGGAGCCCCTAATGTTGGATATTTTTAATAATAGTTCTTCACTATTCTGACCAATACTAGAATGGGCATTTTATGCCTTCATCTGTATGGTTTTGTCCAAATGTCTCTTTAGGATAAGTATTTTAAAAATTGCAATGGCTGAGTCAAAATGCATGCAGTTATGTTTTTAATAAATATTGTCAGACCACTCTTGGAAAGCTGTATGTGCCAACTCCCACCAACACTAATGAGCTATGAAAGTGCTTTGTCCACACCAAGATGGTCCATCTTTTCATTCTTTGCCAAGTAGATTAAAAAAACAAATATTTTCGGGGCACCTACCTGTCTCAGTCGGTGGAGCATGTGACTCTTGATCTCCGGGTCATGAGTTTGAGCCCCACATTGGGTGCGGCGCTTACTTAAATAGGCTTAGAGGTGCCTGAGTGGCTCAGTCAGTTGAGCGTCTGACTTCTGATTTCTGCTCAGTTTGTGAGTTCGAGCCCTGCATCAGGTTCTGCGCTGATGGTGCGGAGCCTGCTTGGGATTCTCTCTGTCTCTCTCTGCCCTTCTCTTGCTCTTGCCCGCACGAACTCTTGCTGTCTCTCAAAATAAATAAACATTTAAAATGTTTAAATAAGTAAATAAATAAATAAATAAATAAATAAATAAATAAATAAAATGAATAAATAAATAAGTTTAGGGGCACCTGGGTGACTCAGTCGGTTGAGGGCCTGGTCACGATCTCACGGTTTGTCAGTTTGAGTCCCACATCAGGCTCAATGCTGTCAGCGCAGAGCCTGCTTTAGATCTGCTGTCTCCCTCTCTCTCTCCGCCCCTCTCCGCTTACACTCTCTCTCTCTCACAAGAATGAACATTAAAAAAAAAATACATTTAAAAAAAAATTTTTTTTTCAACGTTTATTTATTTTTGGGACAGAGAGAGACAGAGCATGAACAGGGGAGGGGCAGAGAGAGAGGGAGACACAGAATCAGAAACAGGCTCCAGGCTCTGAGCCATCAGCCCAGAGCCCGACGCGGGGCTCGAACTCACGGACCGCGAGATCGTGACCTGGCTGAAGTCGTACGCTTAACCGACTGCGCCACCCAGGCGCCCCAAAAATACATTTTAAAAATAAAAATAAGCGTTTTAACTTGAGCTTCCTGTTATTCTGTGAAAGAGGGAGAACTATCATCCAGCTCAGGATTTTGTGCAGGTGAACTAAAGTAGCAATAATAGGGGCACCTGGCTGGCTCCGTCAGTAGAGCATACGACTCCCGATCTCCAGGTCATGAGTTCAAGCCCCACACTGGGGATAAAGCTGACTTAAAAAAAAAAAAAAAGTAGCAATAATAATGAAAGTATCAGGCCGATATCAGGCAGCTGTCATTGTACAACGGACAATAGGTGAAGTGAGGTCTCTGCCTTATTTCCTCGACAGGGTGAGATCACTTCCCGGCCTCAGTTTCCCCATCTGTAAAAGGGAGCCTGTAATAGTATACCTCCAGGACTGCCGGAGAACCAATAAGAGAACCCTCCTAATGAGTTTAGCACAGGGCGCAGTCCTCTAAAGGCTGGAAGAGGCAGAGCCATTGTGCCGGATCAAGTAGCTTGCAAGTGGCTGATGTCAACTTTGACACCGCCCCTTCCCCAGGTCTCCCTTGTCCTATTCAGATGACAAGGCCTTGCTGCTGTGCCCCACTGCCCTTGGTCACCTTTGCCTGAGGAAAGATGAACTCCCCACCACGAGGATTTTAAAGAGCCCAGCTGATGGTCACATGCCCACCTCTGCCCTTTGACCCACATCCTCAGACTGTGACAGTGTCCCAACGGAGGAGGCCTTTGGGACATCATGCCTGCACTTGGGGAAACTGAGGTCCAGAGCAAAGAAGTCTCATCGGCCTTCCCCCGCCACCTGGGATTAGTGCTATCGCCTCCTGACCCGCCTCCCGACCCTCAGCCCGACACCCTTTCCCCGACTCTGCCTCCCTTTGAAACACCCTTGGGAAAATGTCTGTGTCTCCTCTGCTTCTTGCACAAGGTTCAGATTCCCTGGAAACTTCTACCTAGTTTTCCAGCTTTGGTTTTCCTCTCTGAGCCCAGGCTGCCCCCCACTCTTCTGGGCCAGGATATCTACACACTGCAAATCTTTAAACCGCAGTGAAGCAGGCAAACCTTTCTACACGCTAAATCCTATATATTCACCCTCCCACTTAAGTTCCAGAACTGTACTGTCTCATATGGTAGACACTGGCCACATGTGGCTACTTAAGGTAAAGGAAAATTAAAACCCCACCTCCTCAGTTGCACTAGCCACATTTCAAGGGCTTGCTAGCCACACGTGGCTAGTGGCTACTGTGTTGGACAGCAGACAGAACATTCCCATCATCGTAGAAAGTTTCACAGCCCTGCTCTAGACTGACTGGGATTTTTGTGATCATTTTATAGATGAGACAACTGAAGGTCAAAGAGATCATGCCCAACGTCACCCAGCCACGGCTGGGATCCAAACTACTCCCATAACTAGAGCTGAATAACAAAGTAAGCAGGTCAACCTTTCCTTGGATCCAAGGAAGCTGTGCATATATACAGCTACTGATCCCCCTGTGGTTTAAGCACTTAAGCACTGAGTGTGTATGTGTATCTTAATTTATTACACCCCAGAGGCAGCCAGTATTCTAAACCAAAAGCTTGAATCACAAACACTTCTGCTATCCATATCTTTAACCACTTGGGAAGTTTTTTGCTCATTAGCATAATGAATGTCAGAAACCTTGGTGAAATCAAGGGTTTGTTAATTAGCCTGATAAAGGTTGGAAAATGGGATCCCTTGAGTGGAATTAACAGTATTCAAATATGTGGATTGGTTAAACTATCTGAGTCACTCACACCCCAACCTTGAATGAACACTTTAGCAAAGTAGCTTAAAGCCCAGGCCAGTCTTGTGTGAGTTTGGAGGATTCGGCTTGCCTGATACTGACCATAAGGCTTACAGGCTCTAAGCAACACAGAGCCCTGACTTGAAGATATTCAGGTTTGGGGGCACCTGCCTGGCTTAGTCAGTAGAACCTGTGGCTCTTGATCTCAGGGTTGTGAGTTCAAGCCCCACACTGTGTGTAGAGGTTACTTTAAAATCTTTAGGGGCGGGGCGCCTGGGTGGCTCAGTCGGTTGGGCCTCGACGACTTCAGCTCAGGTCGCGATCTCGCGGTCCGGAAGTTCGAGCCCCGCGTCGGGCTCTGGGCTGATGGCTCAGAGCTTGGAGCCTGTTTCCGATTCTGTGTCTCCTTCTCTCTCTGCCCCTCCCCCGTTCATGCTCTGTCTCTCTCTGTCCCCAAAATAAATAAACGTTAAAAAAAAAAAATCTTTAGGGGCATTTAGGTGGTTTAGTTGGTCTTAGAGATGTGACTCTTGATCCCAGGGTGGTGAGTTCGAGCCCTACTATAGAGGTAGAGATTACATAAAAATATAAAATCTGTATATAAATAAAATCTTAAAAAAAAAAAGATGTCCAGGTTTGTTTTGGATTTTGTTTTAATGCAAGGTGAAGGTTGCAATTCCAAAATGGCCAGGATGCTGGGAATTCATAGAACTTACAGGGTAAGTAAAGTCTCTTGTGGCTGTTTATCAGGTTTAACATCTGCACGGCAGAATTTGACCAGAGACCTTTTATCATGGCCTGGCAGCCCGATGATGGACGCCCTACCAATCAGGCCCCCCCCTCCCTGAGGTTTCCAGGAATGACTGTGAGATTCCAGAAGTACCCAGAGTTGTGTCAGATATGCTGTGTACAAGAAGTGGGGTTTACCTGGGTCGCCTAGCCTCCAAAGACTGGTCTGAACCTCCACTTTACGACCTGAAGTCCTTGAGCCAGCCAGCACCTGGCCCAGGCCAGGGGGCTGCCTCCCGCCACACTTGCTGGACCCCCATCCAGGTCCTAAGCGCTTGGGGAGGGTCAGGGACGGAAACTCTCTCTCCCCTTATCCGCGTCCCAGGCAGCCGGTGAGGAGAGGCGTGCCTCCCAAAACCAGGGTGGGAAAGGAAGTCACATCAGCCAGGAAGATCAGTGAAATCCTCGGTTTAATTGGAGACGAGATCGAAGGATTGATTATCGATCAACGGACCGACTGATTGATCGTCAGAGGGGACAACACAAGAGCGGCTGAGGGGGCCCTGTGCCCCCCCCCCCCCCCGCTGGGGAGAGGAGCCCTGATTGGGGGTGGGGTTCCATCTCACCAGTCACACCCGGGGACAGGGCAAGGGGCAGGCTCTGCTCAGCCCTCACCCCCCAAGATGACACGACTTCCCATCAAACGGCAGCACTGAACCCACCCTTGCGGGGTCTATGGTACAGTTTGTATAATACAGTGGGAATGGGGACTCTCTCTCTGGGAGACCCCCACCCCTCCTCCTTCCCCTGGCTGGGTCAGCTGGGGAAGGGCAAGTGTATTTTCCCTTTTTGCCTCTGTAGAATAATTTACAAACCAACCTTACAGTATGTACAAAAAAAAAAAAAAAAAAAAAAAAAAAAGAGAGAGAGAGAGAAAGAAGAAAAAAAAAAGAAAGAAAACCCAAAGAAGTCCCACTCCAGTCACTGGCTGGGACAGAAACTACTTTCGCTACAAAAATGAACCCTGTACAGCATCACGGGGGTGGGAGCAGGTGGTACTCCCCACAGGGATGGACAGACAGATGGAAGGCTGGGGCAGCTGGGGGGGGGGGGGGGCTACAGTACCGTGTGCTCAGAGTGGGGGGTGGGGGGAGGAGAGAGAGGCCCTGCCTTGCCCAGCTGCAGAACTGGGCCAAAGGGCAGAAAGGAGGGGGGAAGAGGGGGTCTTTCCTTCCATACAGTCCCCCATGGCTTGGAGAAAAATGGCCTTGCATCTGTCTGTCGTATTGCTGCAGGAATAGCTCAGGGGTGTGGCGGGGGGGGGGGGGGGGGGAGGGGCGTGGCCAGATGGGGACAGAGTAGAAAGGACTTTGGTGCCAGGGTGGGAGAGGGTTGCCCAGAAAGGGGATGTGGGTGTACATTGTTATTGCTTCCTCCTAGGGCAAAGGGTCGTGAAGGGGGTCAGGAGGATGCTGGGGGGGTGCCCAGGATGGGGGCCACTGCGAACCCCTCTCCTATGGCCATGGGAATCATTAAGGCAGAAACAAGAGGAGAAGCAGCTGGAAGGAGGGGTGTGGTTCGGAGCCATCCCCCCCCACCCCAATGGAGAAAATTCAAACGGAACCCAAAGTGGAAGGGGAAGAGGGTGGCAGGTGGAGGGGTGGGGGGGGGGATCAGGCCCTCCTCAAACCTCAGACCCCAGGTTGGTGGTGTGAATGTCCCTCCAATACCCGCCTCTGCTACATCTTAAAGCACGCAGCTCCCCTCTCCAGGTCCCTATCCCTCGGGTTAGTATTGCCAGGTTTGTGCAAAATGAAGCGGGAGACTTCTGGGGGGGGGGGGGGGCAGTGCGCCAGAGAGGGGCTGGAGCTGGGGCCTCCCACGGTGGCAGCCCCCCCCCCCCCTGAGTCCCCCGCCCGGAATGGCTATTCCTGGTTGGGTTCCGGAGACCCTCCAAAATTCAGAAGAAAAGCCCCAAAGGGAGGCGTTATGCCTGCTTGGGCCCAGGCCAAGAGCCCTAGGAGGCCGGAAGACTGAGCCTGGGGCCTGGGGCAGGGGGAGGTGGCAGGAGATGGGACACAAGGGGTAGTCGGGAACAGGAGATCTACAGTTGCTGTGTTTCATCCTGTTTTTTTTTTTTTTTTCTTTTTCTAAAAATGTAACAATTAAAATTCCAAAAATAAAATCCCTTCCGGGACCTCCGCCCCTTGTTCCCCAGCCCCCACCTCCAAAAAGAGGCCCCGTGGGTGGGGGTGGGGGGAAAGAGGAAAAAAAGAAAAGAGAAAAAACCCCACTTTTCTGTTTTCTTTTTTCTCTGGAGGCCCAAGAGTCTTTGAGGCAGTGGAGGAGGCGGTCGTGGGGTAATGGTGGTGAAGGGAGCCGGGGAGAGCAGGAGGGTGTCGGGGCCGGGGTTCAGGTAGGGCCTCCAGCTGACCCCCACCCCCCAGGAGCTGGGAGTGGGGGGGGGTCCTCGCCGGACGTTCCTGTGCAGGCACTGCACGCCCTCTTGGCAGCCTGATGCTCTTTTTGGGCCCCCGCCTCGGCCGCCGTGGAGGGGAGGCCCGGGAGGCCCGGGGTGTCCTCTGGAGGGGGCGGGGTCCTCAAGGCGGGCGGAAGGGGGCTCTCGGCAGACAGGGCCAGGGGGCTGCTGCGGCCTACGGCATCCACGGATGCGTCTAGGGACGTGGCCTTGTCCTTGCCCGCAGCCACACTACCGGCCGAGTCTGCTTGCTGCGTGCAGCAAGGTTCCTGTACCTTCCCCTCCGTGGGCATATCCTGGCCATCGACCTCCAAGAGTTCCTCAGCTGGGGACGCATCCTGAGCCACGGACAATCCCTGCACCGTAAATGCACCCGGGGCGGTAGACACCTCCTCCTCATCTTCCTCTTCCAGCGTCAGCTCAAACTGGAACTTATCAGGTGGGGGTGGGTGGCCTGGCCCCCTGGGCTCCTCCTCAGGCGGCGGTGATGGGCTCTGGCGAATGGCGCTGTAGTACCAGTCTCTGTTGTCCTCTAACGTGTCCAGGATCTCCTGGGCGTCCGGGTGGACCAGGTCAGCCCACGTCTCCCACAGCGGGTGCACGATATAGTCGATGAAACCCACCTGGGAGAGAAGGGACACCGGCGTCAACAGGTGGCCGGCTGTTGCAGATGGTAGGGCCATGCTGTGGGATCTAGGAAAGTCTAAAAGGCGCTGATAGCATTTAACCTAGTAATCGTGCTCCTCCAGATCCGACCCGGAAAAACCTCTTGCACAGGGAAGAAAAAAAAAATCACATATGACATGGAAACAAATACTGGAAACTTCCACACATCTGTCAGTTAGGAATTAGTTGTAAAAAGCCGTTCGGGGTGCCTGGTGGCTCAGTTGCTTAAGCGACCAACTCTTGGTTTTGGCTCAGGCCACGACCGTAAGGATTGTGAGTTCAAGCCCTGCGTCAGGCTCTGTGCTGACAGTGCAGAGCCTGCTTGGGATTCTCTTTCTCTCTTCCTCTCTCTCTGCCTGTCCCCTGCTCATGCTCTCTCTCTTTCTCTCTCCCTCTCTCTCAAAATAAATAAACTTAAAACATTGAAATAAAATGTTCTAAAACATTGTGGTACACCACAGATACTAATAGTGATATATTTTTTTTTTAATTTTTTTTTCAACGTTTTTTATTTATTTTGGGACAGAGAGAGACAGAGCATGAACAGGGGAGGGGCAGAGAGAGAGGGAGACACAGAACCGGAAACAGGCTCCAGGCTCTGAGCCATCAGCCCAGAGCCCGACGCGGGGCTCGAACTCCCGGACCGCGAGATCGTGACCTGGCTGAAGTCGGACGCTTAACCGACTGCGCCACCCAGGCGCCCCACTAATAGTGATATTTTTTGCAACAAAGAAAAACTAGAAATAATTCCACGGCAGAGTATTGGCTAACGCTGATACTATCTTCCCTCTTTCTTATGAACAAAATCTTGAGGGCGCCTGGGTGGTTCAGTCGGTTGAGCGTCCAACTTCAGCTCAGGTCATGATCTCACACTCTGTGAATTTGAGCCCAGCATCAGGCTCTGTGCTGACAGCTCAGAGCCTGGAGACTGCTTCAGGTTCTGTGTCTCCCTCTCTCTCTGCCCCTCCCCTGCTCATGCTCTGTCTCTGTCTCAAAAATAAATAAAAACATTAAAAAAAAAAAGAAGAAGAAGAAAATCTTGATTTTTCTTGGTGGAGGCAATACTTCCCCAATATAGGTGAAAACTACGTTTCCCAGCCTCCTTTGCAAAGAGAGGGTGGCAATGTGACCACACGTAGATGGAAGATCTGGGTTGGGATGGGCATAGGGGGTAGGAGTGCTGCTTCAGCTGGCAGAGACCTTTCCTCCTTACGATGTGGCCAGAATGGCTAGAGTTTCAACAGCATCCGTGACCATGAGAGGCATCTCTAGGGACAAAGGTCCCATGCTTCGGGTGATAGAAGAGAAACACTGAAATCTCCTTAGGTGCCTGACTATTTCATGGAGCCAAAGGGAGCTAAATTCTTTCTCTCGACTTTTTTTTTAATTAAAAAAATTTTTTTAATGTTTAATTTTGAGAGGGGTGGGGGAGGGGCAGAGAGCGAGGGGGACAGAGGATCTGAAGCAGGCTCTTGGCTGGCAGCAGAGAGCCCGACGTGGGGCTCGAACCCGTGAACTATGAGGTCATGACCTGAGCCAAAGATGGACGTTTAACCGACTAAACCACCCAGGTGCCTCTGGACTTTTCTTACATGCGAGAGAATAAAAATGGGGTGTCTGAGTGGCTCAGTCATTAAGCATTTGAATTCAGCTCAGGTCATGACTTCACAGTTAGTGAGTTTGAGTCCCACATTGGGCAAGCAGGAGCCCTGCTTTGGGCAAAAACAGGAGCCCCAGGTGAGCCCTGCTTCTCTCTCTCTCTCTCTCTCCCTCCTTCTCTCTCTCTCTGCCCCTCATGGGATTCTCTCTCTCTTCTCTGCCCCTCACTCACTTGTACCCTCTCTCTCTCTAAAAAAAAAGAGAGAGAGAACAAAAATGAAGCCTTATGTCGTTTGAGTCACTGTGAATTTGTAACTCCTCAACACCTAAATGGCCATCCACAGGAGCAAAACTATAGACCCCATCTGCTGTCTAGATCTGTGAGAATACTACAGAGTCGTCAAAAGGGATGAGCTAAATCTATACGTAGTAACACAGACACATCTCCAAGTCATTGTTTGGAAGAAAAGGCAAGCTGTATAAAAATGGGTACATATTGATAAAATTCATATTTTTTTAACAAAGCAAAACCCCTGAACTATTGCTATGAAGTTGCCTGTAAATGTAACTACGTAATAAAGCCTATGGAACTGGTTTTCCCGGGTGTTGGAGGATGGGGTGATCTGCATGCTCAAAGGGACATTTGGAAGTATCTAGAGACATTTTTGGTTGTTGTAATTGGAAGGGAAGGGGTGGAGGCCAAGGATGCTGCTCAAAATCCTACAAGGCACGGCCCCCGCGACAGAGAATGACCCGGGCCCAAATGTCAACAGCACCAAGGCTGGGTAACTCGGGTCTGGAAAGGCATGCACAGTGAGCCGGGAAGAACAGGTCTTGCCAGGGAGGAGACTGGGAGTGGGGAGGGTGAGAAACTTTCACATCCACACTTTACAAACAAGACTGGGTCTCCGTACCTCTTGTCAAGTTAAACAAGCACATGATGACGCGTCATCGCATCTCATTGCAAAATCCCACCAAAAATCAAGGACAAAATCAGCAGCCAGGTTACAGGGATACTGAGAGGCTGGAGCGACATAAGGTCTGTAACCCAGAGCTGGGCAAGTATTATTATGGATGCTAAATGAGAGAGAACTGTTCCACTCAGGTCTACAAGTTTTGAATCCAGAGGCCTGGTTTTGGTTACTCTGTAGAAGGGAAGATGTTGCAAATTTCCCATCAAGGTCGGGAACTTCCGGGTCTCGGAGCTCCAGGCCAGCATGGCGTGGGGAGGCCCGCTTAACACCGTACCTGAGACTTCTCCACCGAGGCTGTGTGCTTGTCGCACATGGGGCTGATCTCCATGCCCCGCTCACGTTCACGGTCCCCCTGCTGGAAGAATTCGGCCATAATGCGGTCGGTCCACTGGCGGTACAACTCGAGTGGCTTGGTGGGGTTGCTGAGGTCTGCACAGTGCACCATGTTCCGAAGGACCTGCGTGAGGTGGGACCTTCAGAGGCCATGCCCCCGTCCCAGTCTGGCACCTCACGCTTCCTTACCTCCCCCTTTATTGGGAGAGTGAGGTAGGGGGATGTGGAGAGAGATAGGGGAAATGGGGAGAGGGGAGAGGAATGGCAGGGGGAGAGCAAAGAAAGAGATCGTGGGGAGAGGAGAGAAGGAGGTGTTGGCAAAGGCAGAGGAGACAGGACGGGGTGATGGAGGAAGGGAAGAAGTAAGGAGGGATGGTAGATGGGAACTGGGATGGAGAGATGGGAGGGGAGACAGAAAAGAGACAGGAAGAGGGGCAACATGGGAGCTGCAGGCTGAGGGAGGGGGGCAAACGGGACCCAAAGGGGAGAGAGAAAAGGAGAGAGGGTCCGGTCTCCTTGTATGGTGTGCAGAGGCTGGGGGGGGGGGGGGGGGTAGGAAGGGGCACCTGGATGCGGTCGGAGTAGTTGTCCAGCAGGAGGACCCCCGAGCTGGTCACCTTCTTGGTCTCCACCATGGTCTTCAGGTCTGCCAGGAGGGTCATGTGTTTGGACATGTCCGTGGCCAGCACCTGTGGGTGAGGGGCCACTGAAGCCCTGCCACGGGGCGTACTGACCCGAACTACGCCTCTAAAGCTTTCCCTCAGCACAACCTGTTCCCAGTCCCCACAAAGGACGCCTCTCGGGGGGCTTCCTGGCCTGGACTCAGACCCTGCCTCAACCCCAGTGTCAAAGGCGCCCTTTTCCGCTCTGGCCCCGCCCCCGCCCCGCCCACCATGTCGATGACCATCTTGCGCAGGCTCTGCCGCTGGCGCTTGCTGAGGTTCTGGAAGATATCGCAGTTGTCTTCCTGCAGCAGCTTGAAGCCCACGGCCAGGTGGTGGTTCTCCAGCACCGACTCATCGTTGTACATGAGCGCCAGCTCCGAATCTGCGGCCCAGGCCCAGGCAGGCGGTCAGGGGAGGGTGGGGCCGGCAGGGCCGCCTCGAGGGGTGGGGCAGCGCAGGCCCCGCCTCCAACCCGGCAGGCCCCGCCCCCGTGGGGGCCACTCACTAGTGTTGATGAGGAACTGGTTGGAGACCCCAGGGTGGTCTACGTCATGAATAGCGGCCGCGAAGAGGGCGGCAAGAATCTCCAGGTCCGTGAACACAGCCTAGGGGCAGACAGGGGGGTGGGAGAGAGGCGGGTTAGAAAGATGGGGGATCTGAGAGACAGGGTGAGAGAGAGATGCGGGTGCCAAAGAAGACGGTCAGGAGGGATCGATGAGGACCGGGAAGGCCAGCGTCAGAGAGACACGGAGGTCAGGAGATGGGCGACCGGCAGTCAGGGAGGGAGACGGGGCTGGGGAGACTCGGGGGCCAGGCCGTGCTCACATCTAGCGCGGGTGTGGCCAGCAGCACGTGGGTGGACTGCAGCACATCGGCCGCGTGCAGGCTGTTGTGGTAGGCCACGTCGGGGTGGTAGTGGTCCTCCAGGGTCAGCATATATGTAACCATGGTGTCCACTGGGATGCGGAATTTCTTCAGCAGGTCACGCTCCTGAGGGTAGGTATGGGGAACGGTGACTCCCGAGAGCTCTGCTCTCCGCCCGGCCCCCTTCCGCTCACCCTGCCCCACTCAGCCCGCCCTACCTGAAATATCGTGTACATGATGCAGCTGAGGGAACGGCCTCCGGCGTATTCGGATACGCAGAAGATGTTCAGACCCCACTTGTTCAGGTTCTCCAGTTCCTGGGTGGAGTAGGAGGCCAGAGGTCAGCAGCCCACAAGACCCAGGGCCCTGCCCCTACCCACGTGGGTCAGAAGTTCCTCTTGGTTAGTCGTCACCCCTCTCGACTCTTTCCTAGCAATTCAGAGCTCTGGTCTGAAAGTAGCACTGTCATTGCCCACCGGGGCGGGGGGGGGGGGGGGGGTGGGTAGGAGGGGGTGGGCACTGTGCTCAACACACAGTTGACCGTCCACGTCCGACCAGGCCAGAAAATAACAAAGCAACCACAGCGCCTGTGTACTGAGTGACTTCAAAAAAAAAAATTTTTTTTTAATGTTTTATTTATTTTTGAGAGCGAGAGACAGAGTGTGCATGGGGGAGGGGCAGAGAGAGAGGGAGACACAGAATCTGAAGCCGGCTCCAGGCTCCGAGCTGTCAGCACAGAGCCCGATGCGGGGCTCAAACCACGGACTGTAACATCATGGCCTGAGCCGAAGTCTGACGCTTAACCTAACCGAGGAGCCACCCAGGCGGCCCCTGAGTGACTATTGTCTCCCAGGCATTATGCTAAATGCTTGATCTCATTTGGTTGGTTGGAGAACCAAAGCTCAGAAGTGATGTGACCTACCCAAGCCCTTGCATCTCGCAAGTGGCAACGCTGTGGTGTGAATTCCGTTTGGCTGACCCCAAAAGCACAGTTTGGCTTCGGAGCCAAACAGCTCACCAGCACCAGGGGGAAAGGAACTCGGGCTAATTTTCCATGGCTCCCCAGAATCCGGAACGGTGCCAGCACACAGTAGGTGCTCAGTAAACACCGGGTGACTGACTGGGCACTGGCTAGTGCTGGAGTTCAGGTTACAACAAATGTCAGCTGACTGAGCCAACAAGAGTGCACTGAGTCCGCTGTACAAACCCATGTGGGAGCCCCTTGGCGTTAGGTGTCACGGAGCTGAACCCAGGTCTGGCCTGTAGTGGATGCTGTTGGGGTTCGACCCAGATCCCCTTCACTGACCAGTGCACCTGTCCTCCTGGGTGGGTGCTGGGACTGTTGCTTACAAAGACTCACAGCTGCTCTGTTCTCCAGAAAACTGCTCTTGCCCCTATGGGAGCTACATGGAGGCAGTAATGCTGTCCCCTCTGGGGACCGCCCACAGTGGGGTATACAAAAGTCCCGCACTCTTGCCTCAAGGTGGGCTCAACTCTGTGGCACTGTTGACACTCCAGAGCTCCCTGTGGAGTCAGGCGGAGGCCAGATTCTGAGGCCACCTCCTTGCTTAGCTTCTTCCTCTCCTGCTTCCTTCACTCTTGCTCTCCTGAGAGTCTCATAAGCCAAGTATGCCTGGATTATCATTTCAGACTGACCCAACGCCCGGTCCTTCTCTGGGCCCCAGGAGACTCCCACCCCTCTCTAGTCCAGTGTCTGCTGAGACCCTACTCACTTGGGCCAGGAGCTCTTCTTGGTTGGTCTTCACCCCAAAGCGGGGGATGCTAGAGTCACTCAGGCTGCTGCTATGCATCAGCTTCTTCACCCCCGTGATCTGAGACATGGGCTGGAATTGCGGCCCAGGGGGCGGGGGCTGCTGGGAAGGTCTCTGGCGGGGAGCTGGCTGTTTTTCTCGATCCTTCATCGTGGGTGATGGAATCTCCACTTCATTCTGCTTGTCTGGAGCAGATGGAGGAGAGACAAGCATGAGACTCCCACAGAGACCCCCTCATCTGGCCCTCACTTCCCCTGGGCTCCCCACTGTGCCCTGGGAAGGCTCACGCAGGAGGGCAGACCCCTTCAGGATGTCATGCTGTTGGTTCCTTATAGGCTGGAAACCAGAGGGAAGGGAGGAATTCTTCTGGGAGGTGGTGGGCTGGAGCAGGGACCCTGGGACTGGCCCGGAGCATTGGGGTGGCCCCAGTCTGATAGCCAGCTTTGACAAGGGGGTGGCACAGGAAGTCAGGAAGCAGGTTGAGGATGCTGGAGAGAGTAGCTGCCTGTCCTGTATAGGCAGGGGAACTTCTAGGGCAGGGGAGACACCTCCATGGTGACTCAGAGTGCTGATCGGGGTGGACAGCATGGGGAAGAGGGAGGGAAGGGTAGTCTCTGGCTCCATGAGCCCCACCCCCACCCCACCCCTTTAACACCAGCCTGCCTGGGGGGCCAGCCCCAGGATCCCTTTTCCTGAGCTTTCAAGGGCTTCCAGAGCTGAACCTGGGCCACCCATTGTGACCTGGGGCCCTGCCAGTCAATAACGGGGCCTAATAGGGGTTATTTGCATGCCATGCTCCCATTGGCTGGATCTCAGAACTCTGCACGGCCACACCCCCATTGGCGGGAGTATTTGAAACTCTGAACCCTTCTCTTGGGCTTGGCGTAGGGTGGTTCTCCAGAATTTGGAAACCTTTGGTGATAAATTGAGAGGGTAAAATTATCCTGAATTTGGGGGGGGGGCATATCTTCAGCTTGGGCTCTTGGATAAAGAGATTAAGGATGAGTTGGAGGTCCCCATGAGCTTGAGGGTTCTAATGAATTTGAGGTACTCTGTATAACTGTATTAGGTATCAAAAGTCTGTGGTGGGGGGGGGTCCTACTGAATCTGAGGGTCATATCAAGTTGGGTGATTCTCCCGAATTTGGGAGACCTTTCAGCTTGCAGGGTTTTGAAACTTTGAGGGGGTCTTTTATGAGTTCTTAAGGACAGCCGTTCCCTTAAGTTTGAGAACCCTACCGAGTTTGAGCATACCTCTTGAGTTTGAGGGATCTCCTGAATTTGTGGGGGGAAATCCAAGTTTGGATAGTCTACTGAATTTGGGGAGGCCTTTCAGCCTGGAGGCATTTAAAGTTTAGAAATTCTATTTGAGTTTGTGGGGTTTTTGGGGTCTTGAGTTTGAGAGTTCTGTTGTGGTCCCACTGAGTTTGGGGGGGCTTTTCTGCTTGGAGAGATTTTTTTAATGTGGAAGTTCTATAAAAGTTGACATCCCTCTGGGCTTAGGGGCATCGTGAGCATGGGAACGCTTGAGCGTGGTAACCTTGATCTTTAGGGAATTAAGAGTCAGGGTCCCTCGGGCAAATGTGGGCAATGGGACCTGCGGTCTGGGGCAGCCCCCTCCAATTCAGGCGTGCAGCCTCTCCCCGCACATACAAGCGGTGCCTTTCACTCACCCAGGAATGTGGTGGAGATGTACTCAGAGACCTGGTTTCCTGACCTGCTCATCTCTGACAGGTGTGTGAGTTCACGGTTTAACATCCTCTTGAACTAAGGTGAAGGAGGCAAGAAGGAAGGAATGATGGGGAGACAGGGCAGCAGAGGGTGGAGGATGTCAGCCCCTCCCGAGAAACTTCTGAAGACCCCATGAGTCCTTCCAACTTCTCTGCTCAGCCAACAGAGCCCTCAGCAAGCTGCTAGAGGGGAGGGGTCAACCCTTCCTCTCCTCCCAGGTCTGGAGGGGGGCCCCAGCCCTGGAAGTCAGGACTCAGCATACCCCTCCCTTCCTGAGGAAGGGGGGCACCCCTCCCCAGACTTCCTCTTCCTCCAGCCCAAAGGAGGAGCCAGAGGGGCACCTGTGGAAGGGAGGGGCTCCCGCTTAACAGTGAGCCAATAGGGTGTCAGGAGAATCCCGTCGCCATGGCGATGGGAGTCTCCTTAGCAACTCCCCCTCCAACCAGCTGCTGAGCTGGGGGAAAGTGGGGGGGGGGGCAGGCCGCAGGCCCCTTAACCCTTGCCTTCCCAGAGGTACCCTGGCCCACGTCTTCCCAGATATGGACCCCACTCCAGGGCGTCCAGGCCCCCAGCTCCCAGCCCAGTTTGGAAGGAGACAATACAGTCTCTCCTTTGCAGGAGAGAATGCAAGTTCTGGGAGAAGAGTAGGTTTGGCAGGGGCAGGGGAGAACAGTGAGCTGAGGAAACCCTTGTTCGGTCATCCAGGGGAGGGGTTTCCCATCATAGCCCCCTCTCCCCCAGTCTCAGGAGGGTGGACAGATGCACAGATGAGCAGAGGATACCCCGAACCAGGCTTGGAGGTCCCTCCTGGTCCCCCCAAGCCACCTCACACAAGTGTCTGCTGTGACATTGTGCATGGAGGAGAAAGGGCATTGGTTCCCCGCCCCCAAGCTCCACTGAAGCACCCCCAAAGCAGGAGCAGACTCCGTCCAGAGAGGCAGGAGGGACACTTGATGGGAAGGGTGAGCCCACGCAGCCCACACCAGGATGGGGCACTTACTCCTCCTAGTGCTGCGAGAGACACGTACACAAGAAGGACCCACAAAGTCACACAACCACACACAGAGTCACAGACTACCATCTCACACGGCTCTGCACAGCCACAGACACACAAATCAAGGGACACACACGATCAGGCAGTCACAGACACTTGGGGTCACATGCCCCGGAGAAAACACACAGCTCTGGGTTCACAAACACGTCCCAACATACACCACCACAACCAGAGCCATGTGATCTCAGAAAGGGCCACACTGTGACCCAGGCAAATAAGCATATGGTCAGACAGCCCCGCACCGCTGTAGACACGTACACACGTGAGTACCGACACACCCAGCAAGAGACCCACATCCCCAGCCACCCGCTATCCCCACCCAGCCCTGGGCCACACACAGACACAGACAGTCACAAGGCTTCATGTCCAGGCCACACACGTGCACAGCCGCACATACCCGCCCAGACCAGGGGCTTGAGGATCCAAGGTGGGAGGGCTAGGGCCAAGTCTCCCGCCCGTCCTCCACCCCGACTTCCCCTACCTGGTCCCACCAGCCCACCAGCCACGGCTTGGAGCAGGTCTCACAGAAGAAATCCACCAAGGGCATCTTGGAATCTTAGCCCCGCTCGGGGCTGCCGCACACAGAGGCTGGGCTTGGGGAGTCCCGGGGTTAACAGCCACTGTGGGTTTGGTGGGGAGGGGGGTTCAGGGCAGGTGGGCAGTGCAAGGGGGAGCCGCGGAGGGGCCTGGGCCGGCCCAGCGGGGCTGGGGGCTCCCCTCCCCTCCGCGCTCCCGATAGCAGCCCTGGTTACATGGTCTGCCAGCCCCTGGCCCTGATGGGCCCCCCCGCGGCAGTAGCTGGAGGTGGCCTGGGACCCCTGCCCATGGGGGGGCAGGGCGAGGGTCCCGGGAGGTGGCTTTGGAGGCTCTGGGCTCCGTGTGCGCGCCTGTGTGTGTGCGCGTGTGCGTGCTCACTGCAGCACTGGCAGGCTGCATGCGACGTCAGGTGGTGCCGGGGGTGGGGGGGGGGGGCGTTAAAGGGGCATCGGAACCCACGGGCCTGAGCCAGGACCCAGGTGGGGCTGCCGGGGAAAGGCAGGGAGGCACGCACATCCCCGACAGGACGCGTCCCTTCCAGGGACACACCCAGAGACAAAGACACACGCCCAGACAGTCCACACACTCACACACACTGAGATGCACCTTCTATACCAACACACGCACTAACACACACCACACAGTCACAACTCTGAAGTCCAGCCCTTTCGCAGGTATACAGCTGAGTACACGGAGATAGGAACGCCTTCAGGCACAGCCCTCCCAAGAACACAGACTCACACCCAGACACGGAGACACACACCTGGGGACACACACCCAGATATGCTGCACATACTCCACACACCCACGGGCACACTTTCAGACAAACACAAATACCATGTGGCCTTGGACACAAACATACCCTGAGAAACCCATAAGCAAATGCTCGCATCATACCCACAACCACACACACACATCATTTGCAGGAACACAACGGCAAACCTACATTTAGAGACAGTCACATTCTCAGAGGCTCGGCACACTCTCAGAGACACAATCACCCTCAGACGGGAATGTTCCCAGACAAACCTCCACCCACAGGTATGTGCACCACCCCCAACGCAGACACCTCCACCTGTATACTCATTTCCTGATAGGCATCTTCCCACGCGGGCTACCACCGTGCCGCACAACTCCAGGAAACATCATTCATGCCGCCTGTTTTCCTGGATGGTGTCCTCTGGAGTTGTGCAGTACACAGACCGCACAACTGTACATGGAAGCCTTGCACCCTCTCCTGCAGCCCTGCAAGTGCATGCATGTGTCTGTGCACACACGTGGAGTCACAGACACATGGAGATACACACTCAGATTCATACCTAGACCAACTCACACTTGTAAACATACATACACCTCTGGCACAGCCCCACACACTTACAATCCGGTAGAACTGCTTGTGTGCACCCATACATCCTCCATACAGACACATCTGCACACTACTCGTGACGTACCCTCTTGGAACATCCCCTCACACCCCGTCTTGTGCTGCAAACGTGTAGCCAACAAATTGACAGCCACACAGACCCACAGTCACACACACACACACTCCTGTAGACTATACAAGCATTGGACAACCCCCTCAAGAGAGATGGCAGCCTGCATCAGATGTACAACCAGGCACATATACCCCCACGCACTAGGCTTCCCCCACCCCTGGGGGAAGTCAGAATCTGCTAGAACACAGCAGCCCTAGGGTTGGCCCTGCTTAGGAATGGGCCCCCACCCCAAAGGGCCCCCCCTTCACACATTGGCCCCGCCCCAAATGTGTCCTCCCCCTCAGGTCCCGCCAGCAGTCAGCCCCACCCCACAGGCCCAGGAAAGGGTCCCCTCTCATTGGCCCCATCCAGATACTGGACCCGCCCCATGGGTGGACCCGCCCGCAGATCCCACCCAGTGGCTGGCCCCCATCCTCAGGCCCCGCCCAGGGGCTAGTTCCGCCCTGCCGGCTGGGGGCCTCCTCACCTTGTGAGATGCCATCTCGCTCACGGAGCGGTAGGTCTGCATGGTCTCCAGCTGCTCCAGGCACCAGTCCAGCTCCTCCAGTGTCTCCCGGGCCAGTTGTTGACATGTCTCTTCTGGAGAAGGGGCAGCATGGGTGGTGACCCAGAGGTCCCAACCCCGAGATGATGGGGGTCCACCAAATGAGCGGGGAAAGGAGGTAAGACAGCCACCACCACCCCCAGGTGAGGGGTCCCCCACTGGAGCAGCAAGAGGGGCCCTTTCCCACCCCTTGGGCTTTGTTACCTGACAGCGTGGCCTTACAGACGGGGGTTGGGCCGCCCAGCGGGGACCGTCTGCAAAGAAATGGGGCTCCAACATCAGCCTGTGTGCCCCCAGATTCCTGCCTCCCCTCTCTATGAATAATGCCACCTTTCCTTTTTCTGAGCGCTCCCTGTGTCCCAGGCATGCCACCATGTGCTCAGCCTGCAGCCTCTCTCAGAGCCCCCATGAGAACCCATTTTACAGATGAGAAAACGGGCTCAAGGAAGCGAACAAGCTTGCTCAAGACCACACGGCTGATCAGCAGCAGGGTCAGGTCCTAGGTCTCCAAAGTTCCTGCAACTCCCAGAAGGACTAGCAGCTCTCAGCCAAGCGCCTGCCCCCAAATAATCACTTCTATTTAGTGAGCACTAACTATGTGCTGGGCAAATGTTCTCACACTTTCTATGTATTATCTTCCAGACTCCTCACAGCAGCATCTATTGGAGGCGCTATTAAATTCCCATTTTATGGAGGGGGAACAAAGGCACCACAAGACGCTATTTGCCTGGAAAGTTAGCTTTGGGGCCGGGAGTGGCCCCAAGGCTGCGGCGCCTGGCTACCCTTGGCCTCACCACCACGTGTCTGGACCCCTTGGTCTTTATTTTTAAAAGTTTGTGTCTTAGCCATTCAAATTGCAATGGTTTGCTGGCTCAGAGGGAGCTGCTGCCTGAACAGAGGCTCAGAGAGGTCAAGTTCTTGCCTGAGGGCACACAGCAGAGCTAAGAGTTGAACCCAGGTGTGGCTGGCCTCATGATCATGAATGTTGGGACCCAGCCTTGACTTACTTGTTGCTGGGAATGGGCACATTGGTCAGGAGTGAGAAGTTGCTGCGAACACTCCGGAGACTGGCCAGCACCTGGGACGGAGGGAGAGCCAGCGGTGAGGAGAGGGAGCCACCCGGAGGGGCTGGGGCTAGGTCCCTGTGTCCAAGTGTGGGGGAAGGTTGGAGCCCCTTCCTTTCATAGGGGAGGGGTCTTACCTGGGCGAAAGGTGTCACAATGAGGTCCTCAGCGTGCCTGCAACCAAGGACAGGGGCAGGTCAGGCGTCCTCACTGTGGGACACCCCCGGGCCTGGGTGAAAAGGGGCTGGGGTGCCAGAGAAGCAACTCTCTATGGGGGTTGGGCTGAGGGTGGGCTGGGACGTGGCGGGGGGGGCCTCCAACAGGTGAGGGGAGAGGGCGCTTACACCTCCCAAGGGTAGACACCCTACAGGGGCTGGTCTTGGAGGGAACGGTGGCCGGACAGAGGAGCTCAGGTGGGTGGGCAGGGAGGGGGTGTGCAGAGACAAAGGGGGCTGCCATAAATCCACTGCAGGGGGGGGCTGGTGAGAGGGGAGGGGGCTGAGCAGGTCTGGGGGTGCTCACACCTTAACAGGTGGTCGTGATAAGAGGGGCTGGTTTAGGGAAGCCTGGGGGGGGGGGAAGGCAGAGGGGGCTCAGCCGAGGTGGATGCTCCGTGGGAAGAAGTGGCAGCGGGGACAGGCTGAGGGGGGCCAGGCCCCAGCTGCCGATGGGTAGGAGTGGGCTTGGGCAGGTTGGGTGGGCAGGCACCGCAAGGATGTGGGTGCGGGCTGGGCTGGAGGGAGGGGCTCACCGTAGCTGAGTGGGGGGCAGAGATGGGGCGCACCCTCAGACCTCGCTGGGTGGGCATGCTGTAAAGGGACCGAGCCCTCGATGTGGGCAAGGGGGCTGTTTACTTTTCACTGGGAAGGAGAGGTGGCAGGGGGCTTAGGCGGTGTCCCCATTCCCTGCTGGCAAGGGCAGCTTGTGTTGGGAGCAGGCCTGGAGGGTGAGAGTGGGGTGCTCACGCCTCGCTGGTGACCGACGAGTTCCGGGACATGGTTTTGGGTGACATGTCGTAGTCACTGTCCGAGCGGTACAGGAAGGACTCCCGGCGCTGGCTGATAGCCCCCCCGGCATGCAGCACGAGGCCCGGGCTCGCCTGCGAGTCCAGGGGGCTGCGGCCAGGAGATGGCGTGGGCCCATTCTCCGCCTCGAAGCTGCAAGGGGGTGGGCGAGAAGAGCGGTCAGGGGGGCTGAGATGGCACTGGGGGGGGGGGTCGCGGAGGAATAAGGGTACCGAGGACATTCCTGGTAGAGACGGGGGACAGGAGGTTGCAGAGATCACAGAGCGATCGAGTGCCTTTGTGAGCCAGGCTCTGTTGAGGTGCCGGGACACAGCAGTGACCGAGACGGACCAGCATCTGTCCCTTACGGAAATGGCATGGGAGGGCCAGACTGTAAACAGGTTAGCCTAGTGGCCGTGCACACCCCCAAAAGTGTGGGGATCTTTTTGGCTCTACTCTTTCCTCACTGCCCACATCTATTCAGAATCCGTCCACTTCTCACCCCCTCCTCGGCTGGCCCCGCTCATTGGTGGCCTGGACCAGCGCCTTTGTCTCTGCCCTGCTCCCTGGTTCCTGTCCTTGCCCCTCAGTCTGTTCCCCTCCACAGCCACCAGAGAGCCACATCCCTCTTCTGCTCAGCCCCTTCTGTGGCTCCCAGCTCACCCAGAGCAAAAGCCAAAGTCCTCACTGAGGCCCAGGTGGCCCCGCCCCAAGACCTCCGGGTCTCCCCCTCACTCACTCTACTCCGGCCTCCATGGCCTCCTGGCTGCTTCCTAAACATTCCAGATGCCTTCCTGCCTCAGGGCCTCTGCACAGGCTGTTTCCCCTGCCCAGACCTCCAATGGCTCCTCCGGCCGCCTTCAGGCCTCCGCTCAAATGCTGTCTTCCCGGGAGGCCTCACCTGACCAACACATCTAAGATCTGAATCTCTGCCTTACTATTTCGTATTTACCTTTCCTTTCAAAAAATAACTGCTACTTACCTGACATATTCTATATCTTACTTCTTTGCTGTTTGCCTTCCTTTCTAGAACTAAGCTTTGCAGAGCAAGGATTTTGGTCTTCTTTGTTCTAGCCCGTGGGCCAAGAACACGGCCTGGCACACAGTGCACACCCAATAAAATGTTTACTGGATGAATCATAAAACGTGTGAATGAGTGAATATGTGAACGGGGTTGTGCCACGCGGAGACTGGAAAGGGGAGGCAGGCCTCTCTCAGGAGGTGACCTGCGAGCAGGGCCTGAAAGATGACAAAGAGCAGGCCATTGGTCAGGAGGGAGGAGAAGACACTCCAGGGGGTGGGAAGAGCAAGTGCGAAGGCCCTGTGGCAGGATTCAGGTTTTGTTTGAGGACCAGCAAGGAAGCTGGTGTGTCTGGAGCGGAGAGAGACAGACTGTGACAGAGACCCGGCGACACCGAGGGCAAGAGAGCGAGGCCCCAGCCTGGGGTCACCGGCAAGACGCTCGGGACGACTCGGGGAGATGCTGGCTCTCCTAATTCCCAGAGGTGTGACTGGGGTGAAATGACTGAATTCCAGTTCCCTAATCCACAAAAAGGGGACAACCGCCACCTTCCTCAGGTCATCCAGGCGACCAGTGTTGACACAGGTAAAACGCTCAGGAAGCATCGGCCCCCCCCGCGCCACATGGGCAGGGGACTCAGCAGTCGATACGCAGAATTGGTGGGGAACCGCATGCCTGCAACTTACTGTGTGGCCTCGGGAAGGCCACTGCCCTCTCTGGTCTGTTACCCTGTCGTCAAAGTGAGGGGGTTAGAAGGGTCAGCAGACTTCAGGCTATGCTCTGGTGGGTGCAAGGGAGTCGGGGAAGGAAATGGAGCCCTCCCCTTTCCAGTCCTACCTAATGAGAGTCAGCGTAAGATTTTATTGGAATGGTCCCTCTGCTAAGAAATGTCTGAGGGGCGCCTGGGTGACTCAGTCGGTTGAGCGTCCGACTTCGGCTCAGGTCATGATCTCGCAGTTCGTGAGTTCGAGCCCCATGTTGGGCTCTGTGGTGTCAGCGCAGAGCCTGTTTCACATCTTCTGTCCCCCTCTCTCTCTGCCCCTCCCCTGCTGCGTTCGCTCAAAAATCAATTAAGAAAGAAAGAAAGAAAGAAAGAAAGAAAGAAAGAAAGAAAGAAAGAAAGAAAAAGTCTGAAATCCCCTAGAGTTGCATAGTGAAACCACCATCTATGGATCTATTAACCTTTTTCTCTGGGCCAGTCCTGGGGTAGGAGTACGGGGAGGGACTTCGTTGACTCCATTTTACAGATGAAGAAACTAAGGTCAGAGAGGAGAATGATTAGCTCTGGGTCACGCAGCGAGAGCGTGGTGGGGCCAGAATTCAGTCCCAAGTCTCGTGACTCCTCAGACGGAAACGTGAGCTGCCGCCCTCTGCCTACTCAGCCCCCATTCGAGCACATTCCTACCATCACAGCAAATGTTCGCAGGGGCCAGGCAGCTGACACCCAGAGCAGAGTGGTGCTGGGGGACCCCCAACAACCAGGTATTCCGATTTTAGGAGAGAAATCAGACATTTTTAACAGTCACAAATTCAAACTTCTTTTAAAAACAAACTTCGGAGGGGCGCCTGGGTGGCGCAGTCGGTTAAGCGTCCGACTTCAGCCAGGTCACGATCTCGCGGTCCGTGAGTTCGAGCCCCGCGTCGGGCTCTGGGCTGATGGCTCAGAGCCTGGAGCCTGTTTCCGATTCTGTGTCTCCCTCTCTCTCTGCCCCTCCCCCGTTCATGCTCTGTCTCTCTCTGTCCCAAAATAAATAAACGTTGGAAAAAAAATTTTTTTTAATAAATAAATAAAAAAAAACAAACTTCGGGGGGCGCCTGGGTGGCTCAGTCAGTTAAGCGTCCGACTTCGGCTCAGGTCATGAGCTCACGGTCCGTGAGTTTGAGCCCCGCGTCGGGCTCTGTGCTGACAGCTCAGAGCCTGGAGCCTGCTTCAGATTCTGTGTCTCCCTCTCTCTCTGACCCTCCCCTGTTCATGCTCTGTCTCTCTCTGTCTCAAAAACAAATAAACGTTAAAAAAATAATAAATAAATAAATAAATAAATAAATAAATAAATACAAACAAATTTCGGGGCACCTGCGTGGCCCAGTCGGTTGGGCATCCAGCCTCAGCTCAGGTCATGGTCTCATGGTTCGTGGGTTAGAGTCCCACGTCGGGATTCTCGCTCTCTCTCCCTCCTTCCCTCTCTCCCCCTCCTCCCCTATCCGTACGCGCTCTCTCTCTCTCTCTCTCTCTCTCTCTGTCAAAGTAACTAAAACTTAAAAAGAGTAAAATCGTGAAAAGACAAAGGTAAAATAACCAGTGTTGGTGAGGATGTGGAGAAACGGCAATACTTGTATTGCAGGTGGGAACGTGAAATGGTGCGGTTACTATAGAAGACGGTCCTTAAAAACTTAAGTATAGAATTACCGTGTGATCCAGGAATTCTACTTCTGGGTACACACGCAGACTTGAAATACTAAACACTAAGAATCGAAAGCAGGACTCAAGCAGATATTTGTACGCCAATGTTCAGAGCAGCGTCATTCAAGAGAGCCAAGAGCTGGAAACAACTCAAGCGTCCTTTCCTTACCTTACTAGGTATAGGGCGGCGGTTTGGGAAGGTGGTGACGTTCTGGAGATGGGTGGTGGTGACAGTTGCACGACAATGTCAGTATACTTAATGACACTGAAATGCACACTCAAGAAATGGTCAAGTGGATAAGTTTATGTTATGTAGATTTTACTACAATAAAAGACACTCATACGATGTAGACAAAAGGAGTGAATTTGGGGCGCCTGGGTGGCTCAGACGGTTGAGCAACCGACTTCGGCCCAGGTCACGATCTCACGGTTCATGGTGGGTCCGGGCCCGGCATCGGGCTCTGCACTGACAGCTTAGAGCCTGGAGCCTGCTTCAGATTCTCTCTCTCTCTCTCTCTCTCTCTCTCTCTCTGCCCCTCCCCCACTTGTGCTCTCTCCCTCTCTCAAAAATATTTTTTTTTAAAGGTGAATTTTACTATATGTTCATTTTTAAAAAGTAAACTAAAAAAAACCCCTTAAGATGGAAAATTCTTAGACCATGAACTTGGGCCTTTGATGATAATGCTCACTTACTGAGCACCTGCTGTGTACCAGGTACTAGGTTAGATCCTTTTAGGTATATAGCAATATTAACAAGATGCTTCCTGAATAGTGGCCGTGTGCCTGGCATTGTCAGAGTGCTTTATACACCCGAACACAGTTGTGTCCCCCACCACCTCTGTGAGTTATGTTCACATCCCAGCGCAACAGGGGAGAGTGGGGCACAGAGGGATGGTAAGGGGTTGGTGGCCTCGCTGCCTGAGAACCACGTCCTGTCTCCCTGGGCACAGCCTGGATTTTTTGGCTCTACTGAGTCCCACGGGGGAGGAGACAGGAACATACTTACGTACTGAGGACCCTACCCTGGCCCCAGACACTGAAGACAGTTTAGGGAAGGTGAGACCCAAGTCCCAGAGTGGGCCCAACCGGCATCAGATACTGTAGCCCCAGGGGCTCCGCTCACGTAAGCAGGAGCCCAGAGGCCACGATGGGAAGAGGCTCCCTGGGGCCCTGCTGTTTGTGCTTCCAGGAGCTGATGTCCCCCGGGCTTCGGAAGGGCAGAGGGGAGGGCATCGGGCCTGTTGAACTGCAGGCTGAGTGTGGGTGTATGTGGGCGTGGGGTCTCACCTACCCTCCGGGATGGCACGCCGGTGCTATGTGGAGTCACCCTTCCCTTGTCTGCCACTGCTCAGGGTGGCCCAAAGTCAGGCTGGAGGCTGCTCCAATCATGTCCCGGCAGGACCCTAGGCCATTAAGCGGAGTCGAGGGTAGCCAACAGGCCTTGATATCACAGCCACATGCCCAGACACTCCATCATAAGGGAAATAACCTGCCTTTCAGACAGGTGACCACTTGGTGGCCTTCTCCGGTTGAACTTGCCACTTGCCTCCACCCCTCCGGGGCCCGTAGGCCTGCCTCACATTGGGTCTCCGGAGGACTGTGCAGCCCAGGAGCAGACCAAGGCTTCAGAGAGTTTCCGCTGCAGGGGCCAATGGGCAACAACAAGCTGGGAGGGGGACGGCAGGGAACGGAGACCGGTCCCAGTTGATAAAAATCATAACAACAACAAAAGCAGCCAACTGCCGTTAAGTGCCATGTGCTAGGCGCTGTGCTCTGCCTGGACGTGTACCAATGCTCCATTTCCAAGAGAAGTAAACTGAGGTGCAGACGGGAAAGAACCACTTGACTAGTATTAGAAGGACTTAAACCTGAGCTGCCAGGCTACAAACCTGGACGCTCAATCAGCCCGTGTCCGTCGATCTCCCCGGGCAGGCCTGGCGCCTCCCTGGGCTCCCTGCCCCACTGCACCTGACTCCCTCGTAGGAGGTGCCAGGCAGCCTTTATGGAAAGGCCTGGCATTTGCTTTGTGAAGGTCATACGGAGGTTGAGGGCGGGCGCGTGGTGCCAGGTGACATGGCCGTTTGTAGGGCCGGGTGTGCACAGAGGGTCTGTGCGTGTGTGGGTCAGGGTGTATGTGTGCTCAGGGCAGCTGTGTGTGTATAGATCTCTGCGTGGATTTGTACGTCCGGGTGTGTCCGTGGGGTCCGAGTGTCCACGGTGCCTGCACAGATCTGTGTGTGTGTCTAGGAGTTTGTGTGACCTTGTAAGAGTGTACCTGTGTGCCACACATGTGCCACGACTGTCCCTGCCTCCTGAGTGTGTGCTCCCGCGTGTGGCTGTGTGCAGGTGGGAACCAGGCCTGCGTGTGTGCTGCGGGGAGAGTGCGTTCCTGTAACGTGAGACTGACTGTGCGAAGCCAGGGTTTCTGTGGCCCCCATGGGTCAACTGTGAGATTCTCTTTGTGTCCCCACCGCCTCAGAGACCCACGCCTTGCACAGTAAACACAGACCCCCGATTACCCTGTGTGTGGGTAGGTGGGTGCGTCTGTGTTTGTGTCTGGGTGTGTCTGGCTTGTCTGAAGGGATTGGTAGAGGGGAGCGAGAACAAGGCGGGCATACCCTGAGAATTTTCTCTGCTCCAGCACTGTCCAGTTGATTCTAAATAACCCCCAGGAGTTCCAGCAGGAGCTGCCCCCCTCCCCCACCCCAGCTTGGTTTTCAGCCTGGCAGCCCCAGCAAGGAGGGGGTGGGTAAGACTGGAGGCACTGAGCAGAGCAGGGCCAGAGGGACCTGGCTCCAGGCCGGTGGCCTGGGAGTGGAGCCCAGGTGACGCTGGACACCCATAGTTGGTACCAGCATGAGTGCCAGAGACCCAGGTTTAGGGGCACAAAGAGGGTGAAGGGATCCGATCTCAAATAGGAAGGGGGCAGGACCTAGCACTCCTTTTGAGGGCTATCACCTGCAGGAAGCCGACAGCAGCACTAAGAATTTGGGGGCTGGAGAAGGGGGTGGGGCTGCAGGCAGACCCTGGAAGCCACTTTAGGGACTCCCCAAGGCCCACTGGGCACCCTCTACCCCCCACCCCACCCCCCCCAGCCAGAGCCCTCAGTGGCAAAGGAGGGAATTGGCCCCAGGCCACCCACCTGACAGGTCTGCCTGGAGGGTGCCAACAGGTGTCCTCGTCGCTGAAGGAGAAGTGGGCCAGGGACTCAGGGCCCGCGGGGGGCAGTGTCAGGTCAAGGGGCCGGGGCCTTGCCCGAGGCGCTGTACCCGAGCGCATGGGTGCCAAACGCTGTCGGGGCGAGCATGAGGACGGCGGCACGGTGGTGTGGCGTTCACTGTTCACAGGCCCGAGGTGTCTGTGGCCACCAGCGGCACCGCCTCCACACCCGCCCTCCCGGTGACCCCCCCAGGGACGGGCCCCGGGCGATCGGGTGTCTCCGGGTCCCCAGCGCCTGGGAGGGCTCCGCTCCTGCCTTCTCCTGTGGAACTCGGTGCACACTTCCCACTTGCCCCCCTCCCCCCGGGCCTGCGGTGGAGGGGGGGCAGGCTCCCGATTCCTGGGCTCGGGCCCGGCCCCCCCCCCCCCCAACCCCCGCCACGCCTTGTCCCTGGCCCCGCCTCCCTCCCGAATGACGTCGAGCTGGGCCCGCTGGAGCCCTCTGAACGCAGCGCGCCCCAGGGGGAAAGAGACTCGCCCGCGCCGGCGGCGGAGTGCGGGGTCCGGTGACAAAAACCCAGGGGAGGGACGACGGATGCGGGGAAGGGGGAGGAACAGAAACAGGAAAGACAGAAGTGGAGACAGCGACACAGAGAGAAACCCGGGGAGAGGCACTGATTTCTCCCCCCAACACACACACCCTCCCTGGCTCCACGCTGGGCTCCCGACCCCTCCTCCTCTCCTCTCCCCTCGCCAATCTCTTCCCTGGGTCCAGACGCTGAGCCTGTCCGGGCGGTGTCCTCTCCCACTATGTCTCGGACCTCAGGTCCCAAACAAGTGCATGCAGAGAGTAGGGAGGCAAGGGGGTAACCAGAGGACCCTCTCCTGGCTCTGGAAAAGCCCCCGGAGCCAGCCCGTGCCCACCTCTGGGCTGTCAACCTCGGTTTCCAAGTTAAACGGACACTGGGAAGCCAGACCGGATGTGTCTCCGGGCTCCTCGCCCGCAAGCTTCTAGCCCCCCCGCATCCCACCCCGAGTCTGGCCAGGAAGACAAAGGGCATTTGCCCTCTGTGCCCGGTGCACCCGGTAACATCACCGAGCCTCCTGGCAAGGCAACCCCCAGATGGCAGCGCTGGCCCCATTTCACAGGCCTTTACACTGAGGCTTAGCAGACTCGAACACGTGTCCCCAGATCGCGGTTGGATGGGAGGCTGGCCTCACTCGTCCAAAGCCTGACTGCAGACTGAGGTCTGCCAAGGTAGTGGGAGGAACTTCACGTTTATTGAGTGCCTACTGCATGCCCTATCAGATGTCTCCACGGCAACCCTGGAGGGCAGGGATGATTTTTATCGCTGTCCTGGGACGGACGAGGGGAAGTTAGACTGCGGAGAGCCCGCTAGGAACCCCAGACCTGGCCTGCCGGGTGGCCAAGGGAGATTCGAACCCACCGCCGCTGGCGCGCACTTACCCAGCCCACGCCTGGCGGCCAAAATCCTGATGGCTGCGGAGAAGCCGAAGACGCCGGCGGAAAGTTGGGGACGGGTTGGCAAAGAAGACGGGCGACGAGGGCGGCGAACGCGGGCGGCGGGGTGCGCGCGGGGCCGGGGGCTCAGGCAGGAACGCCTCGTCCTCGGCCGCCGCCACCGCCGGGAAGGCCGCCAGCTGCAGCTCGGGGATGCGGCCCAGGCCTTGCGGCCGCGCCATAACCACAGGGGGCGCGGGGCAGCCCCGCCTCAGCGGGCGCTGGGGAGCAGCGCCGCCCGCCTGCCCCGGGCAGCCCACGCAGGCCGGCCGCCCAGCCCTGGGGCCCACGGGCCCCACCCCGCCGGGCCGCCTCGGCCCTTCCGGCTTCGCTCTGGGGCCGCCCCTGGGGCGGGGCGGGCCTGGGGCGCCCACACGGCTGCCGGCTGCGAGGGACACCCCTCAGACCGCAGGGCCCTCCCCGCAGTCCCCTTAAGGTGCTTACAGTCGCCGGAAGCGCCTCTACAAACATCGGGGGTGCCCCCCCCCGCAAATCCCTGGAGTGTTCTCACAAACCGCTGTGGCCCTCACTAACCTCAGGGGCATCCCCAAGATCTTTCAGATGTCCCCAAAATTCCAGAGAATGTCCCAACCATCCCTGAGTTGTCCTCACACAATCCAGAGGTACCCCCAAATCCCTGAGTTCCCCCCCAAAAGCCAGAGATGCGCTGAGAGGCCCCATACACCCTGGGACAATCCCATAGCTTCCCAAATGTCCCTTACTGATGTCCTCATTGTTACTGATATATCCCCACAAACTCCAGGGGCACCCTAAGAATCTCAGAACACACCCACAAATGAAACTCCTTCAGATCCCGGGACCATCACCAGGTTTCCTCAGAAGTCTCCAAAATCTCTTAGAGCACCCCCACCATCCCTGAGTCATGCAGAGGCCCCCAGAGTACCCCTAGAATTTCCCACAGCCACCGAGCATTCCCACAGTCTGCATGAGGGCCCCCCAAATTCTGGGGTCCCTCACAGACCCTAAGATGGCTTCCACAGTCTCTCGGATGTCCCCCTCAATCCCTGAGTGGCTCGGCAGCATCCCGGAGATGCCCCCACAAGTTCAGAGACACCAAAATAACCTCAGGGGTGTCTTCAGACTCAAAGAGTCCTCCCATGTAACCATGTAGCTGCCATCAAAATCCATAGACCCCAGGGCCACAACCAGATCCCTCCATAGTTCCTAAGACAGTCCTATATCCCTAGGCTATCTCCCCAAACCAAGATAAACCCACAGTCCTTGGGGACACCTCCAGAATGCCCCCCACAGCTTCTGAGACACAGAAGCTGAGTGAGTTTACAAGCCCCTAGAGGCTCCTAAGATCTGCCGCCCACCCCCACCCCCGCCCCGTCCTCCCACCCCTTCGGATCTCTGAGGCCCCTTAGAACTGGGGCCCTCCACAGCTCACGAGGTGCCCCCAGAAGCCGAACCTCCCCTCGGCAGAGCAGTACAAACAGATAGGAACTTTCTGGAGTCCCTTCGGTGGCTCTGCCTGCCCAACCACTGTTCGCCCCTTTCACAAATGAGGAAGTGGAGACTGAAGTGAAGATTCTTGAACAAAGTTAGCCAGCTGGTTATAATTCCAGAGACTCCCCCAACCTGTCTGCGGCCCTTTGGGGTTAGGGAAGTGGGAAAGAAAAACAGAACGAATCTCTATTTTAGGGCCATGCCTCTATGAATACCTTTCTCTCTCTACCTTTTGGCTCTGTTGTCATGGGCCCCAGAACTGGCTGACCTAGGCTTGAGTCTGGCCTCTGGCACTTAGTCATTTGACTTTGGGCCAGCCACTTCGTTTCACTGAGCCTCAGTTTTCCCAACTGTAAAATTGGCATAATAATACTATGCATCTCCTGGATGGACAATAAAAAAAAAAAAAAAGCCTCAGAAAAGTGTTTGGACATAGTAAACACTCACTGAATGTCAGCTATGATTATCTTTTTTTTTTTTTTTAATTTTTTTTTCAACGTTTATTTATTTTTGGGACAGAGAGAGACAGAGCATGAACAGGGGAGGGGCAGAGAGAGAGGGAGACACAGAATCGGAAACAGGCTCCAGGCTCTGAGCCATCAGCCCAGAGCCCGACGCGGGGCTCGAACTCACGGACCGCAAGATCGTGACCTGGCTGAAGTCGGATGCCCAACCAACTGCGCCACCCAGGCGCCCCCAGCTATGATTATCTGACAAAACATTTACAGAGAGCTTATAATGCACAAGCCACCGTACTAGCAAGATGATACAAGGGTGCCTGGGTGGCTCAGTCGGTTGAGCATCCGGCTTTGCCTCTGGTCATGATCTCGCAGTTCGTGAGTTCGAGCCCCGCCTCGGGTTGTGCTGACAGCTCGGAGCCTGGATCCAGCTTCGGAGTCTGTGTCTCCTCCTCTCTCTGCCCCTCCCCCGCTCACATTCTGTCTCTCTCCAAAATAAATAAACATTAAAAAATTAAAAAAAAAAAAAAGAGGATACAGATGATGATGATGATGATGATGATGATGACGATAGCAGCTAATCTCCAGAATGCCTCCTGGGCATTTAGTACCTCTAGCTCTGATCTTATTTAATCCTCATTAAATACCTGCAAAGTGATATACTGTTGTCCCTATTTTACAGATGGGAAAACTGAGTCTTGGCGAGAAACAACCTGCTCGAGGTCACACAACCAATGAGCGTCTGAGCCAGGCTCTAGACCAGTGTTTGCCACCCTTTATTTCATTATTGCCCCCTCCCCCCAAGAAATAGCCTGCTTAGACAGTCCCAACTCCTAAACTGCCTTCTCTATGAAATATTAAAGCCACCGATACACAGGCATAACTCAGAGATATTGTGGGTTCGGTTCCAGGCCATTGCAATAAAGTGAACATCACAATAAAGCAAGCCAAATGAATTTTGTGGTTTCCCAGTGCGTGTAAAAGTTACGTTTATACTACACTGTAGTCTACTAAGTGCGCGTGACGTCTAAAAAAAAATGTACGTACCCTAATTGAAAAATACTTTGTTGCTAAAAAACGCTAACCATCATCCAAGCTTTCAGCGAGTACATCCTTTTGCTGGTGCAGGGTCTTGCCTTGATGTTGATGGCTGCTGACAGATCAGGATGGTTGTGATAATTTCTTAAAATAAGGAAACAATGAAGTTTGCCACATTGATCGAGTCTTCTTTTTAGGAGTCAGTTCTCTGGATCATGTGATGCTGTGCTTTACCCACCGTAGAATGACTTTCTTTTTTTTTTTTTTAAGTTTATTTATTTATTTTGAGAGAGAGAGGGGCTAAAAGGGGCAGAGAGGGAGAGAGAGAATCCCAAACAGGCTCTGCAGTGCCAGCATGGAGCCCGATGCAGGGCTCGAACTCACGAAACGTAAGATCATGACGTGAGCCAAAATCAAGACCTGGTCACTTAACTGACTGAGCCACCCAGGAGCCCCCAGAACTTTTTTCAAAATGGAAGTCAATCCTCTCAAACCCTGCTGCTGCTTTATCAACAAACTTTACGTGATATTCTAAAACCTGGTCATTGCAACAACCTTCACAGCATCTTCCCTAGGAGTAGATGCCATCTCAAGAAACCACATTCTTTGCTCATCCAATAAGAAGCGACTCCTCTTCCATTCAAGTTTGATCATGAGATTGCAGTGAGGCAATCCTATCCTCAGGCTCCATTTCTGATTCCCACCACACCTGCAGTGACTTCCTCCACTGAAGTCTTTCTTCTTAAAAAAAATTTTTTTTAATGTTTATTTATTCTTGAGAGACAGAGACAAAGCATGAGCAGGGGAAGGGCAGAGAAAGACACGGAATCTGAAGCAGGCCCCAGGCTCCGAGCCATCAGCACAGAGCCTGACGCGGGGCTCGAACCCACGGACCGGGAGATCATGACCTGAGCCGAAGTCAGATGCTTAACCGACTGAGCCACCCAGGCGCTCCCCCCACTGAAGTCTTGAACCCCTCACAGTCCTCCACAAGGGTTGGAATCAGCTTCTTTCAGGCTCCTGCACCTGATATTCTGACCTCTTCCCATGAACCAGAATGTTCATAGTGGCATCTAGAATGGCGAAGCCTTTCCAGAAGGCTTTCAATTTATTTTGCCCAGATCTATCAGAGGAGTCACTTTCTGTGGCATCCATAGCTCTACAAAATGGATTTCTTAAATAGGAAGACTTGAAAGTCAAAATTACTCCTCAATCCGTGGGCTGCAGAATGGATGTTGCCTCCGCCGGCATGAAAACAACATTGATCTCATTGTATGTCTCCATCAGAGCTCATGGCTGGCCAGGTGCATGGTCAATGAGCAGTAATAGTTTGAAAGGAAACTTTTTTTTTTTTTTTTTTTTTGAGCAGTAGGTCTCAACAGTGGGTTTAAATTATTCAGTAAAACCACGTTGTAAATAGATGTGCTGTCATCTGGGCTTTGTTGTTCCATTTACAGAGCACAGACAGAGAATCATTGGAATCATTCTTAAGGGCCCTAGGATTTTCAGAATGGTAAATGAGCACCGGTTTTCACTTAAAGTCACCAGCTCCATTTGCCTTTAACAAGAAAGCCCTTTGAAACTTTGAAGCCAGGCATTGACTTCTCCTCTCTAGCTATGAAAGTCCTACATGGCATCTTCCGATAGAAGGCTGCTTTGTCTACACTGAAAATGTGTTGTGGGGGCGCCCGGGTGGCTCGGTCGGTTAAGCATTTGACTTCGGCTCAGGTCATGATCTGCCCGACCAGAGTTCGAGCCCCGCGTCAGGCTCTGTGCTGACAGCTCAGAGCCTGGAGCCTGTCTCTCTCTCTCTCTCTCTCTCTCTCTCTCTCTCTCTCTGTCTCTCTTTCTCTGTCCCTCCCTGGCGTGCGCTGTCTGTCTCTCTCTCAAAAACCAATAAATATTTTTAAAAATATATTAAAAAAAAAAGAGAAAATGTGTTCTTTAGTGTAGCCACCATTGATCAGCTTAGCTAGATCTTTCTGGATGGCTTTCTGCAGCTTCTACATCGGCACTTGCGGCCTCACCTCCGTCTTTGATGTTACAGAGACAGCTTACGTCCTTAAACTTCATGAACCAACCTCTCCTAGCTTCAAACTCGCCTTCTGCCGCTTTCTCACCTCTTTCAGCCTCCACAGAACGGAAGAGAGTGAGGGCCTTGCTCTGGATGAGGCTTTGGCTTAAGGGGAATGTTGTGGCTAGTTTGATCTTCTGTCTTGACCCCTAAAACTTGCTCCCAAGTCAGCAATAATGTTGTTTTTCTTTCTTATCATTCCTGTGCTCGCTGGAGTGGCACCTTTAACTTCCTCCAAGAACTTGTCGTTTGCATTCACAATGAGGCTCGCTGTCTGGTACAAGGGGCCTAGCTTTCAGCCTACGTCAGCTTGCAACACTTCTTCCTCACGAAGCTTCATCAGTTCTGGCTTTTGATTTGAAGTGAGAGATAGGTGTGACTGTTTCACTCGAACACTGAAAGGCCATCAGGGTGACTAATTTTGGCCTAATTTCAAAATTGCTATGTCTTAGGGAATAGGGAGGCCCAAGGAAAGGGAGACACTGGGCAACAGTTGGTCCGGGGAGCAGTCAGATCCCACACTGACTTTCATCGAGGAAGTCTGCGGTCTCTTATGGGTGCGGTTCGTGGCGCCCCCAAGTGGTTACTCTAGTAACAGCAGATGGATCACAGAGGACCAGAATAAATCTAATAATAATGATGAAAAAGTTTGGAAACATTGCAAGAACTACCGAAATGGGACACACAGAAACGAGATACCGCATGTAAAAAATGCAGTATCTCTGGGGAGCTTGGGTGGCTCAGTCGGTTGAGTGTTTGACTCTTGATTTCAGCTCAGGTCATGATCTCGCAGTTCCTGAGTTCGAGTCCCACATCAGGCTCTGCACTATCAGTGCAGAGCCTGCTTGGGATTCTCTCTCCCTCTCTCTCTGCCCCCTCCTCCAACCTCTCTCTCTCTCTCTCTCTCTCTCTCTCTCTCTCAAAATGAATAACCTGGGGTACCTGGGTGGATGAGTCAGGTAAGCATCTGACTTTGGCTCAGGTCAGTTCATGAGTTCGAGTTCGAGTTCATGAGTTCAGGTCAGTTCATGAGTTCGAGCCCTGCATGGGATTGTCACTCTCACTCCCTCTCTCTCTCCACCCCTCTCCCACTTGCATGCATGTTCTCTCTCTCTCTCTCTCTCTCTCTCTCTCTCAAAATAAATAAACTTTAATAAATAAACTTTAAAAAGTGCAGTAATAGGGGAGCCTGGGTGGCTCAGTCGGTTAAGCAGCCGACTTAGGCTCAGGTCACGATCTCACAGTCCGTGGGTTCGAGCCCCACATCGGGCTCTGTGCCGACAGCTCAGAGCCTGGAGCCTGCTTCGGATTCTGTGTCTCCCTCTCTCTGCCCCTTCCCTGCTCATGCTCTGTCTCTCTCTGTCTCAAAATAAATAAAAAACATTAAAAAAATAACAAAAAGTGCGGTAACAAAGCAAGGCATGCCTGTACTGTGTATCTGTTTATGTCCTATGTGTACATTTGGGCTTTGTACATAAATGTAAGATCTATGTATACCCACCCAAGAACCAACTTTCACCCCCTTGGAGGTAATATCACCTCGTTGGGAATGCAGGGTGTCCCAGTCTTGGCACTATTGACATTGGGCACCAGATAATGCCCTGTAGCACTTCTCTCCAGTCATTAAACTAAAATGTCTCCAGCCATTTTCCACATGTCCCCTGGAGGCCAGAATTGCCCTCAGGTGAAAACTCCTGCTCTAAACCCACTAAGACCCTTGTTCTGGCCACTGGGACCTCTTGGTCCAGGCACAAACAGAAAGGAAGAGCATTCTTAGGCATCTGCCCTCAGGTTTCCCTGCACTGTTTTGCTGATTCCTCAGGCCAGACTTTGGAAATAGCGTTCTGAACAGGCCCATTTCAGAGATGGGGAGCCTGAAGCACGGGAAGGGGAAGTGACTCGGCCAGGGTCACCCGGACCCTGTTGTCTGACTTCAGAGACTGGGATTTTAGTCACTAGGCTCCACAGGCCCTTCACGGTTCAGTCTGTTTCCACCTCAGTGAGCTTTGTCCCTTCCTAGCAAGTCAGAGATAAACTGAACTCTAAAGCCAACCTTGACCATAGCCTGTGAAGCCCTACGTGAGCTGCCCTGGCACCTCCTTGCCTCATTTCCTTCCACTCACCCTTTGCTCACTCTGCCCAGCCACACCTGCCTCTCTACTTTTCCTAGAACATAACAGACATGCTCCTACCCCAGGACCTTTGAACTGCCTGTTCCCTCTGCTTGTCACCTTCTTCCCTCAGGCTCACCGAGCCTCCTCTGCCACTTCATTGAGGTCTCTGCTAAAATGTGACCTCTTCAGCGAGGCCTTCCCTGACCCCAGGATCCCTCTTCTCTTCATGTCCCACGTGGCATCATCTGGAACTATTATAGGCCTTTATTTGTTATTTCTTCCTCACCCACTAGCCTGAGAACTCCAGGACAGCAGGGACAGGGCCTATTTCATTCTTTGCTACTGCCTGAAGATGTGCAGTCAGTGTCTGTGGAATGGATGGCCACATGAGGAAAATGAGGCTCAGACAGGTGAAATCCTGTCCTCGGGTCACACAGCAAGTCAAGGGCGAGCTCTTACTCAGGAGTGAAGACAGTGGGCTCAGTGCCTGCCAAAACTGTGTCCTCACCTGGTCAGTTTGCAGTTCCCCAGGCCCAAAGCCCTACCTGCTACTCAGAGCCCGCAGTCATTCTGTGGCTGGTGAAAGAGGGGGTGCCCTTGCAGCCAGGGCCCAGGATTGTACTTAGAGGATGCCCCCCTTTTTCCCTGCAGATGTTGGGAGCCAGTTCTCAAAAGCCCCAGCTCCTGGCTGCCCAGCCCCAACGGCGGCCATCTCGGCCTTACCACAGCCCTGGGGACCGGCAGATCTTATCCACAAAGGCTTAGTAAGGAAAAAACTGAGGCGCAGGGAGGCATGATCATGGGCCCCCGTCCCACAGCGAGTCAGTGGGCAGGGCTACAATCTGATTCTTAGCCACCAAGCTGGAGTCCAGGAGTCCTGGGTCTTTTAACCCCAAGTCTGCCTTTCCTCACTGTGTGACCTTGGCCAAGTCACTTCTCTCAGTTTCCTCGGCAGGAATAGAGCGCCAAAGACACCGGGAGTTAACACGCAGGTTGGAGGCTCCGGCCTGGGCCTGCCCGTAGGTGAGCCCGGAGGAGACTCCGCATCCTCAACTTCTCCACCAAATTCCTCTGCATCCGCCAGGCGGCCGTCTCCACAGCGCTCGGCTGGATGGGGATTGCCGCCTGGTCCCGCCCGGGGAGGGCGAGGACCTCACCCGAAGCCTGCGGTCGGTCGGCCGGCGTGGCGCCCACTCTCTGGGGCGCTCGATAAGCATGATATAATAACCTGGGGCACCCGGTAGTGGCGGCGGCGGCGACTTTGTTCTGCGCGGGGACTAGAGTCCCACAGGCAGGTCCGGGCTCGGAACGCACACTCAGCCTGTGCCTTTCTCATCATCCAGCAGAGGGCGCGCGGAGGGAGGGCGCGAGGAGGGACCCGCTCCCAGGCCACAGCCAGGGATAAGGGAGAGCCAGAGATGAGGGCGAGCAAGGATCCAAGTGGAGACAGAGGCCACGGGCTAGAGGGTGACCCCAGTCCAGCTGCTTCAACCTCTCCCAGGGGCGCTGCAGCGCCCTCCCTCGGCGGGGAGAGTTTGGGGGTACAGAAGGGCACGGGGGTGGGGCTAGGGGGTCGGTATGTTGGCCCCGCCCCCAATTCAGGCAAGTTCCCCCCCCCCCTCCGCCCCCACCATCAACAGAGTCTTTCTCTTCCTCCAGCTCCATCTGCCTCTTGACAGATCGTGGTGGTGCCGTGACTCAGCCCCGCAGGGCGCCAGGAGCACAGGCTCATGCATCCCCAGGTCTGGAGGGGGGTTGTGGATGCCATCTCCGATGGGGGGCAGTGCCCTCTCTCTGAGGGTTCCTGTGACTCAAGTCCGGAGGGTTGTCTGGATCCCGTTTTTGGTGGCTGCATGAACTGCAACGTGGGTAGCACTGGAACGCCCTGTGCGCACTCAGGGAACCCCCTTTCTGGAGACACAGGCTGGCAGAAAGCCAATTCTAAGGAGCCAGGTTCCCACTGGCGGCCTCTTAGTTTCCCCTTCCTCCTTCCGCCCAGGGGTGGGGGGAGGACACTGGCACCAAGGCCACAACCACTGCAGGCTACACAGGCCCACAGAGAAACAGAAACCTGTACTTGAGGTTCCTGTTTTTCCTTCCCACCCTGAAGGGACAAGGTCTACCCAAGCCCCACCTCCTCCCCTGAGTGCAGGTCCCTGAGCGACTATCTACGGAGCACTCACGGTGTGCAGTCCTTTACACACATCCCCATTCGCACAGAACTCTCAAACACCCCCCTCCCACAGAGCAGTGCCAAAGCCCTACTTAACAGATAGGGAAACTGAGGCTCAGAGAGGGCAAGACACTTGTTGTGCCAGGACCCCAGGCATCAGACAGATGGGTGTTGGGATCTCGGCTTTGCCATTTCCTGGTTGTGTGAGCCTGGGCAAGAAGGAGAAGGGACTTTGCCCCTCCGGGCCTCCGTGTGTCCATCAGGAATACCTGATGGGGCACTGGAGAGGAAGAGACGTGTAGGAAAGTCCCCAGCATGGAGCCCAAGAGTGAGCCATTACAAGATAGAGGCCACTAAGATAATGATGATTATTACCACTCAGCTACTGTCCCCAGAGAGTCAGCAGCCCAGAGACTAGGGTAGGGGGAGTCTCTGGGGCCTTAAAAAGGAATAGGGCCCCCTGCACTCTGCTCCTTCATTCGTCTCTCAGGACAGTGACCTGAGCCAGTTTGGCACACAGCCCTTGGTCTTGGCATTTCCTGTTGATTCCAGTTTTGTTTTCTTTCAGCTTCTCTCTGGTTCCCTTTGGGAAATAGCAGGCTGTGTGTGCTGGGCCCATGACACTCGCTTCCTGCTGGGGGCAGGGGTGCTGGGTCTGGGTATGTCTCCAATGGGGTTGGGGGTTGTTTGGGGGGGCTGTAGGGCCTGCTGGAAGTCCCCAGAGAGAGCAAGAATTGCAGGGTCACAGCCCAGAGGGACCTCCCTCGGGAACTCCGGCCATAAGAGGCCGGGATTTGACCGTCTTAATGACGTCCCAAGCAGAGGGGCACCCATGGGGGTCAGACAAAGCACACAGTCGAAGCCATCGGTCATACATGTCACCAAAGCACACAGTCAGACCCTGAGCACCACTAGAGCAGGCACAGTAACTGAGAACACCAGGTGGTAGAGGGAGCACACTCCGGAAGTCAGAGGACTCCTGGACACAGGGGACAGAGGCAGCTGAGAGCATGTCACTGTCTCAGTCAATGTCTCTGGGAGCACAGACAGTCCTGTTGACACAGTCACATCGTCCCGGAATGTACACATCACAGTGCCACCATCGCTGCATCCCCGGAGCGCATACACAATCACTGCCTCAAGAGCACACACGGTCATTGTCACAATCGCTGTCCCAGAAGCACACAGTCACACGATCCTGGTCCTGGGAGCTCACGCAGTCATACTGTCACAGTTACCGTGACTCTTAAGTACACAAGTCACACTGTCACAATCACTGTCCTGGAAGCACACCGTCACTGTGTCACCATCACTGTCTCAGAAGCACACACAGTTCCACAGCCATAATCACTGTCCCCAGAGCCCACATAATCCTATGTCACAGTCACAGGGCCCCAGAAGCCCAGGCAGAGCACGGAGCGAAGGCAGACCCAGCTAGTCATACCCCACCAGCTGGAGCCACCCCAGGTCAGTGAGGATACCATTGGAGTCAGCCCAACACCTCCCTCACTAACACCGTCCCTTCTGGGAGGTAAGGGAGACTCCCTTACCCTGGGCCGGGATCGTGCACCCCCTGGACACTCTTTCCTCCCTCCGGGCAGCTACTGAACCTAACACTCCTGTCCTGAGAGGAAGCTCCAACCCGGCACACAGGCTCCCAACACAGTGCTCCCCCCAAAGCCCCCTCTGGATTTGTGAACCCAGCTGCTTCAGGGCGAGTCCCCCGAATGTCCCCCGCACAGTCCTCCACTCCCCAGGATGGCCAGCGCCCCTCAGCCTGGAGGAAACACTGGGATCCTAGGAAGCGGTCCCTTACAGTGCCCTCGAGATCATCCACAAGCGTAGTGAATCTAGCTGCCAGTTCAGTGCCCCCAGGAAAGTCCCTTCAAGTACCCAGCTTAGCCATGTTCTGCACCGTCACCAACTAAGGGTGCAGACTCCAAAGCTGCAGCCCTGAATCGAGGCGTCGTTACTACCACATGCAGCATGGCGCCCCCCAAGTCGACCCCAGGATCAGCTTCAGTAGGAAGGGTATTCGGGTACAGGGCACCACCAGGGTCGGGTCCCGGACGCCCCCACAGTGGAACTCCCCCCCCCCCAATACACACACCCCCGCTAGTCACTCAGACTCCACCCGCAGCACAGCGCCCCCTGCGGTCGGTGGGGCGAGTGGCGTCTTCTCTGCGCGCCTATCCGCTCCACGCGCGTCCGCCGCCCGGAGTCTTACCGCTTGCAGCTGCCTCCGCTCGCGCCGCCGCTGCCGGTGCCGGTACCGTGGAAGGACGAGGGCCAGGACATGCGAGAAGTGCGCAGGCCGGGCCGGTCGCCGGTGTCCACGGCGTCGGCGCGCTCTATGGGCCGGTGTGGCGGCCGCTCGGGCTCTGCGCGCTCCGCGCTGTCAGAGTAGCCGCGCTGCTGGATACGGATAGGGGTCCGCGGTTGCCGCCACAGGTGCTGTGGGGGCGGCTTCAGGGTGGCCTGGCCCTCCCGGGGCCCGGGCAGAGACAGAGACAGGCTCCTCTCCGAAGGGGCGGCCGGGGGCTCCATGGCGCCGGCCCCTTCCTGTGCCCCGGGGGACCCCGGCCTCTCCGAGCTTTACCCTGTTCAGCGGCGCGCTAGCCGACGCGCCCGGGGCCCCGCGGGTGCGCCCGGCCTCGCTGGGGCCATGGCGCCCCGGGGACAGACCCGGGGGCGCTACGGGCCGATCGCCCCCGGGCCGGGCGCCGCGGCTTGCGGTCGGCGGCCGGCGCTCTGCTCCGCGACCGGCAGCGCTCTCCGCGCTCGGTACCCCGCTCCGCGCCAGCCCCGGCTCCCCCGCCCCGTCCCGCCCCTCCCCGCCCCCCGCCCGCCGCTCTGTCAGCGCCGCCCCCCTCCTCCTCCACCGTCCGGGCCTGTGGGGGGCAGCCACCCGAGGAGGGGGGCCCTCCCCGCCCACGCAGAGCCCCGCTCCCGGAGGGGAGGGGGCGCCGGAACTCGGCTCTCTCCTAAGCGCCCTGCCTAGCCGCGGCGTGCACGGGAAAGAAGGAGTTAAACGGTTAATCCGATCAGGAAGGAGACACCCGACTGGTTGCCGGTGTGTCAGTCAGTCCGTCCATCATGGCGGGGGCGGAGCCCTATGCTGGCGTGTCCTCGCCGCTACCCCTGGTCCGGGGGGAGCGTGTGGGGAGTGGTCCCGGTGCCACCGACGCGGTCCCTGCGGCTGGCAACGGCGATGTTCCGGGATTCTCCTGTTGGTGGGTCGGAAGATGGCAACGGTGTGTGCCCGGTGCGGGATGTGCGTGCACGTGGCCCCTTCCGAGGGTTGTCTGTGTTTTCCGTGTCGGCTGGAAGTGTGTGCGCGCACGTGGTTGGCTGCTGCGGTCTGCCTGTTTCCCTGGATTTCGCTGTGTGTGTATCTGTGTGTCTGTGGGTGAAGGAGGTGTGCGCACGTGTGCCGCTTGTTTGGCGGGTGTGCGCCTCTATGGGGTCTGTTCTGGTGGCCTGGGGCTGTGCATGTGTACCCACGCGTTTGGGTGTGTATTGTTGGTCTGTGCTTGCGGAGTTGTGCAGGCAATTCAGCCTCCGTGGTTTGACTGTGGTATGAAGTAGTCTATACGTGTTGGTGTGTGTGTGTGTGTGTGTGTGTGTGTGTATGTGTGTGTGTGTGTGTCTGTGGTCGGCCTGAGGGCAGCTCTGGGGTGTTTCTGGGGTGTGTCCCTTTGGTCCCCGTGTGGCTCCAGGAAGACACCGCAGCTGCCCGCCCACCGCTCTGTGTATCGCCGCCTCTTGTAAAGCGCTTCTGCAGGAGGTAAACTGAGGCAGGTCCCCGGCAGCCGCGGGATGCATCCCCATGCCCTTTTCAGGCGAGTAAACAGCCGCGCCTCCTCTCCGCGGCCCCCGCCGGCAGAGCCCCCCTTCCGGCACCTAAATCGGGAGTCGCCGTGACTCACGCTCCCGCCTCCCCCAGCGCCGCGCCGAGCGAGCAAGCAGAGAGCGAGCGGGATCTGAGCGCCACCCTCCCCCCATCTCTGCCGCCCTGGCCGCGACGGAGCCCTGGTGGTGGCCGGGCTTTGGGAGCGCATTCGCCCGCGTGCCCCCACCTCCTGTGGCCGACGCGCTCTCGGATGCTAAACGGTTCTGGTGCGCGTCCCCGGAACCAGGTCCCCACCCCCGCGATCCCCCCCTCGTGGACTCCCCCGGGCAGGCCGTGCCGTCTGCCACCGCCCTCCTCCCCCCGCCCCCCCCCCCGCACTGTTCTTAAAGGAAAAAAAAAAAAAAAAGAGCCCGACTCCAACCCCCACAGCCGCTTTTCTCCCCTCCCGAGGGGGCTCCAGGCGTGGGCGAACGCAGAACAAGAACCCGCCCCGCATTAGCAGCCGCGGGGTATCCCAGAAGCTAGAACTGTGTCTCCCACTTCTCTCAGGGACCCTCCCCCCGCAGTATACACTCAGAATGGCTTCTAGGTGATTGGCAAGGGCTGTCAGTCCTCCCCAGATCGTTTAAGGGTCCTGGGCTGGGCCAAATGCTTTGAGCAGGGGAGTGGAGACTGTAGCGTTGGCCCGGGGTTTTGGGTGGGTATCAGGGATGGGGGTTGGGGGGAGGGCTTGGGCCCCAGTCCGGGGTTGGGAGGGCGGTTTGCAGAAAAGGAACACAAGGCAGTGGGCCAAGGCTGGTGTTTGGAGCTCTGGTCTGAGTCTGGGATGGATCAGATTGGACCTGAACCTGGTAGAGAGTAGGATTATTTGGGGGGATGGGAAGGAGGGGGGGAATGACAGTCATTTCCCTCCCCCAACTGGAAATGAAGCATTTTTACCATGACCTAACCAGAGACCCTGGAGACCTCCAATTGAGTAGATAAGGGGACAGGAAGAGGCTGGAGAGAATGGTGGCCTGAGGAGGGCAGTAGGGGCAGGGGCCTGGCCACTTTCAAACTCATCCTCAGCCAAGATGTGGGCTACAATGCCCTCGGAGGACCCCAGATGAAAAAGAGCAAGAAACTATGTGAAGCCGGGGCTCACATATACCTCTCACATCTACCCAAGAGAAAGAAAAATGCCAGGCCAGCCCTCCTCCAGGGTCTCACCAGCCACTTTAAGACCTGGAAGAAAGTGCATCCTCCCAGGATAGGAAATAGGGGTGCACAGCTGACTGGTGGGAGACCCACCCCCTAGCCTCTCCCCGCTCTCTCATTGCGGGGGCATCTTTGGGGACTCGAGGGCTGAAACCCTTTCCACAGTCCTGCCTCTATGCTGACTCAGCCAGCTGCAAAATGGAAGGGATTCCTAGAGGCCGCAAGGGGAGCCTTTGGGGAAGGGATGTCACAGCCTGATGTACTGGGATCCAGGAGAAGATCCAGCTGGTTTTGTGAAAAGCCAGGGGCCTGACGCATGGAAAGGGCTGGCGGCTGGACCTAGCCCAGCTTGCCCTAAATCTCCACCCCTCCTCCCAGCCTGGTCCCCTCCTGCCTACCTGTCGGCTTTGGTGATGGAAATCCTTGGAGGGACCAGCAATGGCAGCGTGGTGGGCCTTGGTGGCAGAGGGATTCCAACATCCAAGGGCTCAGTCTCAGCCCAGCCCAGGCCAGGACCTGTGGAAAGGCGACGGCGAGGGCGTCGAAGGTCGGCCCCCAGCATGTTGGCACAGGTGGGCTCGGGAGTCTCCCACAGCCTCTGAGGAAGGACAAGGGCAGAATAAGGGCGCAGCCAGGCTGCTCTGAGCCCCTCCCTCCAGTAACACCCTTCTCTAGACACCTGAGAGAGTGGCTGATGGGGATATAGGCTCCTCGTGTCCCCCTCACGGCTTAGCCACTCGCTGATCCCTCCCTTATGTCTAAGGGGTGCCCCTTCTCAGCCATAATTCTTGTAGGGCTCCCTTTCGATGTTCCGGTCCTGGGGCTCTGGGTCCTTATGCCTGTACACGCTGTGCTTCACTGTGAAAACTCTCTAGCACATCCCCACACTCCACGTCTACGAAAGCCCCTCCTGGCCTCACAATCTGTGGCCCCTCCCCCCTTTGCATCACAGACCTTTTTAAGACCTTACCCCCAGCACCCCTCCTCCACCCATTTGAGAAGCCCCTTGGAAGCTCCTGCTTTCTGTCCCTGGGCTGAGAGCCTCTTGATCCAGGCAGCAGGAAAATAATGGGATCAAGGGTGTAAACTGAGGCACAAGGCGATGGATGACACTCCTCAGACTTGAGGATATGGAGAAACACTTAGTGAACAACCCATTGGTCACAAGAGGGCGCCCGTCCCCCGCCGCGGCCCAAGTCCCGCCCCTCAGCCCGGGCCCCGCCCCTCGCACCTCGTCCCGGGTCCCAGCCACGGACAGGACACTGCGACTCCTCTTCATCCCGCCAACCTAGCGCGCCGTTGGGGCTGCGGGGGTCATGTTGGCGCGGGCCAGCGCCTCCTGAAGGACCAAGCCGAAGACATCCGCCATTAGTGCCCTGGGGCTCCCCCTGCCGACCGAGCCTGAATCCTACCCCCCTTGCTAGTTTTCTCTCCCGAGGCGTGACGTCATCGAGTAGCTGACGCACTGGCCGTCGGTGACGTCGCTCGCCCGTTGCCAGAGCGACAGCTGACGCACGGCTGGGGTCTGGGCGGCGTCAATGCCCGGGTTGGCCACTGGGGGGCCGGGAGCCTCGAGACCGGGTCGCCCCAGCCCCCACCCGTCCTCCCGCGGGGGCTTTCCCCGGCCTGGGGATCCCGCAGAGAAGACCGGGAGCTCCCAGAGGCGGCCGCGTGTGGCGCGTGGTCCGAGCCGGGGGCCGGAGGAAGCGTCTCCTCCGAGCTGTTGGGATTTTATGCCTAAACCCGAAATAGCTCCGATGTGCGGGGGCCGGGCACAGCGAGACGGCGGCTTGGGCACAGATGGGGGACGCGCAAGCAGAGGCGCGCAGAGACAGACAGGGACGCGTGGAAATAGAAACAGACAGACAGGGACACAGACGCCGCTCCCGATGATGAATGCGCTCTCCTGCCGGCGATCCTGGTCTAAAAGCCTGGATGGAGGGGGAGGCTGGTTCACTCCACCTTCGCACCCAGGTGCCGTGAATTACTGCTCCGTGGCCATGGGTCAATGACTTCAACTCCCTGAGCCTCAGTTTCTCCTCTGTGAAATGGAATGATAAGCCCTGCAAGGTCCGTGTGAGAATGAAATGAAATCAGACCGTGTTGAATTCCCACAGGACAGTGTCTGGCGCTCAGTAAGTGCTTAGTACTGCCAACACCTGAGCCTGCGAGAGCCTGCTAGAACCCATGTCAGATCATGTCCCTCCTCTGGTCGGAGCCCTCCGTGGCTTTCACCTCACTCAGAGGAGAAGTCCTCAAGAGGAAGCCCACACAGTTCTGCAGGATGTGCCCAAGCACCTCCCTGTCCTCACCTCTTACCATTCCCTCTCAGCTCCTGCTGTAGCCACACTGGTTTCTTGGCTGTTTCTGCACCCACCAGGCACGCTCCAGTCTCAGGGCCTTTGCACCTGCTGCTCCTTCTGCTTCCTCTCTTCCCTTAAATATCCACTGGACCCTCACATTCTTCAAGTCTTTGTTCATATCTCACCTCGTCAGGTGTTTCTCCCGGAGTTTCTCTCCATCCCACCACGTTTAAAGTTGCTAGCCCCTCAGGACTCCTAATCTCCCTTATCCTGCTCTATTTTTCCCCCGGGACTTATCCCCTCATAACACACCATGTAATTTATCTATGACACTCATGGTCTCTTCCCACACTAGAATATCAGCTGCAGGAGGGCAAGAATATTTTATGTTTTATTCATTACCATATCCCCAGTGCCTAGAACCGAATCTGGGACATAGTAAGTCCTTATAACTATTTGTTCAACGTCCGGTTATTATTTTGAGGGCGTAACAGCAGAATTATAAAGTTCCTAGCTGGGCCCACTATGGACTCGCTACTCTGCCCCCTACTTTGGCTGTTATTTCTTTTTCTTGCCTTATTGCACTAAGCAGCACTTCAGTTCAGTGTCAACCAGTAGTAATGAACGTACATATTATCTCCTCAACCTAGGAGAGCCTGTGACAGACAGTCGTTGAACAAATGGATGAATGTGTAGAGATAGCTTGAAGGTCACCTCCACTTCTCAGCCAAACCGAGCCAGTCGGTGTTCTGAGCCCCTACCGCTGCTTATCCTGCCCCCAAGAAAGCACTCATCATTCTGAGTTGTCATTATCTGTACGAATGGTGCCCATTCAACACGGCCCCCCACACGTAGTCTCAACGAATGCGGAATGAACACGACGGACACAGGGAGAAAGAACAACTCCCTCTCTGTGAATGCGGTCAGATACACAGAAAGAGAAAGGGCCATGTAGTAAGGGCCAGCTTCAGGCTCCGAAATTACACTCACAGACCTGCATTCAGATCCTTGCTCTGCCCCTTCTTCACTGTGTACCCTTGGCCAAGTCACTCAGAACCCTACCTGTGCTGCATAGTCGGTGCTCACAAAATTAGCCATTATCCTAGTAATAATAGCAATTAGCATCATGGTGGTTGACTGTGTGGAGCTATAGACAGATACGGAAGACAGCAACACATTCACAGAAACCTCCCATCCTCCCCCTAGACCCACTGGCTGACTCACTGTTCCTCAACCCCTTCACACATATTCAGACCTCAGGGCCTTTGTACTTGTAGTTCTCCTGACCCAGAAAACCAGACTCAGATATCCTGTGTTCCTCCCACCGCCCGATCTCCTTGACTGCTTTCCTCTTGTCTCTTTTAGATTTATAACATTCTAACAAGATACAGACTCTATTATTTTTATCAGTTATTGCCTGTCCTTTGATTAGGACATGAAGTGGAGACCTTGGTCTATTTTGTCTCCAGCTGGATCTCCAGTCCTAGGACCATGCTGGCATACAGTAGGTGCTCAACAAAGATTTGCTGAATGAATGAATAAATCCACTGGACTCCCTTACCTCCTCAGGCCTCTGCTCAAAAGCACCTCATTCCAGAGGGTTTGTTTCCCTGACACAGATGCCTCCTTCCATTCCGTTGCCCTCACTCGGCTTTACTTTTCTTCTCAGTTCTCCTCACCCCTGACATATCATATATTTACATTTCTGCTTTCAGCAGCCTGAGTTCCACGAGGGCAGGGGATTTTTCAGTCCTGTTTTAGCTATATCGAGACCCAACTTCGCAGACATGTGACCTGTGCCATCGCTCGCGGTCCCACGCTTAGAAGGTTTAATGCACTGCCCTTGTCTTGAAATGCTTCATTCCTTTGCCCGGGACCCCTGCCTTTTCCTCTTGCCCTGGGCTCTTCAAATTCTGTGGCCAGATCCCCAATGCCTGAAACAGCCCATGGGTTTGCAGAATAAAGGAAGGAATGGAGAAGTGGATGGCCAGCAAAAGCCCTGCAGTCCAGGGGAGAGGGACAGAGGCACACAGCGCCGCTGTCCAGACCCCTCTGTACATCTGCGGAAATCGGCCTTGGCAGAAACCCAGGCAGGCATGGAAGGCCGGGCCTCACGAACTGGCCTGAGTGCCCGCGGTAGAGGGGTGCCTCTAAGCCTGCTTTCCCTCCCCTGGGCAGCAGGCGGCTGGGAGGGGGGTCCAGATGGCAGAGCAGACTGCTCTGGGCAGCTGGCACCAGGCTCGGGCTGAGTGAGGCTGCTTCCCTCACCCAGCTTGTCAGCGTGATCAGCCAGCGGCCCAGTCCGGGGGGCCCTTGGCCCAGCCTGACAATAAAGCGCTGGCTTCAGCCAAGCCCACCGCCCTCAGAAGGATGGATGGCTGACAAGAGGGAAGGAAGTGAGGATAAATGCCCTTATCCACACCTCGGCCCTCAGCATTCAGGCCTGAGAAGTAACAGTTACTAACTAGCTCTATGCCTGGGGCTAAAGCAGGGCTGGGAAGGACTTTCAGGGACCCCAGGCGTGTGTGTGTGTGTGTGTGTGTGTGTGCGTGTGTGTGTGCGTGCATGTGTGTGCATGAGACCATACACGACTGTCGATGTGCAACTGAGCAAATGGAACTTTCGGTGAGTCTGTGACGTTGCACAGCTGAAAGCAGACCATGCCTGCTGGAGTGTGTGTACCTGACAGGCTGAAGCCATACCAGCCTATGTAGGTGTGAGACTGGATGTACCTCTGTGTGATTATGGTATGAGTGTGTATGTGGGGAGAGGGGACAGTACGTGCCTGTCGATGCAGTGGGAAGGAGCATTTCACAGCAGTTAGAAATGCAGGTCTGGGTTCAAATTTTTGCTCAGTCACTCCCTGGCTATGTGGCCTCGGGCACATTCTCTGGCTATGTCGGCTCTGGCCTGTATATGGTGTTTGTTAGTGAGATTATGTCTGTCTGGATTTAAGTGTGCGTGTGTTCGAAGAGTAATTCAACTCCTCCAGGAGGTTTTTCTGGATACCCAACCTGAATTGGACCCTTCTATTTTTCTCTCTTGCCAGTCTCCTAATCATCACTGGTTTTTTATAGATTTGTGTTGTTTATTTTTCTGTCTTCTCCATTAAATGTCACCTCTGTGGGGGGCAGGGAGTTGCATTCTGTTCACCCCAGCACCTGGCATATAGTAGGGGCTGAATAAATACTTGTTGAACAGATATGCATCACAGTAGGGCTGTGTCTGTGTTGGTATAGAGAGAGAGGTGGGAGCTGGCTGGGTATCATGGGTTCCTGGAGGGTCCTGTGCTCAAAGCTGGTGTCTGTTTTCTTCCTTTCCTATTCCTTCAGCCATGCTCACTTTATGAAAATGATGCTAATGCCTCAATTCCCTGTATTGCCTTTGACAACATCTTCCCCCTTTTCTGGGTCTTAGGGACTCACTCCCCTCATCTGTAAAACAGAAGGATGGATCGGTTCATGATAAGCCTCCTTCCTGATCTAAAGTACTATGAAAATAGTCCTCATCTAATACCCTCTTTAATTCATTCAACATTTATTGAGCACCTATTGTGTGCCAGGCACTGTTCTGGACCCAGCCCTGCCCTCATGGAGCTCCAGGGAATAAGGGAGGCGGATACCCACCAGAAATCTCATCCCCCCACCCCCAACCAGATGTGTCATTTAATCCCAAGCACCCTTACCCTGGTCATTCCCTCTGCCCTATAAGATTTTATGGGTCTGGATTAGCCAGTGGGTATTCCTCTCTTCACACACTGACCTTGCTCCCTCGCCAGGCTCAGGCATAGGCACGGCAAGCATCAGGCTGTTCTTGTTGGTTGCTGTAGCCCCACCACCTGGCTACAGTGCTGTGGAGCATAGTAGGCACTTGGGAAATATTCTGTGAAATGAGCTAAGAAATCAGTGACGGAGCAAAGGCAGGCTCCCATGCATGACCTCACGAAATCCTTGGTGTCCTTACCCACTTTGCAGATGAGGAAAGCGAGGCTCAGGGAGGCAGAGCCGATGCTGAGTGGTGTGGGGCTGTGGGATGCAGCAGAGAAAGCCTAGGTAGCTCAGAGGACCACCAGCCGCCCACCCCTACCTCACAGGTACGAGAGACACAGCAGAGGATGCGCTGATGGGGGGGTGGGGTGGGTGTGGGAAACCCAGGGACGGTGCACATCAACTCGGAGGGCTCCGTGTCAGTGCCCAGCTGGAGATGCTTTGCTGGCAGATTAGGAAAGTCTTGGCGCTGATGGGGAAGCTTCCGGCGCCCTGTCCCCAATTCTGGGAGCTGGGGCTCCCAGGACCCCGTTTCACTGGGGCCGGTCGGCTCCAGTCTCCAGAGCCAGGGAGAGACCTCCACGGCTACCCGGGAATCGCTGGCATCTGGGGTCCTCCCCACACACCCACAGCCCGGAGGCCAGCCTGAAGCCCTCAAAGAGCGTACGGGTGGGCCCCGGCTTACTTGGGGAGCGGGGAAAGCCCACAGCGTCCTGGTCCCCTCCCTCCGGGGTACCGGGTCCCCTTCCCCACCGCAGCTCGCAGCCCGAAGCTTACCTTGCAGTGGGGCTGGGGAGGGGATGCCCGGCCCTCTCCGGCCTGAGGGGCGGGAGGGGACAGGGGTGTCCAGACCCTTTGTTTGCTGTTGTGTGTGTATGTGTGTGTGCGCGACTGTGAGACCCGCTGGGGTGTGGGTCCGTGCGCGCGCGTGCCCGGGCCTTGACGGCCGCGGAGGTGCTGGACTGCCGGGGCTGGCGGGGAGGGGTGGGGGAAGAGGAGGGGGAGGAGAAGGGGACTCCCCCGCCCCCGCCCGCCCACTCGCGGGTTTGAAAGATGCTCGAGGGGGAGGGGTTGGCAGCGGGCGGGCGCTTTTGTCTGGATGGCCCCTCCCCTTCCCTGGGTAGGGGAATCCCCCCCCCTCGGGAGACCTTCAATCCATTTCCTCTAGTCCCTTCTCTCCAAACACCCTTGGGGTAGTCTGGGAAAAAGCGCCCCTAACCCGAGGGGCTGGAGCTCCTCCCATCTCACCCGCCCCCACGGAACGCCCTTTAATCTGAGATAATCTTGGCCTTAGGCTGCAACACGGCCTTTTATCCCGGTATCAAAACGAGGGTTGGTATGTACGCAAGGGTGCAGCTGGGGTCGCCCAAGCTCACAGTAATGGAGTCTTTAGAGCCCCGGCCGAGGAAGGGGGCCCCAGACCAAAGGGGAGGGGCTACGAACGATTCTAGAGTACCACCACGAGGAAAGCCTCCTTCCGCACCTCCACGATCCCCTTCCCGTCCCCAGTCTGCGCGGGGCCTGGAGCACACAGACCGTTGGCTTGACATTAGCGACACCCAGCGGTCGCACGGGGAGACGCCGCGGACAAGGCTCCGGAGACCGTTAGGGTGATCCGGGTGATTTTTAGAGGGGGCGTGTGTGTGCGAATCCCAGCTCAGGAATGGCAGAGGGCTGGGACGCCAGCGGGAGGCTGTGGACCGAGTCAGGGAAACACGGACCCCTAAGGCAGGGCCACGTCGCCCCCACATCCCCAAAGGCAGGACCGTATTCCTCCTCCGCTTAGACCTTTCGAGGGCAGAGCCCTGTACCCCTCGGTCTGGGAAAGTGCTCTGATCAGACACCTCTCCCCAGCCTTGTGTGTGGTCCTCGTCTCAAGGGACAGGGGGAGAGGTCTTCCCGCCGAAGCCCGCCCCTGCAGAGGGCTCGGGCTGACGTCACTGCGGCGTGGTTAAGGGGACTCGCTCTCTGCCCCGCCCCTCGCGGCCGCCGCAAACGCCCAGCGGGGGGCAGCAGGAGAGCGGAAGGGGGGGGGATCGAGGTCGGAATGCCAGTCCGTATGCCCCCAGGAGGTGCCCAGTGGAGACCCGCGCCCAATGAGGCGGGGTCTTTGCGGGGACTCCCGGGGGCCGGAACACGCGCGCAGGACCCTTTAAGGTAAGCCGGGTCGCCAGTGCCGCCACCGCGGTTACTAGGGATATAACGTCATGCGCGGGCGGGGACGTGCGCGCCCGGGCGGAAGCGGAAGGGGCGGGGCTCCGCAGGCCGAGTCTCCAGCGCTGCCGCCGCCAGAGTCAGAGCCGGAGCCCGTGCGGGCTGAGCCGCTGAGGCAAGATGGTGGACTATAGCGTGTGGGACCACATCGAGGTGTCTGACGATGAGGACGAGACACACCCCAACATCGACACGGCCAGTCTCTTCCGCTGGCGGCACCAGGTAAGGCGCGCGCGCCCATCCCCTTCCTTTCCCCCTCCCCCCCTCCCCCGGCCCGGGTCTCCGCTCCAGAGTTCTGACCCCTAGTACTGCCAGGGACCCCGCCATTGCCACCTGGGGTTCCCAACGCATAGTCTGGACTTTTAATATCGCTTAGGGGTTCCTCGATTCAACTCTAAACCCCAGAACTGTCAGGGCGCTGAGTCCCTACCTGAGATCCCAGGCCTCCCCTCCGATTTCTGTATGGAACTCCCTGTTGACCCCTAGGGCACCTTTCTCCGAGTACAAACTGATAAGACAAGCTTTGGGGGTGTCCCCCAATCCCGTCTGGGACCTCCCACTGACTCGCAAACCTCTGCCTCAGAGTCCGGACCCTGGTAATATTTGGGGACGCACTTCTGATCTCGGATAGACCATCGGTCTCTCTCCAATCACTAGAGTCCTCAATAGTTTGAATTTATTCTGCGATCTTCCTCCCTAGTTCTTGGCAGAGATTCCCATTCAGATCCAGAGATCCCGCTCCTTCTCCAAACAGAACAAGGCTCTCTGTCCTCCCCTGAGATTTCTGTTCCTGGCTTGAGATTCCAACCCAGGACCCCTTCCCTAGAATGCAGACTGGTGTTCCACCAGGGCCTTCGGTCCCATCCAGGCTGGAGTTTTGGAACCCGTTTTCCCTCCGGACTGAACCACCAGCTCCACTCTGATGGAGCCTCCAATTCCCGCCACTCTAGCCTCACCTACTGTGGAACCCATTTCCCACTGGTCCAGGAAGCCCTACCCCGCAGGGCTTCCGGCACAGCCAGAGCCCCTGCCCCTCCTTGCTTTTGCAAGCCCAGGCACCAGCCACCCCCAACAGCTTCCTGTAGGTAGCCTAGGAATGCCTTATACCAACTTAGGTCCAACATCCAAACCCACCTGGCCTCCCTCCTGTCCCCAGCTTGGTCTGCTGCTGTCAGGCACCCCAATTGCCCCTGCTCTCATGAGGGACCCTCCCAATCTGATTCCAAATTTACTGCCCTTTCTTTTATCTATTTGCCCCCCAATCCAGATCCTAGAGTCCTACCTGGGTGTCCTCCCGCCTCTCCCTGCCCAGCAGTGCTCACAGACCAACAGAACAGGTCTCATAAGACCTAATATTCTAACCTCTTGCTCCCCCAAATCGGAGCTCCTACACCCACATACTTGTGCATGTTACACTCACACTGAGGGTGTATATTTCTCAGAACCTTCCACTTAGGAATTCCCCACCCCACCCTTGCATATAGCAACTCCCAGTCATTTATCCAGAACCTCCTAGAAGGGCCCTTCCCCATCCTGCAGTGTCTCTAGTCCCTACATCTGGTCCCCAAGCCCGTGTCCAGCCCTTACCTTAAAGCAGCAATCTCTTGGGCCTTACCTGCCAGGCAAGCCACTGAGTGTAAGAAGAAAGTTCTAGCACTTTCCTTTACTTGCCGTGTGTAACATTTTATTATGAAATGCTTAAGACCTCCGCAGAGCTCTGAAGACTATTCTTGGGAACACCTATTTCTGTCACATAAAGAGGTTAATCTATACAGCTGTGTGAAGAACAGTTTGGTCCTGCCGGGTGGGAAGGCTCCCACCTGGTGCCCCCTCTCCTGCAGAATCCTGCCCGCCATGCCTTCCTCCCTCTGGGCACAGGACCTTTTCCCCGTCCTGCCAAGGGCCCTGTAGCTATAGCGGAGAGTGTTGGGGCAGGGGAGGGGAGGGAACGATCTTTAGCGCCCCATTCAGTGGCAGGCAAGCTTGGGTTCTAATCCCAGCCCTCCCACTTACTCCTTTACTTTCCCTGCCCCTAGAGACCATCCTAAGACTGAAATGAGATTAGGCCCAGCTGGTACTTGGCTCGGGGCTGGGAGAGAGAGTCCCCACATGGGAGGGGGAGGGGGGATTAGAGCGTGGGCCAGCACACCTAAGTTCCAATCCTCGCCTCTCAATCACTGACTTACTGTACGACCTCTAGTGAGTCGTCTTCTGTCTTTGTGCCTATATTTCCCCGGCTGGGAATACCAAGCGTGTCCACCCAATAGGGTCATTATGAGGAGTTACCTTATTTTGTTAATGTTTGTATTTTTTAAATTTTTTTTTTTTTTTTTTGAGAGAGAGAGAGCGAGCGAGCACGCACAGGGGTAGGGGGAGGAGCAGAGAGAAAGGGACAGAGAATCCCAGGCAGGCTGACACGGGGCTCCATCCCATGAACCACGAGATGACAACCTGAGCTGAAATCAGGAGTCGGACGCTTAACTGTGCCACCCAGTCGTCCCTGGGGTTCCCTTCCTTACTTAATGTGTGTAACGTCCTTGAGACAGCATCTGACGTGTGATGAGCTGTCTGTAAACTTGAACCGCTCTCTGTCATCATTGTTATTTAGGTAATTCGCGTTCATGGTAAAGAAAAATTCCAGAGGTTCCAGAAGGGGACAAGGGAGTCTCCCGGCCCCAGTTCCCTGGCTTCCTTGTCCAAATGCAGCTACCGTTACTGGTTCCTCGTGGCTCCTTCCATTGAACTGTATGGCACTGAGATTCTGTGAGCCTCGGTCTTTCTGTCTGTACGGCAGGAGGGTGGTGAGCCCTGCTGGCCCCTTCTCTCTGCGGTGGCTTCTGCCCTGCCCAGCCCGCTGCCCCTGCCAGCTCCGGGATGGCTTTATTTAGCTTCAGCCTCCCTGGCGGCCACTCAGAGGACACCGAGAAGAGCTTGGTGGCCGCCCAGCACAGGCCAGCAGGGTGATAGTTTCCCGCCACCACCTGAGGCCAGCTGTAATGCCAACTCCAGAGAGCTCCTCACAAGGCAGCAGGAAGCCTCCAGGGCCCCGCAGGCCCATCGTGGAGGTGGGGGAAGTGATGGAGCCCACGGCTTCTTTCTCTTTCCCCTCCACGAAGCAAGGGCCTCCTCAACCTTTGACCACATGGGGGGAAAGTGAGGCTTGGGATTGATTGTATGGATCCTGTGGGGCATTAGAGGAGGGCCCCGTTTCCTGACCCTCACCCACCAGGTGCCTGGCTCTGTGCTAGAACCTGGAGATACAGCCTCGAATAAGGCACAGAAGTGACTTAGCAGACCTTTCTGGTGGCGGCGGCCGCGACAGTGGTGATAACCGTGGGGTGTGTTCATTACTGAGTATGAACAGTATGCAAGCTGTTTCCTTGGAATAGCTCTTGAGGGCCCATTTCGCAACGAGGAATACGAAGGCTGTGAGAGTGGAAGTGACTCAGCCAAGGTCATGTTGCCCGTAAGTGGTGGAGCTGGGTGATGTGACTGTGGCAACAACCACTCCCAGTTATCGGGCATTTGCTCTGGCAAATCCGTCTAAATGTTTGAAGTGCATTTTTTCTTGTTTGAGCCCCAGAACAGTCCCCAAAGAGAAAGGCAGAGAGAGGGAGTGTCCCCTCGGATAGTAAGGACTGTAGCCACCATGGCTGAGTATCCAGCCTGGCTCTGGACCATCTGTCCTAACTTGTAATCTTGGCTTCTCCCGGTGCAACCCCGTGAGGGTGCTGTTGTCTGCATTTGACAGATGAGGAAACTGAGGTCCCTAGAAGTTAGGGGATTGACCCAAGGACATCCAGCCTTTACTTGGTGGCCATGGGGTATGACCCCACATTTGGGGTCCTGAGGCTGTCCTCCAGCATCTTATCCTATGTTCTGATGATCGCGAGGGGCCTTTGGGGCTCACTGATGCAGAGTGGGGGCACTTGTGGAAGGCTCTGTGTAGGTGGAGTGAGGGGAAAAGAGTTCCAGATGGAAGGAACAGCATGTGCAAGGCTAAGAATCAAGAGAGGACTGTTGCATTTGGGGAACCTTAAGGGCCAGCATCTGCCTGGGACCCAGAGTTGGGAGAGGAGAGTGGGACCCAGGCCCCTGTGGGGCCTTGGTGCCATCTGGGCAGCTTGGGGCAAGGGTCAGGGTTCCCATCTGAACCCAGACAGTTCAGGTTGGGGTATCCAGGAGGACTGAAGACAGATGCGCGTATTTCATTTTTTTTTTTTTTTTAACATTTATTTATTTTTGAGACACAGAGAGACAGAGCATGAACGGGGGAGGGGCAGAGAGAGAGGGAGACACAGAATCGGAAGCAGGCTCCAGGCTCTGAGCCATCAGCCCAGAGCCTGACGCGGGGCTCGAACTCCCGGACCGCGAGATCGTGACCTGAGCTGAAGTCGGACGCTCAACCGACTGAGCCACCCAGGCGCCCCAAGATGCGCGTATTTCAAAGACTCCTCTGGCAGCCTCTGAGTCTAGATTGGGGGACCAGCGATGGAAGGCACTGGCACTTTTCGGGGCCCCGTCAGTGGCTCTGGATTGAGCAGGCACTGAGATGATGGAGCTGAGCAGGGATGGAGAGCAGACAGGGCCATGCGATGCTACAGGGGGTCCAACGAGGAACTGAGCGAGAGCAGGAATGAGGAAGGGTGCTATCTGAGCTTGGGGTGCAGCAGAAGAGAAGGTCTGGGGAGCAATAGCTGGAGTGGGGGGGGATGGAAGACTGGGGGGTACCAAGCTAACGCTCAGGGTGGGGTACTGGCCCGGAGACAGCTGAAGGGGTTTGGGCAGCGGTCCAGGAGCCGTACTTGGGGTGGAGCAAATTGGAGGCACATCTGGAAGTGAGAGCCATCAGGACTGGGTAGCATAGAAGGAGGGAAAGACAGGGCCAGTGAGCAGGCCTCAGTCAGGGGCAGAGATGGCTGGAGGAGGTTGCTGAGCAGGGGAGGGCACCCGAGTGTCACTGAGGGCGGCTCCAAGGAAGAGGGGGAGCCTGAGACCCCCATTCAGTATTTCATTACTTTATTCACCCAACGAGTGTTTCCTGAGCCTTTACTGTGCACTTGTGTGTGCAGACACGAGAGTGAGCAGAGCCCCACCTCCACGGAGCTATTACCCCTAGAGGGGTACGGTGTCTAAAACACGATAAGGGGGCGCCTGGGTGGCTCAGTCAGTTAAGCGTCCGACTTCAACTCCAGTCATGATCTCACGGTTCATGGGCTCAAGCCCCACGTCGGGCTCTGTGCTGACAGCTCAGAGCCTGGAGCCTGTTTCGGATTCTGTGTCTCCCTCTCTCTCTGCCCCTCCCCTGCTCACTGTCTCTTTCAAAAATAAATAAACATTAAAAAAAAAAAAAAAAAAGACCGGTAAGCATGGGAGGGAGTAAGCGGTGGTGGGAGGGAAATCTGGAGAGAGAGCCAGCAGCCGGTACAAATGCCCTGAGGTTTGAAGTGGGTTCAAGGAAAGGGGAGGCAGCCGTTGTGACTGGAGGAAGGGGGCAGGGCAGATGGTGCACGGCCTTGTGGGTCAGGGTCGGGGATAGGACTTGGGCTTTTGCTCCGAGTGACACGGATGCCGAGGAGGGAGGGTTCTCAGCGGTGGGGGGACTCGCACAGGTGTGTGCAGGTGGGGCGGAAGGGAAGCCGCCTGGTGTCTGTGGTGCAGAGGGTGGTGCGGACACCCCCCTGGGGCCATCCCCGATGCTGCTGGCCGGGACGGGGCGGGGCTGGGGTCAGGGGACAGGCCCGTCCCCAGAGTGAAGGGCTGCCTCTGCCCACAGGCCCGGGTGGAGCGCATGGAGCAGTTCCAGAAGGAGAAGGAGGAGCTGGAGAGGGGCTGCCGCGAGTGCAGGCGCAAGGTGGCCGAGTGCCAGCGGAGGCTGAAGGAGCTGGAGGCGGCGGAGGGCGAGGGCAGCAAGGCGGAGCTCGAGCGGCTGCAGGCTGAGGCTCAGCAGCTGCGCAAGGAGGAGCGGAGCTGGGAGCAGAAGTTGGAGGAGATGCGCAAGAAGGAGAAGAGCATGCCCTGGAACGTGGACACGCTCAGCAAGGACGGCTTCAGCAAGGTGCGGGGGCGGGGCCGGGCAGGTGCACTGGGTGGCGGGCGGGCAGGTGGGGGGCAAGGATTGTGCAGGTGGAGGGAGGGGTGGACTGGCGGGCCCCGGGCGGGGAGGGGAGGGAAGGGCGTGGGGCTGGGCGGATGGAGCACCCCACTGGTACCGCCCTCTGATCTGCCCGAAGGCCCTAGTGCGAGGCCACACCTGCCACACCCACGCTCCCGCCGCCTCGATGCTCATGGCGCCGTCACCACCTCCGCCGTGGATGGGATGGGCGCTGCGGCCTCGGCCCGGCCGGCCGAGCTGGAGGCGCCGTGCGGCCTCGCCCCAGCCCACTCCCCCTCTCGCCCCATCACAGAGCATGGTCAATACCAAGCCAGAGCAGGCGGAGGAGGAGTCGGAGGAAGTGAGGGAGCAGAAACACAAAACGTTCGTGGAGAAGTACGAGAAACAGATCAAGCACTTTGGTGAGTTGGGCGCGGGGTGGCGGGGGCCCCCTGGTGGGGGGTGCGGACGACAGGGGCTGGCCCCCCCGCCTCCTGGGCCCTTCAGCGCCTCACCGACGGTGTCTCGTAGGCATGCTCCGTCGCTGGGACGACAGCCAGAAGTACCTGTCGGACAATGTCCATCTGGTGTGCGAGGAGACCGCCAACTACCTGGTCATCTGGTGCATTGACCTAGAGGTGGAGGAGGTGAGTGGAGCCTGCCCTGCGACTGGGAAAAGCCCTGCCCTGAGGCCACCACTTGGTGACACGCTGCTCTCCCTCGGCAGAAATGTGCACTCATGGAGCAGGTGGCCCACCAGACCATCGTCATGCAGTTCATCCTGGAGCTGGCTAAGAGCCTGAAGGTGGATCCCCGCGCCTGCTTCCGGCAGTTCTTCACCAAGATCAAGGTCGCGGCCCAGGAGCCGGGTCGGGTGGGGCGCGGGCCTCCTCGGGGCGCGGGCCACAGTCCACGCGTCCACCTCAGACTCAGGCCCGTGGGATCAGAACCCGCGATATCAGGAGAGGGCAGAGACGGGCAGGGGCCACAGACCGGTTGGCCCCCAGACAGAATCTAAAAGGGGAGCTGACAGAACGTGCCCGAAGTCCCTACGGGGGGGAGGGACAGAGCCAAGGGCACCTGGGGTTTCTCACCCAGGCGCCTGGAGGAACAGAGCTACCCGGGCAGCCGGTGGTGGTGATGCAGAGATCGGGTTGGCTGTGCCGACCTTGAGGTGCCTGCAGAGCCCCTCGGGGACGTGCAGGAGGTGAGCGTCACATCACAGGTCTGTAGCTCAGGAGGCGTGCAGGCCGGTGGCCGTTAGCATGTGGACGGTGGGACTGGCTTGGAGGTTGTCCCGTGGAGGAGACTGACCGAGCGTCTGAGGGCCTGCTGCGGGGGGTGGGGGGGTCCTGGGCCCGGCCCAGTGAGTGCCTCCCGGCCCCGACCCTGCAGACGGCCGACCGCCAGTACATGGAGGGCTTCAACGACGAACTGGAGGCCTTCAAGGAGCGCGTGCGGGGCCGCGCCAAGCTGCGCATCGAGAAGGCCATGAAGGAATACGAGGAGGAGGAGCGCCGGAAGCGGCTCGGCCCCGGCGGCTTGGACCCCGTGGAGGTCTACGAGTCTCTCCCTGAGGTGCGGCTCCGGCTCCCCTGCCCCGGGTGGGCAGCAGGCGGGACTCCCCGGGGACCCGGCTCCTGACCCCGGCCCATCTGCACCCGCAGGAACTGCAGAAATGCTTCGACGTGAAAGATGTGCAGATGCTTCAAGACGCCATCAGCAAGATGGACCCCACCGTGAGTAACCGCGCCCCGGGCCCGCCCACCAGCCAAGCTGAGCATCCGGGGAGAGCGAGGTGTCCCCCGCCCGTCCCTCCCCAGCCCTGCCTGCCCACGTTGCCGGTAGCAGTGTCCCCTCTGGGCTTCCCAGAGGAACAAGGGAGGTCGCGTCCCCTCGTGGCCGGCACGGGAGGCAGCCAGGCTTTCGTGCCACGCGCTCGTTTACGTATGCGGAGCACCTCCGGTGTGACTCCAGCAGCGAACACGGAACTTTCAGCATATCCCCTGCCATTGAGTGTCACTGTCACCATGGGCCGTGTATGAGCATAGTGGGCACACCAGGCTGACTCCACCTTTGCCCAAGAAAGGGGCTCTGCTCCCCAGCCTTGGTTACCCCATCAAACCACGGTTTCTATGCTAGTACGGAAAATGGTTGAACACTCGGTAAACGTCAGCTGTTTTATTAAGTAAGGTCTACGCCCAGTGTGGGCTTGAACTCGTGACCCAGAGATCACGAGTCGCGTGCCCTACTACTGACTGAGACAGTCAGGCGCCCCTGGCTGGTGGTGTTACTAGGAACAGTAATAGTGCTGGTAGACAGGACTTTGTGTCTTCCTAGACCTTGGTTTGATCCCATTCCTGCCACTTGGCTCGCTCGTTGGCCACACTAGTTCCTCCTCTGTGAAATGGGTCTAGTCGCAGGACCTGGCCCAGGATTACTAGAAGCTTCCATGAGAATGGCTCTCTAGACCTGGGGTCTTCAAACTGGTTCACAGGCTCAGTGCCTGTCTTTATAAGTAGATGCATTTTACCGGAACGTAGCTTTTGTTCTGGATGTACGTTGTTTAATTTGAATTAAAGTTAAGTAAAATGTAAAGTTCTGTTCCTCCCCCGCACTGGCCACTGAAGTTTTGGCAGCCACATGTGGCTGGTGGCTGCCGTGTTGGATGATGCCGATTACAGGCCACTTCCGTCGTTGCAGAGTCCCTTGGGCCAGCTCTGGGCTAGAACAAGCAGTAAGAACGTCTAGGGATATGCAGGGCACGGGCAGGGCCGCTAGAAGGCCGCAGCCCGGCCTCACTCACCACCTCTCTCCCCACAGGATGCGAAGTACCACATGCAGCGCTGCATCGACTCTGGCCTCTGGGTCCCCAACTCCAAGTCCAGCGAGGCCAAGGAGGGGGAGGAGGCAGGCCCCGGGGACCCCTTGCTGGAAGCCGGCCCCAAGCCAGGCGACAAGAAGGATGTCAGCGCGTGACTCGCCCCGGCTGCCGCCTGCCTGCCCGCAGGCCCCCGTGTGCCCCTTTTCAGAAAACAAAAATAGATGCCTCTCCCCAGCTCCTGGCTTCCTCCACTTTCGCTGCTCCCGCCCGGCCCGGGTCAGGGAGAGAGCTGCCCCCATCCCACTGCCCCCACCTCAGTGCTCATCCAAGTCTCTGCTTTGAGTCAAGGGGCTTCACTGCCTGCAGGCCACCCCCCCACCCCCCACCCATCAGCATTATGCCAAAGGCCTGAGGGTCCAGGGAGGGGTGGAGGTCGCTAGGCTGGTCCGTGGGGTGTGGGGAGGGTCCCCAGCCCAGAGGCCTGCTCCAGTCACTATGGGCTCTGTTTTCACTGTTCATCCGCTCTCGAGTCTTCTATATGGTAAACAGCAATGATCTACCAATAAAGGATTTCAGATGCTCAGGGGGGCGTCTTGAGGGCTGTTGACACAGCTCTTCTCTTGGGGTGGGAGGGGAACCCAGTGAGTGTCAGAGGCCTGGCCTGTGTCGCCCCAGGCCTTATCCTCTAGCTATCTCTATTCTGGTTCTCTCTATTCTGGTTCCAGGCTCTTCTTACACAAGCTATTCCACTGCCTAGAACATTCTTCCCCAGGATGCCTTTACGTTAGAGTTCTCAGCCTCACCCCCCGCTCTTTGTGGCTTGTCCTCCAGGCCCCCTGCTGCCACCCATTCAGGAACATCATCCTCAATCTCTGACCACTGCCCTTGGTCTCTGTGACCTCCTCCCTGGTCCGGATCCTCCTCACCTCTGGCCTGCAGCCTGCCCCAGCCTCCTCCCCATCTCCCCCTTCCACACCAGACCCCAACAGGCCGTGGCCGGAGGGTGGCCGTGAACAAGGTACATCCTTCCCTCCCAGCAGAAGCCAAAAGCCCTCTCTGCAGCAGACAGGCGTGCACCTTCTGCCCGGTCCTCTCTCTGCCCTGGTCTCGTGTCCTCCCCTCTGTTCTCCCTCTCTCCTTGCAGGTTCTTGAGCACTTTAAATTTCTCTTTATCAGTGTGACCTTGGCAACTTCCTTAGCCTCAGTGTACCCCTCCTGTGCACAATGAGTAATGTTAGTGCCTTTCTCCTGGGGCAGTACTAAAATGACATCATACCACAGGGCAAGCATGGCGCCTGGCACTTAGATGCTCAAAATGCGGGCCTTGGTGTGTCTGTCCCTTTACCCAAACACCCTTCCCTGCAGTCCTCGCGGGGCTCCTTTATAAAGTAACGGAACGTTTGGGCCACAGAAAAGGGCCTCAAGAATAGTATGATGAACAAAGACATCAGTTTAAGATGAAACCAACTGGTGAATCCCTCTGCCTGCCCCTTTCCAGGAGACCCCACTCCCGGCAGCTGCTTGTCACTCAGACCAGAGCTCAGTACCACTTATTCCCAGGAGCCCCCCCTGACCCACCCGAGTTGCCCCTCACTTCCAGCCAGGCGGCTCGGCTCGCCTCACTTGCCATGTGCCAAGCTTTGTCAACCTCGCGTCGTCCTCTCCCTTGCGCTGTGAGCACCACCAGGGCACAAACAGTGTCACGTGGTCCTCAGGTGCTCACAGTGCCCTGGAGGGGTCCTGGCGCGCAGTGGGCGGTCAGTAAACCTCTACCAAAGCAAAGAGCCTCTAGGTGGTGTTGGTGCACGTTGGTTGCCACCAGGGGGCAATAGTGAGCTGCAAACCCCAGTGGCATCACCTAAAGCTTTTCATAGGGTGGGAACGGCAGCCAGGGATCCAGAGGGCTTGGGCAGGAGGAAGGCATCCTAGGGTCCTCGGTAAATCTCGCCTGTCCAGGATTCATCCAGGATTGGCAAGTTCATTATTTACTGTGAAAACTTTCCAAGGTAGAATCCATATTACTGGCTTTTCCTTCTGCCTCGGGCTCCAATACAACTCAGCACTGTTACTGATTCTTTGCTTAAGATTTCAATATTTTGTTCGTGGGTGGTTTTTTTTTTTTTTTTTCACATTCATTGTGCTTTTTAAAAATATTGCATTAAAGTATTTATCTTGGTTACTGAGCTTTTTGGTGCCCTCTTTTGCTTTCAAGCCTCACCTGCCTCACCCTAGTGTTGGCTCTCGTAGGACACGGGATTTAAAACGCATCAAGCAATATTAAGAAATAGGGAGACAGCTCCATATCTGCTCATTATCTACCCAGGCGGTTCCCTTCCCCCAATCACAGGACCCCCACTGTCCATGGTTTCTTGTGACAACATCCAGAGTTTCTTTTCAGAAACTTGTTCTTACCCCCTCTCCTTTTACCCAAAACAGCATATCCTATAGTCGGAAATGCATTTTTTTTTTTTTTCACTGAACAACAGACCTGCAGACCGACCTCCCCTTCTTGTCAACACTTCATCATTCCTTCTATCCTGTGTAGAAAGCTCCAGGATACGCCTATCTCAGCGTTGGTTTCACTGACCCTTTTTGATTAACATCTGGGGTTTTCCCAGTCTCTATCTTTGCAAGCAAGAAATACCCTTGTGCACCACTTCCCATGAGTACGGGCATCCTACCTGTAGGAAAAATTCCTGGAAGCAGGATCGCTGGGTCTTAGCTGGGGGGGGTGGGGGGTGGGGGGGGGACAGAATTCAACTCAAAGGGGTTTAACAACAATTGCAATCAAGGGGTTGATGTCAGGGATGTGAGCGGGGCAGGGGGATTGGAGAAGCAACAAATGTATATCCAATGTTTTGGGTTTTTTTCTAATTAAAAAAAAAAAAAAAACGTTTACTTAGGAGAGACAGAGTGCCAGCGGGACAGGGGCAGACAGCGAGAGGGAGGCACGGAATCTGAAGCAGGTTCCAGGCTATGAGCTGCCAGTACAGAGCCCGACATGAGACTTGAACTCACAAACTGTGAGAGCACGACCTGAGCTGAAGTCAGATGCTCAACCAACTGAGCCACACAGGCATTCTTCGAATGTATTTTCTACACCTGCTGTAACAACCACAAACTTAGCACCTTCAACACAAATTTATTATCTTAGAGTTCTGCAGCCCAGAAGTCTGACACGAGTGTCACTGGGTTAAAACTAAGACATTGGCAGAGCTACGATCCTTCTGAAAACTCGGGGTAGGATCCATTTCCTTGCCCTGTCCAGTTTCTAGAGGCTGCCCACAGTCCTTGGCTTGGGGCCTGACGCCATCCTCAAAGATAGTGAAAATAAGTCAGACTCTCACATCACACCACTCCGACTTCTTTTTCTTTTTTTAAACTTATTTATTTTGAAAGTGGGGGGGGCGGGGGCAGAGAGAGAGAGAGAATTCCCAAGCAGGCTCCACACTGTCAGCGTGGAGCCCAATGCGGGGCTTGAACTCATGAACTGTGAGATCATGACCTGAGCCGAAACCAAGAGTCAACCGCTTAACTGGTTGAGCCACCCAGGCGCCCTTCTGATTTTTTTTTCTGCCTCCCCCTTCCACTTTTAAGGATCCTTGTGATGACCTTGAATCCAACAGGATAATCTCCTTACCTTAAGGTCAACTGATTAGCATCCTCAATTTCCGCCTGCAGACTAGTAACGCTCCCTTGTGATGCTTCTCCCTAACGAAGCTTGACATGTTCACAGATTCCAAGGATTAGTTCAGATGCTACACGGACAGCTTTGGAAGTCTTTTATTCTGCCCACCACAGGGAGGCACCACATCCTAGGCTCAAGGGTATGTGCAGGAAACAATTAGCAGAACTCACCGAGATCTGGAGCCATGAAGAAAGTGCTCTTTGCAGACTCTGTGGTCACAGAGACACAGCCACTGCCCAAACTGTGACCAGGCAGGGAGGGAGCAGGGGAACACATATCCCTCCTTGGACTCCTACTTCTGGTCTCCGGCCAGGCTCCCCCATTGGTAGAACCCACCAGAATCCAGGGACATGGAAGCTGGATGAAGCACTTTGTTCTCTTGTGGCCACAGAAGGAAGCCCTCTAGAAAAGCTGCTCTAAGGCAACAAATATCCTGGGGCCTGGGGACAGAGCCTAGAACAAGTTACTCCAGCCTCCATGCCCCTTACCTGCCTACCCACCAAGTGAAAAGCCGAGATTCTCCACTATATTTATGCTGTTTCTTTTTTCCTGAGTGGGCGTTTTGTTTCTTTATTAATTATGATAAAATAAACATATGTAAAATTTCCCATTTTAACCACTTTTAAGCTTGTGGTTCACGGGCATTAAGTACATTCACGCTGCGGTGCAACCATCACCACCGCCCGTGTCCAGAATTCCTTTTTCTTCCCAGACTGAAACCCTGTCCCCATCAAACACGTGTTCCCCTTCCCCCTCCACCTGCCCTTGGCTCCTACCATCTTCTTTCTTTCTCTATGACTCTGACTCCTCTAGGGAGCTGGTATAAATTGGGATCATTTGTCTTTTGCGTCTGGCTCCCTGCACTTCACATAATGTTTTCAAGACTCGTTGACGTTGTAGGACGAAGCACGTGTCAAAGCTTCATTCCTTGTTATGACAATAATATTCCATCGTACGGCTACGTTACATTTTGCGTATCCCTTCATCTGTTGATGGACACCTGGGTTGTTTCCATCTTTTGCCTAGCTGATGTTTTTAATTTCTACCCCCTTTCGAGTGCCTGAAATATTTCAGGGGGATTCCCCTGAGTCTGCAGGGAGGGGCCTCCCGGAGCTCCCAGCAGACCAGGGAAGAGCCAAGAGTTGATGAACTAAATTAGAATCTCTTTGTGTTCTTTTCAATTGGAGGATCCGTGGACCCGTCAGCCCGGGATCACACAGTGTCTGAGTGTCTGCCCGGGATCCCACAGTGACTGAGCTGGGATTTGAACCCAGACCTTCTGGTTCCGGCCTTCATGTGCGTTAACTCCTCCGTTTCCTCCCAAGACAAGCAGAGAATGTCTAGTTTCAGGCCGCTGGTGGGACTTGACTAGACTCCTGTATTCACATGTGTGGCTGACAGGGTGTGACAATTCCTTGGAAGGGTTCCCAGAAAACTGACCAACCTAATGGCTGTTTGGGGGAAGGGGCTGACGGGTCCACGGATCCTCCAATTGAAAAGAACACAAAGAGATTCTAATTTAGTTCATCAACTCTTGGCTCTTCCCTGGTCTGCTGGGAGCTCCGGGAGGCCCCTCCCTGCCGACTCAGGGGAATCCCCCGGTGCTAACTTCCTCCTGAAAATCCGCTGGACACCGGTGACCAATTGTCTCAGGTCGTTCAGGACCGTCGCAGTTTTAACCGCAGAAGTCCCCAGCCTGGGAATCTCCCTTGGTCCCGGGTAAACCCCGGTGGTTGGTGTATCTGTCTGCGATGGAGGAGTTTGAGGAGGCCTTGGGCCCTGGGAGCGGTATCTGAGCCTTCCCTGCCGCTTCCGTGCCTCTTTTATTTTTTAATGTTTGTTTATTTTGCGAGAGAGTGGGGGAGAGAGAATCTCCAGCAGGCTCCACGCTCTCAGTGCAGAGCCCAAGGCGGGGCTTGATCCCAAGAACCGTGAGATCATGACCTGAGCCAAAGTCAATGGTCTGACACTTAACCCACCGAGCCACCCAGGCGCCCCTAAAAATAAAATCTTAAAAATAAATAAATAAATAAATAAATAAATAAATATAGGGGCACCTGGGTGGTTCAGTGGGTTGGGCGTCCCACTTTGGCTCAGGTCGTGATCTCGTGGTTCCTGGGTTCAAGCCCCACGTTGGGCCCTGGGCTGACAGCTCAGGGCCTGGAGCCTGCTTCAGATTGTGTCTCTCTCTCTCTCTCTCTCTGTCCCTCCCCCACTTGCACTCTCTCTCAAAAATAAGTAAACATTAAAAACATTAGAAATAAATAAATATAAATAAAAGAAACTGAGAGGGCTCCCTAAACTCTAAGCACTCAGCCCTGGGCCTGGCATCCAGTCTGGGCCAATGTGAGCTATTATTATGATTTATTCTTATTGCCGGGGTTATTACCATCATTATGATCATTAGTCATAATAGTCACTTGCCATTTCCCATCCCTCCGGGGATGCTGGACACCCAGTCCCGGGCTCACTCTGTGCTCTGTGGGCCAGCTCTGGGCCCAGTAGAGGCTGTCCCCCCCTCACTCAGCTGGCTGTTAAAGCATTTGGCACCTTTGGCTTCCTGTCGCTGCACTCCCCGTGGCAGAGAGGAAGCTGAGGCCAGAAGGCCACGGTCATCCCTTCCACAGCAAGCAGGACAGAAGGTCAGGCCCAATGGCTCCCTAGGCCATTCACCCCACCAGTTTCTTAGGCACCTACTGGGTGTCAGGCATAATTCCAGGTGCTGTGGGTGCAGTGGAGAACCACACAGACCCCTCCGCTGTGGAGCTGACCTTCTAGAGTGGAAGACAGGCGTGAAGATCAGTGCTCAAAGAAACTTCCAGTGAAATGTCAGATTGTCATAAAGATTGCAAAGTGGGGCGCCTGGGTGAGTCAGTCAGTTAAGCGTCCAAATCATCAGCGCAGGTCATGATCTCGCGGTTTGTGAGTTCAAGCTCCACATCAGGCTTCGAACACTGACAGTGTGGAGCCTGCTTGGGATCTTCTTTCTCTGTCTCTCTCTCTCTGTCTCTCTCTCTGTCCCTTCCCAGCTGTCACACACTCTCTCTCAAAATAAATAAATAAACATTTAAAAATAAATAAATTAGTGCCCCATTAAAAAAAAAAAAAAAGACTGCAAAAAGGGGCGCCCGGGGAGCTCAGTCGGTTAAGAATCAGACTCTTGATCTCAGCTCAAGTCAGGATCTCAAGGATCATGGGTTCAAGCCCCAAGTAGGGCTCTGGGCAGACAGTGTGGAGCCAGCTTGGGATTTTCTCCCTTCCTCTCTCTCTGCTCCTCCCTGCTTGCACATGCACGTGCATGCACTCTCTCTCTCTCTCAAAAATAAATAAAAACTTGGGGGAAAAAAGACTGCAAAGAAAAGTACAGCAGACAAAGGGACAGAAAGATGGGTTTGCTGATTTAGAACAAGGAGCTTCTGAGGAGGAGTGAGTGTTTATTTCTTGGGCTGGGTAGTTGCCTTATTACTGTTGTTCTTTAAAACTGGACCCACAGGCGAAGCCCATGAAAGTTTTCTTTAATGCATGCTAAAGGAAAGCTTTCTCTACTTACAATACTTCTGATACCCAATATGTGGGTTTTCCACACCAAATAATTCTCCAGTTTTCTGTGGACACCATCTGGGAGGAACCTGATCAGATATCAAAAGTGGCTGACGACTTAAAGGATTCTTTGCTCAGACTGGACGGAACAGGCTGAAGATAGGCTCAGGCTGTTATGCCCAGAATTCGTGATCCCCAAAGACCACTAGGGAGCCGAGTCCGATGCAAAAGCAAAGAGCCTTTATTCGAGCTAGCTCGAGCTCAATCCCCTACCTGCACCGATGCAGCGGTGAGATACCAGGGAAAGAGAGCGAGTTTCAAAAGGACAAAGGTTTTATTGGGGCCTGGGGGCAGTTGGTGAGGTAATGGCTATGGCCTCAGCCGATTGGCTGGGGAGGGGTCCCGGGGAAGGGTCTGGCAGGTGAGGGAGGGTTTACTCAAGGGGAGGAGGTGTGGTCAAGGTGAAGGACACAGAACAAGATGGAGTCGGCTGGCGTAGGCCCGCCCTTTCATTCCCCCCTTGTCATGTAGCTTACGGACCCAATCATGGGACCGGCTGCATTTATGGTGACAAGGAGAACAGAGTCTGGAGGTTTACGCAAAGTTCTGGGAAGCAAGTGTCCCTGGGGTGGCTCTGGGAGGTCTGATTAAGTATTGTCCCCGAGCTGGTGTCTATTATCTGCCAGGTGATGTTTTGGGGGGCGTGGGGACTCCCGGCAGCATGAGCAATGACAAGCAGAGTTAACAGAGTTACCAATATTAGGTAGGTCGAATGCGCTGTAGCTTGAGCTTGAGCGGGTTGTGTTGGTCCCGACTGATGGCCCATCGCGTGACGAAGTCCTTCCGGATCGAGGAGGGGTCCGCTGGCTGAGCGTGGATGTGATGGACCCAGGTCGCGATGCCGTCTACCTTGAGAGCGGTGGGGGTTGTCAACACCACGATGTAGGGTCCCTTCCAGCGTGGCTTGAGAGTCTCTCGGTGGTGCCTCTTGACGTAGACCCAGTCTCCCGGCCTGTACTGATGAGGTGTCGGGATCCGGCCAGCCTCGTAGATGGCACGGAGGTGCGGCCAAATGTCCTCGTGCGCCCTCTGGAGCCCGCTCAAGGAAAGAAAAAGTTCTTGATCTTTAAACTCAGCAATAAGTTCAGCTAGAAGGCTGGGAATAACAGGGGGTGGCCTGCCAAACATGATCTCGTAGGGAGTAAAACCCAGAGTGTAAGGAGTGTTTCTAACCCGGTAAAGGGCGTACGGTAGGAGAGTCACCCAGTCCCCGCCAGTCTCCATGGTTAATTTGGTAAGGGTCTCTTTTAGGGTTCTATTCATTCTTTCTACCTGTCCTGAGCTCTGGGGCCTATAAGCACAATGTAATTTCCAGTTTGCCCCCACCGCCTTGGCTACTGCCTGTGTTACCTGTGAGATAAAAGCTGGTCCATTGTCTGATCCTACCAGGGCAGGAAAACCATACCTGGGTAAGATGTCTTCTAGTAGCTTCTTAGCCACCGTCTGAGCCGTTTCATGCTTGGTTGGGTATGCCTCCACCCAGCCAGAGAAGGTGTCTGTAAATACCAGGTCCTCGTGTAGTGCCTCGTCGAAGATGGTGGGTGAATTTTTGAATCCCTGAGGTAGCCGTGTCCAGGTGAGTTGCCCACTGTAGCCCTCCTCCGGATCATGCCACTCGAAGGCGAACAAGGGTTGGCTCTGGGGTGCCAGCGGCAGACTGAAGAAGGCGTCCTTTAAATCTAGTACAGTATACCAGACCCTGGAGGGCGCCAAGGAGCTCAAGAGAGTATATGGGTTGGGAACAGTTGGGTGTATGTCCACGACCCTCTTATTTACTTCCCGGAGGTCTTGTACCGGTCGGTAGTCATTTGTGTGAGGCTTTTGACCGGCAGTAGGGGGGGTGTTCCAGGCAGACTGGCAAGGAACTAGTACCCCTAGGCTTCGTAGTCTCCGGATGTGTGGCTGGATCCCCTTCTGGGCCTCCTGAGACATGGGGTATTGTTTGATCCTTACCGGACTCTCTCCTGGCTTGAGCTCTACCAGGACTGGGGTCCTATGAGCGGCTAGTCCCATCCCCCCTGTCTCTGCCCAAACCGAGGGGAATTCTTATAGCCATCTGTCTATATTATCCTCTCTCGGGAGCGCCTCCTGGTGGAGGAGGTATTCATCCTCCAGTTTCATGGTCAGGACCTGGATGGGGTGGCCCTTGCCATCGGTGACCTGAGGCCCCCCTTGTCTGAAAGTTATCTGAGCTCCAATCTTGGTCAGTAAGTCCCGTCCTAACAGCGGGTACGGGCGTTCTGGTATTACCATAAAGGAGTGGGATACCCGGCCCATCCCCAAATCTACTGTTCTTCGGGTAGTCCATGAATACTGGCTCATACCAGTTGCCCCTTGTACCCAGGACTTCTTGCTAGCTAGTTTTCCTTGTGGGGTGCGGAGGACCGAATGTTGTGCTCCGGTGTCGACAAGGAAGTCAATAGGGGTCCCCTCCACTTTAAGAGTTACCCTGGGTTCGGGGAGAGGGTCCGAACCCTGACTCCCCTAATCACTTAGTTCATCCAGCTCTAGGACTTTTACTCGATCAGTCTTGCTTCCCTTCCCGCCGGCCCTTTTCGGACAATCTCGGGCCCAATGCCCTATCTCCTTGCAGTATGCGCACTGATCCTTCTGCAGCCTCTGCTTCCCCCCCTTGGTGGTGCTTTTACCTTTTCTTGCGTCGTCTGCCAGCTGCCGGAGACGGCGGTCTCGTTCCTCGGGGAAGTCAGCAGTGGTAGCTAGCAGTATTCTGGCCAGGTCTCGAGTCTGCTTACTGCTGGCAGCCACCATGGCGCGAGCCTGCTTGTCCTCAGGAGGCTCCCGGTTATTATATACCTTTTCGGCTACCACCAGTAAGTCCTGCAGACTTTTTTCTCCTAGTCTATCTATTTTCTGTAATTTTCTCCTAATGTCTATGGCCGATTGGTTTACAAAGGCCATGATAACAGCTGCCTTGCTTTCCGGAGCCTCTGGATCCATGGGGGTATAGGTACGGAATACCTCCATGATCCGTTTAAAAAGGCAGCCGGAGATTCATCTTTTCCCTGTTGTACATTTCCTACCTTGGCCAAATTGGTTGGCTTTCTAGCAGCCATTCGGAGACCCCCCATTAGAGTCTGGCGGTAGACCCGGAGCCTCTCCTTACCTTCTGCCGTGTTGAAATCCCACTGGGGCCGAGTTAAGGGGAAGGAGGCATCTATCTGAGCCTGGTTGGTGGTGGGATTCCCGTCTGCACCCGGAACTAGTTTTCGGGCCCCATTGAGGATTCCTTCTCTTTCTTCAGTCGTGAACAGGACCTGCAAAAGCTGCTGGCAATCATCCCACGTGGGCTGATGGGTAAAAAGAATAGAGTCTAATAAATCAATAAGCCCTGCCGGTTTCTCGGAAAACTTAGGATTCTGAGCTTTCCAATTGTAGAGGTCACTAGTGGCGAAAGGCCAATAGTGATGGGGCTGATTCCCCTCCGCGTCTGGGGCTCCGGTGGCTCCCAGGGGCAGAATAGTGGAGTCGGTGGCGGAGGCGGATTGCTCCCTCTGAGCCCTTTGTCTGGTAAAGGGCAGGCTTCCCCCTGGAGCGTTTCCGCCTCCCGCTCTCGGAACAGCGTCTGCCTCCCCTGGAGGGGGAGGATGGTATTCTTCCGGCATCCTAGAGGGGTTATACGGGGGAGGAAAAATTAATTCTTCTTCAGTACCCCCCCTGTAAGACAGGGTAGAGGGGTGCTGAAGGCTGGGTAAGACGTTTCCTCTTCTCTGTCTCCTGCAAAGCAAGAATGGGTTTTGGCTCTGGAGGGATCAGGTTTAGGAAGGGCTTAAGCCAAGAGGGTGGGTCTGCTACAAGGTCCTGCCAAGTGATAACGTAAGGGAGCTGATCAAGATGGCCCGCCTTAGGCTGAGAGATGATACTCCTGACTCGGTGGATGGTAGGGAGGTCGAAGGACCCCTCTGGTGGCCATCCGACATTGAAAGTTGGCCACTCGCTAGAACAAAAAAACTGCAACCGACCCTTTCGGACTTCCACACTGAGGTTGTTAGCTCTTCCCCTCACATCCTTAAAGTGATCAATCATAATACTTAGAGGAGTAGTCCGAGTCTGTCCCATAACGTCCGTCCAGTAAGTCCACAGAGCAAAACAGAGAAACACAAAAACAGACAAACAGAGGGCCCCTAGAAAGTCTTCCGACTCCATGGGAGCAAAACTGCAAGCTAGCTTAGACCTTTGAGGGGATTCCATGTCCCTCCAAAACCGATGAGGGGATTCCACGTCCCTCCAAAGACGACGGCCTCACGCCGACCAGCGGGAGCGACCCGCCTCGTCTCAGACCTTTGAGGGGATTCCACGTCCCTCCGAAACAGATGAGGGGATTCCACATCCCTCCAGAAGGGAGAATCGGAACGTCTTCCGAAACTCCTGGCCCGTGGTCCTCCAGTGTGTCCACTTAGACCGCGTCGGGCACTACCAGAATTCCAGAAATGAGCTCACACAGAAAAGACAGAACAAACAGACACTAACCGTGGCCAGTCAGGCTCTCCGGGTCGGGGGTCCCTTGGGGGTCTTGGGGATCCCGGGCCGAGCCCCCAAATGTTATGCCCAGAATTCGTGATCCCCAAAGACCACTAGGGAGCCGAGTCCGATGCAAAAGCAAAGAGCCTTTATTCGAGCGAGCTCGAGCTCAATCCCCTACCTGCACCGACGCAGCGGTGAGATACCAGGGAAAGAGAGCGAGTTTCAAAAGGACAAAGGTTTTATTGGGGCCTGGGGGCAGTTGGTGAGGTAATGGCTATGGCCTCAGCCGATTGGCTGGGGAGGGGTCCCGGGGAAGGGTCTGGCAGGTGAGGGAGGGTTTACTCAAGGGGAGGAGGTGTGGTCAAGGTGAAGGACACAGAACAAGATGGAGTCGGCTGGCGTAGGCCCGCCCTTTCAAGGCCAAGGTCAAGGACTAGTCGAAAAGAGTGCTCTGATTAGTTTGGTCAAGGAGAGGGTCTTTGTCACCTGTCTGTGCCTCAGTTTCTTGCTCTGAGAAATGGGGATGAGCCCCCAGTGGACTGCTGCCAGGACCAAATGAGATAATGCATGAAAACACTCGGTGCACAGCCTTTTGAGTAAAGGACAGCGACTTGCTGTGTGTCCATTAGAACTCAGATAAGGTGGAGGGGCACCTGGGTGGCTCAGTAGGTTGAGCCACTGTCTCTTGCTTTTGGCTCAGGTCATAATCCCAGGGTCGTGGGATGGAGCCCCGCGCTGAGTGTGGAGCCTGCTTAAGAGTCTCTCTCTCTCCCTTGGTGTGCCAGGGGTCTCGGTAGGTTAAGCGTAGGACTCTTGACTTTGGCTCAGGTCATGATCTCACAGATCATAGGTTCTAGCCCCAGACCGGCTCCGCACGCGGTCAGTTAAGAGCCTGCTTGGGATTTTCTCCTGGCCTCCACCTCTGACCCGCCCCTGCTCTCTCTCTCTCAAAATAAATAAATTAAAAAAAAAAAAAAAAAAAGATTCTCTCTCTCTCTCTCTTTCCCTCCCCCTCTCACGCACGTGCTCCCTCTCTCTCTCACTCAAAAAAACAAAAACCAAAAAACTTGGTGGGACATCCAAGCTGCTACTTTGACAGATTCAGAGGTGTAGGTGATCAGGAAAAGGATTTGAGCAGGTAGGTCAAAAATGCCTCCTTGCGGTGGGGGTGGGGTGGGATGGGGGTGAGGCGGGGGTGAGGGTGGGGTGGGGTGGGATGGGGGTGAGGGTGGGGTGGGGTGGGGTGGAGGAGGTCTTCATCCAGCTAGGTGGAGCTGGCCAGGCAGGGACAAGGGAAGAGAGGCAGAATGGAATGGAGTCACATAACAGGACGAAGAAAGACTGAATGGCGGTTGGCTGGGCTGCAGCCTTGATCGCCAAGATAAGGACATGGGGTTTACACCAAGTCCCAAAGCCTAACTTTGGCCCACCGTCCGCGTGGGTAATTGCTTAGGCGTCACTGGCAGGCCACACTCTCCAGCCACCCCAGCGAGCCACCCCTTCCGCATCTCCGCCCACTTTCCCCAACAGCCAGTCGCTGACGCTGAAGCGCATCCAGGAGCCGCCCCAGCCAATCGCGGTTGGGGGGTGGGGAAGTGAAGCTGAGGACCAATAGGAACTCCACCATTGCAACGAAAGGACCAATGGTTACCTGCGACGGGTCACAGCGGCGGCCAATGACTATGCCCATTTCAGGTGGCCAATAGGAGGCGGTGTCTCGGCGGCAATTTGGCGGCGGCTGCCCTTGGCTGTGGGGCGGGGTCCCGGGTCCTAGCCAGAGTCCGGGAAAGGGTGAGCCAGGTGCCGCCGGGAGGTCTTCTAGAGGGAAGCGGCCGGCGGGAGGCGCGGCTGGAGGCGGGAGCGGGCGGAAGGGGAGAGGGGGTTGCGGGGAGGGGAGGGGGGAGTGGCTGCGCTTGGCCGGTGGGCGGGGGCGGGGGTGGTGGTGGTGAGGATAGCAACACCCGCTGCCTTGTGACTGGTCAATGCCTGGTGGGTGCACCTCGTGGTTCCTGCCCCTGCCAGCGAAGTTTCGAGGTTTGGGTGTTTGTTTGGGGGGGAAGGGGGTGGGCGATGCGGACCTCCTGGGTGGAGACCTCCAACCCCATTTGCAAAGCTGGCTCTGGACCCGGTGGGGATGAGGAAGGAGGAAATGGACGTCCCCACCATATTTTCTCAAATGTTAACACATGATAATAGCGAATATTTATTAAGTACTTCCAGCCTGCCAGGCCCTGTGCTGAGCGCCCTCCCTGCCTCATCTCATTGAATCCTCCCAACAACGCTTTGAGGGAGGAGAGGCTGTTATATGCCCATTTTCCAGACGAGGACACAGGCTCAGAGAGGGGCTGATTGCTGAGGAATCTGACATTGTGCTATGACGACATTCTCTTCTCCGGATCACTGTTTATCTTAAAACTGGAGGACTTGGAGGCCTGAGGCCCGGGCCTGGCTCTAGAAAAAACCCCACAGCTGGATTGAAGGGAGAAAATGAAACACCACCTGTCCTAGGCTCAGGGGAGTCGGCAGTACCTGGGGTTACTCACCGGGGTAGATGTGGGAGGCAGGAATCTTGGCCTGTAAGAGGACGATGGAAGCAATAATAATGATTTTGTTCTTGTTTTTGTCATATTTGTTATTTTTTCATGCCTGCGTTAAGGGCTGAGCTGTGATGTTACAACCATCTTTTCATGGCAATGCTCCCAGCATCTCCATTTTCCAGTGGGGAAACTGAGGCCCAGTGTGGCTAAGTGACTTGTCTGATTTGACACGGAGAGATCCAAGATTTGCCCCCCTGGTCTGTTTCACCACACCTGCCTGCCTGTTGATTTTGGGAAGGTGGGTTCAAAACAGGTTTTTATATTGGTGCAAACCTGTCCAATAAAGGGGTTCATTATTGTTCATGACAGATCTAATAGGTGCGGGCGTGTTCTCTAACTCCATCAAACAGATGTAGAAACAGGCTCAGGGAGAGGAATTGGGTGTCTGAGGTCATACAGAGAGGGGGTTCCAGAATCTTCCCCTCAGGCCTTAGCCTGGATGAGTGGAAGGTTGAGGGGACGTCAAGTCAAGGTCTGGGGGCTGATGGCCTGTCTCTTCCCAGCCAAGCCAGCTGTCAAGAGCATGCCTCTGTGCCGTTGGGGTGCCACCACCAGGGACAGCAGGCCTGATGGGGATGAGGCTCAGCCCATGGTCTCCAGGGGAGGCCTAAAGGTCCTCCTGCACTGGGCTGGCCCTGATGGCGGGGACCCCTGGGTCACCTTCAGCGAGGCCACACTGACCGCAGAGGAGGTCTGCATCCACATCGCACACAAAGTCGGTGAGTCTGGGGCATCGGCCATGTGGTGGGGGTGGGGGGTGGGGGTGCTGAGAGCAGCAGCTGGGGCCATCCAGCCATCCATCCTTCTGCCCATTCGAATATTCAGCAGACATCGAGTGAGGAACTGTAGTGTGCCAGTCCCAAATCACTGCCTTGGTAGAGCTGATATTCCAATAGGAAAACCAGCAAGGAACACAATGAATAGGAAAACAGCAGAGATGGCTGATGGAGAAAAATAAAAAATTCAAGAAAGGCCACTTGGCTGGCTCAGTTGGTAGAGCATGTGACTCTTGACCTCAGGGTTGTGAGTTCAAGCCCCAGGTTGGGTGTAGAGATTACTTAAAAAAAAAAAAAAAAAAATCAGGGGCGCCTGGGTGGCTCAGTTGGTTAAGCGTTCCACTTCAGCTCAGGCCGTGATCTCACAGTCCGTGGGTTTGAACCCCACATCAGGCTCTGTGCTGACAGCTTGGAGCCTGGAGCCTGCTTTGGATTCTGTGTCTCCCTCTCTCTCTGCGCCTCCCCCACTCGCGCTCTGTCTCTCCCTCAAAAATAAAATAAAAACATTTTTTAAAAAATTAAAAAAAGAGGGGCGCCTGGGTGGCGCAGTTGGTTAAGCGTCCGACTTCAGCCAGGTCACGATCTCGCGGTCCGTGAGTTCGAGCCCCGCGTCAGGCTCTGGGCTGATGGCTCGGAGCCTGGAGCCTGTTTCCGATTCTGTGTCTCCCTCTCTCTCTGCCCCTCCCCCGTTCATGCTCTGTCTCTCTCTGTCCCAAAAATAAATAAACGTTGAAAAAAAAAATTAAAAAAAGAGAGAGACGCTTAACCGAGTCACCCAGGTGCCCCCAAAAGTGTAATTTCTTCTTCCAGAGAAGGAGAAGGTCTGTCCAGTGGGACTTTGCTTATTGGCCCCGTCTTCCAGGAAATTCTCTTAAACCTCCTCACCCACAGTCTGATGGGGGCCTAATGGTGGATATCTATCACATGTTGCACTTTCCCATTGGTGGCCGATTCTTCAAGAGCTCAGACAGGAGTGCCGGGTGATGTGACGCATGCCTGGCAGAAGGAACAGGATTTGTAAAGGGCCCAGACAGCCTGATCTTTGGAGGAAGCAAAAGACCTTAAGAGGGACTACATTGTGAGTTCTAAGAATTTGGTAAAGGAAGTAGGAATTGAAAGCAGAACCTTATTTGTCAGGGTCCAGGTCCAGGTCATGGCTATTCTGTGCTGAGGGGGTTGGGCTTTCTCATGGGGCAGTGGGGAGCCGTGGAAAGTTCAAGCCAGAGAGCAAAACAGATTGGTTCTTTAGGAAGCTGCCTCTCAGGGAGGCATTCTCCTTCTGCGGGAGGCAGTACACTTGGACACAGCGACCTTGAAGAGCGATTTGCATCATCCCACACAGTTCCATTCCTAGATGGGTACTTTACGGTCGCTCCGCTCATATGTTTTAGGAGACGCGTTCCAGAATGTTTGGAGCTGCTTCATTTATTTTAGTGAAGGATGGGAGGCTGTCTCAGAGTCCCTCTGTAGGAGAATGCATAAATTGCAGTCAGGTTGAATGCTGAAATGTTCTATAGTCAGGAAAAAGGAATTTCACCAAAGTTACACATGTCATGTGGGAAGTCTTTTTTTTTTAATTTATTTAAGAGATTTTTGATGTTTATTTATGTTTGAGAGAGGGGGAGAGGGAGAAAAAATGTCAATGGGGGAGGGACAGAAAGAGAAGGAGACACAGAATCTGAAGCAGGCTCTAGGCTCTGAGCTGTCGGCCCAGAGCCCGATGCGGGGCTCGAACTCATGGACTGCGAGATCATGCCCTGAGCTGAAGTCGGATGCTCAACCGACTGAGCCACCCAGATGCCCCATTTTTTATTTTAATTTTTATTTATTTTTTAATCTCTACACCTAACACCGGGCTACAAACTCATGACCCCGAGATCAAGAGTCACACGCTCTACCAACTGAGCCAGCCAGGCACCCTTCATGTGTGAGGTTTTAAAACCTATTGTAACTTGAAAAAGCAGGGGCACCTGGGGGTTTAGTCGATTAAGCATCTGACTTTGGCTCAGGTCATGATCTCGCCCCGTGTTGGGTTTGCGGCTGTCAGCGCAGATCCCACTTTGGATCCTCTCTCTCCCCTCTCTCTCAGAAATAAATAACATTAAACAAAAAAATAAGAGGGGAGCCTGGGTGGCTCAGTTGGTTACGTGTCCAAATTTGGCTCAGGTCATGATCTCGCGGTTCGTGAGTTGGAGCCCCGTGTCGAGCTCTGGGCTGACGGCTCAGAGCCTGGAGCCTGCTTCGGATTCTGTGTCTCCCTCTCTCTCTGCCCCTCCCCGCTCATGCTCTGTCTCTCCCTCCTTCAAAAATAAATAAACGTTAAAAGGGCAGGATGCCTGGGTAGCTCAGTTGGCTAAGCGTCCGACTTTGGCTCAGGTCATGATCTCACGGTTTGTGGGTTTAACCCCCACGTAAGCTGTCAGCTCAGAGCCTAGAGCCTGCTTCGAATTCTGTGTCTCTGATTCTGTGTCTCTGTCTCTCTCTATCCATCCTCTGCTAGTGCTCTGTCTCTCTCTCTCTCTCAAAAAATGAATAAAGGTTAAACCAATTTTTTAAATAAAAATTTTAAAAAGGAAAAGAAAATTGTAGGGGCGCCTGGTTGGTTTAGATGGTTAAGCTTCCAACTCTTGGTTTCGTCTCAGGTCAGGATCTCACAGTTTGTGGGTTCAAGCCCTGCACTGACAGCGCGGAGCCTTCTTAGGATTCTCTCTCCCTTTCTCAGCCCTTCCCTGGCTGCTCGCTCGCTCGCTCGCTCTCTCTCAAAAAATAAATAAACATTAAAAATTTTAAAAAAAATTATAGAAGGACACCTATAGTGTAATATTAGATTTAGAGCTTATAACACTTGAGACTAGGTCATAGAGGATATGGAAATGATAAACTCTATTTCAGGAGTATGGTTACCTCTTTACAGGAGGGGAAAGGAAGAGAATGTAGGCAGAGGCTTCCATTGTAGCAGTCAAGTTTTAGGTCTTTATCTTGTCTCTGTACTTCGGTGATTATAAATGATTCTGGATGGACTATCTTAGACGAAAATATTAAGTGACGTATGTAAAAGGATGCCTTGGGTGGCCGGTGTGGGAAACAACAGCAAGTCTGGAGGCTGGACTAGGGCTGGGCTTTGGATCGGAAGGAACCCAGGGAGATTGGAGGATGCGGACAGAACAGGCCTTGTGACCCGTCTGATGTGGGGTGCTGGGGGGGAGTTGAGGACAAGGACCAAGTCCTAGTTTAAAGAACTGGACCTGAGACAAGATCTCTTTGAAACAAGGCACATCTAAGAGGGCTCTGGCATCCAGGGGGAGACAGCCAGGAGGCAGGTGGCTCTTCCCCCGGGGCTGGAGTTCAGAGCAAGACCAGGCAGAGTGCCAGCAGTTTGTAGAGTTGGGTGGGTCGGTCTAGGATAGGTTCTCGCTCTAGGAATGGCAGCCTCCCAAATTTTCCTGGGTCAAGGGCAGCAAAGGTTTACCTAAAATCTAATGCAGGTTGAATGATTCACTTCTATCTTGTAGCTTCGGCACAAGGGGTCTCCACCACCCCTGAGACAGGGAAGATGCGAGACAGTTTATTTCCTGGCCTGGGAATCTGCGTCTCCCTTCCGCCAACATCCCATTGTCCAGAAACCAGGATAGGAAATCTAGTCTGTGAAGCCGCAGCATGGTCAACATGTTGCATTGCGCTCGATGTGCAGGAGGAGCAGAGGGGAGGGAGGGGAGGGAGGGGAGGGGAGGGCCGGGCCTATGAGGGGGTCCACAAGGCAGATGGCAGCAGCTGTGGACTCCTGATCTTGTTTCTTCCCTGTTCCAGGCATCACTCCATCCTGCCTCAATCTCTTCGCCCTCTTTGATGCCCAGGCCCAGGTGTGGCTGCCCCCAAACCACATCTTGGAGGTCTCCAGAGACATGAACCTGACATTGTACTTCCGCATGAGGTGGGTGAAGGCCCCTTGGAAGTCTCGCCCCCTTTTGTTCTGCCCCCCTCGTTCCCCCACTCCCCACCTTCCTGGAGCTGATCTGAGTCCACGCTAAGGCCCCAGCTGTTCCCCCTCCCTCCCCTCTTGCAGGTTTTATTTCCGGAACTGGCACAGCATGAATCCTCAGGAGCCGGCCGTGTACCGCTGTGGGCCCACCAGGGCCAAGTCTTCCTCAGAACAGGCAGAGCAGGGGGTGCAACTCCTGGACCCAGCCTCCTTTGAGTACCTCTTTGAGCAGGTGTGTGCAGGGCTGCTGGGGACGTGGGGCTGTTTGTGAGGGACTCGGGTAGCTGAGGAGCCCCACTTCCCTCCCCAGTTCACTAAAGCGAATAGGTTTCAGCCCTTGCCGTCTGGGATCCTTTGGCTGTCTGAACCAAAGGGTATCTGAGACAGGATTGTGTGGGAGAGAGTGCTGTGATCAATTAGTGATGTCTGCCACAGGCCGAGGGTGGGGCAGAAGAGGCATGTATGCTGCGTATTTGGCCTTTCCAGAAAATGGGGGTTCCCTCCCATCCCGAAAGTGGACAGAAGCCAGAGAGGGAACAGGTTTTCATGCCTCCCTTTCTGCCCGCTCCCCCCACCCACCCAGGGCAAGCACGAGTTTGTGAATGATGTGGCACCACTGTGGGAGCTGTCGAGCGAGGAGGAGATCCACCATTTTAAGAACGAGAGCCTGGGCATGGCCTTTCTGCACCTCTGCCACCTCGCCCTTTGCCATGGTATCCCCCTGGAGAAGGTGGCCAAGAAGATCAGGTGTCCGGGAATGGGGCGGGGACAGGTATCTGGGAGTCACAGTAGACCTTGCATCCTGCAATGTCTTCATTCGGCAAACGCTTGTTCAGTGCCTGCCGTATGCTGGCGCTGGTGCCGGGTGCCGAGGCCACAACAGTGAACGAGTCAGACAAAAATCACTGTCCTCTCGGAACCCATGTCTGGTCAAGGAGCCAGGCAGTACACAGAACTGCAAAAGCGAAAGGTCCAGGGTTTCAGGTGATGCTACACACAGAGGGGAAAAAATTAAGCAGGAAGGGAGGAAGAAGGAGAAGGTAGCATTCAGATTCCAAGGTTTGAAGGAAGTGAAGGAGGGAGCGTGGTGCGTATCCGAGAGGAGGGCGTCCTGAACAGAGAGAACAGCCAGTGCGAAGACCCCGAGGCCTGGAAGATATGTTGGAGGATGTGTAGGTGGAGCAGAGTAAACTCGAAGAATTCCTTAGAGTTCAAGGGAAGGAAGGACATAGGAGCATGGGGAGCTGGGAGTGAGCTGTCTGCACCTCCATTGTTGTGAGGGCCTGGGTAATCCGGGTACACTGCCTGGAGGAGGCAGTGAGAGAAATGGATCCTACAAGACCAACAGTTCTTAAAGCACATGTCTTTCCATTTCTGTCATGTTATCACTCTGGAAGACCCAGGCTGGGACAACAAAGTCCAAGGTGCTTGGAAGCCCGGAGGGAGTACCCCCTCTAGCCTCAACATCAGAGAATGCTTCCTGGGAGAAGTGACATTTCTGCTAAGACCTGAAGTTTGAGTCAGCTTTATCCAGATGTGGACTGTGTTGCCCAAGCATTCTAAGCAGAGGGAAGAGCATACGCAAAGGCCCAGAGGCAGTAGGCAGCAGTGGCCTTCTTCTTGGAGATCTGAACTTGGAATATGGGGGCCTGAGTCCACCAGGCTGTAGTCAGGGGACCTTTCTCCCAAGGGCTCCAAGGAGCCCTGGGAAGCTTGGAAGTGGGGGCAAGAGGCAGCTAAAGCCTTAAGCTTTTGGATCGCTCTGATCTAGGGGTGGGAGAGAGGGCTTGGGACATGGAGACTGAGGCTCAGAAATCTGTTAGCTAAGTGAGCTGTACTGGAGGTCAGATGCCAGACAGGCGGTGGGAGAAGAGGGGAGAGGATAAGGGTTTGTGAGGAGCAGAGGGGCCTCCCAGAGCTGTGCCTTTTGTCGATAATCATCATATCGGTGATAAAAACTAATCGTGACTTCTCCAGTAGTAACAGCTGATGTTCACGTAGGTCTTACTATGTGCCAGTCAGCAGCCCTCAGGCCTCAGGCCTGGAAGTGGGCCCTGTGTGATCCCACCCTATATATGAGAAGACCGAGCGCTTTAGGAGGTTGTCCAAGAGCTGGGATTTTAGCCCCATTGTCTGGTCCCGAATTCTGACACCGGCTGGCCTCCCCGTGCTGGCCCTTTATTGCGTTGCTCTCTTTCCACCTGCACGACGGCCGGCCTGTTTTCTGGACGAGGCAGCTGAGGTTCAGAGAGGTTAGGCCGCTCACCCAGCGTGGCGCGGCTACGCCTGCCACCGGGCTCCTGACCAGCCCTTCCTGATTGCCCCCCCAGCTTCAAGGACTGCATCCCGCGCTCCTTCCGCCTGCAGCTCCGGCGGCACAACGCGTTAACACGGCTGCGCCTACGGAGGCTCTTCCGCAGGTTTGTGCGGGCCTTCCAGCCGGGCCACGTCTCCCAGCCGGTCATCATGGTCAAGTACCTGGCCACGCTGGAGCAGCTGGCACCCCGCTTCGGCACGGAGCGCGTGCTCGTGTGCCGGCTGGAGGAGCAGGCCCAGGCCGTGGGGGACCCCTGCTACGTCCGGGACGGGGGCCGGTCCCCCCCGGAGCCTGGGCCTGAATTGGCCCCCGGACCCCCTACTCATGAGGTGCTGGTGACAGGCACTGGTGGCATCCGGTGGCGGCCAGTCCAGGCAGAGGTGAGCAGAGTGCCTCTTCCATCCGGGGGCCCCGGTGGCTGGGGCTGGGCTTCCTGCTCAGCCTTGGCCTCCAAGGGTGGCTGCCATGAGCCCTTTCCCCACGTGGCCCTGGGGTGTGTCTGTCTGTCCCCTGGGGTGGATTTTTGGGGAGCAGCCTCTGTCTCCCCCCTAGGGACCTACTTTCTGAGGTCTGCATCTCTGAGGGACCCTCGTCTGGTACCTGGGGGTGAGAGGGCTCGGCTCCCCCTCTCTTCCTCCCTGAGGTTCTGTCTTCTGGCGTGTGTGTCTCTTGGGGGAAGGTCTCCGTCCCATCTGTGACACGGGGGCTTAGGGGGATGCCTGAGGAGCCTGTCCCCGGGAAAACTGTGCGGGGGACTAAGCTGGCACGGCCCTGCTGGGTTTCCAGGGTCCCAGTGGTGATGGTTGCAGCAGGAACGCCCGTGCTGGCCCATCAGGGAAGAAAAGCAAGGCCCAGGAGGTGGGCAACCAGCCAGTGGACAGGCCTCAGGAAGCGCCATGGGCCTACTTCTGTGACTTCCAGGACATCACCCACGTGGTGCTGAAAGAGCGCCACGTCAGCATCCACTGTCAGGACAAGTGCCTGGTGGGGCCCTGGGGCTGCGGGCCTGACGGGGGGCGCGGGGGGCGCCTCTGGTCTGCGATGGCTGCCTGACGTACCCCCACCCCCACCCCGGCCCGCAGGAGCTCACCCTGCCTTCCCGGGCTGTGGCCCTGTCCTTGGTGTCGCTGGTGGACGGCTATTTCCGCCTGACGGCCGACTCGAGCCACTACCTGTGCCGGGAGGTGGCCCCTCCGCGGCTGGTGATGAGCATCCGGGATGGCATCCACGGGCCCTTGCTGTGAGTGCTGGGAGGGCGGCTGGGTGACATGGGGCGACGTGGGGCTGCCAGCCGGGCCGCAAGCTCCAGGGACGGTGAGGCTTGAACGAGGTGTTTGTATCGAAGTCTTCGCGTGCGTTCACATTAGTGTGTTTGTGTGTGTGTGTGTGTGGTGTGTGCTCACCTCCGTGTGAGAGTATACACGTGCGAGCAAGCCTTCCTGTCTTAGTACATGCCTACGCGTGTGAGCGCAGCTGTGAGTGTGGCCGTGTGTAAGCACACACACGTGCACATGCATCTGTGCCTATGGCGTCCATGTGTGTACACGTGTGTGCATGCCCGTGGGTGCACACGTGTTCGCCTGTGTGGGTGCACGTGTGCACGCCTCGGGTTATAGGGGGAGAGAGGGTGCCTGCCGCGGCGTGGGCACTTGTCATGACAGTACCTGGGTCTGGGACTGTCACCACACACGTTTAACGGCTCTTTGGGTGTGCGGCTGTGTTTTATGATTGCATATAAAATCGTCATTGCCTGTTTTTACGTGACGGGACAGGTGATCTTTGTGGAGCTGTAGGTTGGACAAACGCTAGTGGCCCTTCACATACATGTGTGTTTACATCCCCACAGGTGTGTGTGTGTGTGTCCTGGTCACTGTCTGTGCAATTCTGTTCGGACATACGGGGCCAAGGATGTCAAGTGTCAGTACTTAAGTGGTCCTCAGACACGCGTGTGGCCATCCTGCATGCTCCTGGGTCAGGGTTTGTGACTCGCGGTTCGTCTGTGCCTCATACCCGTGCCTGGGCGGTCCTGCGCCATCTGTGGCCCCGGGACGGGCCATCGAGGTGTCTAAGAGGTCCGACGGCTCGGAGCCTGGTCTCTACCCCAGAGGAGGGTGAAGCGGCCATCCCACCTCCTGAGGGCCGTGGCTGTGCCATGTCCCAGCCGATGTGCACGGCCACCCGTCCTGGGGTCCGGGGGCCGCATCGGCGTGTGTCCTGGTCTGTTTGGACGGCTAGGACAGTAGCATTGGCGGAGTGATGTAGAGGCAACGGACGTTTGGTTCTCATAGTTCCAGAAGCCGGAAGTCTAAGTTCAAGGTGCAGGCAGGTCCAGTGTTCGGTTGAGAGCCCTGCCTCCTGGGTCATAGACAGCCATCTGGCTGGGTCCTCACGTGGAAGGGGCAGGCGAGCTCTCTAAGGTCCTTCTATAAGGGCACTGATCTTATTCGTGGGCTTTCCACCCTCGTGACCTGATCACCTCCCAGAGGCCCCACTTCCTCACAGCGTCACCTTGGGGGTTAGGTTTCAGCACAGGAATTCCAGGGACACATGGACATTCAGTCTAGTAGCATGTGAGCCCCCACACGCGTAGGTGTCTGGGCCTCTGTGGCTGCAGCCCACGTACTGCCTATCTGTGCTCACGACATTGTCACCTCTGGGTCTGGGATATCGATGCCCCTGTGCCACCACGTCATAACGGGTAAGCGGCTGCACTTGTGACTGTTGTCCTATGAACGTGCGACAGACTACGTGCTGCGTGCGTGTCAAGGTGGCTGGCAGGGTGTGTGCCCATCCAGTGTCTGAATGCAGTTGACCGTCTGTGTGTGTGTCACCATGTTGGTGACACTGTCCAGCCGTTGTCACACACGAGCGTATGCCTCTTGTGGCACCTCTATCGCCCCGGGAGTGTTCGTGTGCAAGACCGTGTTTAATTGGTACGCGTCTGTGTTCAGACTCAGCGTCTGCACATAAGTGCCCGAGTCTGATGTTTGTCAGGCTCGTTCGTCAGGGAGGTTTCGTGTGTCCTTGTGGCCAGGCGCGGGTCCAGCCGTACCCCGGGGTTCCCCGACACTCCCCCCTTGTCTTCTACAGGGAGCCATTCGTGCTGGCCAAGCTGCGGCCCGAAGATGGCCTCTACCTCATCCACTGGAGCACCAGCCACCTCAACCGTCTCATCCTCACGGTGGCCCAGCGTGACCAGGTGGGCCTGGGGCGGGGGTCCCGGGCCGGGGCTGGGCGCGCTCCCTGCCTGGACCCCTGCTCACCGCCCCCACCCCTGCCACCCACCCCAGGCACCTGGCAGGCAGCAGCTGCACCTCCGTAAATTCCCCATTGAGCTGCGGGCCGGGAGCTTCGAGCTGGAGGGCTGGGACCGCTCCTTCCCGAGCGTGCGGGAGCTGCGCACCGCCCTGCAGGGCTGCTCGCTGCGGGCCGGGGACGACTGTTTCTCCCTGCGCCGCTGCTGCCTGCCACGGCCCGGAGGTATGGTACGGGGAGCCGTTGGGGAGGGGGGGGCGTCTCCTCCCTGTGCCAGCCCACGGTGATGTCACTTCAACCCCCAGAGCTCTCCAACCTCATCATCATGCGTGGGTCTCGGGCCAGCCCTGGGCCACTCAACCTCAGCCAGCTCAGCTTCCACCGCGTCTGCCAGGATGACATTACCCAGGTCCGTGCAGTCGGGGCTCCGGGGCACTGGGGAGGGCGGCCTCGAGCTGTTGTCATGGAGACGTTCTGTGCTTTGTCCCTCCAGCTGTCTCACTTGGGCCAAGGCACGAGGACCAATGTGTATGAGGGCATCTTACGGGTGGGGGAAAGAGGCCCCAAGGAGGGCACGGCAGATGGTGGGGACCCCCCCACGCCCAGTGGGGACTGTGGGCAGGAGCTACGAGTGGTACTCAAGGTGCTGGACCCCAGTCACCACGACATCGCCCTGGTGAGTGAGCACCGCCAGGGGCCAGGTAGCAGGATGGCGGGGGACGGTCAGGGTCTGTGGCCACCTGACCTGCCCCACGTCCACAGGCCTTCTACGAGACAGCCAGCCTCATGAGCCAGGTCTCCCACGTGCACCTGGCCTTTGTGCACGGCGTCTGCGTGCACGGCTCTGAGAGTGAGTGGGTCCCCCACCGCCCCCCGCTTTGCAGTCCCCTTATACCCACTCCCTGGGTTGTACCCTGACCTTGACCTGTGTCTTCACCCCTGACTCCACGCTCCACCTTGACTTATACCATGATCTCTGACTACACACCTCAAACTTGTGGCTACTCGACCTTCAACCTGTACCCCACCCCCTGACTGTATCCCAACACTCACTTTGCATCCTCATCCCTGACTATACCTTGACTTTTCCTTCTACTCCAGTACCTGGCTGTACCCTAACCCTTGACCTACACCCTGACTCCTGGCTGGATCCCTAGCCCATCTACCACCTGACACCCCTAGTCCCCGGCATCTCTCGACTCTCTGACCCCACTGGCATTGTGACCCCACGCAGACACCGGCACCGTTGGGCTCCCCAGTCCTCCCAGATCTCTTGCCTCCGCCCCTACCTCTACCCCTACCCTGTGTGTACCTCAAAACTCCACGTCCAGGGTGACCCCAGCCAGTAGCCCCCACACTCTCAACCCCACCTGTCCATTTCTCTGGCTTTCCCTCCAACGCGGGTCTACACCCCATGAGTGCCCCAATCTGGTGGGATCCTGTCAGCCCTTATGATGCCCCTGTCTTAACCTCCGCACCTCCACTCGCCTGTACCCACCCCCGGTTCCCCAGTGACATCCTCACGTTGTCACTTTACATGTCAGCTTTCCCCGGCCCCACCCTGGACTCAGATGCCAGCGTTCACCTCTGCCTCAGCCTGCACCCACATTGCCTACCCTCCATCCCGCATTTCCCCTCACCCCAGCGTCACTCCCAAGTTGCCCCCCGGGCCTCTGTCCCGACACCTTCCCCACCCACAGTCCCAGCCCCCGTGTCCTACCACCTGTGCCCTGGAGGGTGGAGGTAGGTGGGCAGCCCCTGCTGGGCCTTTGCAGACATCATGGTGACAGAGTACGTGGAGCACGGACCCCTGGATGTGTGGCTGCGGCGGGAGAGGGGCCACGTGCCTGTGGCCTGGAAGGTGGCAGTGGCCCAGCAGCTGGCCAGCGCTCTCAGCTACCTGGTGCGTGCCTGTGGGTGGGGCCTGGGTCAATGGGAGCGCCAGGGTGGCCTCAGCATTGGGTGTGGAGGCCTCAACACGTTATTTAATCCACACACTGGCCCTGGGGGATCTTTCCATGAACCTGTCCTGCTCACACACCCCTGTGGCTCCCATCTCCCCCAAGAGAACACCTCACCTCTCTCTATAGTGTCTGAGGTCCCGTGGGGCTTGGCCTCCGCGGCCTCTGTCACTCTTGCCATTCATCCCAGCTCCTCCTGGCCCAGTCACCCCAGTTTCCAGAGCACCTCTGTGTGCCAGGCTCTGTCCTCGTCCCTGAGGACACAATGGAGAACAAAACAAAAGTCTCTGTTGTTAGGGAGCTGGGCACTTAGTTGGGAGGAACAAACAAATAATAATTAACTACGTTGCGTGGTGTTTTAGGAAGTCGTAAGAACTACGGGGGGGAAAAGCAGGGTCTGGGGAAGAAGCAAAGGTTTAAATAGATGGGTGGGGGAAGGCCTCACTAAGGTGACCTGGCAGTGCGGAAGGGAGTCCCGAGGGTATCTGGGTAAGTGCATTCTGGGAAGAAGGAATAGCCAGCCTAGAGGCCCTGGGGAAAGAGCTCCCTGGGCTTGGTTAGAGGAGAGCAGTTGGACCTGACCAGAAGTTTGGCCCCAGCTCTGGGAAAACTGGAAGGACCTACTAGGTGCCTAGTGCAACCCGGTCCCAATGACCACGTATTTGGATCCCCATGATGACCATGATCGTTTTATGGGTTTTGTGGTGTATTTGACCTTGGTTATTTCTTTCACGTGGGCCGTCCCTGTGGAGACCACATGGATGGGACTGGGGGCAGCATCTACAGCGCCCCCCCCCCCCTTGGCCATGCCCCCTTTCCACCCCACCACAGGAAGACAAGAGCCTGGTTCATGGTAATGTGTGTGGCCGGAACATCCTGCTGGCACGGCTGGGACTGGCGGAGGGCACCAGCCCCTTCATCAAGCTGAGCGATCCCGGTGTGGGCCTGGGCGCCCTTTCCAGGGAGGGTGAGGACCCGGGCAGGGCTGGGTTCAGGGACGGGCTTCCCCCCGCTCTTTTCACCCTTGGTGACTTCTGACCCTGGCTCCAGAGCGGGTAGAGAGGATCCCCTGGACAGCCCCCGAGTGCCTGTCAGGTGGGGCCAGCACCCTAACCACTGCAGCTGACAAATGGGGCTTTGGTGTCACCCTCCTGGAGATCTGCTTCGACGGGGAGGCCCCTCTGCAGGGCCGCGGCCCTTCTGAGGTACGTCCAGGGCTTGTCTGGGTCCATCCTATAAAGGGGATTGGCACTTCCAAGATGTCCAGAGGGCATGTTCGGGGTCCAGAGCTGCCTCCTCTCTGGCTGTGTGGCCTCGTATCTCCGGGGCTCCATCAGGTTATCCGTCACTTGGGGTTAACCAGTCCCTACGTCATAAAGTCGCGACATACAGCAAATAAGTGACGTGTTTCGGTTTTAAGCAGAGCACCCGGGGCCGTGATGAGAGCAGCACAGGCTGTGGGGGTGAGGGAGTACCAGCGGACTCCCCGGAACCAGTTGAGGGGTCAGGCAAGGCTTCCCAGAGGAGGTTTAATCTAAGTGCAGAAATACTGCAGTGACCAGGCTAGGAAGCGCAGCCTAGGCAGAGGTCCCAGCATGTACAAAGGCCCCGAGGGTCTGGTGCGTTCAGATTGCTGCAGGAGCTTCCTGGAGGCAGACGGAGGAGGGGCTAGGCGCAGAGGTGGGTGGAAGCCAGGGCAGGAAGGGCCAAGGGTGAGGTGTTCGAGCCCAGCACGCTCAGCTGGACTCGGGATCAAGTCCTGGCCCTGCAGTGGTGATCAAGTCTGCCTCCATTTGCCAAGCCTCAGCTGCCGCATCTGTAAAATGGGAGTGACAAGAACAAGGACCTAGCTTGCTCTGAGAGCTTGACTGTTCTTTTGGAGAAGGGGACCAGGAGTGGGGGTGAGGGCTGGGCACTGACTCCTGTGGGTCCCCTTCCTGGCAGAAAGAGTGCTTCTACCAGAAGCAGCACCAGCTTCCTCAGCCCTCGTGCCCGGAGCTGGCCACGCTCACCAGCCAGTGCCTGACCTATGAACCAGCTCAGCGGCCCTCCTTCCGCACCATCCTGCGTGACCTCACTCAGCTGCAGCCCCAGAGTGAGCCCCACCCCCTTGCTGGGACCCCTGCTTATGCCTGCATGGTGCACCTGAGGTTTCTGCACAGGGACTCGGCATGCGTGCCCGTTTCGAATTCACTTAAGGCTGTACGGATGCCTGTGCTCCCCTCAAAGTCTTATGTAGGGAGAGCCACAACCTCTTTGGACAAATTAGGCCCTTGCAGCAACTCTCTTGCTTTTGCTTTCTCTCTTGATGTAATACCCTTTACCCAATCTAAGAACTTCCAGGCGTCAGTGTTGATGCAGCCAGTTCTGTATTTTGGACAAGAAGTGGAATTTTGCAGCTGTTGCAAAAAAGTTTCCTTATATTTGAGATCAGATGCTGGGGGAGCAGACACCTGCTTTCTGTGCCTCCAAGTAGCTGGAAGAGTTAGGGGTCCAGTGACACCCACTGTGACTTCCAGATCTTGCTGACGTCTTGGCTGTGAACCCCGACTCGCCTGCATCAGACCCCACCGTTTTCCACAAGCGCTATTTGAAAAAGATCCGGGATCTGGGCGAGGTGAGGGGGCTGGGGCAGGGCCCGGACTGTCAAAAGCCCACCTGGTGGAGTAAAAAGAGTTTGGGTCAGCAGTTAATATGGGAAGGGCCTGGCCTATGAGACCCTCAGCCTCAAAGGAGGCCCTGAGGATTTGAAAAGGAGGCCTAGGCCCCAAGGAGACCCCCTAACACGGAGTAGGTGGGGCCCAGGATTTTCCAAACAGACCCGACTGGACTGGGTCCTGGGAAGCCGGGGTAGGGCCGACCCTCCTGCGTGCTCTGGGGCCAGGGTCATTTCGGCAAGGTCAGTCTGTATTGCTACGACCCGACTAACGACGGCACCGGCGAGATGGTGGCTGTGAAGGCCCTCAAGGCGGGCGGGGGCCCCCAGCTCCGCACTGGCTGGCGGCGGGAGATCGACATCCTGCGCACGCTCTACCACAAGCACATCGTCAAATACAAGGGATGCTGTGAGGACCAAGGTGGGCGCGGCTCGGTGGGCGGGGCCAACAGGGCCTGGCCAATTACAGCTTCTGACTGGAGGACGCCCTCGGGTGGGGTGGTTGCGCCGGGGCTGCCTGCTTCCCACGTTGGCCCGCAGCTGGGGCCAGGACGGATGGGAGGGACCTTCGGTTCCGTCACCCGGGGACGTGGGGATGAGGTTTAGGGTGAGCTGTCCCACCTGAGGACCGGGCCTAGAGTGGCCGAGTCAGGGCGTCGCCTGGGGTGGGGCGGGGGCGCTGCGGGGCTCGGGATGGGCGGCCCCCAGCCCCGGGCTCCATCCCCGCTCGGCCCCGCCTTCTGCATCAGGAGAGAAGTCGGTGCAGCTCGTTATGGAGTACGTGCCTCTGGGCAGCCTCCGGGACTACCTTCCCCGGCACAACGTCGGACTGGCCCAACTGCTACTCTTCGCCCAGCAGATCTGTGAGGTGGGCCAGTGGCCCCTCCTCTTTGGCCTGGCCTGAGGGTCCCATACAGTCGGCTCACCAGTGCCCAGGCCTGGGCCGGCTCCCCGCATCCCCAGTTTCCATTCGCCTGGAATCTCTGTGCCCACTTGGGCACGCCCGGCAGCCCAGTCCCTCCCGATTGTCCCGCCCCTGCCATCACCTCTCCTCCCTTTTGCTGGGCTCCGCTTGCCATCCTGCCTGCTCCTGCACCTGCTCCCCGCCATCCTGACCTGATCGCCCCCTCCCCTCCTGATCCTGGTCAAGACTCCTCAGGCTCTACCCCGCCCCACTGATCCCGGCTCCCCCTCCCCCCAGGGCATGGCCTACCTTCATGCACAGCACTACGTCCACCGAGACCTGGCCGCCCGCAACGTGCTGCTGGACAACGACAGGCTGGTCAAAATCGGGGACTTTGGCCTAGCCAAGGCTGTGCCTGAAGGCCATGAGTACTACCGCGTGCGCGAAGATGGGGACAGCCCCGTATTCTGGTGACCAGACAGGACCAGCTGAAGTGGGGTGTCAGGGTCACCTGGGGCCGACAGGGGGAAGGAGATAGATGCTGGGGTCTCAGATGACAGGGTCTGATCCCAGTGAAATTGCCCCCCACCCTGGTGGGGCCCTAACTGGAACCAGAGAGCTCCCAATACCCAGGTAAGACTCTAACCTGGTCTGGCCCAAGGCCTGAGTGCCCCATCCCCCCAGGTATGCTCCAGAGTGCCTGAAGGAGTGTAAGTTCTACTATGCATCTGACGTCTGGTCCTTCGGGGTCACCATGTATGAGCTGCTGACCTACTGTGACTCCAGCCAGAGCCCCCCTTCGGTGAGAGACAGGCCCTCAGCCCCACCCCATTCCAGAGGAGTTAGAAAGGCATGCATTGGATTCCCAGCCCCTCCACTTTAGCAAGGGTTTAATCCCTAATCCCATGGGGTTCAAGCCACACGTTGGATTTAGAGATTACTTAAAAGTCTTTAAAAAAAAAATATTCTGGATAGATAAAAACAGAGACTTAATAGCAAACACCTGTTTCAGACTTACTCTATAAATGTTAGTTACCTAACTTCTACAGTAACCCCAGCGGTAGATGTTACTGCCCCTTTTTACAGGTGAGTAAACCAAGGCCCAGGGAGATGAAGTCATAAGTGTAAACTTCTGCCCCAAGAAGCAGCAGAGGCGGGGCTAGAAGCCTCTGTCTAGGTAGACACACCTCCTGAATAGACCTTGTCTTGTTTCGGGGTAGAAATTCATCGAGCTCATAGGCCTCACCCAAGGGCAGATGACGGTGCTGAGGCTCACTGAGCTGCTGGAACGAGGGGAGAGGCTGCCGCGGCCAGAGAAATGCCCTTGCGAGGTGAGCCCTCTCTCCCCCCATTCACCTCCCCATCAGCCGGCTGCAGAAAGAGCAGCCGCCACATTTCCAGTACTTTCCTCCCCAGATCTACCTCCTCATGAAGAACTGCTGGGAGGCAGAGGCCTCATTCCGCCCCACTTTCCAAAACCTCATCCCCATTCTCAAGACGGTCCAGGAGAAATACCAAGGCCAGGCCGCCTCAGTGTTCAATGTGTGCTGAAGCCTCTACCACCAGCTCTCAGGGTATTGGAGTAGACACCCAGGAGAGGGGCTCCCCACCCCGAGAGGATCCGAAGGGGGAGAGGTCGGCCTCACCATTCCCTGTGCCTTATTCTGTCTGGAGACCCCACCTCTGTGAACGGTCTTCTGTCTTAGTCCGCTCGGGTTGCTTTACCAACACCTCTGGTGGGGGCGCTTACCAACAAATGTATTTCTGACAGCTCTGGAGGCTGAGACATCCAAGATCAAGACACCAGCATGGTCACATTCTGGTGAAGGCCCTCTTGGTTCAGAGCCCACACCTGCTGGCTGTGTCCTCACAGGGTGGGAGAGGGCTAGGGAGCTCTCTGGAGTCTCTTTTGTAAAGACGCTTCTGAAGGTTCCACCCTCATGATCTAGCAGCTGCCAAAGGCCCGCCTCCTAATACCATCACACTGAGCGTTAGGATTTCAATGTAAGGATTCTGATGGGCGCTTGGGTGGCTCAGCCGCTTAAGCATCCGACTCTTGATCTCAGCTCAGGTCTTGATCTCGGGGTTGTGAATTCAAGCCCTGCGTGGGGCTCTGCACCAGGCGTGAAGCCTACTTTAAAAAAATTTTTTTTGAGGGGATGCACACCTTCAGACTATAGCACCTTCCGTGGTTATGAGCCTGGGGCAGACCCCTGAGGGACCCAGGACCAGCAAGGACCTACTCAGGCCTTCGAATCCGATTTTTTTACCTCCCCACCTCCCCCGCCAGCTCCCACCCTTAGGACCCACCATTTCCGCTAGCTGGTAATAAACTCCTATTTTCTCTGCTGGAGGCTGTGGTCCTTGGGCCCTTCTGCAGCAGGTGTTTGCGCCCCTGGGGATTGCAGCCGGAGCAAAGTTTCTGCAGAAAAAAACCTGGCTGAACTCTTTAAGCTTTGTTCACCTCGGAATCACCAGCGAGCAGCAGGCCAGTACCTGGAACACAGAGGGCTCTCAATAACTACTTGCTAAATAGGTGAATTGCAGGGGGGGGGGGAGGGGGGACATGCCATGTAGACGAGTGCCAGACCTACCCTTTCCTCCCCTGTGTGACTTCAGGTGAATGGCTTTCCCTCTCTGGGCCTTATTCCTCAACTATGACCTGGGGGTGGTCATGCTCACCACTGCAGCGGACTAATGTAAATAGCTAATGAGGTCCTTCATGTCAGACTCTTAGCAAAGATACCTGCAAACAAGTACTTAATAAACATTTGATATTGTTGTTAATCTGGTGTTGGCCAAAGCGTTTCTACTCAACACGTCCCTGAGATGGGAGATGTATAGCCACATTGTGAAAGGCCGTGTAATATTTTTCTTTCTCATTTGACTTCTCAAGACCTTGTGCGTTGCATCTCCCCTCTTCCAGATAATTCCATACTCCATACTCGTGTATTGAGATCTGCTTTTGATAACAGCTTGCATACTAAATTTGTATTATAGTTGTTAAGGCCGGGGCGGGGGGGGGGGGGGGGCGGAGAAGCAGGTAATATTGAAATCAGCAGTGAAATGTCTGTTAGCCACTGCTGTCGTCTCTCTGAAGGCAACTAATGTCATCTGGTTTCCTGTTTCTGCTTCCAGAGACACTTCGTCCAGATACAAGGAAATCTGTACACATACTATGCTTTGTCATCTTTTGGAAAAATAGTAACGTCGAGTGCTTGGCTGGCTCGATAGATAGAATATGACTCTCAATCTCAGGGTTGTGAGTTCAAGCCCCACGATAGGTGTGGAGCCTACTTAAAAAACATTTGTTTCAATGTTTCTTTCTTTTTAAAAAAATTTTGTTAATGTTTATTTATTTTTGAGAGAGAGGGAGACACAGAATCCAAAGCAGGCTCCAGGCTCTGAGCTGTCAGTACAGAGCCTGATGCAGGACTCAAACTCATGAACCGTGAGATCATGACCTGGGCTGAAATCAGATGCTTACTGAGCCACCCAGGTGCCCCTATCGATTCACTTCTTCTTCTTCTTCTTTTTTAAATGTTTATTTATTTTTGAAAGAGAGAGAGAGCGCGCACATGAGTGGGGGAGGGGCAGAGAGAGAGGGAGACACAGAATCCGAAGCAGGCTCCAGGCTCCGAGCTGTCAGCACAGAGCCCGACGCGGGGCTCGAACCCACGAATCATGAGATCATGGCCTGAGCCAAAGTTGGATGCTTTACCGACTGAGTCACCCAGGCAACCCCTCCAAAAAAAATGCTACTACTATGCACTCTTTTTTCCCCTACCTGCTAGAGGTCTTCGGGATGGTTCCACATACCCAGGCCTACAGGATTTCCTTGTTCTAGTTTATGGCTGTGTTGTGGCTCATCATTGAAATGTTAGCATTTGTTCCCTTCTGGGGGTCATTGGCCACTTCTAATCATTGCAGTAGTAGTAGCCACCTGCTACATCGCCTCCTTGCCCAGGTTCAAGGGTATCTGTAGCACAAATTCTCAATGGGAATAGCTGCTTGTAGGATCGAGCCTGGTAGTGGGCCACCTGGTAAAAGACGTTGCCACTAGAATATATTTTGATATTTGATAGGGCAGTCTCTTTCCAAAATTATCTTGCTTATTCTTGTGTGGCTACTTATTTAAAAAAAAAAAAAAAGTTGGGTGCCTGGGCGGCTCAGTCAGTTAAGTGTCCGACTTCGACTCAAGTCATGATCGCACGGTTTGTGGGTTCCAGCCCCGCGTCGGGCTCTGTGCTGACAGCTTGGAGCCTGGAACCTGCTTCAGATTCTGTGTCTCCCTCTCTCTCTGCCCCCACCCCCCACTCATGTTCTGTCTCTCTCTGTCTCAAATAAAAATATTAAAAAAAAATTTTTTTTAAGTTGTATTATGGACAGTTTAAAGCACATGCAAAATAGGGAAGAATAAGGTAACAAACAAACCTGAACTTAACTGCCAGCATCAGCAGTTTCCAGTATCCACTGCCGAACATGTTTGAGCTCTACCCCCATCCGTTTCCCTGCCACTGGAGAATTTTGCAGCAAATCCCAGACATCATTTTCCCTGTAAAAACTTCCATACGTATCTTGAAAAGATCGAACCACAAACAATAACTGCAATCATTATCACACCTAAAAAGTTTAACAATAATTCTTCAATATCATTGTGTAGCCTGTGAGTATTTAGATTACAATTTTTTTTAACGTGTATTCATTTTTGAGAGAGAGAGACAGAGTGCAAGCCAAGAAGGGGCAGAGAGAGAGGGAGACACAGAATCTGAAGCAGGCTCCAGGCTCTGAACTGTCAGCACAGAGCCCGCCGTGGGGCTTGAACTCATGAACTGTGAGATCATGACCCGAGCCAAAGTTGGACACTTAACCGACTGAGCCACCCAGGTGCCCCCCTAATTGTTTCTTAAATATTTACTGGTTCAAATAAAAGTGCAAACAAGGCCCACATACTGCACTGGTTTGAGGGCAGCTTCCTTTAAGTTCTGGGTTCCTTTTTTTGCCCCTTGCAACATATTTGAGGGGCGCCTGTGTGGCTCAGTTGGTTAAGTGTCTGACTTCGGCTTAGGTCATGATCTCAGGGTTTGTGGATTCGAGCTCTGCTTTGGGCGCTGTGCTGACAGCTCAGGGCCTGGAACCTGCTTCAGATTCTGTGTGTGTCTCTCTCCATGCCCCTCCCACTCTTGCTCTCTCTCTCTCTCAAAAGTAAATAATAATTTAAAAAAACATTAAAAACTTAAAAAAACTGGATTGTTTGTCCTGTAGGCTTTATAGAAGTCTGATGTCACCCTTGTGGTGTAGTTTAATATGTTCCTCTGTTCTCCCTTTGACCAACCAATGCCCAGGCTCAATTTCCATTTCTTTCTTTCTTTTCTTTCTTTCTTTTCTTTCTTTCTTTCTTTCTTTCTTTCTTTCTTTCTTTCTTTTTTTATTTTTCAAAAAAAGTTATGTTTAGTATTTATTTTTGAGAGAGACAGAGACAGAGCACGAGCCAGGGAGGGGCAGAGAGAGAGGGAGACACAGAATCCGAAGCAGGCTCCAGGCTCCGAGCTGCCAGCACAGAGCCCCATGTGGGGCTTGAACTCACAAACCGTGAGATCATACCCTGAGCCAAAGTCGGATGCTTACCCATCGGAGCCATCCAGGCGCCTCTCAATTTCCATTTCCTGGCAAGACTTCCACGGGGGGCATTGTGCCCTCTTGACAGGAGGAACTCCAAATCAGCTTGTCCCTCCTTTTGTGACTTAAGCAGCCACTCAGATCCATCAAGGATCCAGTCTTTATTTTCCAACGTTTTTTTTTTTTTTTTTTTTTTTTTTTTTTCTGAAAAATCGCACACATCTAGAAGTCAGAAGAATAATACAGTGATTACCCCTAGGATCCACAGTTACTTAGATTGCTAACTATTACTTGGCCACACTGTATCTATCCATTCCTCCCATCCATCAACCCATCTCATGATTCAGACACAAATCAAAATAAGTAGATGTGTCATCACCAGCACAATGTACAGCACTTTTGCATCTTCCCAAACTGTCCCCATTAAACACCGATGCCACATCCCGCTCCCCCTCAGCCCCTGGCGGCCACCGCATCCTACTTTCTCCACTAGTTGCCTAGTCTAGGGACCTCATATCTAAGTGCACTATGTGTCCTTTTGTGCCTGGCTTGGTTCACTTGGCCTAATGTTTTCAAGGCTCATCCGTGTTGTAACGTGTCAGATGGGTTTTTCTTTTCCTTTTAGGGCTGAATAATATTTCACCGTATTTATACATCATGTTTCGTTCACCCCTTTTTGCTCGTGGACACTTAGGTGGCTTCTGTCTTTTGTGAATAATGCTGCTGTGAACCTTGGTGTCCACATATCTGTTTGAGTCCCTTTTGGATACATACTTAGGAGTGGAATTGCAGCATTGTATAATTCTATGTTTGTTTGTTTTATAATGCTACGTTTTTTTTCACATGTTTATTTAGTTGAGAGAGAGGGAGAAACAGAGACAGAGACAGAGAGAGAGAGAGAGAGAGAGAGAGAGAGCATGAGCAGGGGAGGGGCAGAGAGAGAGGGAGACACAGAATCCGAAGCAGGCTCCTGGCTCTGAGCTGTTAGCACAGAGCCCGACGCGGGGCTCGAACTCATGAATAGTGAGATCATGACCTGAGCCGAAATCAGACACTTAACCGACCAACCGAGACACCCTGGCGCCTCACTTTCATTCTGGTTTTGATTTGCATTTCCCTAATGGCTAGGGAGCTTGGGCATCTTTTTATATGTTTAGGGACCATTTATATCGCCTCTTTGAAGAAATGCCTAGGGGCGCCTGGGCGGCTCAGGCAGTTGAGCATCTGACTCTTGATTCAGACTCAGGTCATGACCCCAGGGTCGTGGGATCCAGCCCTGCATCAGGCTCCATGCTGGGCTTGCAGCCTACTTAAGGTCCTCTCTCTCCCTCTGCCTCTCTCCCCCACTTGTGCTCTCTCTCTCTCTCTCCAACTTGTTTTTTTAAGGTTTATTTATTTATTTTGAGAGAGAGACAGAGACAGAGACAGAGACAGAGAGAATCTCAAGCAGGCTCCGTCAGAGTGGAGCCTAATATGGGGCTCGAACCCATGAACTGTGAGATCATGACCTGAGCCGAAACCAAGAGTCAGATGCTCAACCGAGCCATCCAAGCACCGTATCTCTAAAATTAAAAAAAAAAAAAAAAAAAAAAAAAAATTAAAAGAAATGTCTATTCAAGTGCTCTGCCCATTTTTAATTGCTTTTTTGTTGTTGTTGAGTTATTCTCTTTTATTCCCCCCCCCCCCCCAAGAATACTGACCTCTCAGGTGAAGGTCTTTAGACCCTGCCTAGTACTGTCTGCATTGTCCTCTTTAAATGTTGCATTGAAATCCCACCTTGTCACCTCAAGGAGAGTGTCTGGAGATCCCCTGTTCATTTCCTCTATAACTTCCAGGAATTTCTGTAATCTGGGTATCATCCCTTTTCGCATACACAGGTTTCTCACGCCATACAAAAGTAAAGCGTTCCCATGAAACCTTTTGTGAGCCCAAATGGCTTAAAGAGAGGAAGTACTTCTCGTTAATTTATACAGATAAAAAATTGTTAGCGTTCCCAGGCCCAAAGAATAACCTCTCTTTGTTTTTTCTGAGACCTCAGGGCACATCCTACTAACGGATGCACAAAGTAAATCAAGATAAAGTACGGATGCCCATAGACACAGGTCAGAGCCCTGGGGGCTGGGGGCTGAGATGCTGCGTGTAATCCCCGGGACGGGGCTTGGCGGTGTGCCTCTCCCTGCCTCTGCGACGTCCACTGCAAAACCAATGCCGAGTACTATTTTTTCGCTTTTCATCTTTTCTCATAAAAGGGCAAATCGTTTTCGGATTTCTTTCGGTTCCACAAAAACAGGTACTAACGCAGGTCTTTCGTAAACGTGAAGTGGCGTAACGGAACTTTAGAAAAGTGGGGGATACCAGTATTATTTACAAATACTTTTGATTTGGGTTTTAGGGGATCTCGCGGGACTTTGTGGGAAATGGACTGGGGGGGAGACCCGACTGGAGGGGGAAGGTGCTTCAGCTGAGAGGGGAGGGGGCGTGGCCTCAGGATGGGGAGAGGGCATGGGAGCTGGGTGCCATCAAGGACCCAGGCCACGTCCCTCTCTGGAGCTCCGATCGGAGGCGCGAGGGGAAGGTCAGAAGCTGGGGAGACGGAGTAGATGGAAGTCTTAGGGTCCACCTGACCCCTAGTCCCTTCTCTGGGGGTGGAGAAACCGGCTGCCTGGAGGGGTGGGCAGGGGGGCAGAGGACAGGGGTTAGGACCAGTTACAAGTAGCATCCTCAACAGATGGAGGCTCCAGACTCGGCTGTACCCCAAACACCCGGCCTCAGCATGACCCACGGGGAAGGGGGGTCCTCGAAGATCTTCAGGGGTAAAGGGCCCCCCAGTAGCCACTCAGTCAACACACAGCCAGTCACAAGGGCCCGATACATGTAGGCTCTGTTCATTTTCACATCTTCCCTCATCTCAGGGGTCCCTCAACTGTCACCCCCAAATCTCTTATTCACCCCCACAAGGAATGTTGAGATCTCCCACTGCGCTTTTAGACCCTGCCTAGAAGTCCCCCCCACTGTCAGCTTGAAATCCCACCTTATCACCTCAAGGACAATGTCTGTCAGGAGATCCCGTGTTAACTTCCTCTCTGGGAACAGGACACCCCCCTTCACCCAAGTTCATCAGGAAGGAGGTGTCTTCCTTGTGCTGAGAACAAAGGAAGCCGACTGCGTTAGCATTTCCTGTCAGTGCATTTAGAGGCCAGCGGTGTTAAGTCAGGTCTGCCCCTTCCACGACCCAGCAGCACCCTCCACGTCGTCGCTAGGTCCCCCACTCTGGACCCTCTGGGCCACAGAACATCCCCTCTGCCCTTCCCCAGGTCGGGGCAAAGAGCAGCCCCTGGACTTCTGTAATTGTAACCACTGTGGCTGTGCTTCCGTCCCCCCCCCCCCCCGGGTGCCCCGCCTGCTCCCCACTGCCTTGCACCTCATTAAGGCAACTTCCTCCTGCAGGCTGGGCACGATGTCACCCTCGGGGCTGCTGCGGGGGGCCTGCAGGACCACACTTATCTCCCTGCTCCTGGTCTGCTGTCTGCTGCCCCCAGGTGAGGCAAGTCAGCCTGGGGAGGGCTGGAGTTGGGGGATCAGGGGAGGGTGGGGGAATGGAGAGAGCAAAGCTTCCCACATCCTGGCTGCCGCAACACTTCCTTAAACTCCCACCTGACAGGGGGCTCATCACTGGCCTCAACAGAAAGTTATGGCTTCCTTAGCTCAGCCTTCAGGGCTCCCCTGCCTGTGACTTGTCTCCTACCCCAACGCGCGTGCACACACACACACACACACACACACACACACAGTCCCTCCCTGGACCTCTGTCTCTCCTTTTCCCTCTGCCAGGATCACTTCCCTTTCACTCAGATAACCAATTCTTACTTTCCCTTCCGAACTGGCCCGATTTGTCCCCTCCTCCAGGAAGCTTTCCCTGACATGCTTCCTCCTACAGTCTGGATCAGGGTCTCCCCTAGCCTTCCTCGGAGGCTTCCCCAGTTCCTGATCAATCATCCGTCTTCCCCACCGGACTGAAGTACCATGAAAGCAGGGAGGTGATGTGAAAAGGTGGGGCCTGCAGAAGGGTAGATTGAGACACTGGAACAAACAGCGGTGTCCCTCTGTTCCCACAGGTGCCCAGGGGCAGAAGTTCCCACTGAGGGTGGAGCCCCAGAACCCCGTGGTGCCTGCAGGAGGGTCCTTCTTGGTGAACTGCAGCACGGATTGTCCCAATCCCAAACTCATCACCCTGGAGACATCCCTACCCAAGAAGCCAGTGGGCAATGGTCTGGGCTGGGCAGCCTTCCAGCTCAGCAGTGTGGCCAGTGACAGCCAGGTCCTCTGCTCCGGCTTCTGCGATGGCTTCCAGATGACAGCCTCCTCTGACATCACAGTATACCGTGAGTGGTTGTGGCTTGGAGGTGGCACTGGCCTTGGGCAGTAGTGGGGGTACATGGCCAGTGGTGCGGGGGAGCAGGGAACCCTGAGTCTCCAGAAAGGAACGAGGGCTCTGACCCAGAGCTTGGACCTGAATGTGTGTGTGTGTGTGTGTGTGTGTGTGTGAGAGAGAGAGAGAGAGAGAGAGACAGACAGACAGACAGACAGACACAGAGACAGAGAGATACATCTCAACCATATGCCAGGGCAGCAGCTGTGAAATCAACTTGCGTCCCAACAAGGATTCTTAAATGATACCTCATGTCTTTTATGTATTACTTTTATTTTCACAGCAGTTAATCATTCATGCATGTGGTTCCAAAATCCAAAAGTATAAAAAGGTGTGTGTTAAACCTCCATTGCCTTGTGCTGGCTGCGAGTGGTCACTGTTTTAAATGTGGACACTAGGGGTTCATTCAGTCTTTAAGAAGTCTCCCAGGCGGGGGAGGTACACTTAGGAGCCCCATTTCACAGATGAGGAATTTAAGCCTCAACGGGGTAAAGTTGCTTGTCAGGGTTCATAGCCTGGAGAAGTGGGTAGTCTGGCCCTCAAGCCCTTGTTCCTAACCAATGAGTCTTCCTTCCCAGACCCCACTGTTACCAGTTTCTTTCTCTCTCTCTCTTTTTTTTTTATGTTTATTTATTTATTTTGAGGTAGAGAGCGAGAACCAGTGGGGAGGGGGCAGAGAGAGGGAGGACACATGAAGCAGGCTCCAGGCTCTGAGCTGTCAGCACAGAGCCCAATACGGGGCTCAAACTCATGAATCACGTGAGATCATGACCTGAGCTGAAGTCGGATGCTTAATCGACTGAGCCACCCGGGTGTCCTCTGTTTCTTATGGTTCCTGCCAGAATCCCTCTGCACTTAAAAGAATACAGTAGACGAGAAAATAGAGTGCGGACACTCGTGGAACCTACCGTTTTGTGAAGCCTTCCTAGATAAGTGTAGTGTGTGCGTGTGACCATGTGTAGGCTCCTGCTGTGGGCCAGTATCCGTTTTGTGTACCTGTGTGCGTGTCTGTGAGTGTCTGTATGTGTGTCATCATCTCTGTGTGTCTGTGTGAATGCACACGCGTGTCTGTGTGTGTGTATCTGAGTGTGAATGTGAATGTACATGTCTGTGTACGTCAGTATCCACACCTGTGTGTATCTCTGTGTAAGCGTGTTTTCTATGTCAATGTGTGTGTCCGTGTGTGAGTGGCCGTGGATGTCTGTCTGTGTCAGTACATGTCGCTGCATTCATATCTTTGTGTCCACATTTCTGTATAGGGCGTACATTTGTGTGTGCTCCAGATGCCTCTGTCCAGGGCTCTGCAGGAGCCTGTAGGTCCTGTCTCACCGGAGCCGACTGTCCTCACCTTTTCCCAACCCTGTGTCGCACTGGGTAGCTTAAAAGCGGCCATCGAGGCAGTGTTTTCACGGTAGAAATTGGCGTATGCTCCATATTGCGGCTAGCCCACCGCACCCCAACCCCGAGTTCCCGAGCATTCCTGGCATTTGCTGGCCTATCATCATCTCTGACCAGTGGTGCCCCGATGGGGGCCTCTTTGTTAAATATTCTAAAATCGTAAATAAAGGTTTCTCCTACTGTCCGAAAGTAAAGCATTCCTATGAAACTTTTTATAAGTCAAAATGATAGAAAGTGAAAAATCAATTAATTTACATTGAAAAAATGGTGAGCATTCCCAGACCCCAAAAATAACCTCTCCTAGGCTTTTTTTTTTTTTTTAGCTTATTACTTTATTTTGAGAGAGAGCACATGCTCCCGGAGGAGGGGCAGAGAGAGACAGAGAGGGAGAGAGAGGATCTCAAGCAGGCTCCATGCTGTAAGTGCGGGGCTTGAACTCAACAAATCATGAGATCATGACCTGAGCCAAAATCAAGACTCCGACGCTTAACTGACTGAGCCGCCCAGGCGCCCCTCCTAGTCTTTCCTGAGACCTTAGGACACATCCTGCTAACGGATGCGCAAAATAAATGGAGATAAAGGACTGATGCTCACAGACACAGGTCAGAGACCTGGGGACTTGCGGCTGAGATGTTGAGTGTAATCCCGAGAAGGGAGCCTGGTGGCACCACCCTCCCCGTGCAGGGTGCCTGCTCTCTGTATAACTGCTCTCTGTATAGCTGCATGCTATTTTCGTTTTTTGCCATTTTTTTAAATTTTATTTTTTTTTTTTTATAATTTACCTCCAAATTGGTTAGCATATAGTGCAACAATGACTTCAGGAGTAGATTCCTCAGCGCCCCTTACCCATTTAGCCCACCCACCCTCCCACAACCCCTCCAGTAACCCTCAGTTTGTTCTCCATATTTATGAGTCTCTTCTGTTTTGTCCCCCTCCCTGTTTTTATATTATTTTTGTTTCCTTTCCCTTATGTTCATCTGTTTTGTCTTGTCTCTTAAAGTCCTTATAGGAGTGAAGTCATATGATATTTGTCTTTCCCCGACTGACTAATTTCACTTAGCGTAATACCCTCTAGTTCCATCCACGTAGTTGCAAATGGCAAGATTTTATTCTTTTTGATTGCCAAGTAATACTCCATTGTGTGTGTGTGTGTGTGTGTGTGTGTGTGTGTGTGTGACATCTTCTTTATCCATTCATCCATCGATGGCCATTCGGGCTCTTTCCATACTGTGGCTATTGTTGATAGTGCTGCTATAAACATGGGGTGCATGTGTCCCTTCGAAACAGCATGCCTTTATCCCGTGGATAAATGCCTAGTAGTGCAATTGCTGGGTCGTAGGGTAGTTCTATTTTTAGTTTTTTGAGGAGCCTCCAGACTGTTTTCCAGAGTGGCTGCACCAGCTTGCATTCCCAGCCATTTTTCTTAAAAGCGGAAATACTCTTCAGATTTCTTTCCGTTAATACTAACTAACGCAGGTCTTTCATAAAAGTGAAATGGTGTCATGGAGCTTTTGAAAAGCTATACTTCCCTGTAGTAAGATGTGAAATATTTTTCATGGCAGCCAGTGCACGGGCCTCTGTGATAGCTGAGATCCGGGCTCAAATCGTTGAGGGTATGAGATGTTTCCCGAAGGAGGCCCAGGGTTTGGTACGTGTGCCTCAGAGGGACACTGCTGTTGCGGCGGGAGAGGACCCAGCCTGGGGGTGTTGAGTCCCTCGTGACTGTGTCAGAGCATCCTGAGAGGCTGCTCTGGTAAGAGCCTGGAGAGCCTCGGATGGATTGGGGGCCAGGCTCTGGGAGAGGCCAAGGCCAGAGTCCAGGCCAGAAGCTGGGAGTAGCCATGGGACTCCCTAGATGTGACATCAAGGAGGCAGGTGACTGGGCACCTGGCTCAGTCGGTTAAGCGTCTGGACTTCAGCTCAGGTCATGATCTCATGGTTCAGTTCGTGAGTTCGAACCCTGCACCGGGCTGTCTGCTGTCAGCTTTGGACTCTCCATCTGCCCCCCACTTCAAAAATTAATAAACATTATATATATATAAAAAAAGGAGGCAGGTGAATACACGGGTCTGGAGTTGGGAGTCTCACCTTCTAAACCCAGCCGGGCCCCTTTGTGGCTATGTGTCCTTGGATAGGTCATCTCACCTTCGCCTCTCTGGGCCTCAGTTTCTCCATCTGTAAAGGAGAAGAATAATAGAGAAGATTTCACTTGGTTGCCTGTGAATGAAGGTGGATGACATTTGGACTAGAAGGGGCAGCTGGGCGGCTCAGTCAGTTAAGTGTTGGCTCTTGACTTTGGCTCAGGTCATGATCTCTCTCACAGTCTGTGAGTTCAAGCCCCACAGCACGCTCTGTGCTGACTGCACGCAAAGCCTGCTTGAGGGTTCTCTCTCTCTCTCCCTCTCTCTCTCTGCCCCTCCCCCGCTCATGTGCTCTGTTCTCTGTCAAAATAAATAAACTTAAATTTTTTTTAAATTGGAAAGTCTAAGGAAAACTCTAAATAAACAGGAACTTTTATGAGTACTAATAATGTTGTATGTGGTCATAAGTTGGTCCCCTTCCTTCCTTCTTCTTTTTTTTTTTTTTTTTCTTCCCTTAACTGTGAATTTCTCCGGAACAGAAAATATGACTTTATTTCAGTGCCTGGCAAGGTGTCCCACGAAACAGGAAATAATAATCATGATGCTAAATGACAATAGCAAACACTTCTGCAGGCACATACTAAGTAAGCTCTCCAGGTTTATTCAAAATTTCAATTCTGCACTGGCGCACCCTCAGCCCCCTCTCTGCTCTCTGGGGTGGGAGTTGCAAGGCTGGCTGCTAAGTGCAATTCTCCCCCACCCCCAACCCTACCCCAGGGTTCCCGGAGCGCGTGGAGTTGGCCCCCCTGCCCCGCTGGCAGCCCGTGGGCGAAAACCTCACCCTGCGCTGCCAGGTGGCCGGCGGGGCGCCCCGGACCAACCTCACGGTGGTGCTGCTCCGCGGGGAGGAGGAGCTGAGCCGGGAGCCGGCCGTCGGGGAGCCCGCCGAGGCCACGGTCACGGTGCTGGCGGGCAGAGACGACCACCTCGCCAATTTCTCGTGCCGCACGGAACTGGACTTGCGGTCCCGAGGGCTGGGTCTGTTCCAGAACAGCTCGGCCCCCAGGCAGCTCCGAACTTTCGGTGAGGGAAGGGACTGCGGACGGTGGGTTATGAGCTAAGCCAGAGTAAAAGCGCCCTGGCCGGGAGGGTTTGGAAAACGGAGTGGACTGGACCTCAACGGCTTCTGGGAAGGCATGCCCTTGGCTACTGGACCGTGCACAGCTTCCGTTGGGAGACTCGCGGCCGCGGTAGCCTACGAGAAGGCTCTGTGGGTGTATTCTGGGTAGGGGGTGACCCAGGCCGCAAGGTATTCTGGGAAAGGACCGTGGTTGGGGGCACACAACGAGTCATGGGGTAAGGGGAGACCCTTTCACGGTTCTGGGAGACCTCCTCCTGCTCACGCCTGCCCTTCTCCGCAGCCCTGCCCGTGACCCCCCCACACCTCGTTGTCCCCCGGCTCTTGGAGGTGGGAACGACGTGGTCCGTGAACTGCACCTTGGACCGGCTGTTCCCGGCCTCCGAGGCCCAGGTCCAACTGGCGCTGGGGAACCAGATGCTGAATCCTGCTGTCGAGAGCCATGGGGATACGATCACGGCCACAGCTACAGTCACAGCGAGCGCGGAGCAGGAGGGCGCTCGGGAGATTGTCTGCAACCTGACATTGGGGAGCGACAGCCGGGAGGCCCGGGAGAACTTGACCATCTACCGTAAGAGGGGGCGGAGCCAAGACGGCTCGACAGGCGGGACAAGGGGCGCGGCCTCGGTAGCCGAGTGGCGCCGCACAGATGACGAAGACTAGACTGGAGAGGTGGGGCCTGAGCCTCCAGAGTGGGAGGGGTTGTAGTGTGGGCGGGGTCTAAGTAACTAAGGGTATAGATCAAGTGTCCCAAGTTGGAAGGGGGCGGGGGGGGGGGGGGCGGGTAGGCGGTGGGGACCCGCAGAGTAGCAGAAAGGCATGGCCTGATACCTTGAGACGAAACACGTGTTATGGAGGGCGGGGATCCGATGTGAGGTGGGTGGTCAGTAAACTCCAGGGCAAGGCCCCGCTTTTAGGCTTCTGGGGGCCCATCCTAAACCTGAGTGAGTCCAGCGCCTCTGAGGGGACCAAAGTGACTGTGACTTGCGCGGCCGGAGCCCGAGTCCAGGTCACGCTGGACGGAGTTCCGGCTGCGGCCCCTGGCCAGCCTGCCCAGCTTCAGCTAATCGCCACCGAGAGGGATGACAGGCGCAACTTCTCCTGCAATGCCACGCTCGAGGTGGACAGGGAGATCTTACACAGGAACAGGAGCGTCCAGTTGCGTGTTCTGTGTGAGTAGGTCACTCTGACCTTTAAACCCTTGCTCCCCTTGTTTGGTGGGAAGACATTACTCTTCCTTGCCACGCTGTGACTCTAGTATGTCTAATCATTTGACCGTTTCATAGACGGTCCCAAGATTGACCAAGCCAAATGTCCCCAGCGCTTGACGTGGAAAGACAGAACCACCAATGTCCTGCGGTGCCAGGCCCGGGGCAATCCGGACCCCGAGTTGCACTGTTTTCAGGAAGGCTCCCGGAATGAGGTGCCCGTCGGGATTCCATTTACCGTCATGTTAAACTATAGTGGTACCTACTCCTGCCAGGCGGTCAGCTCTCGAGGCACATACACTGTGACCGTGGTGATGAACGTTCAGGGTGAGCCAAAACGGGGTTGCGGATGCAGATGGGCAACCCACGCGGGGAGAGTGCGTGTGTTTATACTCCTTGCTTCTCTGCATAGGTCGGAATGCCCATGCTGTCACCATCGTCATGGTGGTGTTAGTGACCCTGGGGTTTGTGACTACCACTGCGGCCTTAGTGTACGTCTTCGGGTTGCAGAAGAGGAGTGACATTTACCAAGTGAACCAGGGGAGCACTTGGTTGCCCCTGACGTCTAGGCAGCCTGAGGAGGCTGTGGGGGAGGGGCCGTCCTGAGCTTCGAACCTGGGGGATGCTGGACCAACAACGATAGGGGTTTGGCTGTATCCCGGGTTCCACACCAATAAAGCCCTGAAAATCCGGAGTCTGTTGCTTGATTCCACTTGCGCTAAGGAGCTCACCCACTGTGCTTTGCGTCCTTCGAGTGACAACTTTTTTTTTTAATCTTTTTTTTTTTTTTTTTTTTTTTTTACATTTATATATTTTTGAGACAGAGAGAGACAGAGCGTGAATAGGGGAGGAGCAGAGAGCGAGACACAGAATCTGAAGCAGGCTCCAGGCTCCGAGCTGTCAGCACAGAGCCTGACATGGGGCTCGAACTCGCAAATTGCAAATTGCAAGATCATGACCTAGGCCGAAGTCGGATGCTCAACCGACTAAGCCATGCAGGCACCCCAAATTTCTTTTAATTTTTTACATTTTTTTTTTTTAGACAGAGAAAGACAGAGCATGAACAGGGGAGGGTCAGAGAGAGAAGGAGACACAGAATCCGAAGCAGGCTCCAGGCTCTGAGCTGTCAGCACAGAGCCCAACGCGGGGCTCGAACTCACGGACTGTGAGATCATGGCCTGCGCGGAAGTCGGATGCCTAACCGACTAAGCTACCCAGGCGCCCCTCTTTGAGTGACAACTTATTGGCAGAAAGGGGTGGGGCCTGTGGCGCGCAGAAGCGGCTTGAACTCTTGAGAGGCGGGCTGGGCCTTAGCCAATGGGCCGAGGGGGTGGAAAAGGAGGTGGGGCTTCTCCTGGCCAATCGGCGGGCGCGCCCTCGTTGCCGCTCTATGCCGCTCCGCCCAGGCTCGCTGGTCCCAGAAGGCGCCGGGTTTCCCAAGATGGCGGCCGACGTGTCCGTTACTCACCGGCCCCCGCTGAGCCCGGAGACTGGGGCCGAGGTTGAAGCTGACGATGTCGCGGAGCGCCGGGCACCCGAAGAAGAACTGCCGCCGCTAGATCCAGAGGAGATCCGGAAACGCCTAGAACATACCGAGCGCCAGTTCCGTAACCGCCGCAAGATACTGATCCGGGGCCTCCCGGGGGACGTGACCAACCAGGTATGGGGGGGGGGGGGAGCGTGGCGGGAAATACCACCGTGCGCGTGCGCGGGGGGAACCGGGCGACACCAACACTGGGCTCCGTTGAGGGGCGTCGGCGGGAGAGTCCAAGCGCGGGATCTGTGCGGGTTCGGGAGAAACCAAGAGCAGGATGGGGGGGCGGTGATGGAAGGAGAAACCAACTTTGGAGTGAGGGAGGACGTTGCTAGGGGCGACCACGGGCTTGGACGAAACCAAGTTATCTCAGGGGACAGGGAATGGAAGGGGGCGGGCAACTTTGGCCTTGCTGGGAATTGTGAATGGGCTGCTATAATGGGGCCGTGGAAGTAGGGATGGCAGTTGGTCCTTCCTCTGATTGTGTTTTTCCCCACCCCCTCTACCTTGGGGTGGCGGGACCTCGTATCCAGAAGTTTCAGGGTTGGCTAGAGTAAGCCTTTCCGTAGCATGCGTTTATCGACTCCTCTGAGAGATCCGGAAGTTGTAGTAGTTTCTGGGGTCTTTTCTTCCCCAAAGCCCCTAGATTAATTTGGAAAAATAGAGACTCCTGTCCCCAGCTCAAAGACCTGCAGGAAAGGGAGGGGCACTGTTCTTTGCCCCCCACCTCACACTAATCTGGCCCGAGGTGCCCTTCTTTTGGGGCCTACATGGGGCAGGGCTTCCCAGTGCTCTTTGGACCCAAGGAGATTGCATCTAGTCGGCCCTGCCCTGCCGCGCCGCAGTGGGATGAGTTCCTTCTCCCTGCTGCTGGAAAATCTCTGCTCTCTGACCCACCCGCACATCTGCCACTGACTCTCCGTGCCCGTAGGTAGGCACATGGCTGGTGGAGTCCCAGAAGGGAAGGGGTGTGACTTGGCGACAGACCTAGGTCAGGTGCCACCAAGCATGGTCTAGTTTTTTTCTAGAGCTGGTCCTCCTAGTGCTTACTGTCTCTCCGGTGAGAACACTTTTATCTCCCGCGGGGTGCACAGCGTGTCTGGCATTAGCTGGCTCAGAGCTTGCCCTCAACGTTGGTTTGCAAGAAGGCCAGCCCTGTCAGCCCGAGGGAATTGGGAGGCAGGTGAAGCCATGCAGTGTGGGCTTATTAAGCACACAGGGTCCCCAGTCAGGTACCCCTGGGTGGCATTCCCTCTGCTGCCCTGACCAACTGCATGACTTTGGACATGTTCCTTCGCCTCTCTGAGCCTCAGTTTTTTTTTCATCTACAAAATGGGCTAATGCGTAATTTGTCCGGTTGTCGGAAAGAGTCAGACTTGCAAACTGAAGTTCAGATGGGTTGAAATTATTTCCCTAAGGGGCATACCGCAGAGCTGGGACTTGAACTCAGACCCAGCTTACTCTTCGGTGTGTTGTGTTAGTTCAAAGCTTGG